>NC_087270.1:0-650000 GCF_015220805.1 Pogoniulus pusillus | reverse complement strand
TAGGTGGGCTGTTAGTGTATGCAACAATTTGTATGATTCCGGTGTAGTCTTCATCAATCACTCCGGGAATGACCATCAGTCCCTTTAGCCCTGCAGAGGACCTTCCCAGGAGTAATGCACCAGTGGGTTTGCCATTTATCATTAATGGGCCTTTCATGGAGGTAGCGATGGGGACTGGGCGGTTGTCAACCAAGGTGACGCTCACTGCTGTTGTAAGATCCAACCCGAGGCTGCCGGAGGTTGCTGGGCAGATAGCATTGTTGGGGCAGCGACTTGTGTCCTCACGCAGCTGCCTGTTGCGCTGCGCTGGTAGTTTCCCAAACGCTTACAGGCTGCAGTTGCATGAGTGTTAACCTGGCAGTGGTCACACCAGACCGCAGCCTGTGGGCTCATGGGCTCATGGGGTGGCGTGGGTTGTTGGTCCGGCGGCCACGATTCCCTGCATCCATAGATCGCAGTGCTGCCATTACGAGCTTCGTGTGTTTATCCAGAACCTGATCTATTTGGGTTGCAACAAATGTCTGCTGCTGGTTTGTAGGCATTCGAGCAACTCGCTCCAACATATCGTCCACTGAGGCCTCCCTCGGCAGAATGGACAACAGCTGCTTCGTCTTATTATTAGCATTCTCAAAAGCTGGGGTTCAAAAAAAGGCTTGTCTGGTTGCAGCATCTAACTCAGTGGCTGCTTCAACTGCAGCTGCCAGTCTATCAATGAAATGGCTCTAGTCCTCACTTATGCCTTGCTTAACAGTGGTATAGCTAGGTGCTCTTGGTTCTGTAGGCACCATATTAAAAGCTGCTCGGGCAGTTGTCATGGATGCATGATGCCACTCAAAGGGATGACGTATCTGGGCATCCAGCGAGCTGAAGGCCCCTTTTCCCAGTAGTATGTCTGCTTGAACATTAAGTAAGGGGTCACCTAGTTGTCGTGGCTGCTCCACCACCTTCCTGCACTCATCACACCATGCCTTTCCCACAACATGAACTGGGATGGTGTTAAAATCAGTCCCACAACAGTCTCACAATCTGCTGGGCATAGCACATGGGCAGAGAAGATGTAATTCAGCAATTGCTTAGTCGGTTGTGAGTGCAAGCCGTGGGAAGATACTGCTGTTTTCAATTGCATAAGAAGTCTCCAATCAAGAGCCATGTGAGTGGCTCCTGGCTGCCCATCTGCGGTCCGTGCTGCCACAACTGGGAATGCCGCTGCACCCTCCAGAGCAGCAGCTGCCTCCCAATCTCCTTGTAACAAGGCGTCACGAATAACGGCACGCCACCGATGTTGTGGACCAGCGGGTGTAAGCTGAAGAGTCTTTCCCATGATTTCTGTAGCTTGTGGTGCCGCCAAGGGCTGGGCATTGCCAGAAGGCATTATTTTAAGTTTCTGCAAGCCGTCGGCAATGTTGTCAATAGCGTCATTGGCATCGGACTGTGAGGAGTCACTGGCGTCTGAGTTAATCACGGGTGGTGGTTCCCGGGCTTGAGAGGAAGGATAGGCTTCCGCGGCAGAAGCCCACCTCAGGACCACTGCAGCCGGGGGGGCAGATGGGAATGTAGCACAAGGAGTTTGCGCCAGACGTGGCAAGACGGTAGCAGAAGCTGGGAGTGGGGAAAACAGACCACTGTAGGGTGGCGGCGCTGGGAGAGGGGGGGCAGGCGGCTGCACCGGAATGGCAGGGATGGTGGGGATGTTTTGGGGAATTGGTGCTGCTGGCAGTGGGGGCGCTGGCGGTTGCATCGGGACAGTAGGGACATTGGGAACATCTTGGGGAAGCGGTGCCGGCTGTTGAGACAGCATAGGGTATAACGGAGGGTTTTGAGTTGGCGGCGCCAGCTGCTGGGGCACCGTAGGCTGCATCGGGACGTCTTGAGTCGGCAGCGCCGGCTGCTGGGGTGCCGCAGGCTGCATCGGGACATCAGGGGTCGGCGGCGCCAGCTGTTGAGGCGCCGCAGGCTGAGCAGGAGCATCTGGGGTCGGCAGTGCCGCTTGTTGGGGTGCTGCCGGCTGCATCGGAGTGTCTGGAGTTGGCGGCACCAGCTGCTGGGGCACTGCGGACAGCATTGGAACAGCAGACGCACTGGGGAGGGTCATCAAAGGCACCACCGTACCCGGGGAAATTTTCAGGTTGGAAAAGAGGGAGCTAGCTGGCGTAACCAGTGCCTCTAATGGTCTCTCCCCCTGAGTGTCCAAGCTGTCAGCAAGCCATGCCGCTGCCGTAGCTGCAAGGGCCTGTTCCATTCTATATTTCTTTAAGCAATTGGTGACATCGTGCCATTGCTTTTGCACGCTTTTGGCTGTTTTGTCACCGTCAATAGCCTGGTCAAAAATAGAATCGCCACAGCGGCGCCATTCGGATTCATCAAAAAGAGAGTCTGAGGTTTGAAAGTGTCCTCTTACTAATCCATATGCCACTAAGGAGGTCAATTTTTTCTTCAACATGGAAACTCCTCGCTTTTCCAAGAAGTTCAAGAGGAGAGAAATTGCTACTTGTTTATCCAAAAGCACGCTTGCATGGTCGGTTCGCAAGTTCCCCAGAGGGAGTCACCAATACTTTGAAAAAGCCGCGGAAGAAGGAGGGGGCGGCTGGGAGGCTCCATGTTAGCGGCAAGGTTCCATGAGTGCGTGGGGGGGGGGGGGGGTGTCTGCTTTCCGGCGGCAGCTGCTCTGGGGGGTACCTGACTATGCACGATTACCGCCCCCAGAATATGCCCATCTGTATGGTCGCATCCGTCGTCACGACAGCTACCATTATTAAAGTACCCCCATATCTATGAGCGGTTCCAATCTTTAATAAGCGCCTATCTCTATAGGCCGCCCGTATCAGCAGACACTGTTCCCCACTGTTAGGGACGGGATAAAAAAGGAAAACAGCGCGCTTTCCCGGCAAGATTTCGTAAGTGAAAAAAAAGGGGGGGGGGAATGGGGGCGGATGGGTGTGTGATCCTGCCTTCCGGCAACAGCTGCTCCTCGGGGGGAGATCCGACTCTGCGCGATTACTGCCCCCGAAAAACGCCCATATATATGGTCACGCGGCCGTCGCCACAGCTGCCGTTACTGAAGCACCCCCATATCTATGAGCGGTTTCAATCTTCAATAAGTGCCTATCTCTATAGGCCGCCCATATCAGCAGACACTGATCCCCTGTGGTTAGTAATGGGTTAAGCGAGGGGGAAGAGAAAAAAAAGAAAAAGAGGAAAAAACAGCGTGTTTCCCCAGCAGGGGGTATAGTAGTGTCCGATCTCTTGTGTTTCTACCAGCTCCTTCTATGTGGAAGCCTCTATGTCCTTCGCGGCCTGGGGGGGGGGGGAGTTGCGGCCTGCAGGATCTTCGCGGCCTGGGGGGGGGGGGGGCCCGGAGTTGCGGCCTAACAGATTCTTCGTGGCCTGGGGGGGGGGGGCACAGAGTTGCGGCCTAACAGGCTCTTCGCGGCCTGCAGGCCCGGAGTTGCGGCCGCGGGTGGTCTGGAGCGCAGGTTTTTCGTACCTGGTCGCGTTGCTATCCAGAGGTTCCATTGGTGTGTTCTGGTGCCATCTGTCGGAGGATGGAGACTGGTGCGGCGAGAGATCGGGGCACTGAGAGTCGACTCTGTGGCTTCTGCACAGCAGTGCGATTTATTAGGGCGATGCAACGACCTTTATAGCCCCCAAAGGGGGTGTAGACAACTAACTTAGCTTAAGATTGGTACAAGTGAAAGGTACAGATTTGCTCCAGGTTAAGTGTAAGGCAGAGATAGGTTAGCTTACAGTAAACACCTTAAGGCTCCCACACAGGGGGGCTGGCCAGAGTCAGCCCCCTGGGCTGTGCCCGCCCCAGGGGCCGGCAGATTCCACCCCCTGACAGCTGTGCGTGGGTTGCTCATGGTTCCCAGCTCAGGCCCCTGGGAGCCTCAAGGCTCCAAGGACACTTCTCATCACAGGGTCTGATGTTTACATTTCATACTTCACTGCAGGAGAAAGCTTCCCACATGTATGTGCCCGTGGAATCCCCAGACAGTGCGCCCCAATAATCCCTGAACTGAACTATTCAAACCCGTGAAGGTTAACAATGTGGCTTTGCTGCACATACTTGGGATCATCGAAACTGACTCCAGCCAGTGAGTAATTGAGCAAACTCGATTTAAACCAGCATAGACTTTCAATAATTTTACCAGTGGCACTTTCATGCCACAGACTCTCTATCTAAATCTTTCGAAACCTCTGCTAAATCCCCAAATCTGCTGTATGTAGACTTTCTGTAATATAATTTCACAACCACATACAAAGTACTTGTGTGGGGCAGCTGCATATAGTTTGGGGAAGGGGGGTAATTCCTTATGTATATAATATTAAATTATTTAAACCCTTTTAAATTCGGCCTCATATTTCACTCCCCCAAGACCCAGACAAACCCCTTCACAACAGTTGGAAATGGACATAACTTCCTGGTACCAGCAGCAACACTACCCCAGGAATAAAGCATAGGCTGCTGTTGTGGAGGGCCTGTAGGCCTGAAAATAGGCTTGTTTATGCCTTGCCTTGCCTGGTGTCTTGGGTTTCCAGAGACTCTAATAAATTTGATAAACCCAATAACAATTTGTAAAGTGCCCTCCCCTCTTCCCCCTCCTTTCCCAAAGATAGGGATTAGATATAGGGAGAGAGAGAGATAAGCACACCTGAATAAATCAATCTCACTCGATTTGGAAGTTAAAAGGAAAAGTTTAACAATAACTTAGAAATGTATTGTGTTGGGGTATGGAGGCTGGCGAGAGGCGAGATCGGGGTACTGACGAGCCCACTCAGCAGCTACTATGCATCAGTACATCAGTACGATTTATTAAGGCAATACAGTGGTTTATATAGCCCCCAGAAGGGGTGTGCGCAACCAGCCTGGGTCTGGCAGAAGTGGACAGTAGAGATTGGCCACAAGTTATGTGTAAGGCAGAGATAGGTTACCCTGTGGTAAACAACCTGTGGTCCCCACCCCAGGGGGCTGGCAGGGGTCAGCCCCCTGGAGCTGTGCCTGCCTCAGGGGCCGGCAGATTCCATCCCCTAACAGGTGTGCATGGATTGCTCACAGTCCACAGCCTAGCTTCCTGGGAGCCTGCAAACCCATCACAAGGGCTGATGTTTACAGCTTTATGTTCCGCTGCGGGAGAATTCTCCCACAGTATTGGAGGTAGGGAAGTTTACAAAGGATAGGAAAGGGAAAATAGCAAAATACAAAAAAGGATAAATACAACCCGAGTGGTGTGATGGTGGTTTTGTCTGCCTTGTGGCTGCCACGTGGTAAGCTGGTATGCAGGCAGAGCTGTGTGAAGTATAAGGTGTGTGTAGAGAGAGCGAGCAAAGAGAGAGAGAGGAACAGGAAGCCCCTCTCCTTTATAGGACAGGAAGTGGGGGGGAGTGGACTAACCATCACCTGGAGTGTGACCCACCCCTGGGGAGGGGTCAAGACCCCTAGGGTCAGGTTCAGGGTTACTCCCCGTGGAGTGTTAGCCCTATACACCTGGACATGTTTCTCTGCCCAAACCAGAGGTAAACACATTAAATGGATAAAGGGGCACAATGGGCCTGGTGTCACAAAGTCTGGCCTGCCCAGGACCCCTGGTTGTAAACATGTTGTGTAATCCCCCTCATGCCCAGCTCATGCTTCCCTGGTGTAGGCCCATGTGATCCCCATATTTGGAGAAAGTCCAGACAAGTGGCATTTGCCTATTATCACAGCAGAGTAGATATGCAAAAGAACCTCAATGCTCCATTGTGTTGGGCATTCAGATCACATACACACATCAAGAAACAGCCTTTTTTCAGGCAGAGATTGTAACTGGAACAACATGGGAAACACAGGGTCTGAGTGATGAGGAACTTGCACAAAGTCACATAGTAAATAGGCACTGGACCAGCAACCTGAATCCCAGAGTAGTTTCTCTTCTGTACTGCCTCATTGTATATGGGAAATGACTTTTAAGGATCCATTTATCGACATAAAGTATTTGCATAGTAGATCACTAAATGTTGGTCCACTAATATAAACAAATGAAAAAATATAAAACTTTGAATGTCTTTTTTACCTGCACCTTTTAGTGAATGAGATTTACCAGTTTAGAGTACAGGAAATGAGGCTGTGCTACAATTTAATATAGTGCCATGCTAAAAAGATGCATCATATGAATGACTTTCAGTAAGGGCTATATAGGCATCTTTGAACAAGTCTTTTGTAATATCAGAATCACTGCAGCACAAAAAGTAAAATATGCTATTCTGAGATGCTGAGTTGATATAGTTCTCAAGGAAAATATATTTCATATGTAGAGAGTTTCACAGCTTTTTTGGTGAAAGAATTTATTAAAAGGAATCATCTAATTGTGCTATTAAAAATGTAGCACATTTATCATTTACTTTAACATTACATTGATGTAAACTCCAGGAGGACCATCAATCTCTAAAGGAAAAAAGTCTGATTTATCAGGTAGGGAATAATAAATGTCAGCACACAAAAAATAACAATAGAATCATATTCAATAGCTTGCTGACACTGATTGGCAGAAATAGTGATAGAGACTCTTATTTCATAATGACCTCAGGGTTCTTTTCAGAAAGCATCATTTTAAAAGCTCAGGTTTTGTTTTGTTTTGTTTTGTTTGGTTTTTTTTTCTCAGTTTATAGCAGTAGGAAAAATGAAGTTCTTGTTCCATCGAATAGAAATACATTGGATACATGTTCAATGAGGCATGGACGCTGTATCTTTCTTCTTGGAGAAAGGCAATTGCATCAGTGACATGAAAGCTTCTGTTTGTTGCTTTCCCACCACAAAGAGCACTTTCTATGTGCACTTACAGCAGGGCTTGTGGGTCCAAGATGATTGTTAATAACTCCTCTTTCTGCTTAGTGATTCTTAACTGGTAATAGTAAGAGACAAATTATTTTCTACAGTAAGAGACAAAGAGAGGGGCAATAGTGAAAAATATAAAAAATGATACTATTTATTTTGGAACAAAAAATAAGAGGCCTGTTACAGAAGTGTTTTTTTTTTTAAAGGAATTTGTGGAAGAATTTCTCACCAGTCGAGGACATAAAGTCATAAACATGGGTAACTGGCGCTGAGAACATCCTTGGTTCCCAGCGAGGCTAGGAAATCGAGATGTAAACAACTGAGCACCCCACACACAGCTGCAGTGGGCAGAGACTAGATAACTAAGGGGGCTGGAAGGCTGACCCTTAGAATGTTGTGATAAGTTAACCTATGCACACCTTACATGTAACTCTGGACCCTCTGACTGTAACCAATCTTAAGCTGAGCACGCCTCTTGCTAGAACGCATATAAGTCACTGTATCACGGAAATAAAGTGGATTTGACCATCTAACCATATTGGTGAACAAAGAGTCATCTTCCCATAGCGCTCCACCGAACGTGATTCCCAACATCTGGCGCTCGAACAGAGGAGTCAGGACACAAGCCAGCCGCAGGTGAGACTGCATTGGGGGCCGGAGGGTTGGCCCGAAGACAGAGGGGTCTGATCAACTTGTGGGACGTTCTCCGTATCGGAGAGAGTAAGCGTCATTCGGTGCCGCTGGGCCGGGTAGCGCTGCCCCGAGGTGGCAGTAGTCTGGACGTTCATTTCCAGAGTGAACAGCCCGTGTGTAAGGCAGGTAAGGCCCACAGTGGATTTGCTGGGGCACTGTGTTTGCTGGCGTATTTGTCTCATGAGAGAAGTTCGCCGGACACTGAGCTCTGAGATCTGCTGGCCCGGGCGTATGCGCAGGGTCATGCGAGTAAAGAGCCTCCCGTGATTTTAAGATCGAAAGTGCAGCAGGAGGTCGGAGACGCGCTGTGGGACGCGGTTCTTAGCAACGGCACAGACTCTGAGTCGACCCGACAGCTAAGTCCCGCCCGGCGGGAGGTGCTCCGCGCGTTACTAAGGATGAAAGCCGAATGCAAGGCAGCGGCGGTGGTCTTCCTGGTACTCCTAGCCCTGCCGGCCGCTACGAACAGCTCTGACGCGTGCGCGGCGCCAGATTTCTCCTCCACCCCCGCCCCGAGCGTCCCAAAGAGAGAAGGCTCCGTGGTTCGGTTTTTCGGTCTCGGCAGAGCTGCTTCTGTTAAAGGCGTGGCTGGGAAGGTTGCCAGCTCTGTGGCGGAGTTGAAAATGAGCGTGCCGTACGATCCCGGCGGGCACCCATGTCGCCCGCCGCCCGCCCCGCCTCCGCGCCCGGTAACCCGATTGTAGCCACGTTGACCGCAGGAGCGATACGCGGTGCGCAACAAGGTTGCCGGCGATTTGCCTTTATAGTACCATCTGTGACTGAAGCAGAGCCTGCGAGCCGCTCTGAGTACACAACTTTGCCGCGAGGCATGCAGACCACACCAGCTCTCTGCTGATTGTTCGTTGCAAAGCATTTGCAAGCCCCTCGAAAAGAACTGGGCGTGTGCAATTGTTTATCACTATGTGAATGACTTTGTTTTCTGTCCCCGCTGACGAGTCTTAGTCTCCGAGAGACATCTCGTCTTGCTTCAGCTCTATGGGCTGCGCGTAGGAAGCTAAGGACTTTTTGATCGGTCTAGCCGGAGTGCTGGGAGAGACGCGCTTGGGACTGAGTTGTTGCGGCTGCCTATAGCGACTCCCTGACACACCCGTGATGGTGGCTGCCCGTAGTGACTCCCTGACACACCCGCAATGGCGGCTGCCCATAGCGACTCACTGACACACTCATGATGGCGGCTGCCCGTAGCGACCCGCCGGCAGCCAGTTACAATCGCTTCTCAGCTTGGAAAAGTTTTCGGCCCTGCTGCGCGGAGGGCGGCTGCCTGCCGCTGTGTGTACTGTGTTGACTCTGCCGCTGTAGTCCACGCGTCCCCGCGGCTGGCTGCATGCGATACGGGACACTGACTTTTAGTTTTCAGCCGGTAAAAGACGCTACTGAAGGTACAGAGGAACGGACGGTAAAGAGAGAATGGACCGACGGCAGACGCGACTGCACCGGACGGCTCGGGACCCTCCCTTTCCTGTGGCTCGGCGGAACAGTCTTCAGATCCGCCCCCTTCACCGCCGCACGCCCGCCCATCTCCGACGGACCGCATCCCAAAGCCGAGGGGTCTCCCGCGAGTCTTCAACAGCTGGGGGACTGAGGGGGATGCTGAGGGGTCGGTGGGGTGGGAAGAGTTTGTGGGTTTCCTTGGGTCGTTTCGGAGTTTAGTCAATTTGCGTTTGTATGGCTACAGGGAGATTAGCAGTTCGATAGCTCACAGCTTCACCTCTGCCTTTTTTCTCTGTCTGTCTTGAAGAGTCTGAGAGGACAGACAGCAGTTTGGGAGTTTTCAGGGTAGATTTCATGTTGTGTACTAAGGATTGGTAGTGGGATGGGAGAAGGACGAAAACACCAAGTGGTGGCTGACCTGAAACAGCTGGGGGTTGGGCGAGATGGAGGGCCAAGGACAAAAGCGGCGCTGCGGCTGCTGGCCTCCTCCCCCTCCTCCTCCCCCCCCTCTAGCCACCTGTGGAGGGCCCACGGGGCCCCGTTCCCCCCCGCCCGTTGTTTCTTTTACTGATTTTTTTTTCTGCCGGAGTTATCTCCTCTTACGGATTTTTTTTCCCTGCTAGGAGGCAGCGAAGCCTCGAAGCTGTTTAGACACTGCCAGATGTGAGGAGAGAGCTCTTCACTGAGGGACTGATTGGATACTGGAATGGGCTCCCCGGGGAGGTGGTAGAGTCGCCGTCCCTGGTGCCCTGGAGCTGTTCAAGGCAAGGTTGGACATGGCGCTTGGTGCCATGCTCTGACCTTGAGCCCCGTGGTGAGGGGTTGGACTTGATGACCTATGAGGTCTCTTCCAACCCTGATGGTACTGTGATACTATGCTACTGAAGACAGATGTCAGAAAGTTTATGGAAATGGTAGCAAGAATGACGAGGATGACTTAGGACCATTTTTGCCCCTGTTACAGGCATGGACACGCACAGGTGTATTTTTTTAGTCACCTGATGATAACAGTTTGCATTCCGGATGATAGCTGATAGTTCCTGGCTGGGGTATTTACCATCGCCTTGCTGGTTAATTCCTTTTGCACCCACTGCTCAGTGGCAAAAAGAAAAAGAGGGAGATTGCTAGGACATAGCAGAGATGCCAGTGCCACTGACCATGGGTGGAAACTTATACAGACACAGAAGGCACCAAGCAGGACAGACTAGAACTCAGATGCATTGCCTCTCACAGTGAGGGTGTAGGCACTGAGATCCACATTGCAAGTCACTAACCAGATTCTGGACTAGGAGCAGGGAATGATAGAGCTTGTAGGCTAATGCCAGTCAGCTCCTTCCCCCAATAACAGATAAAGACAGGACTAGCATAGAAGTTTACTGGAACAGCTGCTAATTGCTTGAAATGAGCCTTGTGACAATTCTGACTTTTCCCTTTTCTGAGAATACCATGGTATTGTTATCTTCTTGGATTTTCTTTGCCTTTTCTTGAAGTTCCTATAGCTGATAGATTCTTAGAGTAAGATAAGTTAAGACTAAGGGTTTGTAGTTTTGGGAAGTTAGGACATAAGGATGTTATGGGATGTTTTTCTTGGGCATATTTAGGCATTATTGAAAAGGGGAAAATGGGTTAGAGAACAGTAGGATAGCAGAAGAAATCTTTTCCTTCTCGAGATTTTTCTAATCACAGCATACAGACTAGGCCAGTGGATCTGCTAGCCTAGGCAATGGATGTGTCTGCATTTGTTCTTGTATCCGCTTGTGTTTGACCATTTATCTTCACAGGCCTTGATGAAGACCAACCTGATTATGACCAACCTGTTTTTTCCTAAAGTGAGCAGAAGTTTTGCTCAGATGGCAGAACTGTGAAAGGACTTGAAAGAAGCACTGACATGATGATTGTATTTGTATGGATCTTTAAGGTTTGAACCATGGCTAACGAATTTGGGTACTTTTATGAGTTTTCAGTGATTGTGGTTTAATGGAATAGGTTCAGTTTGACAGCTTTGTAAAGGCCAAAGCCCACTCAAATTGGCATAAGATGGCAATGTGACTTTTTTCTCTTGCAAGGGCCCTGCAAGAGATAAAAAAAACACTGCCCTAAATTCTAAAAGCAGATGAAGAACTGTGGGAAAAGGCCTAAGTAGAATAGACTGATAGTAACATCTAGGGCATATCTTTGTATTGTATTTAGAGGTCTGTAGTTCTTAAGCACAATAGTCAGACACAGCTCATAGCTAAGGAGTGTAATGAGAACATCGAGTGAATCCAGAACTATGAGAGTCTGAGAAGAATACTCAACAGCTGAGTGATCTGCGAGTCTGCAGCGTCGACTGCCACACAGAGCCAGCGCAGACATGGCACACCTGCACTCTCCTGTGACTGTGATGTTCGTCTGCACTTTTGGGTTTTTGAACGAATGACTTACTGTCGCTTGCAGAAATAGCTTTTGGGATTGTTAGCTAAGCTTGGGTTGTTAGCTTGCCAGACTAATGCTACTGATGAAAGCTCTAACAGGTTTATTCCTTTGATTGTAGCACTGTTGATTTGTAGCTGCACCATTCACCCCTGTGTTAAACAGCCTATGATAACTTCCTTAGCAATGAGGGTGGACACTGCGGTTCAAACGACACTGACAAGGCCCATATTAGACCTTTAGGTGCTTTTGGAGCAAACAATCGGTGCTATGGTGTTAAAGCATCAAGAAGGGGCCGAGGTCATCTGTTGTGGAACAACAGAACCGCTAAGGCACTTCCCACTGGTGTGTTCCTTATTTGTGGTGATAGAGCCTGGCAAGGCATACCAAAGAACGTTTATGGAGGTCCATGTTATCTGGGTAAACTGACAATGTTTGTCCCTCATCTTAGTCAGCTCAGGGACCTAGCCCGACACCAATCTAAGTGATCTTTAAAATTGAGTCCTAATTGCAATGACAACGTTCAATTGTTATCTACAGCTGCTCGTGTTGCCTTAGCTGTGTTTCTACCAGGAGGAGCAGCTGGAAAAGCATTAGTACAGCTAGAGAGACTCGCGTGTTGGTCAGCAAAACAAGCCAACGTCACCACAAAGGTTCTAGGACAACTATTGGTTGATCAAAACAGCCTTCGTCATGCCTTATTGCAAAATCGAGCAGCCGTTGATTTTCTTTTATTAGCCCAAGGACATGGCTGCCAGGACTTCGAAGGGATGTGTTGTTTGAATTTATCGGATCATGGTGAGTCCATTCACAAGAGTATAACCTGGTTGAAAGGCCATATTGATAAGATCAAAAAGGAAACATTGATTTTTGATGACTGGTTGCAGAACCTGTTTGGGGAAATCCCTGGGTGGTTAAGTAGTTTATTAGGAGAAGGCTTACAGCTATTTGTTATTTTCATAATAATTTTGCTATGCGCTTGTATTGTCTTTGCTTGCGTTAAGAAGAGCTTAACTAAGGTAGTTAGCCAGGTGTGGGTTGCTCAAAAAGAAAAAGAGGGAATTGTGGAAGAATTTCTCACCAGTCGAGGACATAAAGTCATAAACATGGGTAACTGGCGCTGAGAACATCCTTGGTTCCCAGCGAGGCTAGGAAATCGAGATGTAAACAACTGAGCACCCCACACACAGCTGCAGTGGGCAGAGACTAGATAACTAAGGGGGCTGGAGTGGGTGGTCTGGAAGGCTGACCCTTAGAATGTTGTGATAAGTTAACCTATGCACACCTTACATGTAACTCTGGACCCTCTGACTGTAACCAATCTTAAGCTGAGCACGCCTCTTGCTAGAATGCATATAAGTCACTGTATCACGGAAATAAAGTGGATTTGACCATCTAACCATATTGGTGAACAAAGAGTTATCTTCCCATAGCGCTCCACCGAACGTGATTCCCAACAGGAATTCTATGGGAAAAAATTAATTGGGTTAAAATTACATGGAGAACTTCCCGAAAGTGAATCTGAGTGTGCCTTGTGTGGAATCTGATACATTGTTATGCTCAAAATACATAGACTAATGATTGTTTTGTGTGCGTGTTTTTTTATAATTACAGTTTTTGTTGTTCTTCTTTAAATATTTGAGGATCCTTAAACACTGAAAACCACAGCACCCTAAATTTCTAAAAGCAGATCCATTTTCATTTCCCATATGAATATCTATATATCTCTCAGTGGGGAAAACTACAGGACAAACAGCAGACACCCACATCTGTAAGGGAATTGCTTCATACAACTTAAAGAAAACTAAAAAGAACAAAACATTCAACCCTTACATGACCTTATCAGAGAAGTTCTACATTATTTTCCTGAGGCTAATATCTGGTTTGGAGGAATAAAATTGGGGTCTTTTGTTTGCTGTTTTTTTTTGGTTGTTGTTGTTGTTTTGTGGTTTTTTTTTTCTGATAGTGTGATAATTTTCCATTATGTATCTTCATTCTTGTTGCAGCTTCTATTGATTGCAAAACATTTTGCCCACTCTTCCTTCCCTTTGAACAGTTCTGAGAAAATTTTCTTCTTTTTTTTCCAAGCAAACCAAACCAAAACAAATAACATATAAGCTTTTACATAATAATTTTATAATAATTTTATTTATGGTGAAGAAACATAGAATCATTTTGGTTTGGAAGTGACCTTTGAGATCAACAAGCCAAACCATTCTATGACTCTACCAAGGCTAGTGCTAAACCATGTCCCTCAGCAGCACATCTCTGCATCTTTGAAACACCTCCAGGGATGGGGATTAAGCCACCTCCCTTGGAGCCTGTTCCAGTGTTGGAGAATCACACACAGAACATATCTGAATCACACAGGAGTTAAAGAAGAGTAGGAGCAGGAAGGAAAGTTATATGAACACATTGTTGTTTCAGATGATTTAATCATTAAAGAGTGTTATGAAAGTCTACTATTTTTTAACTTTTTTCCTTCCCATAAGAAACTACCCATATTCCCAGTTATAGGTCATACACTTCAGAGCCTGTATGGTAGGAACAGGTATGCCTAGATTTTCACAGAATAGCAGAACTGCAGGGATTGGAAGGAAACTTCACAGATCATCTAGTCTAATCCCCCCTGCTAAAGCAGGTTTGCCAAGCTTTGTTTTCTTTCAGGATTCACATCTCCATGGCCAGGGCAGCATTGTAAGACAAAGGGCTCATCTAGGTATCTGTTAAAAGTTTTTCGTCACTAACATTGGAGCTGGATTGGTAACAGGCTCCCCAGAGAGGTTGTGGGGTCTTCTTCTATGGAGACTTTCAAGGCCTGTCTGGATGTGTTCCTCTGTTGTGGGAGAATTTTTTCCACAGCGGGGCATGAGCTGTAAACATGAGACCTTGTGATGGGAGATGTCCTTGGAGTCTTGCAGGCTCCAAGGAAGCTAGGCTGTGGACTGAGCAACCAACGCACACCTGCTGAGGGGTGGACCCTGCTGGCACCTGGGGTGGACACAGCTCAAGGGGGCTGACCCTGCCAGCCCCCTGGGGTGGAACCATGGGCTGTTTTGATAAGGGTAACCTATCTGCACCCTGCACGTGGCTTGGGGCCAATCTGTACTCTCCACTTGTACCAGTCCCAGGCTGGCTGGGTACACCTCCTCTGAGCACTATATAAGACACTGCACTACCCTAATAAAATTGTACTGATGCATAGAAGCTGCTGTCTCGAGTCATCAGTGCCCCGATCTCGCCTCTCGCCAGCCTCCGGACCCCGACAGATGGTGCCTGAATACACTGATTGAACCACCGTATCGCTATGCGGCCAGGCACTGAGGCCTGCATTCCGGACCACTGGCAGGCCTCTAGGCCGTGATTGATGGAGCTCTAGGCCCGACCCTTGGACTACTGGGGCCCCGAGGAGGGGCTGAGACATCGCTTCACCTCCACCCATAAGGAGCTGCAGAAACGTAAGAGATCGGATGCTACCATACCCCCTGGTGGGGAAACTTGCTCTTATTCCCTTTTTTCTCTTCTCTCTCAGTCAACCCGATACTAGCCACGGGGGAAAGTTCCTGCAAAGATGGGCGTGGCCATAGATATGGACGTTTATTGAAAATTGGAATCGCCTATAGATATAGGGATTATTCCAGTAGTGGCAGCTGTGTGACGACAATGCGACCATACAGATGGGCATTTCTTGGGAGGGCTGATCGCACAAGAGACGGATCCCCCTCCAGGAACAGCTGTTGCCACAAAGCAGCAACCCCCCCCCCCGCCCTCGCTTATGGAGTCCTGCCGCTTAACGGAGCACCCCCCACCTCCCCCTTCACTCTTGGTGGAATGGAGACCACGCATCACCGGGAACCGCCCTCGACCACCACCCGTAATGGCAGCTACCGGTAGCCACTCCCAACACCATGTCCCCGCCAAAGAAAGAACAAAAAGCACAGAGAACAAGCAGAAACGGCAGGAGCGCCCACACCAGAGGACTTGGAACCACCTCCCCCCGCCTCTTTCCGAGTTTCACTGCTGGCAGATAACACCCCTCCCCAGCTGCGGAGCCCAGCGGAGCCCACCCCATCCCGTGCCCCCCACCTATCGTGTGTACAGGAAAGGAAAACACCAAAGAGACAGCCAGACTAACAGAAAGACTCTAGGGGACGGGGCTTGAAGACCGGCTTGAGCGGTGAATCGTCTGGGAGTGTGAGCCACCCTTCCCTCCCACACCCCCCCCACCCAGCTGCGGAGTCCCTTTCCCGTCCCGGCTTGGAAAGGTTGAAAATGGCGCCGGCTCCATGGCTCTGTGAGACACCCCCCTCTCTCCCTCCTCCTCCCCCGCCTCCCTCCCCTGAGTGGAGTCGAAGCGGCTTCACTCTTAAAGTGACAGACTCGCATTTTCATATCTTGCTACCTATGAGTATTGACGTCAACTAATTGTATCAGAATTTCCAGGAAGATCTTCTTTTCCCCTCTGTGCTGATTCTAACTTTGCTGTGGTACCACACTTCTTGAATTTTCTTTGCCTTTTTCTCCTATTTTCCTTCATTTCCCAGACCTTTAAGCTTCTAAAATAATATAGTTAAGGGTAAGAGTTTATTATATGACGATTATGGGATTTTTTGATATAGGGATATCATGGGATGTTCTGGTTTTAGGTTTTTTCTGTGTATCTGGGTAGCCCTGGGATAAAAAAAAAAGGGGGGGGGGGGGGAAGGGGGTAGAAAGACAAGGAAGCAGGTATAAAGAAATTCTGCAGACAAGATCAATGGGTTTGTTAGCCTAGGCACTCAAGATGTTTGTGTTTGTTTCTGTATTTGTTTCTGTATTTGTTCACTTGCATTTGTCTCTGTATTTGTTTGTGTTTTATCCCTTATCTTCACAGGCCTTAAGATGGAGACCAGCTTGAGTATGGTTAGCCTGTCTTTTCTTAAAGTGAGAAGAAATCCTGCTCATATGGCAGAGTTATGGCAAGATCTTGAAAGGAGTATTGAAATGATGGCTGTGTGTGTCTGAATGATAAGGTCTGATCGTGGTTAACAAATTTGGGTATTTTCATGAGTTTCAGTGACTGTGGCTTAATGGAATAGCATCCTTTTGTAAAGGCCAAAGCCCACTCAAATTGGCACAAGATGGCAATGTGACTTTTGTCTCTTGCAAGGGCCCTGCAAGGGATAAAAAACACTGCCCTAAATTCTAAAAGCAGATGAAGAACTGTGTGAAAAAGCCTAATGGAATAGCCTGAATGCAACATCTAGGACATATCTTTGTATTGTATTTAGAGGTTTGTAGTTCTTAAGCACAATAGTCAGACGCAGCTCACAGCTAAGGAGTGTGATGAGAACATCGAGATCTATGGGAATCTGAGGAGAAATATTGGACAGCTGACTCATCTACAACATCGGCTGCCACACTGAACCAACGAAGACATGGCGGATTTGCACTCTCCGGTAGCTGTGATGTTCATCTGGACTTTTGGGTTTTTGAACATTTGACTTCCTGTCGCTTGCAGAAATAGCTTTTAGGATTGTTAGCTGAGCTTGGGTGATTAGCTTGCCAGACGATTGCCACTAGCAAAAAGGCTCTTAAGAGATGCATTCTCTTAACTTTAGCATTATTGATTTGCACTTGTATCATTCATGCCTGTATCAAACATGGCCTAATATAAGATATGATGTGGGTTGCTCAAAGAAAAAGAAGGGGGTATTGTGGGAGAATTTCTCCCGCAGCAGGGCATGAGCTGTGAACATGAGACCTTGTGATGGGAGATGTCCTTGGAGTCTTGCAGGCTCCAAGGAAGCTAGACTGTGAACTGAGCAACCAACGCACACCTGCTGAGGGGTGGACCCTGCCGGTCCCTGTGTTGCCCTTGTGGGGGCAAGCAGTGACCTGGTTCAGGAATGAGACGGTGACCAGTTCTTGGCCACTCGTGACCAGTTCTTGGCCACTCGTGACCACAGCTCACACACACCGATGCGGTGGAGAACAAATGGCGTTTATTCATGTACAGTGCAGGGTTATATAGTGTGAAGATAAACATTATTTCTGTATGCTTACATCACTACTAAATATTATGGGTTATGGCAGTAAGGAGAGGGGCCCCTGTCTTTCCGTACATCCCGTTATCTTCTGGAAGCCAGACCCTAGCTGCCCACACCCCTGGGGCGGACACAGCTCAAGGGGGCTGACCCTGCCAGCCCCCTGCGGTGGAACCATGGGCTGTTTTGATAAGAGTAACCTATCTGCACCCTGCACGTGGCTTGGGGCCAATCGGTACTGTCCACTTGTACCAGTCCCAGGCTGGCTGGGTACACCTCCTCTGAGCACTATATAAGACACTGCACTACCCTAATAAAATTGTACTGATGCATAGAAGCTGCTGTCTCAAGTCATCAGTGCCCCGATCTCACCTCTCGTCAGCCTCCAGACCCCAACACTCTGTGATCTGTGTTAGATAGTATTGTCCTGCTCTGGCAGGGGAGTTGGACTCGATGATCTCCTTGGGTCCCTTCCAACCCCTAACATCCTGTGATCCTGTGATTTGCAGCATCTTCTAACCGTTCTTGGTATTACTTCAGAACAACCCACACAAAATAAATTTTATTTTAAAATACATTTTAAATACAGCATTTTTTTCAAAATTTCTTCAGTAAGTGTTTATGACTCAAGCCTCTTATCAGAGAGGTATTCAACAAGCATAAAGCTTACTCAGGTATGGGATTTTAACTTCACTTTCTATAATAGCTGACTCCTCAACCCGCTCTGTGTGAATGTTCAAGGCTCATTAACATTTCCATTATAAACCTTGATTATTCAGGCTAAGGGTATCAGCTGTTTCTAGTTGTCTATCTGAAAACAAAGCAGGTTTTCAGTCTTGAACAAATTTTAATGCCTTACTAGGAATTTTCAATTGATTGATGAGATAAAGTACTTTATCCGAGAACAAGATGCACTGATTCAGCTTCAGTGAAATGCCTAAACTTTTGTTCATAGCACAAAAGCAATCTATTAAATAATTTCTAAGCAAACAAACTTGGCCTGTGTAAATAAGTATGACTGAATACCATCAGGAAAATATTCAATAGCCCTTAAAATTTGTAACATAAGAAAAGACAAAGTAAATGTGTGATGCAGGATCCTGCTTCTGACAAGAGAAGATGCTATAGGGAGCCCTGACAGAATCCACTGCCAACATTATTAGAGATACTTAAGCAATTTCTCATTGAAAAGATACACTTTTTAAATCCTTCTAAGTCTTAAGCCATTGATTTGTTTAGTACAGCAAAAATGTGAGTTTCTGAAGGGAAATCATGCCTGGTCAATCTGATAGCCTTCTCTGATGATGTGGATAGATTAGTGGATGAGAGGAGAGCAGCCCTCATTGTTCATCTTGAGTTTGATAAGACCTTTGACAGTCATTTGGCACTGTCTCCATTACAAAGCATCCTACACAAACTGAGGAGCTATGGGTTACATAAAAGGACAGTGAGGTGGATTGGAAAGTGGCTGAACAACCAGGTCCAGAGAGTTGTCATGAGTAGAATGAAGTACACTGGGATGCAAGTCACTAGTGGTGTACCTAAGGGATTGATACTGGAAGTCTGCAGACACAAAATGAGGAGCACCTGGGTTGTGCAGCCTTTCAAAGGGACTGGGACAGACTGAAGGACTGGGAAGAGAGTAATCTCATGAAGTTCAACAATGAAAAGTCCTGCACCTGAGCAGGGATAAGGCCAAGCACCTACACACATAGACTGTGGACCGTTTGGAAAATGTCTTTGTAGAAGACTTTAGGATCCTGGTGGGCACCTGGCTGTAAAGCAGCAATGCACACTTGGGAAAAAAAAAAAAAAGAAAAAAGAAAGAAAGAAAGGCTAACAGCCTTTTGAGTCACATTAGCAATGTTGCCAGCCACTGGAGAGAAATGACCCTTCTCCTCTACTCAGCACCAGTGAGGTTGTACCTGGAGTACTGTATTCCCAGCGGAAGTATATGCACTTACTAAAGTAAGTCCAGCCACAAAGCTGATGAAGGGACTGGAGGACATCTCATTTGAGTAGAGGGTGAAGGAGCTTGAACTGCTCAGCCTCATGACCAGAAAGGTCAAGAAAATCTTTTATATGTCTATAAACACGTGATGGGAGGGAATGAAGACGAGGAAATCAGATTTCTTAGTGGTGTTAACTGGAAGGACAAAATGCAACAGGCAGAAATGAAAACACATTAGTTAAAATATGTTGTTCCACTGAACATGGTAAAACTGGGCTTTTACTCTGAGGGTGGTTCAACACTGGTACTAAGAGTCTTGGGTTACCTATTTGGTTCAATGCATCTGTAATAGCTATGATGTTTGGGGAGTAGCTGAGGTGTTAAGAGACTATTTTGTCATGATATGGGAATCCCAATTCAGGCTTATATAACAAATATTTGACCCTCATCTTCCCCAATTTTACATCAAAGATCCCATTCTTGAACACACATTTTTGGTGTGGTAAGCTTACCTACAGTGTCCTGTCCAGCAGAAACACCTATTTTGAGGATCTCTCATGATATGAAGACTAGATCTCCAAGAAGGTTTTGTTAGTGTTTCACAAGAAAGTATGTGTGCTTCTGAAACTTGACAATAAAAAGCAGATGCCCAGGAAGTTAGGTGCTTAGGTCTTTTGAAAGGAACCACTTCACAGCAGTTATGATATGAGAGACATCTAACTATCTAGGTACCTAACAAGAAAGCTACACTAAGTCTAAGTCTATATTCAGTGGTGGATTACGACCTATGAAAGTTTAGAAGTCATAATTTTTAAAGCTATATGAATTGTCACGTGAGTTTTGTGATTTTACTGTTTTGATTATGAAGTAATTTCAGGTATTTATGAAGGTCTTGACCAGCAATTATAGTCAGAAAAATGGCTTTTGAAGTGAATGTGGGTATTAGTCTTTAGAGTACATTAAAACTGCAATGCAGAGGCAGAACTTGTAATTTTTCTTTTTTTCCTTCCCCCTTCCCCCCCCCCCCCCCCCCCGCCCCGATTTTGTGTCTCAGCATGATATCACTTTTAATACTGTAATGCTTAAAATTTCAAACTCCCAATACAATTCTCTGCTGGTGTTTCCAAGTCAGCAAATTAGCAGCATAACACATGTAATATAGGAAATAGCTCAGAAACACAATCAAAGTTCCTCAGTGTCCTCCCTTTTAATTTTTTTTTTTTTCTGGCTTACTGTGCTGTCTGTGAACCAAATGATACAACACACACCTTGGAGACTCTTTTTGCAGCTTCAGCTCAGGCTGGAGAATTCCATCTGTTCTATTAAGGATCATTAACAACCAAGAAAGTATTCCAAACAGTTTCTGTGAAACCCAAAAGGCAAAATTATTGCATTATTGTAATTCCTTTTTTTTTCCCCCCTAATTTAACCAGAGTAGCTTTAATCAGCAACTGGCTGAGGAAAACTCCATTGGACCAAGAGGCAGAGTGGCTCATTAAATGACATAAAAAGGATTCTGCACATTCGACTAATGATGAAAGGTAAATGATTCTATAGCAGTGAACTGTCTCTGGCATCAGAATACAAATTGTTGCACATTGCATTTTGAACAAAGTGGTTTATACTGTGAGGAGAAAAGTAAAAATCAGAAGACTGTATAAAAACTGTCTGAAGAACTAGCAACCATATCCACAAAGAATTCTGAATCATACATTATAATAATATTTTAAATTTGTAGGACCTGAATGTAAAAAAACCATTGTACTTACCTGTTCTGAATAATACACCTCCACCTCCACTGTTATCCCTGGCTAAATTCTCTAATGAGCTCCATGTCAACTTTAAATTGCACACACTCAACTTTTCACATGGAATTTGTATACAATTTTTCAAACATATATGAAGCTAACATATTGCAGGTGTTGTAACATTATTACCTGAATACAGTGTTGCCAACATGTTGTCATACCAATTCTGAAAGAGTTTCTCTTTACAATTCTAACACAGTATCTATGTTTCCTTTTGGTGACAAGCAAAGAAGTTGTGGACACCTCATCCCTTAAAATACTTAAGACCAGCCTTGATAAGACTTTGAGCAACTCAGTCTAGCAGGAGTTGTTTCTGCCTATGGCAGGGATGTTTGAATAAGATGATCTTTAAGATCCTTTCCACTTCAAGCCATACTATGACTCTCAGAATACACTAAACAACTCAGTGTCACTGAAAATCAGTTGCATGGCCAAGAGAGTCCTTTGTTAAGTCTCTGAGGATGCAAGACTGAGTCAGGAGAAAGCAAGGATAAGGGTTATTGTGCAGTTTATGCACAAATAGTTTGTTAAGCAAGTTAAGGATTTATAATTTCATTTTTTTGCCAAGCAAGCATGCAACTTCCTCCATGCTGTCTTGAGGAGATATTCTGCTTCTTTTACTCTGAAATACTATTCAATATGTAATAAATAAATATTTAATAATATTTCAGAGTAAAAGAGGCAGAATAATTACTGTGGTCAGTTCAGTTACAGTCAACTTACCATAAAGCATTTAATGTTATTATGATCTATTTCTTAGTTATTAACTTCAAGAAAGGCTTCTATTCAGTGAATCTCAGCAGTTTTTATCACACAAGTAATTCTATCCAAGTCTGTGCAATAACATGTTTGATTAAATTTATTACCTTACCTTCCTCACCATCGAATAGACTTGTAAGTGTAACTGTTGTGAAGGGATCACAAATGCATAACAAGTCTCATTTGATTATACTGATAAAGACTTTGTTTCTTTTTCAGTGATGAGGAGTCCATAAGAAAGACTTTCAGAAAAGGTAAATTTCAAGCTTTTTAGGAAGAGTGTAATAACAAACACTAATGAGTGGATTCTCAAGAAATTAGTCCTTGTTGATGCCTACCTAAATGTCTGTATCTTTAAAAAAAAAAAAAAAAAAAAAAAAAAGAACAGCCCAAACAATCCACCAACTTAGAATACTATGATATTGCTCTAGTGTTCTCTGACAGTTTGTTTGCATCTCTATGTCTAAAAATCTACAAGTTTGTCCATATGTTTAGAGATGTAGCCAAGACAGATGGAAAACAAAAGCAAAAAATCCCAACAAGTTAGTGATAAAGTGATTGTTACCTGTTATTGGCAAATATGAACAATGAAATAAGATATCTAACCTTACAGAAAAGCTAAAATTTTCTGAAAGTTCAAAATTCAGTGATTTCAGAAGAATAAAATACATAGAATTACCAGATAACTAATTTGCCTTCAGATTTCCCAATTTCCAATAAAAATTACCAAAAAACCTGGTAAATGTGATAGAGATTACTTTTGAATTTTGTCCTGTATTGGAAATTAACTAGGAGCATATGAGGAAGATCTTCAGACCAGATTTATAATGAGGGTGAGCTGTAACAGATATAAGTTGACTGAACTTCATGGAATTAACTGTAAGCTCACATTATTACCATTTTCTCTATTCAATGGATGGAGTTCATCTTCTCAAAGAAACTCATTCATACTACATAGAGAGAATTTATGTAAAAAAACAATCAAAACAGCCAAGAAACTGGGAGACAAGCTTCACAGATTTCCATCTCTGATTCCTGAGTGAAGGGACAACATCTTGACTGGTCAAACTGTTCAGAGGCAATTGCTCTCTATGTTATCAAATTACATCCTTTTCTTTAGTTAGGAAACCATATGCAAACTACTTAAACCAGGCTCGATTGTTTTTTATTGTATGCATTATTCATGGACATTCACAAAAAAGTTTAGATTAATACTTTTCAGAGATCCCTTGTGGCCTTCAGTTATTTGCTATTAGATATCTAGTATGGATTCAGTCATGTGTGAACATTTCTGCTCTACAAATAGATAAAAAATCTGTTACAAAAAACCCACACAATACATTCCTAGTGTCATGTTTATGGCAGTTATTTGTTCTGATCTGGCTGTAAATAATTCTGTCTCTCTCTGTCCTCCATAGGCCAAAGATTTGACCAAAGATTAATGAAAAATGAATACTGATGGTGTTAGAAAGTGAAAACAAAACAAAACAAAATCTACTGACCAACTGAGTAAGTTGTGCTATTTATAAAAGTTAATACAGAACTTTAAAATATTTTGTTACTTTTTGCATGGCTCATGTAATTTTTAACTTTGCATTATTGTCACATTTCAGCTATTATGGATGCACTATGAAGGATTAACAGCATTTCATAGATTTTTGTTTATCTATCATATACATTTGTTAAAGTAAAATAATACTCACTAAGCATAAACATCTCATAAATGACTGTTGCATGTTGTTTCCTCAAGACTTTTGTTCATTCCTAGGGCAGATTCAGAATTTTTTCAAAGATCAGGACACAATTCAGCAAGTCACAAAACCAGACATAATTTCCAAAACAGAATTAAAGCTGGTAAAAAAAGTTTAAGTCACTTAAAGATGTTTACAAATAAAAAAAATAAATTACTTCTAAACCAGTGGGTAACCAGATGACCACCAGAACACTGGCAGAACCTTAGTAATTTTAACAGATTTTAAGATTAATCTTCTTTATGTTCTAAGGAAGCTATTCATTGTGATTTATCACATAGCTTTTTTCACTTTATTTTCTCCTTTTAAAAAATACATATTCATTAACTAGGAAGTAGAATATATCCTGTGCATATTATGTGAACTATGACTAAGTATAATCAGTAAATGATCAAAAGAAAGCTGGAGAAATTTCAACCCGTCTGTGCTTTGTTTCAGTAAGTGCACGTTAATCACAAAGATATTCATAACAAGCATGTCTAGTTCCTTAACAACTCATGAAAAAAATTGCAGTTTGGTTTTCTTAGTCTAAATTAATGATACTACTGTTCCAAATAAGAGCTATGATCACAGCTGCTTTCAAAAGAATTGCTAGAAATTAGGAAGGACATTGAGATGCTTGAGCGTGTCCAGAGAAGGGCGACGAGGCTGGGGAGAGGCCTTGAACACAAGCCCTATGAGGAGAGGCTGAGGGAAGTGGGATTGTTTAGCCTGGAGAAGAGGAGGCTCAGGGGTGACCTTATTGCTATCTACAACTACCTGAGGGGTGGTTGTGGCCAGGAGGAGGTTGCTCTCTTCTCTCAGGTGGCCAGCGCCAGAACGAGAGGACACAGCCTCAAGCTGCACCAGGGGAAATTTAGGCTGGAGGTGAGGAGAAAGTTCTTCACTGAGAGAGTCATTGGACACTGGAATGGGCTGCCCGGGGAGGTGGTGGAGTCGCCGTCCCTGGAGCTGTTCAACGCAAGATTGGACGTGGCACTTGGTGCCATGGTCTAGCCTTGAGCTCTGTGGTAAAGGGTTGGACTTGATGATCTGTAAGGTCTCCTCCAGCCTTGATGACACTGTGATACTGTGAAATGTAGCAGCTTCATTTTGTAAGAATATTTAGTAATTATTAAAAAGAAAATGCAAAGACTGTTAAAAACCAGAGCATTCTTATAGCTCTTTATTACCATACATAAAATTGGAAAGCATTTGAAAACCACTCACTTAAGATATATAGATGTATTTAAGACAACACAACAATTGTTAGGGTGAGGCTGTCCTTTGAAGGACCACAATGATTGTCGTACAAGGAAAGGTCTAAATGCACTTCCCAGTGTTCCTTTTCACCAATAAATGAATTGTAGAATCATAGAATACCAGGTAGGAAAGGCCCTCAAGGATCATCTGGTTCAGCCTTTCTAGATGAAAGCATGGTCTAGAAAAGACTGCCCGGCACCCTGTCCAGCCAGATCTGATAAGTATCCAACACAGAGGACTCCACCATATCCCTGGGTATATTATTCCAATGGCTGATTGTCCCAGTTGTGAAAAAACTATTGTGCCTAGTCACCATATCCTCTGGAGTAACTTGTACTCATTAGCCTTTGTCATTCCCTGCAAAAAGGGAGTCTCCATCTTCTTTGTAGCCACCTTTTAAATACCACAACATGGCAATAAGGTGTTCTCTAAGCCTTGTTTTCTCAAGACTGAACAAATCCAAGGTTGAATGAACTCAAGGCTGGAAAATTGAATGCTGTTCTAACACACACACTGAATCTATCAGTTTTATTAATTTTCTCATTCTCCCTGGAGACAATTCAAGTGACAGACGAATCTTAACACTTCTATGAAGTTACTACACTAAACATGGCAAATTTGCCATTAATCTTTATCAACAGTGATGTTCTACTGAAAGTCTTGTCTTTTCACTATGACCTAAAAAAGTAGTATCAGTTTGCTGGGAACACTCTTCATTCTGTTACTACTGTCGTGGAGGGAGGTATTGCCCGTACGCCAGTTGTGGCGGAGGGGAGAAATTAATTAATGTGAGAGGATATTTATAAAAATATATATATTTATTAAACTCCAATATTTTCAACTCTTGCCACCCCCAACCACTGAACTTTAATATTGAATTGTTCTATACACGATTATGAAGACATTATGGGAATATACATCTACAGAAACTTATTAATAACTAGCAAACATTCAAATTTTATACAGAGAGAGAGAGTTTTCCCCACAGCTTAATGCCGCCTGGGGTCTTACACTATTTGCTCAGCAAAGCTGAGCTGAAAGCTTCTCTCTGCTTTATGGTAGAGGTAATAGAAATTAGAGGCATCTACTCACAATTCAGAATAATCAATAATCACCCTCCAGAGCCACTTCACAGCCTATTACAAGTGTCAGATTCTTCAAGGTCTCTGCCTGTGTACTGAGGCTGGAATCCTCCAGTTTCAGGGGAAATGGTAGTCTCTGACGTTATGCTGCTGGATCCTGCTGGCTGCTCTCTCCAGGGGTACTCAGGCAGAATCTCCAGGTGCAGAGGCAGGGTTCCATGCAGTCTGAGCACGGGTCTAACACTGGCTAAAGGCAGGCATAAAGCTGCAAGGAAGTACGCAGGCAGGCAAGCAAGCAATGTGGCGGAGCTGCAAATAATGTCGGGAAAGCTGCACGTGAGCCTGTGCACCCCTATTTATTAAATGTGGGCCAAGAGTTAATGGTCTCAGTGGCCACTCGAATGACCAATCAGGTTGGCGGTCAGCCAAACCTTACCATACTAGGTAAAACCCACAGGCCTGGACTCCAAATATGGGAATCACGTGGGCCCAGCACCAGGCAGACACAAGCTGGGCGTGTGGGGACTTACACAAACAGGTGTCTTGGGCAACTGACTCTATAGCCCTGATCTGTTGTGCCCCTTTGTGCTCATTTACCCCTGGTGCAGGCAAAGAGACATGTCCAGGCAGGGCAAGGCTGGACATGTCTCATGATTTTAATATTCATATTAATTTTGGCATTATTGGTGAAAAATTCAAAACCAGCTTCTGTAAGAACTAGGAAAAATTCTGTGTCTCAGAAGCAGTCTCTTTCACAGCAAAACAAGGGAACACAGTTATCGGCTTCCCCCTTGCCAGCCTCTGCCCCTCCTTCTCCAAGTGCTGGGAACATGGCCAATGTTCCCGCTGCTAACATAAACAATGGTAAGGATAACAAAAACAACAACAATCCACAGAGTTCAGCAGGAGCCCTAGGAGGACAGGCAGGTACCCAAGGTCAGTGTTTCTAATAACACCTCAGGGTTGGCAGGCATCCCAGGAGGACAGGCAAATAATAACACTGCTAATGCTGGTAACGCTAGCCCAGTCAGTCCAAATCCTAATGACACCAGCTCAGCCAATTCAAACCCCCAGCCAGCAGACCATAACCAAAATCCTCCTGTTAAAAGCAAGGCAGATCTGAACTCACAAGCTCCAAGTCAGACGCCCAATAATTCAAACCCTCCAGGTCAGACCCCTAATGATTCAAATCCTCCAGCGGACACATCCAGGTCTGTTGCTGTTCAGGCTTTTCTGGCACCTGCTAAGGCAAAAGATAAGACAAAGGGTGGTTTGCAGGAGGATGTAAGAGAGGGGACCTCTGGTGATCAGCAAGGAGAAGAGGAGGAGGAGATAGTTAGTCTGCGAGACCTTGTAGATACGCTGAGACAACAGTACTCAAGTGAGAGGAGCGCTGTGAGGTCGGCTGCCAAGAAAGAGGATGGTTCCAATAGTTTAGGAATGCTATGAGGAAGATTGTGTTAGGCCAGGTACCACCAGATCAACAGGTCAAAGAGGAGGTGGAAGATGACATCCAGGGTTCCAAGGATCCACTCAGAGAGGTCAGGGAAGTTAGGAAGGAATACACAAGGGAATCAGGTGAGCCAATCCTAAGCTGGCTAGTGAAATGCCGTGGCATTGGTGCTAATGCTCTGCAGGTAGGAGACAAGTCTGCCATGCAGCTGGGACCACTCACTAAGGAGAGTGGAGTGGACAAACACCTAGCAAGTCCTCTTGGTAGGGTTAGCTTGTGGACACGCCTTCTGTTGGCTGTGGCTATGAGATATCCTTCCCGAGATGATTTGCCATGGGCTGCCAAGAAGTGGAACACCGTTGAGCAGGGAATTAAGCTTCTGAAGGAGTTTGCTGTGAAGGAAGTGCTTTATGGAGATCATGGTACTCATGAGCCTGACGATACTCCTTTGGGAACAGGTCTCATGAAGAAGCTGATTAAGCTTGCTCCTTCATCCTATGCTAACATCTTGGCCAGTAAATTCCTAGCAAGGAGTGATAATGGAAGGTCTTTCACTGTTGGTGAATTCACTGACCAGCTCAGGCAGATAGAGGACAGCTTGGCCCATTCTGGTATAATCTGTGCCATAAAGACTATGACTACGGAGCTTAAAGATGGTATTAGAGATGGCATTAAGGAGAGCATGAAAGAACTGAAGGAGGACCTTACAACCTCAATTTCCAATCTGGTAAAGGATACCGTTCCTGCATCATCTGAATGGGTGCATGTTTCTGCCGTCAGGAACAGACGCCCACCTCCTGCAAGGCAATTCCAGCCCAGGAGGAGACAAATTCCACCCAGACAGCAGCAATCACGTGCGTCACTGTGGATACTTCTGCGTGACACATACAGTGAGAACATGAACAAATGGGATGGTAAACCTACTTCAGCTCTTTCAAAGAGGGTCAGGGAACTGCAGAGTGGCAGAAACAGAGGCAATAATGCCCGAAAAGTAGCTGTCACTTCTTCAGCTCCTGAGAGCAACTGCAATTGTTCCAACAGTTGCAGTTCCTCTCACAACAACACCAATCATTGTGTACACCCCACATGCCATGTTCAGCATTAGGGGTGCCCTGCCTCCAGCCAGGAGGAGGAAAGGGATAGTGGAGAGAACCGAATCTATTGGAATGTATTCATTAGGTGGCCTGGCAGTTCAAGAGTTTGGAAATACAGGGCTTTAGTTGACACAGGTGCTCAGTGTACTTTATTGCCATCAAATTGTAAAGGGACAGAGTCCATTTCTATCTTTGGAATCACTGGTGGATCTCAAGAGTTAACTAAGTTGCAGGCTGAGATCAGTTTAACTGGTAAAGAGTGGAAGACACATACTATTGTAACTGGTCCTGATGTGCCTTGCATTCGGGGAATTGACTTTTTGAGACAAGGTTGTTTCAAAGATCCTAAGGGTCATAAATGGGCTTTTGGAATAGCATCTGTAGAGATTGAGGATGATAAATTGAAATTGTCTATTAGACCTGAACTTTCAGATGAATCTGCAGTTCTGGGACATCATGACATAGAGGACCTGGAAGTGCCAATTGCAACTCCAACTGTTCATCATAGGCAGTACAGAACTAACCGTGACTCTTTGTTGCCCATTCATCAGCTGATTCGTCAACTGGAGAGTCAGGCTGTCATCGAGAAAGCTCATTCACCTTCCAACAGTCCCATCTGGCCTGTGCGTAAACCTACGGGCGACTGGAGACTGACAGTTGAATTTCGTGCCCTCAACGAGGTGACGCCACCCATGAGCGCAGCTGTGCCGGACATGCTGGAACTCCAGTACGAGCTGGAATCGAAGGAGGCTAAATGGTAT
Source organism: Pogoniulus pusillus (assembly GCF_015220805.1). Taxonomy (NCBI): domain Eukaryota; kingdom Metazoa; phylum Chordata; class Aves; order Piciformes; family Lybiidae; genus Pogoniulus; species Pogoniulus pusillus. The sequence continues at coordinate 620,705 of NC_087270.1, read as the reverse complement.
GGAACCGTAGACATTGCTAATGCTTTCTTCTCTATTCCCATAGCAAAGGAGTGCAGGCCTCAGTTTGCATTCACCTGGAGAGGAATCCAGTATCAGTTCAACCGTTTGCCTCAGGGTTGGAAGCATAGCTCAACCATCTGTCACTCAGTCATCCACAATGCACTGGAGAAAGGTAAAGCTCCAGAGCCCATCCATACGTCGACGACATCATTGTGTGGGGCCAAACTGCTGAGGAAGTCTTCGAGAAAGGTAACAAAATCATTAACATTCTGTTGCAAGCAGGTTTTGCCATTAAGAGAGACAAGGTCAAAGGACCTGCCAAAGAAATGCAGTTTCTGGGAGTGCAGTGGCAGGATGGTCGCCGTCACATTCCTCAGGATAAATAAGCCTACTTTCGGGCCTACAGGCCCTCCACAACAACTACCCAGATGGTTTGGCTCCAGAATACCTTTCTTCTGAAGCCAGTCTGAGAGATGTGGGCCCCAAGTTTCCATTGCATAAAGCCCCAGCTCCACAGCTCATGCCACAGAGGGAAATGCCATTAGTACTTTTTGCCTGGGCTTGTTAGTGACATCTTTGTTAGCAGCCCAAACAGGGTCAAGGCACAGATTCCAATTATGGTAAAGTTCTGAGTCTACTTCTTTTGGAAGAAAAAAACATTTAGCTGTATTCTATAAACCCTCACAATCAGCAACTCACTCAGGGCCCATTTTATTGACTAGTCCAGCACAGGCTGTTTACAAATACAGCACATCTGGAATCAGTGACGTAGGTCTAGCTCCTGGGCCAATGCAGCTGATGAGTCTCCAGAACACTGGCATCCCATCAGGCAGACTGGAAGCTGGGTCACAGCTGTATCATCTGAGCCTTCTGTTTTGCAGTCACACTGCCAAAGCTAACCTAGAGCCATAAACACTGGTGAGCCATTGCCAGATGCACTGTTTCCATTGCTAGGCCAATGTGATTTTGCAGTACTTCCTCTTCATGCACTCTTACAAGTTATGCAAAATTAATAATCAATATTAATTTTGATATCCAGGCAAAAATTGTTAATAACTGAGAATTGTTTAATTAACATTAAATCTTGGCAGAAAACGTATTTACAATGTTTGATATACACATTTTGGATATTTATATACACGAGTGAATTGGTTCCAGTTTAAACTTCCCAGAGACTCAAAATATAGCCAACAGAACTAATACAATAATAGGATGCCCTTCCCCTCTCCCCCTCTTTGGAAAGAAAGGAATTAGATGTAGAAAGGGGTAAAACACCCAAAGAATAGTCTTGCTTCGATTTGAAGTTAAAAAAAAACCTTTAACAATAAATAAAAGGTATCTAAGGTAGAGGAGTTGCAAAGAGGCATAGGGAAGGGAAACAAGATACAAAAATATATGTACGATCAGATTGATGTCAATGAATGGAGGTAGATTCAGGAACGGCTTTTCAGCCATGTGATAGGATGGTCATGGTAAAACAGGAACAGCAGGAACAAGGGTGCTGCTGGCAGGCAGGGAAGACAAAAAGAGAAAGAAACAGGAAGTTCCTCTGTTTTTATAGGGGCCCTGGACAGGAAGTGGGAATGAACTAACCACTACACCTGGGGCCAGGTTCAGACTACCCCCAGGGAGGAGACAGAAGGACCTAGGGTCAAGCTCAGACCACCCTGGCAGGGTTAACCTTTTACAACAGGGAACAGCACCCTAGAACACTTAAGGAAAAACTAGCAAATACAAACATTAAACTTAGAACTGTAAAGAAGTTCTTGTGGTCAATTATACCACTTGCCCATTAGGGCACTCGAGAGGCTCCTTTCTGCTGCTGAGGCAGAAGGCACAATAGAATCTAGTTACAGAATTTCTTACAAAGAGGCTTTGAATATTTACTCATGAAATAGTATCAGACAGCACCCAAATACTTGAAGGAAGTTCTGTCAGTGTCTTGAAAGTCATTACAGACAAAACAGAGCATAATGTGGCAAGGTAGAGCAGGCAGAGCAGTGCAGGCATGTGGCAAAGCCTATTCATTGTTTGCCTGAGTGTGATGGCCCCTTTGTCCACAGAGGTTCACCAGTCAGAATTTGGAACTTTGCCAAATTTGACCATACTAAGTGAAGTCAGGAGCTTGCTTTCCCTTATTTGGGAAGAATAAGCCTGGACAAGTCTAGGACCTTCAAAGTGGGTGTCTCCAAGTCTTTTGTCTTCTCCTCATGCTCTGCTTGCCCCCCCACCCTCAGCAGAGGGAAGTGGACTGTGGGATAATGCCTGGGCAAGCCAGGACATGTATTAGGCCTATTTTGGCCTTCCACAACATGTACTCAGCAAAAAAACTAAGTGATTCTGTCAGAAGTCCATCTGCCTCTCAACTGAAGCACATCAGACTCCAAAGACTCAAAGACATCTGATATTTCTAGGACAACACGGCTTTGTTCAGGGCAATTCTACTGAAGGGACGATTTTTAATTCTCTACTAGATGACTGATTACTCCAGCCCATAGGTTCTTATAGATCAGCAAGAAGAGAGAATGCCTGAAAGTGTCATCATTTAGGCAGGATACCTGCTGCTGTCCCACTGATGTTTTCTGTCATCTCCAGTGGTACATGATGCTCCTGCACTTGCAGACCTACAGCCCTGTCCCTTTGCAGATCATAAATAAGACAAAGCAAGTTTGCTTCAGTCTCTATTACAAAGAAAGTGTCTTTAAACAGCAACTTAAAAGCAAGTTTAGTTTGTGGTAAAAATAAAAGTAAGTTTTTGTAGTTTTCAGAGAGGCAAAACAAATTCAGCAATCCACTGGTCCATACAATTAGTTCAATGGCCATTATTTTATGGTTTGGAAAGTAGTACCTTAGAATACTGAGACTAATAATACTGACATTAATAGTGAGACTGACTAGGGGGGGGTTCGACTAGTACTTCCAAACCTTAATATTCTGTGATTACTTGTGATGTGGGGCAGCCACAACCTACAGTGACTTCATATATAACTGATAATAGTGATCACTGCTTCAGAAAGCCAAATATTAAAGTTGATAAGCCTGTGGATCCCTGTCAGCTTTTGATTTTCATTCATGTTGAGGAGCCCATGAAGATCAGCTCCTTATTAATTAACTAAACTGAGATATTTACTGTGGAAAAACTCAACAGAAGTTTTTTAAAAAGCATTTTGTCATGATGAATTAATTCTATATCAAGTTAACAGCAGAAAGGAAGAGTGTAACATGTAAAACAATTCTATGAAACAATATTTGATTGAAATTATTCAAGCTTCACATAGTGATTCAGTTGAATGCCTGTTGGACATTCCTTAAGGAAGAAAAGAGGCTGCAAGGAAATTGTTTGGTACACATGTAGAAATTCATGAAGTCCTGATCTATAAAACTATAATTGTCATTCAAGTAAGTACTTTTTTCCAAGTGGGAATAGGAACTCTTACAGTCTAAATAAATGAAATAGTTCTGATGGTCACTAGTTAAACAAATCCAGGTAGGCTTTGAATATCTCCAAGGAGGAAGACTATGCAACCTCTCTGCACAACCTGTGCCAGTGTTCAGCCTCCTCATAAACACACATAAAGTAGGGATTTCTTTTATTCAAATAGAACTTTGTGTGTTTTCATTGTCCTGCCAACCAGCACACTGGGAAGAATCCATTTTCTTCATTCCCTCCCAATCAGGTACTTAGATGCTTTGATGATGTTCCCCCATGATTCTCCTACTTATCATACAGAACCGGTCACAGCTCTCCGTATCTCCTTACTCAACAGATGCGCCTGTCCTTTCATCATCTTTGTGTCTCTATGCTGGATGCACTTCCTCAAGTCCATGTTTCTTGTTCTGTTTCCAGTCTAGAGCTAGACAGAAAACCTCAGATGTGGAGGTGAAGGAGATGGCTACCTGTTCATGCACAATTTCAGATTTTCAACATAACATTGGGAACTGGATAATCATCTTAGTGGCATATTTCTATATTTTGTCCACATTGCATATTCACCTATTCATATAATTAGAACTGACATTACTTTTCACTACAAAACACATACTTTGAAGAATTAATTATGTCAGTGTGTTAATAATGTCAATGTGCCATAATATTGTTTATATGGAGTCAGCCTTTTTGGAACAATACAAGACACTGTTATACATTAGTGCTTTGCACCCGTAATATATTATATACCTGTTGATTTCACTGACAATTTCATCAGTTCCACTAATTCACTTGTTTCTGTAGATATTGGCTCCTTTTATTTACCTTAGCAGAGTTTTACAAATGTATTCAGTGTTTTAATTTATTCAGCCTGTAGGGCACTGCTTCTTAGCATTGTTACCTAGTTCATGTACTCCACATAACAAATTTTCTTTACTTATAGCAAACACTAATCAAATGGCAAAGGCATTCTTGCAGTCCGCTGCAAGTATTAAAGATTTACGTCAAAAAGATTAACTTTTATAATTCTTGCTTGCATGGTATTTAATTGTGATGTAGATTCACCCTGAACTTCCTTCACCGTGAACTTTTTTCCCCTTTGGTTTTTACTAATTGAACATAACTGTTCTTCATGGTGTTGTGGAAACTCCCAGAGTCAGACAAGGGAACAGCTCATGTTTGTCAGGGACTTGCATGATTTAGCTCACTGATGTAATTGGTAGATATGAACTAACCCCCCCAGTTTTATGAAAACAGAGTTGAAATGTGCTGTCAGAACAAAACACAAAGGAAAGCAGTACTCTCACAGATTTATTGCAAGACAATAGCTAGAGCACCTATCGTGGAGGACATCCTGTTTGTAAAGACATGGAGACAAAGATCAGTATTAAACCTGAATAAAATTACCTGCTGCTTAGAAGACCTGTTCTCCAGACCCTTCATCATCTTTCACCCCCCTGGACCTGAAAGTATACTCTACTAGATGTCTACGGTTGTCTTACATGAATTGTTTAGAAAAATATGCTGAAACAGGGATGAAAAGAATGCAGAATTTCTGAAATCTTGTTGCCAGTTTGTAAACTGATAAATTTACAGTACCATGTCTCACTTTAGAAGAAAGAACAAAGAAGTCACTTAAAGCTATTAAGATACTAATAGTCTTGTCAACAAGCTGCTTTTTTTTTTTTTTTTTTTTTTTTTTTTTTGAAGGGGGAGGAAAACATTAGCTCTTCTATTTGTCAAAAACAGTGTCATGCATGGAAAAGCATCATAGGCCTTACTATCATGAATAATACCGGTCTTTTTTGTTTTGTTGGTTGAGTGGGGATTTTTGTACATATTCATTTTTCAGTAGAGGATATAGATACTTGTAGTGATAATTTGCTGAAATCTTTTGAAAAGGATCCATGACTTCATACAGTGTTTCTGAGCAACCCACAGAAGGTCGATATTGCTTCCTAGAAGAGGTGAATTTGTAACTCCTCACATTTCAGACTGGACATCTACAGATAATATTCAGTGCCTCCACATCTTTGTCCAACACGACTTCATCAGAAACTTTGCCTTTGTAACTACAAAGACCTAACTAGAAGTGAATTGCAGTAGGATAGATGAAAGTTTCCCAAGAAAACACTTGATACCTTGATCAGTTTGTCTCAGCCAATACAGGGGAAATGCCTCTCAGGAAGGTAGGCAGCCATATGTCATTGTAGTCATTCTTGCCTATATTCTCCTTCTCCTGTTTGTTGTTGTTGTTTGGTTGGTTTTGTTGTTGTTGGTTGGCTGGTTTTGCTTTGGGGGTTTGTTCTTGTTTGTTTCCCTATTTTTCACTCGATTTCTAATCATGCTCCCTATTGAAGGTAGTTGAGCAGCATGAGGTCTTCTCAGCAGCATTTGGCTGTAGGAGAGCTCTGAGATCTGGGAAAGCAATCTGGTGGCAATGAGGTACACATAAATCAGAAAATGTAGCAGAGGTGAGATTACCTCCACCGGCCCTAAAATTCTACTCCTCACACAGAGCAAGTATTGCAGATGTTTAAATATTGCATATATGTAAGATTCCCATTCTTATTCATGTCCATTGCTGCCAGTAATGGCAATCACCACAGAAATGTTGAGACAGACATCATAACTACTTATATTGTCTTCAGTTGTTGTCTGTGAAGTGCTAGACTTCGAACATTTCTGCTCATTAGCAGTATTGAAACTGAAGAAAGTGCTCATCTTTCAACATAGCCCAAGACCAATTTTTAATCCTATCTTCAGAAACAAAAATCCTTTTAAATTCTCACAGTAACAATTAATAGAATTTTGATGTCTGAGCTGCCTTTTTCAATAGCAGCTGATTCTTTTTGTTTCAAAAAAGTGGTAAAAAAACATCACGGACATCACATGCATAGAAGTTTATCTTCCTGCACACACTTCTTCACTGACTTTTGCTTTCATTATCCCATTGAAGATAAAATAAGTGGACAGTAAGCATTCTTAAAACTATTATGATGAATATTTTATTCTCAGCAAACAGAGACCATTTACACATTGTTATTCATTTTCCTCACATTTGCAGTGTCACTATTCACAGTGTGTGAGTTTTATATTAGTAGGCAAAGAAATAGACACAAAATTCTTTGAATGGAACTAGAAACATAGTATTTCCCTGCTTCTGCATGAAGAGGACATATTCTTTGGAGTGTAACACACTATTTGTTTTTGAAAGTTAAAAAAGAAAAGTTTTCCAATCTTTGGAAATATTAATGTTGCACCATCAGGGAAGATTACTGTCCATAAATGAGCTGCTGTGTGATTTATTCTCTGCAGATATACCATGTCATTTTCTTATTTAAAAAGAGCTTGTGGAGATGGAGCATTAGCTTCGCTTTCAACACATTTTGTCATTCCTCTTTCTTCTTCAAGTGTATTTTAGCTTGAAAAACTATAAACAGAACTCAACCTTTTTGGACTTTATTCAAACAGTATAAACACTAGTTTAAAAATGAGACAATTAGCAATTTCAACAAGGGCTGATATAAAATAAATAAATTTATTTCATCATTTTAAACAAAAATATATTCCAATTTATACACATGTTGTGCGTGAAAAAGTATGACACAAAAGTAATTCTAATGCATTATGAAGCAAAATAGTTTATCTCTTCTAAAAAATGTAATTAGTACCTTTTAATATATCCACTATGTGTTTCAAAATCATTCATAGAATCTAAATCACTTTAGAAACTTAATTTTTCCTCTAGATTTGCTCAATTTTTCTCTCTAATGATGACAATAAAATATAGGTCTTTCTGCAAGGTGTCAGTCATGTGAGATTACAGCAATACAAAAGTGCTGGGGCTGTTTTGTTTCAAGAAGAGGAGGCTGAGGGGAGACCACATTGCTGTCTACAACTACCTGAAAGGACATTGTGGAGAGGCTGCTGCTGCTCTCTCTATCACTCTTCTAGTGATAGAAAAGAGGAAATGGCCTCAAGCTGCAACTGGATAGGTTTACACTGGACATTAGGAAAAAAAATAATCACAGAAAGAGTAGTCAGGCATTGAAATGGGCTGTCCAGGGAGGTTGTTGAGTCACCCACCCCAGATGTGTTTAAAGGTCTTTGGATGTGGTGCTTGGGGATATGGTTTGGGGCTGAACCTTGTAGAGCAGGCTTATTGTTTGGACTTGGTGATCCTGAGGGTCTTTTCCAACTTGAATGTTTCTGTGATTCTACCAGCCTGTGAGAATATCATTCACAAGAAATTGGAATACATATAATTAAAAATAATGTCTAATGACAACAAATAGAAAACTTAGTACCTGGTCAAAACAATCTTATTTATATTATTTCGATTACTCTTATTTAGATTATTTCTTTTGAAAGCTGTGGGGAAAGACATGAGATTAAAATATATATAATTAAGTTAAAGAAAACTTTGTGTAATTTTTGGTCTCTGTCAAGTGTTCAGATTGGAGAAAGACATCTGCAAACTTTTTCTAAAGTATTTGAAAAGTTTGCAGCAGTAAAACAAGATGTCTGCCAGGTGTTGTGCATAAGTTTCAGTAAGACTTTGAAATTATGCATTTGATAAAATTACTTAAATATCACTTATTTAATTAGTAGATGAAGATTATATAGAGACCTTATTATTTGAAAGGCACTGGAATTATTAGTGTGAAAGAATATGTAATTATTGCTAACAATTCTTCACATTTGCTCCTAAACAACATATTAATATACATGACCTTGTGGAATTGTTAGGCTTCCATGTGAGGCTGTTCCATGAAGTTATCACAAGCTGTAGTCACTTCCCAAACTGATCAGGTTTCCTAAGAAAGAATTTTTAACATATAATGCAAAGCTGTGCCAAGCGCTCTTGACCTTAATGGTTGAAATTCAGATCCACAGAATCAGTCTATTTTTGATACCACTCATTTCTCTGAGAATTCAGAGAATAAAAGAGAAGAAATGAGAAGAAGACACCACATTGCTGGATCAGGTGCAGAGGAGGACAACGAAGATGATCAGAAGGCTGGAGCATGTTCCCATATGGGAACATGAGTTGGGGCTGTTCAGCCTGGAGAAAAGAAGTTGATGGGGAGACTTTATAGAGGCCTTCCAGTACCTGAAGAAGGCTTACAAAAAATACAGGCAGGAATATTTTACAAGAGTTTGTTGTGACAGGAAGAGAAGGAATGGACTGAAGTTTAAGAAGCATAGATTTAGACTAGGTGTTAGGAAAAAAATCTTTACAGTGAGAGTGGTGAGATACTGAAAGAGGTTGCCCAGGGAAGTTGTGGATTACCCTTCTCTGCAGGTGTTCAAGGGCAGGCTGGATGAGGCTTTGAACAACCTGGTCTAGTAGAGAGTGTCCCTGACCATGATTTCTAAGGTCCCTTTCAACCCAACCCAATCAGTGAATCTATGAATCTATGAAAATCATTCTTCCCAGGCTCAAAGTCAATATGGAACTTTTCCTGGAATCTTCCTCCACCATAACTCATTCAGGCTCAAGTTGAGTACCACAAGGCCATGCTGGAGCCTTCACATTTAGGTATCACATCAGAGATCTAAAGACAAATCCTTTGACTTCCCTTGCTTCTCCAAAATATCTCAGCAAATAGATGTGATATAAGTTTAAAAGTATCTCAACGGCATTTAAAAGGGGAAGGTTTTCACTAAGCAGCAAAATAAACATTTTCTTTGCTTTACTTTCTAGCAAGCTGGGACAAATGACCAAGAAAATATAAAGAACAAAGTGTACTCAGAGTATATTTGTGTACAAGAAAGCTCCCAGAAGGGGGAAGAGCCAAAGCTAGCTCTAGATTATTTCTAGATTATTATGTTTCTTCAGAAAACGTGAAAACAGAATTCATGGAGAATTATTTTACCACCTGTTCTGCAAGGTCTTAAATTTTAAAAATTTAGATAAGCTGGGAAACTATCCAGAATTTTAAGTGTTCATTATACCTAATCTTCTGGGGCCCTCATTATTATTCAAAGGCTTTCTGTCTTCTCTTTTAAACTTGTATGACTATTTATGTTTCATCATATATTACATTTTCATGAAGCCTTTGAACATGAAACAAATTATTCTTTCTCATAAAATTCTACAACATTTATCTCAGTTATAACACAGCAACATAATTGGTCTCTGTGATATGCAACTGTAAAAGGACTTCCAGCCTTTCACCTGACTTCAGCTAAAGGAAAATCTGCAATGTCTCAATGAAGTGTCTCTAATTTTACCAGTGTAAAAGTTATTTGGAACAGAACTACATCCACCTAAGGACAATATTTTTGTTTGTGTTTATTTACAGAAGCTTAATATAATTTGACTCATCTTGCATTAGGTTCATGTGTTTATAACTTCAAATCTGAAAGGTGAAAAGTAGCATGAGGTTTTTTTCCTTATCAACAGTTCTATCCCAATAAAAGAGAATTTCCCAATATACGTATTATAAAACAAAATCCTACCATGGGCCCAGTTTTCACTTCCACACCAAGTGCCCAAATTACCACATACAATCAAAGATGAGGTGCAAAGAAAAGGCAAGAGCTTGGTGAAGTTAAACAGCATATAAGTCGGAATACCTGCACCCTTCTGAAAGCACACCTGAAAGACAGACCAGCAGCTATAGGGATCTGTGGCATGATCATACCTATCTGTTACATCCAGTACTGACTAATGAGAGCCCTACAAGCTTGTCTGCAGCTTTCCTGGGAAATAAATATGGAGAAATAAATGCCCACATAGGGAAAACAGGATTGCTCCCCACAAGCCAGCAATGCACAGCTGTGGTAAAAAGGGTAATATCCTCCAACTTGACTGGGGTGGGTGAATCATATGCCATAAAGAGATCCCTTCTAACCTCAATCATTTTGTAAATCTGTGAAAGGCATATCTTAACAGAAGGTGATGCTCTGTAGAAGGCAAAATCAAGAAACCTGAATGCTGCAAGCACTGCTCAACAATACTTAACGTATTAGTGTGCTAGCAACACTTTTGGTCACAAATCTGAAACATAACCTTATACTATGAAGAAAATTGATTCCATGTCAGAAAAAAGGGTACAAGCGGAAATCTTACTACATGCTTTTTTATTTCTCTTTACATGCTTCCAACTGGTAAACAAAATTTATATGTGAACTTGACAAAATAAAACTGTGACTAATACTACTATAATGTTCTCAAAATTTCATCAGAATGTCTGTTGGAGTTTAATCCGGTGGAGCACTATGGGAAAATGACTCTTTGTTCACCAATATGGTTAGATGGTCAAATCCACTTTATTTCCATGATACAGTGACTTATATGCATTCTAGCAAGAGGTGTGCTCCACCAAGATTGGTTACAGTCAGAGGGTCCAGGGTTACTTGTAAGGCATCAATAGGTCAGCATACCATAACAATCTGAGGGTCAGCCTCTGGGGCTGGCTAAACTCTGCCCACCTGCAGCTGCACTCCACCCCCTGCAGCTGCATGTGGGGGGAAGCTACCCTGTGCCTGGTATCTAAGCTCCCAGGATGGATTCAAGGTCTTCCCAGCATGGGTTGCTCATGTTTATCACTTCTGTGTGCTTCTGCTAACAAGAATTCTCCAACATATCCCTCTCTTTCTTTTGAGCAACCTGGGCTGGTCTTTCAAATTACATAGGCTGTTCAACACAGGGGTGAATGATGTAGCTACAAATCAACAATGTTAAAATCAAAAGATAATAAACCTGTTAGAGCTTTCATCAGTAGCATTAGTCTGGCAAGCTAACAACCCAAGCTTAGCTAACAATCCCAAAAGCTATTTCTGCAAGCGACAAGAAGTCATTCATTCAAAAACCCAAAAGTGCAGATGAACATTACAGTCACAGGAGAGTGCAGGTGTGCCACGTCTTTGCTGGCTCCATGTGGGAATCGACGTTGCAACTTGCAGATCAATCAGCTGTTGAGTATTCTCCTCAGATTCTTGTAGTTCTGGATTCACTCTGTAGTTCTCAGAAATCTCAATGTTCTCATCATGCTCCTTAGCTATGAGTTGCGTCTGTCTATTGTGCTTAAGAACTGCAAACCTGTAAATACAATACAAAGATATGCCCTAGATGTTGCTTTCAGGCTATTCTATTAGGCCTTTTCCCACAGTTCTTCATCTGCTTCTAGAATTTAGGGCAGTGTTTTTTATCTCTTGCAGGGCCCTTGCAAGAGACAAAAGTCACATTGCCATCTTGTGCCAATTTGAGTGGGCTTTGGCCTTTACAAAAGCTGCTAAACTGAATCTATTCCATTAAACCACAATCACTGAAAACTTGTGAAAATACCCAAATTCATTAGCTGTGATCCAAACCTTATGATCCATACACACACAATCATCCTGTCAGTGCTCCTTTCAAGTCCTTTCACAGTTCTGCCATCTGAGCAAGACTTCTGCTCACTTTAGGAAAAAACAGGTTGGTCATAATCAGGTTGGTCTTCATCAAAGCCTGTGAAGATAAATGATCAAACACAAGCAAATAAAAGAACAAATGCAGACATATTCATTGTCTAGGCTAGCAGATCCACTGGCCTAGTCTGTATGCTGTGATTACAAAAATCTCGAAAAAAGAAAAAATTCTTCTGCTATCCTACTGTCCTGTAACCCATTCCCCACCCCTTTTTTTTCCAATAATCCCCAGATATACCCAAGAAAAAAAATCCCATAATATCCTTATGTCCAAAATTCCCCAAATTACAAACCCTTAGCCTTAACTTACCTTACTCTAAACATCTATCAGTTGAAGGAAATTCAAGAAAAAGGCAAAGAAAATTCAAGAAGATAACAATACCATGGTATTCTTCAGAAAAAGAAAAATCAGAATTGTCACAAGACTCATTTCATTGCAATTAGCAGTTTGTCCAGTAAACTCCTAAACTCCAAAGTATGGTACCATCAAAAAAGTCTTTCAAAAATAGTCCTGTCTTTATCTGTTTGAACAAGTTTATTGGGGGGAAGGAGCTGACTGGCGTTAGCCTACAAGCTCTATCATTCCCTGCTCCTAGTCCAGAATCTGGTTAGTGACTTGTAATGTGGACTTCAGTGCCCGTGCTCCTGCTGGAGAGGCAATGCATCTGAGTTCTAGTAATAAGTGTGCTAGTCTGTCCTGTTTGGTGCTTTCTGTGTCTGTATGATTTTCCACTCATTGTCAGTGGGACTGGCATCTCTGCTATTTCCTAGCAACCTCCCTCTCTTTCTTTTGCCACTGAGCAAGGGTGCAAAAGTTGTTGCTGCCTCGTCTGTAGGAGGAATTAATCAGTAAGGCGACGGGTGAATACCCCAGCCATGAACTATTAGCTATCGTTTTGAGTGCAAACTGTCATTATCAGGTGGCTAAAAAGATGCACCTGTGTGTGTCCATGCCTGTAACAGGAGCAAAAACCGGTTCTAAGTCGTCATTGTTATTCTTGCTACCATTTCCATAAACTTTCTGACATCTGGCTTCAGTAATTTTCCAGCTCAAAACAATCCCAAGGCTCTGCTGCTTCCAGCAGAAGAAAAGAAAAAAAAAGAAATCTGTAAAAAGAGGTAACAGACAGGCGGACGAGGAGGGGGTGGGCGGGAATGGGGCCCCGTGGGCCTCTCCACAGGTGGTGAGTGGGGGGGAGGGGAGGAGGAGGGGGAGGACCAGCCGCAGAGCCGCTGGTGTCCTCTACTCCCCATCTTGCTCAGCCCCCAGCTGCTTCAGCTCAGCCACCATGTCGTGGTTTCATCCCATCCCTGTTAGTATGAATTCTACCCTGAAAAACTTTTTAAACTGCTGTCTGTGTAAGTCGATCTTTCGAGGTCTGATTGTGGCCTCAGTAATATCCCAACCTAAATAATTCTAGGGGCTCTGCTGCTGTATCTTTCCTGGGGCGACAATCAGACCACGTCTTGTGCAGACTGTCTCAATCATTTTCAAGTCTGCAGGCACAAAACGGCCGTGAACGACAGAAAAAAATGTCGTCCTTATAGTGATAGACAATTGTACATGCCCAATTTTTGTAAGGGTTGCGATGCTTTTGCAATGAACAATTGGCGGGGAGTTGGTGATTTCTTCATTCCTTGTGGCAAAGCTGTGCACTCATAGCGGCTCACAGGTTCAGCTTCATTCACAGATGGTACTGTAGAGGCAAATCGCTGGCAAACTTGTTCGGTGAGGAAGCTAGCGGAGAAGCAGTAGTAGGAAGTTTCGTGACTTGTGTATTCTGCAAGGTGCCACTTAATGCTGTCACCAAGTCAACCCCACGGCTCTCACCGGCAGCTGGGTAGTGGGCGTCCAGGTACCCTTTGCCTCATCCTGCACTACAGCTACTGTCGTCTGCGCGTGGCTGCTTGACCAGCAAACTGCTGTGGCATGGCCAGGAGGCTGGTAACGGGCATACCACACCGAGGCTGAACAACGCTGCGGTGCGTGACCCAGCTGGCCACAGCGACAGCAGCCCGCGGGCCTTGGGCGGGTCTCCCACAGCTTTGCCGAAATAAGAAGGACTTTGTTGTCAAGCACACATTGCTCCCTGCCCTGGGCATGGGATACTCATTCTAACATGTCTTCCACAGCCGCCCCTACGGGCAACGTGGCTAAAATACCTCGGGTCTTGGGATTAGTGTTTTTAATGACACCAGACCACTTCAGATTATGGTGAGACCCTTTCTCTCGAGCCTCATCGGCTGGCTCCTGGATCTCCCGGAGGCCGTCTGCCAGTGGGCGGATGGCCAGTGAGGGAGGGGGCGGCGGGGCGGGTAGAATCGCCGGGCACAGCAGCCCTTCATCTCATTCCACACAGTCAAATGTCCATTTCTCTAACATCTTAACTACTTGTTCCAGCGACTGCATAGTATCATCAGTGGCAGCCGTGGGCGACTGGTGACCGCTAATGCACACCGAGCTGCGAGGGCACACCTCTCCAACTGCGGCACCATTGCCAGGCTCAGAGATGTCAACAATCAGTTTATTGGGCGCGGCCCCAGCAGGAAGGACGGGCAAAGGCGGGGCACAGGGTGGGCAACATGGCTGTCCGCCGGGATCGTGCTGCATGCTCTTTTTCAACTCCGCCATCGAGCTGGCAATCTTCCCAGTGATGCCCGTAGCTGGAGCAGCATTAAGTCCGAAAATCCAAGCTACCGAGCTCTCTTTCTTGACCGCAGGCAGTGACAGAGTGCTTGGGGCGAGGGTAGAGGTGGAAGCTGGCACCGCGCATGCGTCAGAACTGCCAGCAGAGACCAGCACGGGCAGAAGCAGCTGAGAAACCGCAATTGCAGCATTTCTTTCAGCTTTCATGTGTAATAACGCACGGAGCACATCCCGCCAGGTGGGATCTAGCTGTCGAGCCGTCTTAGAGTCTTTTCCATTGTTAATAACTGCGTCCCACAATGCATCTCCAACCTCCCACCACGCTTCCAATTTAAAGGTCATGGGAGGCTCACTCATATGACCCTGCGCATGCGCCCCAGGCCAACAGATCTTGGAGCTTTCCAAAGTTCGGCGGAACTTCTCTCATGAGAATATATATGCGAGCAGATGCAGAGCCCCAGCAAATTCTTTGTGGGCCTTACCTGCCTTACACATGGGCTGTTCACTCGCAAATATGAATGTCCAGCAACTGTCCGCATCCTGAGGCAGCGCCACCCAGCCAGCGGCACTGAATGACGATAGTTTCTTCGATGCGAAGAACGTCCGCAGGATAATTAGCCCCCTCTCTTCGGGCTAACCCTCCAGCTCCTGATCGCAGTCTTACCCGCTGCCGGCCTGCCTCGGTCTGAGCCAAATACCCGATTCACCATTCAGGTGCCAATTGTTGGAGTTTAATCCGGTGGAGCACTATGGGAAAATGACTCTTTGTTCACCAATATGGTTAGATGGTCAAATCCACTTTATTTCCATGATACAGTGACTTATATGCATTCTAGCAAGAGGCGTGCTCCACCAAGATTGGTTACAGTCAGAGGGTCCAGGGTTACTTGTAAGGCATCAATAGGTCAGCATACCATAACAATCTGAGGGTCAGCCTCTGGGGCTGGCTAAACTCTGCCCACCTGCAGCTGCACTCCACCCCCTGCAGCTGCATGTGGGGGGAAGCTACCCTGTGCCTGGTATCTAAGCTCCCAGGATGGATTCAAGGTCTTCCCAGGATGGATTCAAGGTCTTCCCAGCATGGGTTGCTCATGTTTATCACTTCTGTGTGCTTCTGCTAACAAGAATTTCTCCAACAGATGTCGTATATGCAATCCTTGTAGTTTGCTCATTTGATTTTTTTTATTTAACTGTTGTTTCATGTCTAAATATCCACCAGATTTAAATTAGCCAAGGCTTTGAAGTACAGATAAGGAAAAGACAAAGTCTCTGTAAAATTGTAACACATATATAAAAAGAAACTCAATAAATTACCAATTGCAAAGTAATCTATCATATCTGACACTATTTCAATTATTATCCACACTGCATCTAATAATTCTGATCTTGGCCACATCAATAAGTATGATTCCTGCCTTTGTGCTCCATTTTCATTGTCCTCCAAAAAGACATAAGTAAAGCATGAGTTCAAGAAACCTGCTATTCTTTTATTCTTTCAGACCCTTTTCAACTATAATTTCAGTGGAGTAAATTCCTTTTCATCTTCAATCACCCATAAATATATTTGAAAAACAATTTACTATGAGCCAAAAAGCACTTTAAAACAGTATTCTTCTGATCCTTTTTATGTCTACTTAGTAGACAGCTTGTAGTTTGAAAATCTAACATGAATATTTCAGTGAAGTAAAAAAACTTTGCTAACCTAGACTGAAGATTTAAAGAGCATCCTGACAATCTATAACTCTCAGAACAGAATGCGGTAGTGGCTAACTCCCTCCCTGAAATGCTTATGCACCAATGCACAGAGCATGGGGAATAAGCAAGAGGAGCTGGAGATCTGTGTTAGGCTGAATGACTATGATATCATTGCCATCACTGAAACATGGTGGGATAGCTCCCACGACTGGAATGTTGCCATGGATGGCTATGTGCTGTTCAGGAAGGATGGACCAGCAAGATGAGTGTCACAGAGGGGATTCTGCCACCTACTCCAATTGTGGCAGTGGGGAGAAAATAATTGATGCAAGATGATAGTCTATAAACATATATAATTTATTAATTTCAACATTCTGAACTCTCACCACTCCCAACCACTGAATTTTAATATTAATATTTGTTCTTACACCATTATGGAAGACACTCTAGGAATAACATCAAACGGTAACTTGTTAATAACTAGCAAACATTCAAACTATTAAACAGAGAGAGGAATTTCCCTGTGGCCAAATGCCGCTAGGGGTCAATATACTGTTCACCCAGTAGATGGGCCCAAGCTCTTTCTGCTTTATGGCAGAAGGCAGTAGAGAATTACAGAGGCATTAAAGCATTTACTCACAAATTCTTATTAATTATCAATCACCCTCCGAGGCTTTGTCACAGCCTATACAAGTGTCCAATCTTCAGGAACTCTGCCTGTGGACTTTGAGGTGATCAGTGCTGAGGCCAGTCCTGTTCAACATCTTCATCAATGACACTGATGAGGGGACAGAGTGTCTGCTCAGCAAGTTTGCTGATAACACCAAGCTGGGAGGCTTGGCTGATCCAGCTGAAGGCTGTGCAGCCATCCAGAGAGACCTGGACAGACTGGAGAGCTGGGCACAGAGGAACCAGATGAAGTTCAGCAAGGACAAGTGCAAAGTCCTTTATCTTGGGAGCAATAATAAACTGCACCAGTTCAGGTTGGGAGGTGATCTGATGGAAAGCAGTTCTGTGGAGAGGGACCTAGGGGTCCTGGTGGATAACAAGTTAACCATGGCACAGCAATGTGCCCTTGTGGCCAAGAAGGCCAGTGGGATCCTGGGGTGTATTAGGAGGAGTGTGTCCAGCAGATCAAGGGAGGTTCTCCTTTCCCTCTACTCTGCCCTGGTAAGACCTCATCTTGAATACTGTGTTTAGTTTTGGGCTCTCCAGTTTAAGAGGGACAGGGATCTGCTGGAGAGGGTCCAGCAGAGGGCTACAGTGATGATTGGGGGACTGGCGAGCATGGCTTACAAGGAGATGTTGAGGGACCTGGGGCTTTTTAGTCTGGAGAAAAGAAGATTTAGAGGGGATTTGATAAATCTTTATAAGTATCTTGTGCTAGTTTGAATCTAGATAGAATGCTTTGTTGAGAAGAACTAGACTACAGACTGTGAAGGAGAAACAATGGTGATTTCTACTTCACTCATAGGCTTGCTGAGAGGTGTAAGAGCCTTATACATGTTTCCTTATACATGTAGACACAGCTATGTCAAGCTCAAACACAATCTTTTCCCATTCTTGATGACATTCTATAATTACCAGCAACGTGGAAAATAGATGCTATAGCATTAATTTTTTACATCTGTTACTTGTGTTGTTCTTTGTATAACTTCAGTAGATTTGGAGGCAATTTGGTTTTTTTTTTTAAGAGTAGGTGACATAAATAAGATTCAAACTGTGAAGGCACTAGCAGACACTCTCATAAGCATCCACAGAAGATCTGCCATTACACTTGAGTTCTGAACTTGGTTTCATTATAGATGAGGCAATATACCTGAGCCTATTTATAAATGAAACAGCACATTTACATCAGAAAAGTAGTCTTCATGTAAAAGTCATACAAATATAAATGAGAAACACAACCATGAAAATGGATGCTAGGGTCTGTTCACTGTCATTGCACCACTTTGGCTGCAGAAGCTTTTTATCAGCCACAAGGCTAAACAAATGCATTTTTGTGATTTTTGGTTCGTAGCTAGTTCAGATTGTGAGACCAGCTTCACATCTATCTTTAATGGAGTGTGCCATCACATACTAAATTTTTTTCTTAAGTAGTACTCCAACAGTTCTCTGAATGTTTTTCAAACATATATTGTATACTTGTAACACTTTTTTATGCATTTAGAATGAAGGTGACAACATAGTGAGTACCACTGGATGCTTAGAATTTCAACATTCAGAAATAGAATATGCTGAATTACAAGAACTATGATCACTGAACCAAATAATCACCCTGGAAATCTAGATGTGGCAACAAAAATTGACTTCACAGCAAGACCATAGAATCTATAAAGTTATTAATAAAAAAGCAGATCCATCTAAATGGGCTCAAACTTGAGAGAGCACTAGAATATTATTAGCTGTAATTATAAACTGATATTTATTTTTATCTGAGCAACCTGATGATGGACAGTATTGACCAAAAATAACACATTGCAGAAAAAAAGTTGAAAGAAAATCACATAATGACATGTTCAAAGTTCAAAATGTGAAGTGAGCTCTGGTTTCCTCAACCCTAAAAATTCAACCAATTTTTACTATCTATGTCTGCTTCAGTCATCTATTTTCTTCATGATATTTCATAGAATCATAGAATGGTTTGGGTTAGAAAGGACCTCAAGGATCATCCAATTCCAGCCTCCCACCATAGGCAGGGACACCTCCCACTAGAACAGGCTGCCTGAGGCCTCATCCAACATGGCCTTGAACAACTACAGGGATTTAGCAGCCACAACCTCTCTGGGCAAACTGTGCCAGTGTCTCGTCATTCTCACTGTAAAGAACTCTTTCCTAACATCTAGTTTGAATCACTCCTCTTCCAGTTTAAACCCATTACCCCTCACCCTATCATTACAAAGTCTTGTCAATAGTCCCTCCCCAGTCCTCCTTTAGGCTCCCATCAGATACTGGAAGGCTACTATAAGGTCTTCTCAAAGCCTTCTCTTCTCCAGTCTGCATAGCCCCAGCTCTCGTAAGCCTGTTCTCATAGCAGAATCGAGTCAGACCTCTGAGCATGTTTGTGGCCTTCCTCTGGACTTGCTCCAACAGTTCCATGTCTTTCTTGTACTGGAGGCTCCAGAACTGCACACAGGACTCCAGGTGGGGTTTGGTGTGCTAGTTTGAAGTTAGCTAGAATGCTAGCTTCAAGAAAAATTAGATTACAGGCTGTGAAAGGAAAACAATGGCGACGTCTACTTTGCTCATAGGCTTGCTGAGACGTATAGGAACAAGAAATAAAAACACAGATAATCACTCTCACTTGGGCTGCTGGCTGAGCTCTATCTTACTCTCTAACCTCATCCTCCATTTTGGACTAATCCACTTTGCTTCCTAACCCCCTAGCCAAACTTCTATTCTTCCTTGTGCCTGGGGTAAAGGTTGAGAGGGGTAGGGGGAAGGTGAAGGGGTGGTTGAGAGCCCCTCCTGGGTGTTGCAGGCTGCGCTGTCTGCTATCTCTGCTTGCTGTGGGATGGCAGTAAACAGGCCCATAGACCAGTGTGCTGGTGGGCTAGCCACAAGGTTCTCCAGACGATTCAATGTGAATTACACAGAAGCCAATTTTATTCATGTAACAGCCCGAATGTATACACTCAGCCAGTAGAGCACACGCCTACACATTAGCATAATTATTCGGGGACAACCCACTGCATCTGCATACATACACTGCTTATTATTCTCATTATTGAGGTGTCCCGTTATCTATCCCTTCTGAGATAAGTTGGCCAGTTCCTTGTGAGAACCAAGGTCTGTTATTGTAAGAATCTGCCTGTTGTCATTTCTCTTCATTCGCATAGCTCTCTTGCACCTGCACCCCATAACTCTTCTGCATTCTGCATTCCCACAACTCCCCTTTCTGTTTCTTCTTAAAAATGGAGGTACCATTTCTCATCCAGTTTGCAGGGCCCTTTGCAAAAGAAATGAAAAACATAGCACCCCAAAAATGCTCTTAATGAAGGCAGCTGCTCCTTATCTCGTCCAATGTGTAGGTTCTTCTGCACTGCAATAACAGAGAGTCGAGATGGCAACGCTACTTTTGCAGTTGCCTACTCATTCAAATAGCATTGCTAGAAGCTTGTGAAGCAGGAACCTAAATCATTAAGCATGATCAAAAGCTTAACCATATCTCAGTATACATTCCAATACACAGTCATCTGAGCTCACCACTGAGAAACAGACTGAACATACAAGCTGACATCCATCAAACCAAAAATCTAGGCACATCTGGGGACTCGGGTTTCTGGGAGGGGAGTTGTGTTATTGTATTACCTTTTTACCTTGTATATTTCTATATATAACTGTATATACTGTAAATATCTGCTTGTATATTGTGCTAAGCTGTAAATATAGGCTTCATTCATATTTCCAGAGCCAGTTGAGTCTAGTCTGGGTGATTTCCCAAACCATTGCATCTTTAAATTTTGGCACTCCAGTGTGGGGCAAAATTGATTTTTGAGTGGTTGTTAATTAACTCTGGGAATCAGAATGAAGATAATAAAGTTATTTTACTTAGTGGGGGCTACTGTGTGGCCTATTTTCTCTTTTCTTGTGTATAATTGGATCAAGCCCAGATTGGTTATTTTTTGTTTAATATAATATCAAAGCTAAACTCACATCCATTTTCTGGAGTTGGGGGGATTTCATCCTTGGCTATATTGGATTCAATGTCACTGAGTCTTTTACCAGTAATATTTCAGGGGTATTCTGTTGGAAACTGGCTGAAGGAGAGGGGACACGAGTCCCTAAAAGCTTGTACAATAAAGCCCTTGATGTGAGGTCTGAGTATTGAAGCACAGTTAAGCCACAGCAGTGTACGTGAAGAAGCTCAAAAGGAATTTGTCCTTGAGCCTTCTGATACGCAACTTCTGTGGGACTTTGTCCAGATTAGGAGGGAAATAGGAGGAACATGCAAATTCCAATCTTTAGATGTACCGCATTGCATGCTGGGTTTGTGCTCACTTTGCTCATCCTGACCTAAGAGTCTATGCTCTGTAACTTGAAGCCTGATGCTCTCAATAAACCTCGGATTGTCTTGCAAGCTAGCTCATATTGAGTCATCTCTTGGCTTTCCCGACCTCACAGTATTCACCAGTAACACTACAGGAAATGGAAGTGTTACTTCTTCTGCTTTATCAACAGTCCTCATGAAAGTTATCTTACCTAAAACTCAGGTGGTTGTCTCTAATTCTGAATGTTATTCATGTCAGACTGTGGTATTTCTGTTGTGTGTGAACTTATGTCTTATAATTCTGATTTTCATATTAATTTTGGCATTATGTAAGAAAAAATTCAGTCTGATGCCTTTACGAAGAAATAAGAAAGTGTCTGTGGCCCAGAAAAAAGACAAAGTGGCACTCCAGCCCAAAACAAACATAATTTGGGGGCACAGCAAAGAACTATCCCTACACTTCCTCCCCAAGATTCTGGGAAAACAGCCAATGTTCCTATTGGGAATGATAACATGGCAGGATGCCCAGGAGTACAGGGAAATAATCAAACTCAAGATGTTCCTCCAGCTTATAACACTAACTCAGCCAGTTCAAATCCCCAAGCAGCAGACAACAACTCATAGGCCTCAGGCCAGACCCCCAATAATTCATAGCTGCCAGCGGACTCATCAAAGTCTGTCTCCACACAGGCCATTTTGGCACCTACCAAAGTAAAAGCTGAGACACGACATTTGACAAAGAGCGATTCAAAAGAGGACTTAGGAGAGGGGACCTCTGGTGAGCAAGAGGAGGAATAGGAGAAATATGCTTAGATCCCAGTACTCTGATGAGAGGAGTGCTGTGAGGTTGGCTGCCAGGAAAGAGGATTGATCCAATGAGTTTAAGAATGCTCTTAGGAAAGTTCTGTTTCTAGGCCAGTGTCATGGAGAGTAGCAAAAGCTTTCTAAGCTTTTGCTATATTGTGTAGTTTCTAATGCCTCACATTAAAAGCCAGAAGCATCGAAAAACCAAAACAATCTTTCAGTCCCATGGGAAGATTTCTCCCTAGGGTAAGTGAAAGGTAAACACTGGCCATGTTTCCTTTTCACTTGGCCTTGCTTTCCAGACAACAGGGTATTGTTTTGGTTAGTAGAAACGACTATCTTAGGCCTGCCCCACACCTGCAGGAGGGCTGGCCTGAGGAGTGGTCTTTATATTGTTTAGGTAATGTTATCCAATTGTATAAGTTGCTTACTGTTTTTTGCCAATGTATGTGAACAACGTAAAAGTGGTCCGAATTGTGGGCTAGTCCTTTTTTGAACATTATAAAAATAGTGAACAGGCCAGGATCGAGGCCCTTCTGGGTTTTTCCAGCCTTTCTGGTTTTTTTTCCCTTCTGGACCTCACCCTTGTCTTGTCCTTCCTCGGACTTCTAATGACAGCAAACTGTTTGCCGATCTAGCCTCGCCTCGGGCAGACACGCCGAGCCGCAGAGGCAGGAAAGCCTGCATATACCTGGACCCTCACTGGGAGAAAGGGACTCCCTACCAAGCTACAGACTGTGAGTAGCTGACGAACTGTTAACTCAAACCTCAGAGACTCAAAAGAACTCTCTTTAAACATCATAGACTCTTTAATTTGCCATTCTCTGAAATGTTATTTCGACCTCAATCAAAAGAATTCACAGTGGTGGTGTAGTTTCGGGAAGAGGGAATTCGCTTTTTGCAATAAATCACTGATAACATAGTCAACGCCTCTTGTATTTCCCCCATAAACTCTTCCGCGAAACTGCTTTCCACGACAGCCAGGGAAAACCAGAACAAGAAGAGGAAGAGGAGGAGGATGACATCCAGGATTCCAACGATGCCCTCAGAGAGGCCAGGGAAGTTAGAAAGGAATACTCAGGGGAATCCGGAGAGCCAAACCTAAGCTGGCTGGTGAGATGCCGTAGCATTGGTGCCAATGCCCTGCAGGTAGGAGACAAGTCTGCCAAGCAGCTAGGGCCACTCACCAAGGAGAGTGGAGTGGACAAATACCTAGCAAGTCCTCTTGGTAAGGTTAGCTTGTGGACACGCCTCCTGTTGGCTGTGACTATGAGATACCCTTCCCGATATGATCTGCCAAGAAGTGGAACACCATTGAGCAGA
This sequence comes from Pogoniulus pusillus, assembly GCF_015220805.1. NCBI lineage: Eukaryota > Metazoa > Chordata > Aves > Piciformes > Lybiidae > Pogoniulus > Pogoniulus pusillus. Next base: position 597,398 of record NC_087270.1, on the reverse strand, counting down.
GAATTAAGCTTCTGAAGGAGTTTGCTGTGAAGGAAGTGCTTTATGGAGATCATGGCACACATGAGCCTGATAACATTCCTCTTGGAACAGGTCTCATGAAGAAGCTTATTAAGCTTGCTCCTTCATTCTATGCTAACGTCTTGGCCAGCAAGTTTCTATCAAGGGGTGATAATGAAAAGTCTTTCACTGTTGATGAATTCACTGACCAGCTCAGGCAGATAGAAGACAGCTTGGCACATTCTGCCATAATCTCTGCCATAAAAACTCTGGGTACAGAGATGAAAGATAGTATTGAGAATTAGGAATGGCATGAAAGAACTGAAGGAGGATCTCAGAAACATTTCCAATCTGGTAAAGGATGCCATTCCTGCATCATCTGAATGGGTGCATGTTTCTGCCATCAGGAACAGACGTTCACCTCCTGCAAGGCAATTCCAGCCCAGGAGGAGACAAATTCCACCCAGACATCAGCAATCACGTGCGTCACTGTGGATAATCCTGCATGACCAATACAGTGAGAACATGAACAAGTGGGATAGTCAAGCTACTCCAGCTCATTCAACAAGAGTCAGGGAACGGCAGAGTGGCAGAAACAGAGGCATCAATGCCAGAAAAGTAGCTGTCACTTCTTCAGCTCCCTAGAGCAATTACAATTATTACAGCAATTGCAGTATCACTCACAACACCACCAATCATTGTGTACAACCCACATGCCATGTTCAGCATTAGGGCCAAACTGCTGAGGAAGTCTTCGAGAAAGGTAACAAAGTCATTGACATTCTGCTGCAAGCAGGTTTTGCCATTAAGAGAGACAAGGTCAAAGGACCTGCCAGAGAAATGTAGTTTCTAGTAGTGCGGTGGCAGGATGGTCGCCGTCACATTCCTCAGGATGTGATCAACAAAGTCTCCACCGTGGCAGTTCCCACAAATAAGAAGGACGCTCTATCTTTCTTGGCTGCAGTGGGATTTTGGAGACTACACATTCCTGGATTCAGTCAAATTGTCAAACCTCTACACGATGTGACTCGTAAGAGAAACAATTTCGAGTGGGGACTTGAACAACAAGCAGCCTTTGATCAGATCAAGCGAGAAGTAGTCCATGCTGTGGGCATGGGACCTGTGCAATCTGGTCCAGACATTAAGAACATTCTGTACACGGCTGCAGTGACAATGTCCAACTTGGAGTCTTTGGCAGAGAGCTCCAAATGAGACGTGTGGTCCTCCACTTGGTTTCAGGGGTTGTAGCTACAGAGGTTCAGAGGCAAATTACACCCCAACAGAGAAAGAGATTCTAGCAGCCTATGAAGGAGTGAATGCAGCTTCTGAACTGATTGGAACTGAGTCACAATTGCTTTTAGCTCCTAGACTGCCAGTTCTAAACTGGATGTTCAAAGGCAAAGGTTCATCACCACATCATGCCACAGATGCAACCTGGTCTAAATGGATGGCTTTGATAACCCAACCAGCATGAATGGGGAATCTAGATCGACCTGGTCTGGTGGAGGTGATCACCAACTGGCCGGAAGGAACAGACTGTACCAAACCTTCAGAGGAGAAAATAACCCATGCTGAGGAAGCTCCTCCCTATGGTGATCTCTCTGATCAGGAAAAGAACTATGCTTTGTTCACAGATGGTTCCTGTCATCTTGTTGGGAACAAGCAAACATGGAAGTCAGCAGTCTGGAGTCCTACCAGGAGAGTTACCGAAGTGAGAGATGGAGAAGGAGAATCCGGTCAATTCACTGAGGGAAAAGCTGTCCAACTTGCTCTTGATGTGGCTGAATGAGAAAATTTGCCACTCCTTTACCTCTACACTGACTCATGGATGGTAGCCAATGCTCTATGGGGTTGGCTAAAAGACTTGAAAAAACATGATTTGCAGAGGAAAGGAAATCCTGTTTGGTGTGCTGATCTACGGCAGGACATAATGGTGTCACTCAGGGATCTGTGCTGGGCCCCATCCTCTTTAACATCTTCATTGATGATCTGGATGAGGGCATCGAGTCAGTCATCAGCAAGTTTGCAGATGACACCAAGCTGGGGGCAGATGCGACTGAGTTGGAAGGCAGAAGGGCTCTGCAGCGGGACCTTGACCGCCTGGACAGATGGGCAGAGTCCAAGGGGATGGGGTTCTATAGCTCCAAGTGCCGGGTGCTGCACTTTGGACACAACAACCCCATGCAGAGATACAGGCTAGGGTCAAAGTGGCTAGAGAGCAGCCAGACAGAGAGGGATCTGGGGGTGCTGATTGATACCCACCTGAACATGAGCCAGCAGTGTGCCCAGGTGGCCAAGAGAGCCAGTGGCATCCTGGCCTGCATCAGGAATGGTGTGGTCAGCAGGAGCAGGGAGGTCATTCTGCCCCTGTACTCTGCACTGGTTAGACCTCACCTTGAGTGCTGTGTTCAGTTCTGGGCCCCCCAGTTTAGGAAGGACATTGAGATGCTTGAGTGTGTCCAGAGAAGGGCGACGAGGCTGGGGAGAGGCCTTGAGCACAAGCCCTACGAGGAGAGGCTGAGGGAGCTGGGATTGGTTAGCCTGGAGAAGAGGAGGCTCAGGGGTGACCTTATTGCTGTCTACAACTACCTGAGGGGTGGTTGTGGCCAGGACGGGTTTGCTCTCTTCTCTCAGGTGGCCAGCACCAGAACAAGAGGACACAGCCTCAGGCTGCGCCAGGGGAGATTTAGGCTTGAGGTGAGGAGAAAGTTCTTCACTGAGAGAGTCATTGGACACTGGAATGGGCTGCTTGAGGAGGTGGTGGAGTCGCCGTCCCTGGGGCACTTCAAGGCAAGATTGGACGTGGCACTTGGTGCCATGGTCTAGCCTTGAGCTCTGTGGTAAAGGGTTGGACTTGATGATCTGTGAGGTCTCTTCCAACCCTGATGATACTGTGATACTGTGATACTGTGACATGGATGCACAACTGGAGAGAATTGCAGTGAAGTTGAGGCACATAGACTCACACATGCCCAAGAAAAGAGCCACTGAGGAACACCAACTCAACCAGCAGGCAGACCAAGCTGGTAAGATTTCTTAAGTTGATACAAACTCTGATTTTGACCTTGATTGGAAACACCAAGGTGAACTGTTCTTAGCTCAGTGGGCCCATGACTCATCTGGACATCAAGGCAGAGATGCAACATATCAATGGGCAGGTGACAGGTCAGTTGACTTATCCAAGGACACTAGCACCCAAGTCATCCATGACTGTGACATTTGTGCTGCTATTAAGCAGGCTAAGTGAATCAAGCCCTTCTGGTATGGTGATAGATGGTCAAAGTACAAGTATGGTGAAGCCTGGCAGATTGACTACATCACTTTACCTCGATCTCGTTCTGGCAAGCAGTATGTGCTAACAATGATAGAGGCCAGCACTGGATGGCTGGAAACCTATCCAGTTCCACATGCTACTGCACGTAACACCATTCTTGGCTTGGAGAGACAAATCATGTGGAGACATGGAACTCCAGAGAGAATTGAGTCAGACAATGGTACCCATTTCAAGAACAATCTTGCAAAAAACTGGGCCAAAGATCTACCACATACCATACTATGCTCCAGCTTCACATAAACGATACAACAGTTTGCTGAAAACCACTCCAAAAGCCATGGGGGGTGGAACTCTGAAAAACTGGGACAAACATTTAGCACAAGCTACCTGGTTGGTAAATAGTAGAGGTTCAGTGAACAGAGCAGGACCTGCACAATCAGAATTAGTCCAAACAGTAGACGGTGATAAGGTTCCTGTTGTACATGGGAAAAATCTGTTAGGGAAAACTGTTTGAGTATTTTCACCTTTGAGCAAAGGGAAACCTGTCCGAGGGGTGGTGTCTGCTGAAGGTCCTGGTCATACCTCCTGGGTAATGCAAGAGAATGGTGAAATCCAGTGTGTGCCACAGAGAAATCTAACCTTAGCTGAGAGAGTTTAAATTCAGAGTGTATAATACAAGCTGTTAGGAGTTTTCTGTTCTAGGTACCATCAGCATCCAACAATGAAAGAATCTACGAGAGAATCTACAGTATGTAAGCATGAACCCAACGTCACCTGAGCGTCCCTGTTCTTGCCTCATCTGAGAGGAGACAAACTGTTCTGAGCTTTTGAATCACCTACATCTGAGACAGCTGGAATGAAGTGTGAACTGAACTTGTAATATTCATTATTGTAAATATTGTTTTAGATTAGATCAGATAGTTCATAGCAATAATCTGAGTGAAGTAGACAGGGGTGGATTGTGCTAGTTTGAAGCAGGCTAGAATGTTTTGGTGAAAAGAACTTGATCATAGGCTGTGAAAGGTAAACAATGGTGATGTCTACTTTGCTGATAGGCTTGCTGAGATGTATAGGAACAAGAAATAAAAACATAGATAATCACTCTCACTTGGGCTGCTGGCTGAGCTCTATCATACTCTCTAACCTCACCCTGCATTTTGGACTAAACCACTTTGCTTCCTAACGCACTGGCCAAACCTCTATTCTTCCTTGGGCCTGGGGTAAGGTTGAGAGGGGTAGGGGGAAGGTGAAGGGGTGGTTGAGAACCCCTCCTGGGGAGTCAGGGTTCTGGGAGGGGAGTTGTGTTTTGTATTACCTTTCTACCTTGTATATTTCTGTCTATAACTGTATATACTGTAAATATCTGCTTGTATATTGTGCTAGCTGTAAATATAAAGATTCATTCATATTTCCAGAGCCAGCTGAGTTTAGTCTGGGTGATTTCTAAAGTGTGGGTGGTAGGGAACACCCAAACCATCACATTCCTAACCTGTGCTCCACAGGTTTTTGGAACATGAACTGTTCTTCTGCTCTAAGTAGATAACTGCTTTGCTTAATACAAGAGAAGAATATTAGAGAAGAAGCTGAATAAGTATATGCTGCTACTTATGTGAGAAATATGAAAATGTAAATATATATCAAGAGAGTTTATATATATATTTTGAATATATTCAACAGATTATCTGCATTTAAAATAGATGTATATTTTGAGCATATGTGATAAACTTATCTGAAATACATATATGTCTATATTTTAATTTTTTTTAATGCATATATTTCAAATTTTTTGTTTAAAGGACTTAGCAGACACAACCATGGCAGAGCTTTTAGCCTGTCAGAAGACTCACACATGCTAGAGATAAGCAGTCCCCAAAGCTTCTATCCGGAATCAACCCCCAAGGGTTTCTTGGAGTTAGGATAGTTTCAGACAAGATGCTTGTTCTACAGCTTGTCCTCCAGGAGAAACTGCTACTTAAGATTAGTTGCAACAGAGGAGTCTAAAAATATGAATATTTTTATGCCACAGGTAAAGCACTGGCATTTTAGGAGGTAGGTTGACCTCAGCTGTTAACACTGACAGATCCAATGACAGTGTGCTTGAAGTAGTAAAATAAGTTGTCATGCAATTTATGTGTGCAATTCCCATAGGTTTTCCTCAGTGCTTTCCCTTATTTCCAGAACTCATTATTAACAACAGTAATGTGGCATTAGGAATAAAATTTAAAGAAAGAACCCAAGAGCACCATTAATTTTGTTTCATAAGTAGAGATAGCTGTCAGTACCACTAGACAATGTTGTATTTTGCTGGAACCTTCATGATTTTTTTAGGAAATTCACTCAAATGAAGGGGCAGTTCTTCTCTGGAGAGTGGTTGAGGCATCCCCATGGGGACTTCCGAACCCTCAGTAAAATCTTACTGTGTTTTGTCTTTCCTCCTTGCCAAGCACAGACGACAGATGTTAGCAGTGAGTCCAGCACAACACACCAGGAAACAATGAACACACCAACAGAAGCAGGTTGCACCGCCTACGGGGGATCCTCAAAAACTGCTGGAGCCACAGTTTCAGTCATATTTGCCTTATTGTGACTAGAATTGTTTCATTCTTTCCATTTAAATCTATTTTTTTAGAGCTTCTAATACTTGCTTCTGAGTTCATTCTTAGCACATGACTGTATGAGGTTTTGAAAAATCTAAACTCACATTTTCTCCTGCTAAATCACTATTGCTTGTATGACAACTGTTGCATATAGCAGAGAATTCTGAAAGTAGATGCCATTCTGCCATCTATAGCTTCTTCAGAAAGCTTATAGCTGTCAAAGTGGACTTCTATTAGCAAGGATCAAAGGAGTTCTGGAAAGATATGTGAAAGCTCTGAAAATACCAAGTTCAGCCATAGAAATAGATTTTTTTAATGTTGTACATGCTATGTGAAAGTCCTCCTAAGCAGGCAGTTAAAACAGAAATGAGAAGACTGCTGTGAATACTTCCTCAAAGTCAGTAAAAAGCCCAGGATATTTAAGGTAAAATTAATTCCTGATGTGGGATTTAGAGATTACATCTACATCACCATCAGAAAAAGATTCCAGGTCATAGATCTCTATACAGTCAATACAAAACCAGCTACAAGACTTCAGCAAATTATTGGTCAGGTCTCCCAAAGAATTCATGAGAGTTTGAAAGAGTTGTGTCCTTCCCATTCCATCTCCCAGTTTTGAGGCTAAACTTTTAATTGCTGCTTGCTGAAAGCCTCAGTGCCAGAGACTGGCACTTGGTAGCATAAATAGCATAGCATAGCTATCATAAATATAGCCAGAGAGCCTCTGCAGAGGGTTGTCAGAAGTACAGCAGATTTCAGACATCATCAAAACTACTGTGATCCTTTAAGCTTGTAACACACACATCCAATAGTTAAATGTAAGAAAACTTGAAATATGTCTTTTAAATCTTCTACTGATTTATTTATAAATCCACATATCCTCATTAGAAACCAGAGGAATACAACTCAACAGGTAGCCAAAGTATAGCACAGTAACTCTTCAAAGAGTTTATTTAGCATCATAAGTACACTTCCCACATATAGAATCATTAACATGGGAAAAGACCTCTTAGATTAATTCCAGCTGTCAACCCAAAGTCATCATGTTCACTAAAATATAATAACAAGATCAGATTTTTAAAGATAAGGTTTTAATTGTACTTTAGCCAATGAATTATTTCCAACACAAACATAACACGATTACAAAACCAGCAATAGGATTACCAATACTTACAACTTCATTTTTCTGGTAAAGGAATATAAGACAATCAGTGAACTTGGAACATTGCCCCTCTGGAGTAAAATAAAATAGCCTAATAATTTTGGAGCTGCTTAGAGCATAGAGCTACTGCATTTTCCCAAATTAAAGTATTTTCATTTCATTGTGCTGAAGATATAATCCCTCAAGTATTCATAATGCATAGATACATAACAATTGGTATTTTTGTTTAATAGTGCATAGAAAACAGGATAATGGATTTTTGAAATGCAAGCTTCAGTAGCTTCAGAGACCAGAGGAGGCAATATATACAGGCAAAGTGTTTGAATGGCCTCTTAAAATTAGTTTCCTGGTTTACACGAGATGTAATATGCAAAGCCATGGTCCGCTGATTATATCTCTCCATTTTAATAGCTTGCTATACATGTTGGTAACTCAACTATTTCTACATTACAGTCCTTTTTCATTCATAAACATCTCAAACCTTCTTACTAAATGAATGGTAGAGCAAAAGTGGGAAGGGTAGAGGAGAAAGAAGAAAGCATACTGACATTCTGGCATAGCAGAAAAAAGCAATCACAATGTGGAAGCAATATAGAATTTAAATACAGTTTTGAGGGTGCAGACGAAATAAAGACCTGGAGAAAAAAAAGCCATGAAGGTAAGAGGACTCACAAAAAGTAGCAGCAGAAATATAGTTTAAAAAATATATTTCTGCCTCTGAGACATTTGACTACTTTCAGTTCAATCAATCAGGAAGATGTTACTAAAGTGTGCCACATTTTGCAGATCATTGTGTTCCTGACAAGGATAAGGCCTTTGAAAGATGCTGCTTTCATTTCATAAAGCAAGAAAAGGCAACAAGCATTTCAAATACTTAAACCAGATTTTTTGTGTTCTTGAGTTGAACATTTCATTTTTGGTGAAACTTTGGATTATACTTGAGATCAGATATTAATGGGTCTAAGACTATGAGAGCGACATTGAAGAAGGTGATGTAAGTTCACTGTACCATAGTGAATTAGAAGCCAGAGCAACTCATTCAGCTCAGATTGTATGTTCTGGCAGGGCAAAAAGGAGGAGTATGCTGCAGAACAGAAAATGTGGCTCCCACATAGCCATTTTTTCTAGTAAGTGCACAAAATACTAACAGTTTACCCTTTTCAACAAGAGACAATTAATACAGTAGATGTGGAATAAGACAGGGTTTCAGAGTTCTGCCTTGAAATAGAATGGCTGTAAGCAAACCGTTAAAATGTTCAGACTGGAACAGCATACAAAAAAAGCAAAACCGTTTGTTGGGAAGGGGAAATTAATTGGTGTGAGATGATATTTTTCCAAAATGAATATTATTAATTTTGCTATTCAAAACTCTCGCCACCCCTGACCATTAATTTTAATAATATTTTGGTTCTTACACAGTAATAGGAACATTTTATGGATATAATCTACATCTAATATAACCAGCAAAATATATACCAACATTAAATGAAGTGGAAGTGACTATTCCCATGGTCAAATTCTGCTTGACTGCTGGATGGGGCCAAGCTCTTTCTACTCTATGGCAGAAGGCAGTAGAGAATTACAAAGAGGCATTTAAGCATCTACTCACAGATTATTGTAGTTACCCTCGTGGGAGCTAGCCACAGTCCAGACAGTGCCCAAATGCTTTCAGGGGGCTCTTGTCTTGTTGGACATTGAGGAGTGAATCTTCCTGGCTTCTAGGGAAAGGACACAGACAATCTCTGACCTTGTCTCCTGGCTTCTTCTGGACGATCTGTAAATACATCCAGGAATTCTAAGCAGGACCTTCAGGTGCAGAAGGCAGGATATCATGCAGTCTCAGCATGATGTCACGCTGGCCACACAGGCTGATCACATGCAGACATCCAGGGTCTGCTCCTCGTAACTCTCGGCAGTGGAGTTTACCAGACAATGTGCAATAGCAGCACATCTGGGCACAACAGAGAGAGAATGGCAAAGAGCAGGGAAGCAAAGCAGTGATGCAAAAGCATGTTGTTCACCTGTGTGTCTCCTTTTATCAATATGGGCCGAGATCAATTGCCCTTTGGACACAAGAACAGCCAATCAGGACAGCAGTTAGCCAAACCATACCATATTAGGCTAAACCACAGGCTTGCTTTTCCCTAATTTGGGAAAAGCACAGGCCCTGCACTAGGCAGGCACAAGCTAAGTGTGTGTACCTTACACCACAGGACCCTGGGCAGGCCAGACTCAATGGCTCCAGGTTCTTTTGTGTCCCATTTCCCATGCTTGCCTCTCTGGTGGAGCAGAAAAACATGCCTAGGCAAGGCAGGACATGTATAAGTCTATTTTGGGCCTATGAGGCCTACCACAACACCATTAAGTTTTTTGTTGCGGAAGCAGCACCACCCAGAACAACAGCAGGCTGTATAAAGATGGCAGCACCTGCAGTCAAGGGAAGTCCTGATCACAGGAATTATTTTAGGTGCATCAGCATCAATGTCACTTTCTCACAGAAATTCAAGAAGTGTTTTTTAATGCTGAATAATTACACCCCATTTCTGAACTGTTGTTTCCATTATATCACATTCCTTTGCTTTAGGGACCTGAAAAAGCACCTATTGAACAAGTAGGCCAAGTGTGTAATGTTCCTAGGTACTAGACATGGATTCCAGCTTTGATAATGACAGGAAATAAATCAGAATTAGACTGTTGAGACTTTAAATATTTTGCAAAAGAGAACAATTTTAAGCGCAGCACAATAGCTGTGTCTAAATCAACAATTGGGAAGCAGACACATAGGGAAAATTCTGGTGTTCAGGACCCTACATATGCACTATATGCCTTTTGAAGTTGTGATATGTGTTTTCGCCCAGCTCAATTAGCTGTCAAAGAAGATTACAATAGTAGCAACTTACCTTTAGTTATCTCAAAGCAACCACCTAGAGCTTCTGCAAACACCAGATAAACCTACCATCTTTTGAGTTCCATACCTTTAGCACTTCATTAGATTTTTTCTCCTTTGACTATTGAAAAGAGTCTGTCCTGGAAGAGATACCAAGCTTTTAGGTGGTTGAAGCAAGATGAAACTTGTCACAGCAATGTTAAAATAAGACATAAAATGTGGTTATTTTCTCCACATATAAAAATTTCATCCAAAAAATACTTCTTAGGAAATTACTTACGTTAGAATTTGACATTCTCCTGCATAATGACAAAGAACAGAGGGAAAGTTTTGCTAAAGGCAAGTCCTGCTTTTAAACAGTTAATGCTCTAAAGTTAGAAATCTTGAGCCTACAAGAAAGACCTGCATTTTAAAATTCTTTTGACTATTATGAGACACCATACAACAATCGGCATAGTCAAAACCACCAGGTGAAATATATGTATTGAATTATGATAATTTTTGAATATGGATTATGCATTGAACCTTCAAACTTTTTGCACCAAAGTTGAAACGTGCATCTTTTTAGTAGTTCCAGTAGAACATAGCATTAAAAAAATGCCATGAAGTTGCATAGCTTGACAACCTGAAGAGTATGGACCATAAACTTTCAATTCCTTTTTTTAGGTCTAATAATATGTATCTGGACTAAATAACACTTGAATTCTATTACTCAGTTCTAGTCCAATACTTAAAACTAGTTTCATGAGAATTTTTTGTCAGGATAAGGACCAACAGGATATTAGAGCAAGCTGCTGGAAAGAAAAGGCAGAGGACAATTAAACATTTTGATAAGAAATGGGAGACAGTGTGTGTGTAATTTTTTTAAAGCACATCAAGCCTATTATCAGGTTCAGATTTACTTTAAAATAAATAATTTTTTTAAAAAAACAACCAATAAAACCCACAAAAAACAAATCAAATTTCCTTATTGTGTCCAAAGTATCATCAAAATAATTAATTTATAATAGCTGTATTTTTTAAAGTCTTTAAGCTTCTCAGTTTGCTATTTGTGATTTCCATTACCACTTTTCACTAAAGGTCATCTATGAGTCTATTTGCTCTCATGGGAATATGTTGTGGAGAGCACATAGGCCAGAAAATAGGCTCATTTATGCCTTACCTTGCCTGGACATGTTTTTCTTGCCTGCACCAGAGGCAAACATAAAACGAGTACAAAGGGGCACAACAGACCTGGTGCCATAAAGTCTGGCCTGCCCAGGACCCCTGTTTGTGTAAACATGGTTGTATAAGCCCATACGCCCAGCTTGTGCCTGCCTAGTGTAAGGCCTGTGTGATTCCCATATTTGGGAGATCCAGGCCTGTGGCTTTCGCCTATTACGGTAAGGTTTGGCTGACTACCAAAACCCGACTGCTCATTCTAGTGGCCAAGGGGCCACTAATCTTGGCCCACATTTAATAAATGGGAGTGCACAGGTAAACAAAGTGTTCAGGCTCCCCCACATCGCTCAAGCTCCCCTCCATTGCCTGGGTTCATTATTATGCTTAAACCTGCCTATACAGAGCTCAGACTTCCATGCAGCCGTGCACACTATTGCATGCCTACTGCCTTATCATTGCCTGGTAAGCTCCACTGCTGCCAAGTTACCAGGAAGCAGAGTCTGGATTGTCTGCACGTGATCAGCCTGCATGGCCAGAATTACATAGTACTCCTGCACCTGAGGTCCTGCATAAGAATCCCTGGACAGAGTGTCCAGGAGAAGCCAGGAGACAAGGGCAGAGATTGCATCCACCGCCAGGAGAACAAGGTTAGAGACTGTCCTTTCCCCAGAAGCTGGGAAGATTCCCCTTTCCCCTGAAGCTGGGAGGATTCCAGCCTCAAAGTCCATGGGCAAAGAGTCCCCTGAAGTTTGGACACTTTAGTATAGGCTGTGTTGTAGCCCTGGAGGGTGATTGATAATTAATAAGAATTTGTAAGTGAATGCATTAATGCCTCTGTAATTTCTATTGCCTCCTGCCATAGAGCAGAAAGATCTTCAGTCCACCTTGCTGAGCAATCAGCATATTGACCCCAAGTGGCATTAAGTCACAGGGAAAGTCCTCTCTCTGTTTAGTAGCTTGAATGTGTGCTAGTTACTAACAAGTTACTGTTTGATATATTCCTATAATGTCTTCCATGACCATGAAAGAATATTAATATTAAAACACAGTGGTTGGGGGTGGCGAGAGTTCAGAACATTGAAGTTAATAAATATATATTTTTATAGAATATTATCTCACACCAATTAATTTCTGCCACAATCAGCGTAGGCGCCAGAAAACCCCTCCGCAACAGATTACAAATACAGTCTGGTCACAGAACTGCACTAAATACATCTCATCTTTTCTAATTCATTCTGTTTCCCTGTTCTTGGCATATTCTCTGGGTATTTCATGCTTCTTCTTGCTGCATCACTGTTATAATACTAAAAAATGCAGGTTTTTCACAGTACTAATCTCCCTTTTATAACTTTTTTTTTTTCTCTTCTTAAACCTTGTAATATTCAAAACATTACTATAACCTCTGCAGCTCTGAGTGTGAGCCAGTGTGACAAAGAACAATAATCTATTCCATGGCATTCTACTGCTGAGACACTGAGTTAAAATCAGTTCACATTGACGGTGCTTTATAATTACTCTTTAAGTTATTTTGGTGATTTTTAAAAAATTTGTTCTGCTTCTTCAGTTCCTCTGTTTGTGATGATTATCTCTACACAAAAAATGTCTCTTTACATGAAACATTAAAATATTTGATTTGTTATCTTAAAAAAACAAAAACCAAGGAACAAAACTAATACTGTGTGTTAAGCTCTTCCTTAAATAAAATGTTCTGTGTTTCAGATCAACAATTTCCTTATCCATTCAAATATTCTGTTACAGTAGGCTTTAGAGTTCAATTTACAGACACCACTTAATTTCTTTAAAAAAATATTTTTTACCTTTCTGATGTATTTTAAATAAGGAGGAGCTGATAACTCCAAGAGTTTTTTACCTAAAACATGTTAATTTTGCAGCCCGCAGTGTATAGGCACAGATGTCTGAAAAGCTTAATGCTTGCAGTCACTTCAATAACTGATGCCCATAAATGCATATGTTATGTGTGTTGAGGTAGAAGAACCAATACTATGAAAATGAAGAACCCTTGGATTGTTGGTTTGCAAGAAAAAGGAAGTGATCCAAATATGACTTTGCTATGAGGGTGGTGGAGCACTGGAACAGGTTACCCAGAGAGGTGGTTGAGGCCTGTTCCCTGGAGACTGAATATTCAAAGTGAGGTTTGATGAGGCCCTGAGTGACCTGGTCTAGTGGGGATGTCCCTGCTGACTGCAGGGAGGTCAGACTAGATGACCTTTGGAGGTCCCTTCTGGCCTGGACCATTCCATGATTCTATGATTCTATGTTATTAAATGGCAGGAAATCATCTTTGCTGCAGGGTTGAATTAACATGCCAAGAATGCAAAGGCTGCTTTTTCTATTGCCACTCCAGGTGTACAAAGATGCCATAAAATCAGTTCAATTTATGTTGAAGGATTATCTGAAAATAGCCATGTAGTACTTTCTGCACAAGATCTTTGTGACTTTCATAGGTCATGTAAAGAAGAGAAAAGGAGATAAGGATAGTACCCCTTTAACTAATGTCATGTCTACAAGACATTGGAGATAGACAGCTTCCTGAATGATTTTTCAGATCATGTGTGAACGATATGAAGAGTTTTTTAGTCAAATTACCTTAATATCTGTTACAAGGCATGGATACACTTCACAACTTTTTATATACCTCTGTTTAACCTCAGGGAAATTGCCACATGCAATTTCTGAAAGTGCATAAGCCTTTCACTTTTAATGGACTTCATATTCTAAGTAAGTTAAGGGCTTACTGAAAGTGTTCTCTGCCAAAACTTTTATCCCTAAGTCTGTCTGCATTTTCTTTCAGTTTCAAGAGGAGCATTTTCCAATACAATGTGTATTAAAATATGTGTTCTACCACAGCGAAATATTGCAAGGCCAAGGGGTGGCACATACATTCTTTTTTTTTCAGTGCCAGTTTTACTGACAGAATTACAGTTATGATTCTAACTGTGCCTGTCAAGTTGCCATACATTCCCCAATGATGAAGAAGACAAAGTCCTGAGAGGGGCTGCACTTTGTCAACTCCCCTGGCCAGGCAATGGGCCATTAAGAAAAAACTGCCTAAATAACAAAAGCAATGTTGCTTAGGGTGACTAATTTAGTTATGCTAGCATGGTGGTTTGGATGTACCCTACCCCCCCATACTTTTAGAAATACCCAGCTAGACTCAGCCGGGCTCTGGGAATATAAAGGAAGCTATTTATTTACAGCTAGCACAATGTACAAGCAGATATTTACAGCATATACAGTTATATACAGAAATATACAAGGTAAAAGTAATACAGAAGCACAACTCCCCTCCCAGAAACCTGAGTCCCCAGGAGGGGCTCTCAACCACCCCTGCACCTTCCCCCTGCCCCTCTCAACCTTACCCCAGTCCTAAGGAAGAATAGAGCTTCAGCCAAGAGGTTAAGAAGCAAGGGTGAGTGGCAGGAGAGGTTAGGGAGATGCAGCTCAGTCAAAGCCCAGCCTGAGAGTGCAGACAAAATGGTGAAAGTGTTATCTAATGTTTACTTTCTTCTTGTTCAGCAAGACTCTGAGGGAAGGAGACATCACCATTGTTTTCCTTTCACAGCCTATGATCAAGTTCTTTTCACCAAAACATTCTAGCCTGCTTCAAACTAGCACAGCTAGCAAATACGATAGCAACCCACTTTGGGGTTTTTTTATAATATTTAGATTGTTTTACTCCTGCATCATTTAGTGCCCTATGTATAAAGTTTTCTAAGAGGCATTCTTACCAATTTATTGAAATTAATTCCCTATCTCATCTGAGGTAGAATGTGGCAAGTGTAGTAACGATGCCTGGTCATTACATTTTAAATCTAAATTGTAATTCACACTTAACTGTGATAATGTCAGCAACTGAACACAGAGGCCCAAAATTATCTTTGAAAAATAACTCCAGAATTTCAAAAGAGGAAGAGTCTTTCAAAACCTTTTTTTTTTCTCCCCATTAAAAGCCTATTTCAAGTGAAATACCAGAGAAATTGTAAGAAATGTTAGTTAATATTAATTACAATTAATACATTATCTCCACTGAGTTTCCAAACACAGACCATGGAAGGATTTTGTGACCTATCATAGCACTTAGACAAAATGGTAATAGAATGAATTAGACACAAAACTTCACTACTCAAAATATAATTTGCAGATTCAGAGATGCTATCAATGGTATATAAAACTAAGCTTGAAACTTAGAGATTTCTTTTGATAATGTAGTCAATTTCAAAAGTTGCTCATAGTGGACTAGCTGAAGAATTTTAGCAGAATGATCTATGCTGGATTTCTAATATTGGAGGTAAACATCAAATTCTCAAAAACTTTTTAAAGAGATAATTTGCTTCAGATTTGGCTGATCATTTGCCTCAGATTTTGCTTTTTTTACTTCTTAGTGATCTCAGTGATAAAAAGGTTAGATCCTTTGACAGATGAGAACAGCTTCAAATACAAAGAAATGATTAGGGAATCAAACCAACTGTAGGTACAGTTTACTTTGAAAGTCTTAGGTTTAAGAGACCCCAAAACACAATCTGGGCAAAACTTCATGAACCAGGTCACTATATTGTATTTGTAGGAACTAGAGCTGACCACTTGTTCTATGATACAATGGGAAAAATTGGTTGCAAAAGTAGAAAAGCAGCCCTGCGATGTGGACATGGGAGTGCTGGTAGACAAGTTCACCATGAATCAGAAGTGTGGTCTTGTGGCCAAGAGGGCAAATAATCTCCAGGGATGCATTAAGAAGAGTGTGACCAGCAGGCTGAGAGAAGTTCTCCTCTACTCTACCCTGGAGAAGAGATATCTGGAGTATTGTTTCCAGTTCTGTGCTCCCCGGCTCAAGAAGGACAGGAAACTACTGGAGAAAGTCCAATGGAAGGCCACAAAGATGATAAGGGAATTGAAGCATCTTTCTTACAAGGAAAGGCTGAAAAGCTTAGAGTTGTTTAGCCTGCAGAAGAGCAAAATGTGAGGGGATCCTACCAATACACGCAAATGTCTAAAAACTGGGTGTCAATGGATGGGAACAGACTATTTCAGTGGTGCCCAGTTATTGGACAAAGCTAAATGACTGCAATCTAGAACACTGAAAGTTCCACCTAAACATAAGTTAAAACTACTTTGAAAGTTACAAAGCCTTAGACCAGACTACCCATGGAGCTTGTGGAGTTTCTTCTCTGAAGATTTTGAAAACCAGCCTGGACCTGTTCCTGTGGGTTTGACTCTAGGTGAACTTGCTTTAAAAGAGAATTTGGATTAGATGATGTCCAGATGCCTGTTCCAACCCCCATTATGTGATACAGTGTCTATGCAAGATGTCTTTACGTTAAAGAAAAAGTGGAAGGAAGTTAGTTTTGTTTATTTGCTTGTGTGTTGTAACAAAATCATCTGTCCTTTCTATAAGAAGACTTTCTTGATGTTGTGTCTTGAACTTTCTTTAAGGATACACGAAGGCTCCTGGTATGCTATAAAGAATGTGCTTCTGAGAGTGAGGAAGTACTCAGTATTTAATAAAATATTTTCCTTAAATTAGAACTAAACAAATGCAGTTTTAATATATCAGATCACTTGGGCATAGGTTGGTATCAGCTCTTTGGGGTAAAATATTTCCCTAATAGATTAAATAATTATGAAAGCATTCATTATTTTATATGTCTGTAAGGCTGTTGCGGAGGAGTTTGTCTGGGTTTTGGGGGAATGAAATATGAGGCCAAATTTTAAAAGAGTTTAAAAGATTTAATATTATATACACTAGGAATCCCCCTCCCCAAACTTATTTATAACTACCCCACAAGTTCTTTGTATGCGGTTCCGAGATTATATTACAGAATGTCTATGTATAACAAATTGGGAATTTAGCAAAGGTTTGAAAGGATTTAGGAAGAGAGTCTGTGGCATAAAAGTGCCACTGGTAGGCTATTGAGAGATTATTCTGGCTTAGATCGAGTTTCTCAGTTACTCACTGGCCGGAGTCAGTTTGAAAGTCCCAAATATCATGGATTGGAACAATTCAGAGGTTATTTGGGCACGCTGTCTGAGCTTCCACGGGTACGGACCAAGCTGGACATTGGCAGTCCGGAGGCTGGCGAGGCACGGATCGGGGCACTGACGAGTTGACTCTATAGCTTCTGTGCATCAGTGCATGTGTGCGATCAGTGCAGTGCGAGTGCGAGTGCCCTTTTATTAAAGTAATGCAGTGTCTTATATAGTGTTCAGAGGAGGTGTATCCAGCCAGACTGGGGCTGGCACAAGTGGACAATACAGATTGGCTCAAAGTTATGTGTAAGGCACAGATAGGTTATTCCTTATCAAAACAACCTGTGGTTCCACCCCAGGGGGCTGGCAGGGTCAGCCCT
Source organism: Pogoniulus pusillus (assembly GCF_015220805.1). Taxonomy (NCBI): domain Eukaryota; kingdom Metazoa; phylum Chordata; class Aves; order Piciformes; family Lybiidae; genus Pogoniulus; species Pogoniulus pusillus. Next base: position 579,955 of record NC_087270.1, on the reverse strand, counting down.
CAGCAGATGTGTGGGGATGCTCACAATGCCTTCTAGCTCAAGGACCCTTGCCCATAACAAGGTCTCATGTTTACAGCTCATGCCCCGCTGCAGGAGAAATTCTCCCACAGCCGTGAACAGCAGCTGGGACGGCGGCTGGCGCCGTGGGCTTCTGACCCCGTGATTGATGGTCCTTGGGCCACAATTCTGTCCAAATGAGGGCTTGGCAACCCTCCACCACAAAGGCAGACTGTTCCTTCCTGGAAAAGCTTCAGAATTCTGACGTACTGAGGTATTTCTGTCAGGCACCAAAAATTAACATACAAATTTTCTGAACCACTTTCAAACATTGATGTTTAATTTTCTCTGGAATGAAATGTGATGATCTTTCATTTCAGGAGTAATCTTTGATGTTGGCAGTTACATAAATAAATTAGGAAAATCCTGGTGACAGGAAGCATTGATCAATTATCACACTGCATTAATTGATTGTTAAAATAAATGTATAGTTAATGTAAATGCCTGATAAAATAATCTGGACAGATATGTTGCCCTATAGTTATTGCACAAGTGTATGGAGAAATAGTTTTACAGATATAGCTTTTTCAGGAGGTGACTTATAATTCATTCAAAGTGATTTTATCTGTTTTATTCAGGACAGTATCACATTTTTAAATATAAAGAACAAAATAAAGGTTGCAGATAATACAGAGCAGCATAGCAAGATGGTTCAAAATCTTTTTCTTTTGGGTAAAGTCATAGCCCAAGACACTAACTTCATCTCCAGAATTTTCATTAAAATGCATCAAATGTTTAACCTTTAAGTAGCACTCCTCCTATGAAACAGTGCAAAACTGAAGATGGCATTTGGTCATATGCTGTAATGATGAAATTAAGGGAGGCAGCAGCCCCCTCCACTCTGCAATTGTCTTCCTAGTCAAGGTCAGAGCACAAATATGGCATTAAGGTCATCATTCAATTTTGACAAGCTTAGAGGTTTTACCTTTATCAAAGGTCTTTGCACAGTGATGATATTGAGCTTGAAGTGTTAGTTCTTACTGGCTTGCTGTTCTTGTGGATTTTCCTTCCTACCTTAAAGAAAAGCTCTAAGTGTATTGCAAGATCTGTTGATACTTTACCAGGAGTGAGCTGGAAGAAGATATATCTACGTTAGTTTTAGCTTGAATTTACTTCTGAAGTGAATCTTCTGATTTACCATATAATCATAGAATTATTGAGGTTAGGAGAAATCTTTGAGATCATCAAGTCCAAGCCACGCTTGAGTGGTCTTAGAATCATTAAACTGCTTTTGGCTATTCATCCAGGATGATGATATGTTGCCTGGAAATACAGAGAAATTTGCTCTCCAGCTTCTGGAGTGTTCAGCTCAGGAGACCAGAGAAAAATTACTTGTCTCAAAATGTGTATTGCATAGGCATAAGATACTCACACTTGTTCTCTATTTCTGCACCACATTTTTTGACCATACTAATTGCATTAATGTTTGTGCAAATTGTAGCTGGCAAATTCAAGAACTGATGGAATATTAGTGGATATTTTGGGTCCAGAGTTTTATCTTTACAGTATTTCAAATATTCTATTTTCTGGTATGTAAATATTTTTTCTCAAGCATCAATTTGTGAAGGATTTACTAGAAATTCTGCCATTGGAAATTCTTCATTCTTTCTGCTGCCTTAGCATCTCATTCCTCTTTTGTACATCATTTACTGGTTTGCTCAGGGATGTAGTCTGCAGCAATACAAGCAAAACTGCCTTGGCACAAATAAAAGGGGTAGAATACACAGCATACACAGGATGGATGTGGGAGTTTCTTAATCATTGTGGAACTATGGAGTTGTCTATGACAGATATTAGAAGTAAAAACTTTCCTTCTCAGATGAGGTGCATCTATAGGGTACACACACAAAATTATAGATTATTCTTTTGCTTTTGAAGGAATTGTATGACTTTACCTACTAATTTATGCTATTTAACATTATTTTGTTATTTCTAATTTTAAACAGCCTAAGGTAATATCTTTTCTCTTTATATAATCCATCATTGATCTTTTTCCTATTCTACTACAAATGTAAAATTGCAGAACCAGCCTGAGAGTAAATTAATTTCTGTTAATGTAATAAGTGTCTCAACCTAATTCTGTTATCTGTGTCTTGAAGTTAGTTTTATTAATCAAAATTCCTAGGTTATTTATCCCAATAACATTTATCTAATAACAAGCCTGATTGGATAGAGAGAAAATAAGGAAATAGTGATGAGTAGTCTGCCCACTGGCACTTACAAAGTCAATGACACTTTTCTAAATAAGATTTTATTATTTGTCTTCAGCTCTCCATGCACTGTGACATCATCTCCTCAACCCTCCCATGGAATTTCAGAACCATGCTTAAATATGCTATCATAGATTAAATTTTAATTTTTTTGTGACTAAATGTTTTTATTTAAACAAACATTCAACAACAACAAAAACAAAATCAAAAAATAAAACCAAGGAAAGTGGAATTTTTTTGGTGTTTGTTGTTGTGGTTGGTTGGGTTTTTTTCTTTCTTTACTGTACTGACTTCTTTTCTATCAGAGAATTCTGCTGGAACTGACTGCAGTCTATGAGTGACACACACTGTAGTCATATATGACAGACAAAAAAACTCAGATCCAACTAAAATCTGATTCTTGTTCTCCTTTGTAGGAGCATAGAATTGAATTTTGCTTTGTATGCACTTTGAAAAAGTCCAAACCATATGTGGTTGAAGGCTCTGAGTAGATCTTCTTGAACTACTTAGAAACCCAGATTGTTTCCAGAGTTCTGTGGTTCCTTAACAATAATAATATAATACTTCAGTTTTAATTCAGATTCCCCTTTCTTGATTTTGTGTTTCCCTGGGCATAATTAAAAGTAGTTTAGTTGGGCCTAAAACCACATTTGAGCTTCAGAAATGCTTTCCTTTCTCCTTCCATCACAATGACAATACAGCTAAACATTGCTGCATTCATCTTAAATATTGCAACAGATGACTAAAGCAGTTCCTTAATTTATAGTAACTAAAATAGAATAGTTCACTTTCAAAGGAGAAGAAGCAAAATTAATCAGAATGAAGAATTCTAGATGCAAGTAAACAAACAAAAATGTGCTGTCAATATTCTTGCTCCAGTATTTTTCTGCTTACTATACAAACAGCAATTCATACAATCCCTTTTCTTCAGTAGATAAATTCTAAGTCAAAGAAAAAACATACTTATATTAAATACCTTTTGCCCAAATGATCCTCTTGAATGAAATGTTAACAATGGCTTCCATAATATATCCTTAGTGAGTGGAGAATTCTCCAACTCTTTGATTTCCTTTTTGCAGTGTATGGCCCATCATACATAAGAAATTGGGTTGAATTTCAGACTCACCTAAATCAATACATTTCAATTGGTAGCAAAAGTAGAAGGAGGTTAACAACTGGTAAGAGGCCACAAAAGCAGACAATGATTGCAAGAAGCATTAGAGGAATTCAAGGTCATAAGTGATCAGTTAAAGTGTATTTAGACCATTAAAGGCAGATTTTTTAAAATAAGTTATAGTCTCTTGCTAAATAAAAAATACATTGATGCCTATAAAGAAGAGGCCACTGACTTTGTCTGAATATTAACAGCATTTTTACAAGAAGTATGACATTTAGAGCTGGATCTTCATCTCACTGAAGCTCACTGAAAACTCTCCAAGACATAAATGTTAATAAGAACTCAGAGTAAACAGCTGACCTATAACAGAGAGAGCAGTAGTTGAATTAGTGGCTAATTTTATCTATTATCTTTCAAGACAATAAAAAAAGAATGCCAAGAAAGTCTGAAGGAGATGAGTGGAATGAATCTGTTATTGAATATTCCAGTTTTGTAAAGTAAAATATAGGAAAGGGGGGAAAAGCAAGTAGTAGGATTATAGACACAGTTCATTATATTGATTAAATTCACAACTTCTGCTGTGATATGCACTCAAAATTCCATCTAAACCTTGCCTCTACCACTTTAATTCCACTTGTGATCTAGAAAACCCATATGGTTTTACATTCCTCATACAGGAAATCCTTGTAGTTGCAGCATACTGGATGCAGATCTTGCTCTTGGAAGTGGTAAAAATCTAAGAATTTGAGAGAGCTCCTTTTCCACCTGATACACCACTATCAAAGTTATTTCTACTTTGTATAGGTTTGATTATACCTTTACTGGGATGCTAAGATTGTTTCAGACATAATGGGTCACAGACTATTTTTAATGTCACTAAACCAGATGTCATCTTGCTTGCACATACATTTCTTTTGGTAGCTCCATATACACATCCCAATTACTATTAGTACAAGACAGTTTAGTGTCTTCAATTGATGCCCAGCTACTTGATCTTTACCTTACTTTAACTAAAAAGCCAGATGTCCAGAGGAAAATTTTCTCTTCATCCCTCACACCAAGACTGGATCAAGTAATTTGTTAGTGCATGAGTGTATAAGACAAAGTGAATCTCTCAAATTTTCTTCAGAAATACTGATCCAGCAGTGTTTTATTTCCTCTTCTCTTCACTAGACAGGGTGGTTATCCCCGTGAGCTTTATTCTCCCTTTATATATTTTATCCCCTCCATAGAGCAATAGGGTTTAATTTCTTATCTGTCTGAGCTTTGTTGGCTCCTCCATAAATTCAGAGCACCTGTTCTCTAAGAGAAGAAGCAGATGACTCTGCTCCTTGGACAAGGTCATTTAAAAGGGTTTCTTCTGATTACTCCTCATCAATGAAACTGGCACTTGCCACAGCTCTCTCTTCCTCTCAAACTTTCAGCAAGTCACAGAACCACAGTATTAAAAAATCACAGAATACATCTAGTTGGAAGAGACCTCATCTAGTTGGAAGAGACCTCATCTCCAACACTTTGTTGCATTAAACCACAAGCAATTTATTTTGGCTTAACAGAACACTCATCATACGCAGAGCCATGAATTTATTAGTAGTCTAATTAGTGCCCTGGCAGCCTAATAAAACAAAGACATGCATTAATCCAGTTACAATGATATTAACATATGTATTCCAAATTATTCTATTAGTGCTAATCTCCATTAATTTTATTCTTTCAGCTATATGCTGACTTTCTGCAATCTAACCCTATCTCCTAGTGCTATGCTTACCCTTTCTATGACCTTTGTCATCCTAAATTTGACACTGGCAGCACCACTTGAGAAGAGGAAGAGTTTGCACTGAGTCACCAGTGACCTGAGTCAGGACCTGAGCTAGGAAAAGACTGCTATTGTTTTTGTCTTGGCTTTTGGGTCTGCTCAGAGTTATTTTTATGCAGGTCTGTTTGAATGCCATGAGTTTTCTTATTTCCTTCGTGATAGTTAAGCAATAACCACTTACTTTTTCAACATTATACTTATCAAGACTACGCAACTACAGAACCAATGTCAAGCTAAAATAAAACCAAGCCAGGAAATAGCCTCCTAACTTCTACATCTACATTTTGCTGTTACAGACCTCTAACTGTCTGTAGTGGTTTGGATGTTACCTGCCCCCCCACACTTTGGAAATCACCCAGACTAGACTCAGCCAGCTCTGGAAATTGAATGAAGCTTATATTTACAGCTTAGCACAATAGACAAGCAGGTATTTACAGTATATACATTTATATGCGGAAACATACAAGGTAAAAGGCAATACAGAAACACAACAGCCCTCCCAGAAACCTGAGTCCCCAGGAGGGGCTCCCAAACACCTTTTTACCTTCTCCCACCGCTCTACCTTACCCCAGATGTTGCCTTGTGCCCCAAGGAAGAATCGAGGGTTGGCCAGGGGAGTTAGAAAGCAAGTGGATTAATCAGAGAGACGGTAGGTGAGGTTAGAGAGAAATGAAGCCCAGAGCCCAGGCTGTGCCCGAATGCCTTATCTATGTTTGGATTCTTGCTCTTATACCTCTCGTCAAGCCTATGAGTGAAGTAGACATCACCATTGTTTCTCTTTCACAGCCTGAAATCTAGTTCTTCTCACCAAAACATTCTAGCTAGCTTCAAACTAGCACACTGCCCAAAATAATTGCTGGAAAGTACTGAAGTTAGTTGTTAAGTTTATTAGAAACCCTATGGACAGAAGCTTGCAGCACAAAGGCATGTAGAAAAAAAAGGTTGTTTTTGTTTAGGTTCACTTAAAGGTTATATTTAATTCCTTTGTAATGACAGGAAATAAGCTTATTCAACACTATATTTGTTCATTCTATGAGTATAACTGAATCATGTAGAAACAAAATTACAAAGAACTTGATAAAGGTAGCTAAAAGTCTTTATAAAAGTCACTTAGTATGAATATTTGACACATTTCCCCCTGTACCTTAGAATAGAAGAATGACTGTAAACATCAGAGCTTTAGAGCTAGAGGAGGATTAGATTAAAAAAAAAAAAAGAGTACTTTGTTGTGCCAGAGCACATAGCAAATTTCTGCACTGTCATAGAAAGTTGAGCAAAGAAAGGATACTACCACTGCAATTATTTTTTTTTTTCATGGAGGCATTTAAATATAAACTCTCATAGCATATTTTAGGCAATAAAACCTGTAGTAAAATTCTTCTAACTGTCCATTTCTACTTTTTCCTTTGGTGGTGGTGGTGTTGATGTTTCAGTGGTTTGTTTTTGTTGGATTTTTTTTTACTTTTTTTAAAACAGGGCATATCTGTCTCTGCTGGGTTGCTCAAAGGCCATGTGGGAGACCGGAAAGACACGAGCTTATACCAATATGATACATAGAAGGTCAATCTGTTTACTGAAGCTAAGAGTGATACTTATACAGTGGATTCAGTACAGGTGTGTGCACTTTTGATAGGCTCCATCATTAGCTGTTCCCAGGGCTGACTAACCTGCCTCACTTCAAGCCCCCCTCACACAGCTCAGCTACAGATAGCAGCTAACTTTTACAGCTTCTCTGTTAGCCTCCCCAAGGCCACTTCCCTGCGGCTGTGCTTCTTATCAGAGTGACCTTAACCTTACTCTGCCTATTCTCCTTATTTCTCAGACTGTTCAGTTCTGTTCAGTTCTGCTCAATTCTGCTCAAACCCCAGCATCTTCCCCTTTCTTTTAAATATTGCAGATATTACGCTGCTGATCATACCTTGTACACGTTGTGCTACACATGGAAAAATACAATGATCATGAAGAAAATAACAAGTGTATATACAGTCATATCAACCAGGCTTCTAAGTCATCCTGTTAGTCACCAGTCTCAAAAGATCTTGTTGAGCCAATTCCAACTATCTTCTTTCTTGAGTCTTGATACACCATCTTTCAAGTGCTGGTTGCTAGCATGTGTCAATCCTGAATGATCAGACAGGTTCATGCAGCACATACCTCTGAAATCTTCACACCCGTGGCCTTATGCTAGAGGCAGAAGGTCTATGGCATCCCTGTTTTGCAAAGTTGCATGTCAAACACTGTCAACATCCAATAATAAACCAAATAGAACTTTGCTAGTAGCGTTATTTGTTTAGCAAGCCAGCAACCAAGCTTATCTAACAACCTTAAAACTATTCCCACTGCTACTCCTGGTGCTAAGAAAGCGGCAGTGAATCACCATTCAAAAGACCAAAAATCCAGACAATCATCATAGTCACAGGAGAATGCATGTGCACTGTTGTTTTGACTGGGCTTTGTGTGGCAATCAATGCTGTACAGTTGTAGACATGTTTGGAGCTAACAGAGAAAGATGACTTAAACTACAAGGTCCTCCCCTTATATGTGAAGGAATAGCAGTCCAGGTTCTATCCCCACAGATGAAGAAATGAAAGCCCTGATGTGACTTTGCTTTCCCTTATGCTCGCCTAGTTGCCCAATATCTTTTTCTCAGACTCCCACTGTTCTGGATTCACTCTATAATTCCAGGAATTTTAATATTTTCACTGCACTCCCTTGCTATGACCTGTGTCTGTTGTCTGTTGTGCTTAAGAGCAACTAATTTCTGAACGTGATACAAAAGATATACCTTATATCTAAATACAGTGCCTACAGTGTAAATAACATCCATGGCTGAGAAGTGGACCTGTGGGTGTCACAGCACTGCCCATTCAGACTCCATCCATATAGACCTAACTCCCACAATTCTTCTTTTTGTTTTAAGATGAAGGCAGCGTTTCTCATCTTTTGCAGGGCCCTTTGCAAACAGATAACAAACACAGCGCTTTAAACATTGCTAACAAAATAGTTGTTCCCCATCTTTGCCAATGCATGGGTTTGACCCTAATAATAGAGGTTGAATGAAATACCTAACTCAAAGCATGACCAAAACTTATGCACCAACCACATCTCAAATACATATCTCTGCACAGCCATCTGAACAAGACTTCTGCTCACTGCCAAAAAACTTCTGAACACAACAAGCTGATATCCACCTGAAAGGCTCGACCCTCCGTTATCCCAATCCTCCATCTTTGCAACTGAAAAGTTAACTTTCTGTGCAGATGAATTTGAGCCGCAGATGCTTCAGATGGCAATTAATCACTCAGCACTTCTACTGCATTTGGCTTATCAGAAATTCCTCAAACACCTTTGCTGGTTTCTGCCGCTGGCTTCCCATTTCTTTCCTCAGGGCTTTTCTCATCACATCGTAGGTGATTCTAAAATTACTCTTTTGCACAGCAAAAATAACTTTTTTAAAGTTTCACTGTCCCAAAGTACATCTCTCACAGAGAGGAAAAGTTTCGAGAAGCTTTCACGACTGTTTCTTTCATCCCCTTCTTGTACTTCAGCATCAGATTCACAGCTCGCCAGAATCAACCTCCATAAATCTTCTCCTGCTTTTGCCAAACCTCCATTGTTGAAACAGCTGTCTTAAGTCCTTTAAAAATCCCCTTTTTTGAGACCATAGCAGCAACTTAACTAAGTGCCACTCCTTCAGGGGAATGCCCCTTTTTTCCACAAGCTGCATTAATATTCTATGGCAGCTCTTTCCCACTGCAAATGCAGTGACACCAATTTGAGAGGGCAGTCTCAAATGAAGCTGCAGCCAATTCTCTTTCACAATGACATGAAAATTGATTCAAGAAGTGACAGGATAGGATAGAATAGGAATGCAGCTACTTGAACAATTCAAGAAATGTATTGCAACCCTGACTCTGTTCATCAATTGCACACAAATGAATCAAGAAAGCCATAAAATTTGTGTCCTTCTGTCGTGGAGGGGGATTCCTGTACCTATGCCTATTTGGCGGGGGGGAGAAATTAATTGAGAAATTAATTTGAGGTGATATAAATTTTATATAAAAATATAATTTATTAAATTTAATATTTTGAACTCTCGCCACCCCCAAACACTGTATATTAATATTCAGTTCAGTGCATGGTTATGAAAACAATTTGGAATAAAATATGTACATGGAATTTGTTATTTAACTATCAAACATTCAAACTATGAACAGAGAGAGGAGTTTTCCCTGTGGCTTGATGCCACTTGGGATCTTTATGCTATTTGCCCAGCAGGGTGGGCTGAAACTCTTTCTGCTCTATGGCAGAGGCTACTTATATTACAGAGGTATTCAAGCTTTTACTCACAACTCTTTATCAATTATTAGTCACCCTCTGGGGCTGCGTTACAGCCTGTGTCTAGTGTCCAGACTTCAGGATCTCTGCCCATGGACTTGGACGCTGGAATCTTCCCGGCTTCAGGGGAGATGATAAATCTTCCCAGTTTCTGGGGAAATATTTCTGACCTTTTGTTCTCCTGGTGAGGGATGCTCTCTGCCTTTGATGCTGCTATCTTCTTCTGGATGCTGTGTCCAGGGATTCTGAGCTTGGCAGGATTTCAGGAGCAGGAGAATATCCATGCTGTCTCTGGCACGGTTCTTCACAGATTCAGGCCGTGTGTGTGTGTGCAGACAATCCAGAGCCTGCGTCCTGGTTATCTCAACGGCAGTGGCCTTTACCAGGCAATAAGCAGTGAGCATGCAATGTGTGCGTGGCTGCTGGGAGTCTGAGCTCCGTAGGTAAATGCAGTGCAGGATCTGGTCCTGGTAGCAATATAGTGTGCAGGTATGCACAGCTGGCTTAGGAGGCTATAGGTTCCTTATATAAATACATGTGCAGGCTTAAATGAGCACTGCATCTAAGGTATGCAGGCAGGTAAGCTGCGATTAGATCAAAGCATGAGGTCTGAGCCTCTGAGCATCAGAGCTATGCAATGGCATCCAGGCATGTGAGTGAGCAGCTGAGCGCTGCAGTGTGGGTCAGAGCTATGTCTGAACCATGCAAGTGAGTCAGAGCAGCAGGGCAGGGTCAGAGAGCTGAGCTGCGGTCAGAGAGCAGGCAGGGTCAGAGAGAGAGCATGTTGCTCACCTGTGCACCCCTATTTATTGACTGTGGGCCGAGATTAACGGGCCCTTTGGCCACTAGAGTGAACAATCAGGTTGGCAGTCAGCCAAACCTTACCATAATAGGCAGAATGCTCTTGCCTGGACTTTCCCAAATATGAGGATCACATGGATTTGCCCCAGGGAGGCACGAGCTGGGTGTGTGTGGGCTTACACAACTTGTTTACAACCAGGGGTCCTGGCAGGAAAACATATCCAGGCAAGGAAAGCCTCTTTTCGGGCCTACAGGCCCTCCACGACACCTTCAAGTAATGAAATTATTCAACACACAGGGCTATGGAATATTTTAGCAGAAGTAGGCCATGAATTATGTACTTATAAGTTTTGATCTGATTTATTTATTGGCAACCCAAACCAGAGAACGTTGCCTTTCTTTATTGATTACTTTCCAGTGCTTCAACTCACAAATGGATTCTTTTCCTTGTTCTTTCTTAATTAAAGGAGTCTAGGCTACCTGTGTATGGTCTGATAGAGCTTGGCTAAGTATTGTTGAAGAATAAATAATGAATCTAATGAAATAAACTAGGTAAAAGGGCAAATAGCTCACAGTTTTCTGATTTTATTTTAAGATAATACCTTGACTTCAACAGCTGTATGAATGCTTTTGGATAGAGAAATGTTTGTAATGTCTGCACAAAACACCTACATTTTCTGGGAAATCTAGTTCTATTCTTTCATCTGCTTTTCTTTAAGAAAGCTTTAACCTCAACATCTACTTGGCTTAGTAAAATATTATTTTAGTGGTAATAGTCTGTGGTTTCCATTCTCCAAGTCAAATATCATCTCTGTGTGTGTATTTGAATGTACAAATGCAAATGTAAATATGAAAAGAGAGGGTCTCTAATACAATATCTTCTAAATTCAGCAGTTTGTGTCAGTTTTCATAAATGCTGATTTTATTCAAGTCTTTTGCACAATTTACCATATTCATAGTGTCATTCCAGTCAGATCTTAATGCGACTTCTTAGGCATTACAGAATCACAGGGGTTAGGGACCTCTGGAGATCACTGAGACCAAATCTCCTGCCAGAGCAAGTTCATCTATTGTGAGTTGCACAGGTTGCATCCAGATGAGTTTTGAATGGCGCCAGAGATGAAGACTCTACCACATCTCTGCGCAGTCTGTTCCAGTGCTCTACCATTCTCAAAGTAAACTTCCTTTGTTCAAGTCTGTGTCCATTATCTCTTGTCCTGTCACTGGGTACCACTGGAAAAATATTGGCCCCATCCTCCTGACAGCCACCCTTGTAGTATTTATAAGCATTGATAAGATGTCCCATCACTCTTCTCTCCTCTATGCTAAACAGACCCATGTCCCTCAGCCTTTCTTTGTAAGAGAGATGTTCCGCTCCCTTAATCATCTTTTTAGCTCTTTGCTGTACCCTCTCAAGGATTTCCTTGTCTTTCTTGAACTGGGGAGTCCAGAATGGACACTACTTCTGTTGTGGAGGCAGGAAAATTAATGTGGCCGAGTCAGGAATTTTTATACAAAAATAGAGTTATTTTATTTTCCCAAAACCCACCCCCAAAACTATATATACAAAGATTAATTTAGTTTAATTAGCAGATTCAGTTGCTTGAGAATATCTACAGGAATGCCATCGATAATCTGACTATTTTGGAAGTCAGAAGTTGGAAAAGGCTTTAGCTATTAATTAATAGCATTTTCTTACTAATAAAGTTGAACCAAAATAACTCACGATCAGGCTGACTTCCTCCTGGGGTCTGTCTCTCTCCTTCCCTTTCAGCAGCTGCAGATGGACCATTAAGGGTCATTAGGCTTATAAAGGGTGTCAATAGGTGAAGCAGTCTTTGAAGATCTCTCTGTATCCAGGCAAGGCGAGAGGGGGGAGGAGAACTCTCAGGCAAGCATGAAGGTTCAGGCAGTAACGAACTCCAAGCGGGATGAACTCCAAGGCGGGAACCCCAAAAGTGGGAAGTCCCCAATATTTATACCCTCTCTAGACAAAGAGCAAAGGTACCACCTCCTTAGGCGCAAAAAGGCACAGCCAATCCCAGCCTGATTCCAGCGTGAGCACTGCACAGGGCACTCCTCGTGCGGGCAGGACCCCTTTGCTCACCCCCTTCACGCCTGCAGGGCAGGCGAGGGGGTGGGGGAACCAGGCGGCATTTGCTCTCCATTCAAGCCATGGAGGGAGAGCAATTTAGGGGTATACAGGACTCCAGGACAACTTCAGATGAGGCCTCACCACAGCAAAGTACAGGGGGAGGATAACCCCAAAATCACGAGTTTAAATTAAATTCACGATATAATATTGAAAACATCCAGCATTTTCTTGACATACTCTCTTACTATGATTACATTCTTGATATTTTGTGGATTGTTATAAACTCTCAAGGGCTAGAAAATTTCAAATAACTGCCTTATTTCAAATTATAGTATTTGATGTAATTTAGAAAAATAAAGCCTGTCATCACTAAAATAGCTACTTGGCAGTTATCCTCCATTTGTTTTATTTCAGGAATGGTAAAAGCATCATCAAGGAGGCAGTGAAATTGAAAAGTTATGAACAGAAGGAAGGGCAAAATGTGTATATGCTTTCTTCACTAGTGACAAACTCAGTGAGGCAACAGCTCCTAAAAGCTGATAGGTTTCTTAATCTGTTAAAACCTTATTATCACTTGAAAGAAAGAAATTTATTAAATGAGGCCATCACAAATTGCCTTAGCTCAAATCATATACAAAATAATTACTTTAACTAATCCTTTTCCAAATCATACATACACTTCCCAATCATACATAAACTTACTCTCTGCACAGCAATACCATAGGAGAATATATTTTTTAAGATGTGCTCATTAAATCAAAAAAGCATTAATAGTTATTTGCTGTATGCTGTTTTCTATTTTTCAGTGAATTCCATAAACCAGTCATGTAATTGTCAAAGTAAAACTTCTTGGGAAGTTATACATGGTGGGAAAGTCTTGTTATATCCAGCTTACAAAGATTTTTAAGTTTCAGAAGTACATCTTACAGATAAATGAAAATATTCTGAAAATGTAAGGGCTTTCTATTTCTATTCTACATAGTCTCAAGTTGTTCTGGGGCAGGAATAGGCTTGATATTAGGAGGAAGCTCTTCACAGCGAGAGAGATTGCCATTGGAACGGGCTGCCCAGGGAGGTAGTGGAGTCACTGTCTCTGGAGGTGTTCAAGAAAAGACTGGATGGGGTATTTAGGGCCACGGTCTAGTTGATTGGATAGGGCTGGGTGATAGGTTGGACTGGATGAGCTTGGAGGTCTCTTCCAACCTCTTGATTCTATGATTCTACAATTCTATACTTCTCCAAGTCGTTTCCCATATGTATCCCCTGTGCATTACCACACTTCTAATCCATTTATTTTGCATTTACATTAACTTCCATCTCAACTTCTTAATCCTTACTTATGCATCATATTTATGCAAGGAGACCATGAAGAATAAGTATGAGAAAAAAAACTACATGTGACAACAAGCTTGTAATCACAGCAAAACTACTATCCTTACTAGTAAACATTCACCAGAACAGCTGCTGTTACTTGCCGGTTCATAATAACTCCCATATCTTGGACCCTGGGGCAATCCATCTCCAAACAGGTGTCTGCTCATCTCTGTGGCTTTGCTTTCCATTACTCTGTATGCACATAAATTTGTATTGTCATCTTTGACTGTAGCCTAGACTCATCTCCTCTAACATTTCATACTGCCATCATCTTGTCACACATTTTTTTACAGGCATGAAGTGAGATAATTTTTTTTTTTTTGTTATGTACTGGACAAATTGGGGCAGATTGGCTTGACTATAAGCCCCACCTCTTCAGATGAATGACACTGACTCCTTGCTGCATGGCAACCTCCAAGCCTTCTGGCACAGCAAAGGAGATAACTCAGTACAGAGAGCCCTGAGCACCCCTGAAGAATAGCTGAAACCCCACATCCTTCAGAGTAAACTACTCCCTTGTCAAACTAGCCTCCTCTTCTATGGGGCCTTGGTACATGCAAAGATAAATCAGCACAAATGGCAAGTAACATTTGCTTGTGGTAAGATGTAGTTTTATGGAGAACTCAGATGTTTCTGGACAGGGAGGCCCATGGAGATTAGGAGTCTTTACTGGAGTAAAATGTAGCAGTGGTATGTGTTTTGTCCAGGTAGAAGACGATACATGTTTATTTCCTGCTTGACTCTCATACTGCTCTAAAAAAACCTTTTGCAAACAAACAAATAAACAAACAAAAAAGTAAAATTAGCTAGTGAAAAATCATAAAAACTTTAGAAAAGGAGTGGCCAGCTCCACACATCCTTTTTTCTTGTTACAATATCATCTCATCCTTGCATGACAAGGCAGACTTCAAACAAGAATAGAAGTGACTTTCCAAATTAAAATTTAAAAAAAAATGTGTATATGTGTGACTGATGTTAGGTAAACCAGTGGGAAAAGTTTAAGAGCTTTCCCCAGTTTCTCCTCAGGAAAGATAATTATGTCTGAAAACACAGTAGTATGTCAAGGCTCAGGTTGAACCACCACAGACCTGCAAGAAGTAACCCCAAAACTGATGACCCAGGCTATATGTCATTGTTAGCAACATGAAGAGGAGCCAAAGATCAACCAAGGAGCAAAAACTGATGTTCAGAATCAGGGACAGTCAAGGAAAATAAAAAATGTTTCTTTAAAGAGTGCCAGTGGAACGCTTGGGAAAAATGGCTCTTTGTTCACCAATATGGTTAGATGGTCATAATCCACTTTATTTCCGTGATACAGTGACTTATATGCATTCTAGCAAGAAACGTGCTCCACCAAGATTGGTTACAATCAGAGGGTACAGGGTTACTTGTAAGGCATCAATAAGTCAGTATATCATAACATTCTAAGAGTCAGCCCTCCGGACCACCTACTCCAGCCCCCTTGGCTATCTAACTCTGTCCACTGCAGCTGTGTGTGGGGTGCTCAGTTGTTTACAGTTTGATTTCCTGGGCTAGCAGTGTCCCAAGGCCATTTCTCAGCACAGTTGCTCATGTTTATCATTTCTGTGTCCTCTGCTAACAAGAATTCTCCAACAGTTCCCTCTCTTTCTTTTGAGCAACCTGGGCTGATCTTTCAACTTTACATAGGCTGTTCAACACAGGGGTAAATGATACAGCTACAAATCAATAGTGCTAAAACCAGAAAGAGGATAAACCTGTTAGAGCTTTCATCAGTAGCATTAGTCTGGCAAGCTAACAACCCAAGCTTAGCTAACAAAAATCCCAAAAGCTATTTCTGCAAGCGACAATAAGTCATTCATTCAAAAACCCAAAAGTGCAGATGAACATCAGTCACAGGAGAGTGCAGGTGTGCCACATCTTGGTTGGCTTTGTGTGGCAGTCATTGTAGATTCGCAGATCAATCAGCTGTCAAGCATTCTTCTCAGACTCCCATAGTTCTGGATTCACTCTGTAGTTCTCAGAAATCTCAATGTACTCATCATGCTCCTTAGCTATGAGCTGCGTCTGTCTATTGTGCTTAAGAACTGCAAACCTGTAAATACAATACAAAGATATGCCCTAGATGTTGCTTTCAGGCTATTCTATTAGGCCTTTTCCCACAGTTCTTCATTTGCTTTTAGAATTTAGGGCAGTGGTTTTTATCTCTTGCAGGGCACTTGCAAGAGACAAAAGTCACATTGCCATCTTGTGCCAATTTGAGTGGGCCAGGCCTTTAGAAAAGCTGCTGAACTGAATCTATTCCATTAAACCACAATCACTGAAACCTCGCGAAAATACCCAAATTCATTAGCTGTGATCCAAACCTTATAATCCATACACACACAATCATCCTGTCAGTGCTCCTTTCAAGTCCTTTCCACAATTCTGCCATCTGAGCGAGACTTATGCTCATCTTAGGAAAAAGTAGGTTGGTCATAACCAGATTGGTCTTCATCAAAGCCTGTGAAGATAAATGATCAAACACAAGCAAATACAAGAACAAATGCAGACATATTCATTGCCTAGGCTAACAGATCCACTGGCCTAGTCTGTATGATGTCATTACAGAAATTTCGAAAAAAGAAAAATTTCTTCTGCTGTCCTATTTTCCTCTAAACCCATTTTCTTCCCCCCCCTTTTTTTTAATGATGCCCAGATATACCCAAGAAAAAACATCCCATAATATCCTTATATCCTAAATTCCAAAAATTGTCATATTACAAACCCTTAGCCTTAATTTACCTTACTCTAAACATCTATCAGCTGAAGGAAATTCAAGAAAAAGGCAAAGAAAATTCAAGAAGATAACAATACCATGGTATTCTTCAGAAAAAGAAAAATCAGAATTGTCACAAAGCTCATTCCATTGTAATTAGCAGCTGCTCCAGTAAACTCCTAGGCTCCAAAATATGGTAACATCAAGAAAAGGCCTTCAAAAATAGTCCTGTCTTTATCTGTTTGAACAAGTTTATTGGGGGGAAGGAGCTGACTGGCATTAGCCTACAAGCTCTATCATTCCCTGTCCTAGTCCAGAATCTGGTTAGTGACTTGTGATGTGGATCCCAGGGCCCATGCTCTTGCTGAGAGAGGCAATGCATCTGAGTTCTAGTAATAAGTGTGCTAGTCTGTCCTGTTTGGTGCTTTCTCTGTCTGTATGAGTTTCCACTCATTGTCAGTGGGACTGGCATCTCTGCTATTTCCTAGCAACCTCCCTCTCTTTCTTTTGCCACTGAGCAAGGGTGCAAAAGTTGTTGCTGCCTCGTCTGTAGGAGGAATTAATCAGTAAGGCGACGGGTGAATACCCCAGTCAGGAACTATTAGCTATCGTTTTGAGTGCAAACTGTCATTATTAGGTGGCTAAAAAGATGCACCTGTGTGTGTCCATGCCTGTAACAGGGGCAAAAATCGTTCTAAGTCTCCATGGTTATTCTTACTATCCTTTCCATAAACTTTTTGACATTTGGCATTGTACTCAAGTCCGTGTGTAAGTCAGTCTCCTGAGGTCTGACTCTGGCCTCAGTATTTTTCCAGCTCAAAACAGTTCCGAGGCTCTGCTGCTTCCAGCAGAAAAGATCTGTAAAAAGAGATAATGGAGGGAAGGAGGAGGGGGGGGGGAAGGGGAGAGGGCCAGCCCCAGCACCGCTGGTGTCCCTTACTCTCTATCTTGCCCAGCCCCCAGCTATTTCTTTCCTTCCTTCCTTCTCCTTTGTATTTGCTGTCCTCATCCTTAGTATGAAAGCTATCCTGAAAAACTTTTAAACTGCTGTCTGTGTGTAAGTAGATCTTTTGAGGTCTGATTATGGCCTCAGTAATATTCCAACCTAAATAATTCTAAGGGCTCTGCTGCTGTATCTTTTCTGGGGAGACAATCAGACCACTTCTTGAGCAGACTGTCTCAATCGGTTTCAAGTCTGCAGGCACAAACGGCCATGAACGACAGATAATAATGTCATCCATATAGTGATAAACAATTGTATATGCCCAATTTTTGTAAGGGTTGCGATGCTTTTGCAATGAACAATTGGCAGGGGGTTGATGAGTTCTTCATTCCTTGCAGCAAAACTGTTGTGCTAGTTTGAAGCAGGGTAGAATCTTTTGGTGAAAAGAACTAGATAATTGGCTGAGAGAGGAAAACATGGCTGTGTCTCCTTCCGTCATCAGTCTCGCTGAGAGCTCTGGGAACAAGAAGGGTAAACATTAGATAACATTCGCCATTTTCTCACTTTGCTTTTGCCTTCAGACCGAGCCACATCTCCTTAACCTCACTGCCACTAACCTTCCTTCTTAACCTCTTGGCTGCACCTCTATTCTTTCTCAGGATTTGGGGTTAGGTTGAGAGGGGCAAGGGGAGGTGTTGGGGTGGTTGAGAACCCCTCCTGGAGACTCAGGTTTCTGGGAGGGGAGTTGTGCTTCTCTATTACTTTTCCTTTGTATATTTCTGTATATAACTGTATATATTGTAAATAGCTGCTTGTATATTGTGCTGCTGTAAATAAATAGCTTCATTTATATTCCTGGTGCCCGTCTGAGTTAGCTGGGGAAAATTCAAAGGGGGGGGGGGGGGGGGGGGGGCAGATAACATCCAAACCACCACAACTGTCCACTCATAGTGGCTCACAGCTTCAGATTCATTCACAGATGGTATTGTAAAGGCAAACTGCTGGCAATCTTGTTCGGCGAGGGAGATAGTGAAGAAGCAGTGGTAGGAATTTTCATGACATGTCCACTCTGCAAGGTGACACTTAGTGCTGTTGCCAAGTCAACCCCGAGGTTCCTGCTGGCAGCTGGGTAGTGGGTGTCCAGGTACCATCTGCCTCGTCCTGCTCTACAGCTATTGCCATCTGTGCGTGGCTGCTCGCACTGGCTGTGAAGTTTCCCGACCGGCAGACTGCTGTGGCATGGCCAGGAGACTGGCAATGGTCGCACCACACCGAGGCCGAACAGCGTTGCGTTGTGTGACCCAGCTGGCCGCAGCAATAACAGCCCGTGAGCATCGGGCAGTTCTCCCGCTGTTTTGCTGAAACAAGAAGGACCTTTTTGTAAAGGCCAGTCTCGACCACCTGTCCCACCACTTAGGGCTAACTCTCCTGCCGTAGTTTGATTAGATGCATGCACGGTGTCTGCCACAAGAGCATACTGCTCCCAACCCTGGGAACGAGCCACCCGTTCTAACATGTCTTCTACCGATGCCCCTGCGGGCAACGTGGCTAAAATACCCCTGGTCTTGGGATTAGCATTTTCAAATGCCATGCTCTTCATTAGCCCTGCTTTGGTGGTATCATCCAACTCCCCTTCATATGTTAAAGCTGCCCACAGCCGGTCAATGAAGTGACTATACTCCTCGTTCATCCCCTGCCTGATTGCCACATAGGAGGGACTGGGCGTTAAGCCGGGAGCGGTATAAAAGGCTTGTAATGCCAACCGGGCAGACAGATCATGAAGCTCCTGCGGGAAACGTAGCTGTACCTCTGTAGATTGGTAGCTGCCCTGACCAGTTAGAATGTCAGGCATAATCCCATTCAGGGGGTCCCCATTCTGCTGGTGCCACATGGCTTCCCTGGTCGCCTGTCGAAACTACTCACGTTCCCACAGGAGAAATTGGGAAAGGGTCAGGATAAGACTGGCCAAATTATGGCAGTCTACTGGCATGCAGTGGTCGGTGGAGAAAAAACAATCTAACATCTGCCTGGTGGTTTCTGATCGTATCCCGAATTCCTTAACCGCCTTCTGCACATGCTCCAGGGGCTTCCACTCCCAGGCACCCCAGCGTGCCTCACCATTTGCCCCAGTTATCACAGGGAAGGCTGTGGACTGCGCAGGGTACCACTCTCCCTCAAACAGGGTGTTTTTAATGACACCAGACCACTTCATATTATGCTGAGACGCTTTTTCCCGAACCTCAGCATCTGAATCCTGTATCTCCTGGAGGCATTCAGCCAGTGGGCGGGGCACTGGCGGAGGAGGGGGCGGCGGGGCGGCCAGAGTCACCGGGCACAGCAGCCCATCCTGTTGTCACACACATTCAGGCATCCATTTTTCTAACATCTTAGCCACTTGTTCCAGCAACCGCTTCATATCATCAGCGGTAGCTGTGGGGGACTGATGGCCACTAATGCACACCGAGCTGTGAGAGCACACCCCTCCAGCTGCAGTGCCACCATCAGCCTCAGAGGTGTCAATGACCGGTTTATCGGGTGGGGCCCCAGTAGGGAGGGGGGGGGGCGGACGCGGGGCGTGGGGCGGGCAACATAGCTGACTGCCCGGATTGTGCTGCATGCTCTTTTTCAACTCTGCCATTGAGCTGGCAATCTCCCCGGTCATGCCCTTGACTGGAGCGGCTCGGCTAAGACCGAAAACCTGAGCTACCGAGCTCTCTTTCTCGACCGCAGGCAGAGATGGGGCGCTTGGGGCGGGGGCAGAGGCGGAAGCTGGCACCGTGCATGCATCAGAACTACCGGCAATGACCGGCATGGCCAGAAGTGACTGTGAAACTGTGATTGCAGCGTTTCTTTCAGCTTTCATTTCTAGTAACGCACGGAGCACGTCATGTCAGGTGGGACCTAGCTGTTGAGCTGTCTTAGAGTCTTTTTCATTGTTAACCGCGTCCCACAGTGTGTCTCCGACCTCCCGCCACGCTTCTGGTTTTAAAATCATGGGAGGTTCACTCATATGACTCTGTGCATGCACCCAGGCCAACAGCTCTCGGAGCTTTTTCATGTCTGATGAGACCCCTCTCTTAGAGAGAATGCATGTTAGCAGAGACAGTGCCGCATCAGATTCCATGTTGGGCTTACCTGCACACTTGGGGATTTCACCCGCAATGTGAATATCTGGCTATCACCTCTGTCCCGAGGTGATGCCCCCTGGTCCAGCAACACCGGTGATGATAATTTTTTCAATGCGAAAAACGTCCGCAGGGTGATCAGCCCCTTTTTGGCCAACCCTCTGGCCTCTTGAATGCTGTCCTTCCCGCAGACGGCCTGCCTCAGCCTTAGCCGAATGCCTGATTCACTGTTCAGGTGCCATTTGCCAGTGGAGTGCTTGGGAAAAATGGCTCTTTGTTCACCAATATGGTTAGATGGTCATAATCCACTTTATTTCCGTGATACAGTGACTTATATGCATTCTAGCAAGAGACATGCTCCACCAAGATTGGTTACAATCAGAGGGTACAGGGTTACTTGTAAGGCATCAATAGGTCAGCATACCATAGCATTCTAAGGGTCAGCCCTCCGGACCACCTACTCCAGCCCCCTTGGCTATCTAACTCTGTCCACTGCAGCTGTGTGTGGGGTGCTCAGTTGTTTACAGTTTGATTTCCTGGGCTAGCAGTGTCCCAAGGCCATTTCTCAGCACAGTTGCTCATGTTTATCATTTCTGTGTCCTCTGCTAACAAGAATTCTCCAACACAAGAGAAGGGCCAAAGACAACCTCCAGTCCTTATTAGATAGAGAGGAGAATATAGTGACAAAGGATGAGGAAAAGGCAGAGGTGATTAACACCTTCTTTGCCTCAATCTTCAATGGTGGGACAGGTTGTCTCCAGGACAGCTGGACTCCTGAAGTGGCGGATGGAGTCAGGGACCAGTATAGTCTCCCTCCAATCCATGAGGAAGAAGTAAGGGACCTGCTGAGACATTTGGATCCTCACAAGTCCATGGGACCGGATGGGATCCATCCTAGGGTGCTAAGAGAGTTGGCAGCTGAGCTGGCCAAGCCACTCTCCATCATTTATCAACAGTCCTGGCTCACTGGAGAGGTCCCCAAAGACTGGAAGCTGGCTAATGTGATACCCACCTGTGGTGGAGGGGCTGCAGCCCCAAAACTGAGGCCTCCCTATGCCTCTACATGCCTGGACATGCTTTTCTGCCAGGACCCATGGTAGTAAACAGGTTGTGTAACACACACACCCCCAGTCCGTGTATCCCTGGGGTCCGCCCAGGTGATCCCCATATTTGGGAG
This sequence comes from Pogoniulus pusillus, assembly GCF_015220805.1. Lineage (NCBI taxonomy): Eukaryota > Metazoa > Chordata > Aves > Piciformes > Lybiidae > Pogoniulus > Pogoniulus pusillus. Next base: position 558,165 of record NC_087270.1, on the reverse strand, counting down.
GGTCCAGGCAAACAGCTCCTACCCATTAAGGTAAGGTTTGGCTTACTGCCAGCCTGACTGGTCACTTTAGATGGCCTAAAGGGGGCATGAATCTTGGCCCACAGTCTATAAAGAGGGGTGCAAAGGAGCACCACGTGTTCAGAGGTTCAAACTTAGCTGTTCAGACTCAGCTCTCTGATCCACATAGCAGCTCTGACCTGCTTGCAAGGCCTAGACATAGGATCTGGCCCTCACTTGCATACTTACTGAGGCTCAGCCCTCTTGAATTGATCTCAAGGCGCAGTTAACCTGTCTGCGTACCTTTGGGAAGCAGAGCACATTCACGCCTGCACTTGATACATATATGGGGAGCTGATAGGCCCCTAAGCCGAGAGCCAGCCGGGCATACCAGCCAACTATCTCAAATAATCCACGGAGCTCAGCCTGGCACACACTGCATGCCTGCTGCTACAGCCTGGAGAATCATGTCAGCAGACCTTCTAGATTGTCTGAAAACCCACGAACACAGCCTGCTAGCCGTACAGAAAGGACTGTGCTAGAAGCTGCACAGACAAATCCTTCTCCTGACCCTGGAATCCTGCCAGCTGACCATCCCTGGACATGCAGCATCCAGAAACCAGCAACATCGAGGCAGAGACCACCTCACACCAGGAGAGAAGGTTAGAGAAACCCTGTTTACCCCAGAGACTGGGAACACTTGCCATTTCCCCTTGCAAGCCGGGAAGATTCCAGCCTCACAGAGATCTGAACAGGGCACAGGCTGACACAATCCCGGGAGGGTAATTAATAACTAAGGGCAACACATCTAAGTAAGCTTTGATTCCTTTGTAGAATAAATTGCCTCTGCCTTTGAGCAGACACAGTTTCAGCCCCTGCTGGGCAGACAACATAGTTGTTAAGCAGGCATTAAGCCTGAGGGAAATCTCTCTCTGTCTATAGTTGATAATTTCCAGTTAATAATCAAATTCCTGAAAATATATCACATCCAAATTATTTTCATAATATTGCACTAGAACTATATTTAATTACACAGTGGTTGGGGGGGTGGCACGATTTTGTAAATATTAATTTTAATAAATAATTTTATAAAAAATTAATACCGCCTCAAATTAATTTCTCACCTCCCCCTAATAAGGGAGGCATAGAGAAATCCCCCTCCACCACATTTGGCACAGTGAAGCAGGGTGCATAATGTTGAAAACATTTAATAATTTAGGATATGATATTAAAGCACTTGGTGCCATGGTCTTGCCTTGAGCTCTGTGGTAAAGGGTTGGACTTGATGATCTATGAGGTCTCTTCCAACCTTGGTGATACCGTGATACTGTGATACTGTGATTTGGAATGGGCAGCAAAAACCTGTTATTCCAAATGCTAGCTAACAATGCTCCGGGAAGCCATGCTTTAATCTTAGCCACGTGCCTGGCACAAACACTGGCAGAGCTAAAAATCGTGGATGAAAACATTATATGCCTAGAGAGAGAGAGAATGAAAAATTGCAATTTGAAAACCAGAGGTTCTTTGAATTGATCTCCCTCTGTTTGGTAAGGGAGGCACACAAACAGTCTGAGTTCCCCCTGCAGCAGGGAGGAGTGCTTAATGAGTAATTAACTCGAATAAAGCCTCACACAAAAGGCTCGGTGGAAGCCAAGGTAGAGCCATTAGCAAACACAAAAGAATGGCCAGGGCCATTAGCTTTCCATAGAAATCCACGGGCAGAGACATTAAGCCCCTATACAGAGCAGGGGCAAGCCCCCGCCCGCTATTCACAGGAAGCCCAGAGTGTAAATAATACTGAACAGGCAGGGAACAGCCTCCAAATCCCAGCTGCCCTTGCCAGAAAAGCACCGGAAACAGAATGCCGCCGTTGTGGAGCGGCACCGGAACAGCGGCAAAACAAGGCGTCCAGCTGTGGGACCCAGAACGGCAGAGAGGGAGCCAATCCCACCAAATCTCAGCCAAAGAAATGGCACACAGACACTTGCAGTGTCAGTTTATGTGTGCACAAAGCTAGCGCCCCTGCCATGCAGCAGCCACGAGCCTCCTGGGCACTGCGCAGCCGCGCCGAGCGGCAGACCATCAAGTGGCTACCGTGCAGCTGCCACGAGACGCAGGCGGGAATTCAAATCGACGCCCAGCAAGCTCCAAAGGCACCGCCGCACCGAGGGAGTCTCACCGCGAGCTGGCCGTGCAGCCACGGAGATCCCATAGACCCAAACCGTGGCACAGGTCCAGGGGTAAGAATTGCGATGTCCCTGCGTGTAATCCCAAAGCAGAACCTTGGTGGGTTGTTGAGAAGAAAGAGACAAAAAGAGCTCTGAACTTTTCCTCTCTATGAGAGACATTTAAGCTTTAAGAGTTATTTTTGCAATGCAAAAAGTCTGCTTTTTAATTCACCTGAGATGTGGTGACAAGGACTCTGAAGAGAGAGCTCCAGAAGGCTCATAAATCTGAATGTCGAAAAAGGTCTTATGGGATTAACTGCCAGCTCCTGTAACTGCAGCTCCAGGTTTGTCTGCGGAGAAATGTGACTTTTGGCAGTAGAATGGAGGGCTGCAGGCAGCGGGGAGGCAGGAAGGAAGCAGTGAATCTGCTGGGCTGTGGCAACTCTACTCGGGATTCCGCGGCAGTCCACCAGGACCCCTGGAAGTGGCATTCCCTGGAGGATTTGCCGCCGCCACTTGGGCGCTGCTGCAGCACGCAGTACCCCCCACCCCCTACACACACACCTCAGACCACGAGGAGCTCACAACATGGTGAGCCCAGCGCATATGGAGGGAGAGGGACAGCGAGAGCGCCTGCCTGCCGGCCAGACTCACAGACATTTATTTGACCTGATTAATAAGCCTTTCAGCTTGATTATTGATTCTGCTTATGTTCATAGAATCATAGAATCAACCAGGTTGGAAGAGACCTCAAAGATCATCCAGTCCAACCTAACACCCAGCCCTATCCAGTCAACTAGACCATGGCACTAAGTGCCTCATCCAGTCTTTTCTTGAACACCTCCAGGGACGGTGCCTCTAACACCTCCCTGGGCAGCCCATTCCAATGCCAATCACTCTCTCTGGGAAGAACTTCCTCCTAACATCCAGCCTATACTTTCCCCGGCACAACTTGAGACTCTGTCCCCTTGTTCTATGTTGCAGGAGGGGAGGCTGCAGCACTCAAAAATGTTTCTAATCTCCATTTTTTTTTCATCTGCTGCAGACATTGATTTTTCTTTTAAATAACTTGACTCCTCGGTCCATTTGCTAGATACAAACTTTAAGGGACCTTTGCTGAGAGACATGATTGGTTTGATTTTGGGAAGGTCATCAACTACTTTAACTGGTCTTTTTGTGCTGCCTGGGGTTGTTGAAAAAGGGCAGAACAACAATTTGCTCTCAATGGTATCATTGATACTGGTGCGGATGTCACCGTCCTTTCATCTGCTAAGTGGTCTCCCATGTGGCCGCTGACAAAACTATCACAGCCTCTGGCAGGAATAAGGGGGTTGGGGAAGAGTCAGCAGAGACTCAATACAGATCATGGGACCTGAGGGAAGGGTTGCAATTGTAATATGATGTTTGAAAATTACTAGAATCCTGATTTAACTCCCTTGTTTGAACTTTTGAAAGGAGATACCAGCCTGACAGCTCCCAGATGCTTATCAAAAACAGCTGGAGGAGCACTTGAGAGGGTTTGTGAAGCCATTCAGTCACAGCAAACCCAAAGGTGGGACCCTGAGTCGCTGCTATCTCTAATAATACTACGAGACAATGTGAAACCTTTAGGCCTTATCTTTCAATGGGATTCCAATCTAAAGAGCCCATCAACCTTCTAAAACTTATCACAACCAGAAATGTTTGCCCATCTTATCATGAAGGCAAGAAACAGAATCACTACTACAGAGGCGGGGTGATTGCCTTCCCCTAAAGTTTTTTCTTTACAGGGCTCAGAAGAAGAAGCACTTTTCTTAAAGGGAGCAAAATGAATTTCTAATAGATGCCTTGCAAATTAAAATCCTGACAATGTTTCTAATTTTGATTGTAATATCCAGTAAACTCTTAAAACTCCAAGATGTAAGTTGTTAATTGCAATAGGATAAGTTTAGGAATAGTTTTAGCAGAATAATTGTAATAAGGCTTAAGTAATTAAAATAAAGTAATTAAGATTGAGTATATTAAGTAAGTGGTAGAATATAATGGAATATTATGGCAAGAGTTGTTTTGTAAGTGTATCTGGTTTTGTGATTTAAGGTTTCTTTTCCTTTTCTGAATACCAGGATATCTTCAAGGAGCTCCATGAATGTATCATCTTCTTAGATTTTCTTTGCTTTTTCCTCAGTAATGATTTACTGGTTTAGACTTTTTAAGTTGATAATATAGCTAAGGTTAAGAGTTTATAATAGAACATTATAGAATATTATAAAATATTTTTCTTAAGTCTTTTCTGTATATTAATATAGCATTATAGGATAAGGATTATTAAAAAAAAAAATTAAAAAATAATAAAAAAGAGGGGGTATGAGGGGCAGCTGTCATGGAGGGTAGCAGAAACCCCTAACAGGCCTCCATGTTGTGCAAGTTGCAGTGTCTCACATTATAAACCACAGCATTGTAAAACCAAAACAATCCTTCAGTCCCATGAGAAAGTCTCTCCCTAGTCGAGATAAAAGGTAAACAAGGGCCACTGTTTTGGTTAGGGGAAACGTCAGTTCTCATGCCTGCTCAACACCTGGTGTGGGCCGAACTTGGGGTGGTCTTAGAAGTTGTTTTGGTAGAAATTGTCCAATTGTCCAAATTGATTATAACTTTGTACCAATCTATAAGAATAACGTAGAAATTGTCTGAAATGCTCGGGCACACCTCTTTAAAAACATTATAAAATGGTGTGCCTTCCTGGATCGCTAGCTCGCTTGCTCGCTCGCTCGCTCTATCTCTGCTCGATTGCTCTCTCACCTGCCTGCCTGCCTCGGCCTGCTCGTATACAGAGGCCGCAGCGGACGAACCGCTCGCTTGGGCCCAATCCTGACGAAGAAAGGGACAACGCCCAAAGCTTCGAACTTCGAACTTCGAAGACTGCATAACTTCAGAGACTCAAAAGACTCTAAAGAAATCACAAACTTTCTTTTATTTGCCATTTTCTGAAATGTTACTCTACAACCTCAGATCAAAAGAATTCATGTGGGCAATTTAGTTCGGGAGGGGGATCTCCGTGTCTGAGCAATAAATCACTTGAACTTTACGAGTGAGCCCCGCGTATTTTCCCCACAATCTCCCAAACTACCTTCCACGACAGCAGCCACCCTGGAGGAGGGACTGCAATAAGAGAACCTTATAAATTTTCAATTTTAAAACTGCTTTCTTATGGATAACAACCCCTGATTATCAAAAATTTTAATGCAAATGATTCTTTTGGGAAAAGAGAGAGAAGAAAAAATTGGAAAAGTCTCTGGTCACATCATACAGAGAGATTCATCCTAGGGATTCTTTTTCTGGTTTATGTGATTGTTCAGGCATGTTTACAGACTTCTGATGGATATACTGTGGCAAGAACTTGAATGCTGAGATAATGGTTGTGTTTGTATGTGTGTTTGCATAGGTCATAGTTTTTGACCATGCTTAATCTAGGTATTTTCATGAGTTTCCAACAATTCCTACTCATAGGTAAAGATGGGAAATGACAGTTTTATTGGCAATGTTTAAAGTGCTGTACTTGTTATCTTTTTGTAAAAGGCGCCTTGCAGAAAGATAAGAAGCACTGCCTTTATTTTTAATAAAACAAACAAATGCTACCAGCCTGGCACTTTTCAGGTCTCCTGCTAGATGTAGGTGGTGTTAGACATGCTACCTTGCAAAATCGGGCTGCAATTGATTTTTTTTGCTTTTAGCTCAGGGACATGATTGTGAACTAAATGTTTTGTTATAATTGTAATACTCTTATTGCTTATACTGTTACTATGGTGTTTTTGCAATGTATTCAGAGCCAGAATATTTTTTGTGCAACAGAAAGGGGGAGATGTAGGATCACTGGTTGTTAATGAAGAACAATGGTCTATTGTGGACCAGCTGCAACACAAGACTTGGGCACAGGCTGTCTGAGTCGGAGTGATCTGGTCTGATGAATATGCCTGTCCTTCTCATCTGATGAATATGCTAAGACTGTCCTGCCATCTGATGAATATGCCTGTCCTTCTTATCTGATGAATATGATGAGACTGTTGCTCCCCGGGAAGCTGATGTGGCCGACAGAATTTAGATTACATGATTTTGCATGTGATAAAATGACTAATCAATAGATAAAGATTTTAAGCCTTCTGACAGAGTATAAGTATTCCTGTATGTTGCCTAATAAAGTTGGAACTTAGCTTGCATCAAGCTGCCTCCCCATCTCTTTGTTGTGGCAGGCCCAGTCCTGTTCTATATCTTTATTGATAATCTGAACGACAGGATTGAGTCCAGCATCAGTAAGTTTGCAGATGACACCAAGCTAGAAGCACATGTTGATCTGTTGGAAGAGAGAGAGCCCTGCAGAGGGACCTGGACAGGCTGGATAGGTGGGCAGAGACCAACGGAAGGGCATTTACCAAGGCCAAGTGCAGGGTTCTGAACTTTGGCCACAACAACTCCAAGCAGCACTACAGGCTGGGGACTGAGTGGCTGGAAAGCAGCCAAGAGGAAAGGGACCTGGGGGTACTGACAGTAGGCTGAAGATCAGCCAGCAGTGTGCCCAGGTGGCCAAGAGAGCCAACGGCATCCTGGCCTGCATCAGGAACTGTGTGGCCAGTAGGACAAGGGAGGTTATTCTTCCCCTGTACTCAGCACTGGTCAGGCCACACCTTGAGTACTGTGTCCAGTTCTGGGCCCCTCAATTCAAGAGAGATGTTGAGGTGCTGGAACATGTCCAGAGAAGGGCAACAAAGCTGGTAAGGGGCCTGTTACACAAACCCTATGAGGAGAGACTGAGGGAGCTGCGGTTGTTTAGCCTAGAGAAGAGGAGGCTCAGGGGTGACCTCATTGCTGTCTACAACTACCTGAACAGACATTGTAGCCAAGTTCTTCCCAGAGAGAGTGATTGGCATTGGAATGGGCTGCCCAGGGAGGTGTTGGAGGCACCATCCCTGGAGGTGTTCAAGAAAAGACTGGATGAGGCACTTAGTGCCATGGTCTAGTTGACTGGAGAGGGCTGGGGGCTAGGTTGGGCTGGATGAGCTTAGATGTCTCTTCCAACCTGGTTGATTCTATGACTTTTCCCACCCGTGTTATCCAGTGTTAAGAGGACCAAAACCACCCAAGGGATGTCAAACCACTCTTGGTTTTGATTCAGAGATCAACAAACAAGCAAGGGCTGTGAGCTTTACTGCGGCACTGGTGGCATATGACTGTGGTTATGAGTTGGATGTCAGGCGGAATTGCCCAAAATGTCCCGTAGGCTGGGTAGGGGGGAATGGAGGCTGCCCCTTAATGTGGCAGCACTCCCATCCCCCACAGCTCCTTGCCACATAACCTAACCTTTTGGCCGACAGCTTTTGCCGGAGGAAGGCTGCAGGAGGCTGGAGCCCAACCCACCCTTGCCTCGGGCGGCAGCCCAGCAGGACGGTACAGGCGCGCCAAACCGAGGTGAGCCGTGCCGTGCCGCGCCGCGCCGTACCACACCGGGGAGGAGCACAGCAGCGCTACTAGCAGCACCCAAAGCGCGGTTGTTGGGATGCGGCAGCGCCTTCCCCTCGGAGAAGAGCGAAGTTAAAAAGCCAGCGCGCCTCCACCGCTTTCCTCCGCCCTCCTGCCTCCGAGCCTCCGGCGAGCTCCCAGACGTCCCGCACCCCGCCCGTCTCGCCCGGGCGGCGGTGCAGAGCGCGGAGCGGCGGGAGCCTACCGCGTGGAGCCGAGACCCCGGCGCTGCCGGTTTGGGCGCGCGTTTGGGAGTCTTGGTGCCTTGAGGCACCGCGTCCTGCCAAGCCGCCCGTCTGAGAGGACTACTGCAGCTACTTGGGAGGAGATGAGCGTGGCAGGGAAACAGCTCGAGCGCCCCGGCAGCCTCCTCGTCCCCACCTGGGCAAGTACCCACTCTCCTCTCAGCTTGTCCCAGTATCAGCTCCCGCGGCGGCGGGGCGCGGGATGGCAGGGTCTCGACGGCAGCGGTGGCTGGAGGGTAGAAGGGAGATACCAGCATGAGGGCAGCTGGGAGCGAGAGGCGGGGTGGTGCAGGCCGGGCTGCCGTGGCAGGGAGTATCGGCGAGGGGACCCTGCAACCAGGGGCTCGGACTGGCACCCTCGCACGAATCCGGGTTGCAGACGAAGGTGGGGGGGGGGGGGGGGGGGGCTGTCCTGGCTCAGCGCGGCTCCCCCAGGCGAGACGTCCACCTTCTTCTGCCCAGTTCTCGCCCTATTACCGGCCGCGGGGGTGAGAAGCCCGGCTAGGCTAGGATTTAACCCCCGTGTTATGGAGGCTGTACCTGCTGAGATCGTGATTTGCAACCCACCGTGGCAGGTTGCGGTGTGACGGTCGAGTTTGCAGGGGTAGAGCCTGGAATGGCTTGGTTCATAACCCAGCGCAAACCTCTGCTAACAGAGGTAAAAGGGGAAAAAAAAAAAAAAAAGCTTTGCTTCAAGCACTTTAAAAAGAGAAACCTGTGAGGGAGTTGGAAGATAACTTGCTACTTCACGGCAGCGTAGTTGGAAAATCATCTGTGAATGATGCCCTCTGACGGCAATTCTCGGCTGTCCTTGGTCTATATATAAAGTGTGGTAGATATGCCTTGTGTACCTTTAAAAAAACCTCTGTGGTTTAATGTGCTGCTCTTGGCGTGTGAGGTTTGTTGCTGTGTTAGTCAGTCAATACCTAAAAAGTTAGTGCGTTTATTATAAAATAGTTGAGTAGTGATAAACAGCCCTTTTAATTTCCACCCCCTGTCCCATCATTCAAACTGTTTCTGTGACACAGAGTTACAATTTTTAAAAGTAAAACAGTGTTATCGTCTTCATAATTTTTCCAGTGTTGTTTAGAAGGTGTTTCTTTTCAGCTGCATGAAGGATAACTTAAAGCTGTGTTCCCTCTCACACTGAATTTGTAACTGCTTTGAACATCTGTAATCTAAGTCGGAGTAAGTAGTTGGAGGATGCAAGTGTGGGAGCAAAGGGCAGAGGCTACCTGCAATCATAGATGTGTACAATCTCTGCATAGAAAACTGGAAACAGACTGTTGTTCTTACTAGCTTTTCCACTGCATACAGTGTATATTTTCAACTCGCTTTTGACACGTGAAGAGGTGCAAACACTTTAACGTTGTGGGTTTAGAATTTCTGTAATTTAAAAGGAAGAAATTGAATGAAGCCTACTTTAGAAGTGTCCCACAGCTCTTAGTTTGTAAATAACTGCAAAAATGATCTGTGCAGCAATTACCTAAAATGTTAACAGCCGAGTAGGTTGTATGGCAGTTCAGAATATTTCAGAGTTAAAGGTGAGGGATAATCACTGTCGTTAGGTGGAACTTACGACTGGTGTTCTTGTAGTTATGTTAAATGCATATGTTTAAGGCCAATAAGACATGCTGTTCCTGCACATAAGCGTGGGACTTCTGCCTGGGGCTGAACTAAATATGGAATGAATGGTGAACTGACCTTTTGCACAAGAGTAGTAGGAACTAAAGGCTTGTAGCCAGATAGTTTACTTGAACCCTAAATCGGTAGAAGTGCTGTGTACCTAAAGATTTGGCAAGCTGTTTTCAATAAACACAGAGCAGCTTAGCCTTGTTCTCTAGAGTATTTAAATACAGGAGTATGATTGAAAGAATGCATGTACATGTAAATCTGTGTGGACTTTAAGTTCAACAGGGACATTTTATGGTAGATGTTTATTTAGGTGAGTTTGTAACTGCATGGCGTCCCAGATATGCCATGTACTTAGCCTCTAAGAACTATACTGAAAATGGCTTAAAAATTAAGGACGTGTTTTGTAATTAATAATGTGGTAAATGCTTGACTCGCATCTTCTTGAGTTATTTAACAATATTGGAATCTAGGTCTGTTTCTGTTCAAATTAAAATGTCTACTTTCACATCGGTGTACTGACTGTGGCTGTGCACATTTTTCTCAAAAATAAGATATACTAACACTAGTTAACACGTAACTACTAAATTTTGCATGCTAATTTTATTGTTTGAGATTGTGGTAGCTTAATACTAAAAGATACACATGTTTTATTTCTATTCAGGAGGATGACAATGAGGTACTACACCTTGTATAATAGTTAAAGGCAGCAAGCTGGATTTAAATACAATGCTGATGAATTTTGTAGCTTGTATGTTTCATAATAACAAGCTTTTTTAAGAATGTTTATGACAATATGTCTAGAAACTTGTTGAAGTGCAGTTGTTTATGTTCTGTTCTACAGAACTGTTTTATAAGTTTCGTTTGGACTTTGTCTCTTATATTTTGCCAGTCGCTTCTTAGTGTGATTTTTGATGCTTGTTTCATTCAGGATCAGGCACAGCTCTTTACTGAGCTGATTTCAGAAAGCAATTTATGCTTCCTCTATCAAATGAACTTTTTGATTTGATTTCTCATGAGATTCTTCCCTTAGGTCAAATCCCTTAGGAATTTATTACTATGACAGAGTGCCTTTGCCATGCATTTTATGTGGGTTTTCTGGAAAAGCATGAAAATAAATGAGAAAGTTACAGACCTAACAAAAAAAGATAATGTGGAACTTTTTTGGTTAGTGCTGTTTTCTTGGATTTACCCAAACAATGGACTTGCTAAGAAGAGGAAGTGTACCATGTGCAGATTTTCTGTTCCTTTCCTCCATTTCACCATGTCTAAATATCTACTTCTTTTTTTTTATTCTCATTATTTGGAAAACAAGTCCTGGGACGTGATTTTTTGTTTGCTTGTTTGTTTTTCAGAATTTGTCACACTTTCACACAGAAGCTTCTTGAAAGTGAGCACTAGGTGGCATGTTACCACAAACTTCCGTGTCTTGCCTTTCCCTATCTTTTCAACATACAACGTTGCCATTTTCCTAAAAGAGATGACCACCACTAATATTCTATGCCAGTGTTTTGGTCAGGTTTGGCTATATTTAGTCATACCATATATGACTGGAAGAAGATTCAGCTTTCCTGTATTTTATATTAAAAGTTCCATCATCGCTCAGATGGCATTAATTTTTTTTCCCCCAAGATTTTTCTTCAATAGGATATCCTTATTTGTTGATGCTCTTCTTCACACAAACTCATTTTCTCTTAAAATTCCTTGCTGGGTAGCAGCCGATTTCATAAACTGTTGCTGTGAACTAAATGGAATTTGTATCCTTATTTGGAGATGGAAAACACAAGAAAAAAGATGGTGGAGCATCATGGTAGGGAAGGGGTGTCCATATATTTCTCTGTGTGAAAGTTAATAATTACTCTCCAGTGCAAATTTTGTTGACTTCCCACTAGTTTGGGAAGGTGAATTTTTGTTTGATTGTTTGATTGATCTTTTTTGTTGGTTTCTTTCCCCTAAAAAAAAAGACCAAACAAACAAACATGAAATTGATGGTTTTGAGATCCTATTTAAAAGAGTCGCCAAATGCTTAGTACGTGTTGAAATATGCAAATGTTTCAGGTTTCTTCTCTTGGCTTCCCTACTATCACAGACCAAATCTGAATCTTATTTCTACTTGTACATATCACCATGAAAACAGTGAACAAACTGATAAAAAATAAATTCAAGCTTATGGCTTTAACATCTTAATGGAAACAAGACTTATGCATACCTTCTGCTCTGACAAGCAATGTCTGATCTCAGAGAAAGAACAGCATTGGCATTCTTCTTACACCTCAGACCTGTGTTTTGTATGGTAAGCAATTTTTTCTAGTGTTTCAAACATTCTAGGAGATGAGTATAAATAGAATCACTCTCTCTAGAGAGTGCAAAGACTGTCAAGAATAAAAATCGTAGCACAACTCAGAAGAAGAAACGGGTCATGCCTATGTTCCTGCAACATTTGACATGTGATGTTGCTTGTCAGTGTAATAGTGATAGACACAGGAAACGCAAATCAGACTCATTCAGATTGAAATAAACCTTGAATAGTCTGTGAGTACGACCTTCTCCTGAAAGAGCTGGGACTGTTGAATTTAGACTGAGTTGCTCAGGTCTTTTCCTATTACATCTTGAAATTCTCTGAGGATGAAGTCTGTACAACCTAGCTGGGCAATGTGCTCCCTGATGGGTTGTTTTCTTGGTGAAGCAAGCGGCTCCTTTTAGCTCCTCCCAAAAGCCATGTCTTTAGGTTCAAACATGCCCAGCTTACTTGGTCTCTTCTCACAGGGGATGTACTCCAGCCCTCTGACTGTTTTGGTGGACACAGGTTGGACTTAAACTCATTTGTCAATGTGCTGCTTGTTTTGTGGGCCCCAAAACCTGGATACAGTCTAATGAGTGTGAAGTAAAGAGAAATGATTACATAGATTGTCTTTTCCATTGATGATGTTATTCCTCTTCATGATTGTCAGCATACACTGATGTCTCTCCACCAAGACAGAAGAATCCTTGGTGCTTTTCAGGATTACACTCTTCTTGCTCTACTCCTCTCCACCCCAATGTCTTGGAGAGAAATCCTAAGCAATGAAAGTTTTTGAAAAGCAGATGATCAGTGAAAATGTCTCTTGTTTTCCTCTACCGAATGCATCACTTGAGGGGAATTCAGCAGATTATTGTACTTGCTTTTTTGTCTGCTGTTTCATGTAAATTTTTTTCCCTCTGTCAAGAGCAGGGAAAAAGCTGACACTGACTTTCATCTGAGTTAAGATTCGTTTGCTATAAAAACTGTTAAAGTACTTGGAACAATTTAGGAGATTTGTTCATCCTTCATATTTGTGATGAAGCTGACAGTTAAAGCCAAAGGAGGCTCAAGATTGTGTTTCATTCCAGACACCCTTTGTCAGTAACACTGATTTTAAATACAGATACGATTTTTTTTTAGCTCTGTTTTCTTTGAAAAAAACAGGGTAATTCTACTATTTTGAACTCCTCTGTACATACTCATCTGAATTTGCTGTCTGAAGAACAGTGTGACTCCAGTGAAAGCTGTCATGCTAGAAGCCTTCTGCCACTCTTTATTTGTGTATATCAGCAGGCAGATTTTTGTAATTAGATTTATAAACTCTCTAAAGGATATAACCTTGAAGAGCTGGAAGCCTTCATCACAATCTAATCAATATTGTCTCATCATCTCCTTGTGAAGTTTAGACTGGTTTAGGGACAAAGCCGTGTTTGTAGCATTTAAAGAAGTTCTGGGCAGGAAAATCAGTGCAAAAAATTGGTTGCTCTGTTTTGTTTGAAGAGGTGTAGTACATGCTTACTCTGTATGGTACTGTAAAACCATTAGCATTATAATGCTTCTCTTCACCATGCCAGACTTGCAGGACTGCTTCTGCTGCTGTTTTGGATTTTTTGCCTCTGCACAGTTGATCTCACAAAGTCACACAGAATGCTAGGGAGTGGAGAGGACCTCTGAAGATTATTGCCTCCAACCCCCTTACCTAGGGCAGGAACGTGTTCAAGTGGGGTTTGGATGCTTCCAGGAACTCTGCAACCTTGATGAACAGACTTTTCCAGTGCTCTGCCACTGTCAAGGTGCAGATTTCTTTTCCGTATGTTTATGTGGAATCTCCTGTGTTTGCCTGCTGCCCCTTGTCCTGTCACAGGACACCATGAGGAAGAGTCTGGCTTCATCCTCCTGACACTCGCCCTTTGCGGTGAGGCAGATCTCGTGGAGAAGGGCTAATCTCAAATATGCAAGGACACCGCACAATCCAATGTGGATCAAAAGCGAGTGACAACTTTATTTAGTAGCCGCGCGCTTATATGTGTTACAGATAATATATGCATACATGTAGGAAGCTAAATGGCTGAATCTCTAAATACTCCATTTGCATGGTGCACCTACTTGCTACGTGCAGCTGCAAGCAGCAAACTACTTCTTATCTTATTCAGAGTTAGCTGTATCCTGCTCTGCTTGGGTTGTCCGACGCCTCATCAAGGACAGCGCCTCCCTAGCTGACTGTATTAAATGCTGCCTTTGTTTATTCAATATGTCTTTGTTTCTTCAATGTGGCCTTTGTTTCAGTGTGACCTAGCACAGCCTTAATTTAGTTCCATATACTCATCCTGCTTGCCCACCTCTAAGTCATGTCCATTTTCCTTTAGCCATTCTGCAAGAATTCCCCTCTTTTCTTTTTGGGCAAGCAGGGCTGTACCCCTGGTAACTTGATCCACACCCCTCAGAATGCATCCATACCCTATGTGTAGTAATATAAGCATAAGCAGTACTATTCCCAGCAGGCGGAGGCCCTCCTTGATAAGCTGTAGTATCCAGGGAGACAAACCTCCAAAAGTTGATGTTAGCCACTGGTCAAAGGGATTTTCATTAACAATAATGCTGTTAGTATGATTTTTCAGCCAAGCAAGCTGTTTATGGATAGACTCCCCATGATGTGAGAGATTAAAGCAGCATATTCCCTCAAAATCGCTACAACCATAGTGCTAAAATCAGAAAGAGAATAAACCTGTTAGAGCTTTTACTAGTAGCATTAGTTTGGCAAGCTAGCAACCCAAGCTTTGCTAACAATCCCAAAAGCTTTTTCTGCAATCAGTAAGTCATTTGTTCAAAAGACCAAAAGTCCAGACGAACATCACAGTCACAGGAGAGTGCAGGTGTGTCACATCTTCATTGGTTCTGTGTGGCAGTTGATGTTGTAGAGTCGCAGATGTATCTGCTGTCTAATATTCTTCCTCAGACTCCCATTGTTCTACATTCACTCTATAGTTCTCAGAAACCTTGATGCTTTCATCACACTCCTAAGCTATGAGCTGTGTCTGTCTATTGTGCTTAAAAACTACTAATTTCTAAATACAATACAAAGATATGCCCTAGATGTTGCTTTTGGGATACTCTATTAGGCCTTTTCCCCACAGTCCTTCATCTGCTTTTAAAAATTTAAGGCAGTGTTTGTCATTTTTCTGCAGGGCCCTTGCAAAAATATGACAAGCACGTTGCCATCTGTGCCAATTTGAGTGGGTGTTGGCCCTTACAAAAGGAACTAAACTGAATCTATTCCATTAAACCACAATCACTGAAAACTCATGAAAATATCCAAATTCATTAACCATGATCAAAACCTTATGATCCATACACACACAATCATCCTGTCCGTGCTCCTTTCAAGTCCTTTCACAATTCTGCCATCTGAGCAAGACTTCTGCTCACTTTAGGAAAAAACAGGCTAATCATACTCAAGCTGGTCTCCATCTTAAGGCCTGTGAGGATAAGTGATCAAACACAAGCAAATACAAGAACAAATGCAGACATATTCATTGCCTAGGCTAACAGATCCACTGGCCTAGTCTGTATGACACAACCACAGAAATTTCAACATTCTCTTTTCCTTCTCCTACTTTCCTTTCCTTCCTTCCTCTGTTCTCTATTCTCCCCCCTCTCTTTTTTTTTTTTTTTGAGTTATACATAATCCCAGTGCTATCTAAATATACAGAAAAAGTCTCTAAAAACATTCTACAATATCCTTATATCCTCAAATTCTACAATTATATTTACAAACTCTTATACTTAATTATATTATCTGTCAACTTAAAACATACATCAACTAAAGGAAATGAAACCATTAACTCAGTACTGAGAAAAAAACAAAGAAAATCAGGAAGATATTACATTCATGGAGCTCCTTTGAAAATACTCTGGTACCAGAAAAGGAAAAGAATCTTAAATCAGAAGTTATACACTTACAAACAACTCTTACTATAATATTCTATTATATTAACTGTTAAACATGTGCAGCTATCAAGTACTTAACATACTCTATTTTAATTGCTTAAGTCTTATCACAATTACCCTTCTAAAATGATTCTAAAACTTATCTTATTGAAATAAACATCAAGTCACGAAATAGCTATCACAAATTCAGCCTGTTTCTTTAAGAAACGAAATAGTTTTGTTCGCAGCAACTGCAAGGGAAAGAAAAACACAGGAGAGAGGGAGGGCAGCGGTGGAAGGTGATAACGCCGGGGGATGGGGGGGGGGAGGGAGGCTCGTATCGCTCATCTGAGCCGTCCGGTCTCTCAGTCCCCATCCCATACTGTCCCCGTTGCTTCTACTTCCTTTTCTTCTCTGTTGATCGTCCCTCTGTCTCTCTGGGGTTTTTTTCTCTTTTACCTGTGTTACTGTCGGTAGAGACGCGGGGGGTGGGGTGGGGGTCTGCGTTGTCAGGTGCTTAGCAGAGTCCTGTGGGCAGGTCACCAAGCAAAGTTGGTACGCACGGCTGCAGGAGTGCTGAGAGACTTTTTAACCTGAGAAATCTTTGATGCTGTTGCCGGCTGAGTGCTTGCTTCCATGTGAGACAATGCTGCTTTTTTATGTGTGGTCTTACTCCAGCTTCTACACTCCAGGCTCTCATCGGGCTCCTCAGATTTCTCGCCTCCACCTGTATCTGAGCTTTTGCTGCCGAGCTTGCCACTTGCATGGTGATCTCCGTGGCAGGGGCTCCCGACTCCAAGGCTGGGAACAGCTGCCTCTCCTCCTCTACGACACAGTTCTGAGAAGTCTTTAACCGAGTCATTGCCAAACGTCCTCCATTCTGCTTCATCAAAATATGACTCAGGGGGTTTTAAAAAACCCTTAGCATAGCCATATGCACAAAGTCCTGGCAAATACTTGGTATTAAAATTCACTTTGCGCTTTTCAAGAAAGCAAGATAGCAAGGAAAGGGCTACCTCTTTATCCATGCCGCGGCATCCCGCTTGCCCCCCTTGCAGCGATGAAGGCTGGCCCTCTTATCGTCTGCCTCGGGCCCCCCTAATTGGTCCGCCACCCCGTCCTAGCTTTGTCCTGCTAGCGGGTGTCGCTCTCCTCCGGCGGCCTGTTCCGCCGGCCTGTCCTCCTCCGTGTTTCCTAGGGTCCCCTCAAATCGGGGTCCCTGTTTGGGCGCCAATCTGCGGTGAGGCAGATCTCACAGAGAAGGGCTAATCTCAAATATGCAAGGACACCGCACAATCCAATGTGGATCAAAAGCGAGTGACAACTTTATTTAGTAGATGCGCGCTTATATGTGTTACAGATAATATATGCATACATGTAAAGAGCTAAATGGCTGAATCTCTAAATACCCCATTTGCATGGTGCACCTACTTGCTACGTGCAGCTGCAAGCAGCAAACTACTTCTTATCTTATTCAGAGTTAGCTGTATCCTGCTCTGCTTGGGTTGTCCGCCGCCTCATCAAGGACAGCGCCTCCCTAGCTGACTGTATTAAATGCTGCCTTTGTTTATTCAATATGTCTTTGTTTCTTCAATGTGGCCTTTGTTTCAGTGTGGCCTAGCACAGCCTTAATTTAGTTCCATATACTCATCCTGCTTGCCCACCTCTAAGTCATGTCCATTTTCCTTTAGCCATTCTGCAACAACCCTTTAGATATTTATAAGCATTAATGAGACCTCCCCTCAGTCTCCTCCAGGATAAAGATCCCCAGGAACTCTCAGTCCCCTAATCATCCTAGTGGCTCTCCACTGCACTGTCTTCAGTAGTTCCTTGTCCTTCTTCAACTATGTAGCCCAGAACTGGATGCAGTATTCCAGATAACTCCTCACAAGGGCAGAATAGTGAAGGGGAAGAACCCTTTACCTACTGGCCATGTTTTGCTTCAGGATACTGTTGATCTTCTTGGTCGTAAGAGCACGTTGCTGGCTCATGGTCAGCATGTTGTCTACCAGGATTATCAGATTTTTCTCCCCAGGGCTTGTCTTCAGTAATTGGCCCATAACCCGTACTGATAGCTTGTGTTGGTCTTCCTCAGATGCAGTACTCCCTGCTTGTCCTTGTTGAGTTTCACTGAGTTACTTCCTACATGTCTCTCCAACCTGTCGAGGTTATGCTGAATGAGTCTTATATAAGACTTATGTCACTGGATGAATAAAAACTGAGGGAAAACTTTTTTTCCCTGGGCAGGCAAGTTCTATGAGACATCATCTGCTGTGCAAAGTACATACAGAGTACCTTTTTTCTTAGGTAGTTATCGTCTGCACTATAAACATACTGCTCAGAGTCTCAGTGAACAATTTCCATAGTACTTTTTTCATCTAAAGCAGTGCCAAGTTACTTAGAGTGATGTGTGGCACAAAGGGGTTAGTTGATTTGTTGAGGACCACAGAAGCAGTCTTATCTGGATGGTGATGGAATCAAAGCTTTGTGATATCAGATCTTTGTTGCCACCTCTTCATGACTGTTTGCTGCCACAAAATGTTTTGACAGGTGTACCTTTTAGACAGACTATTTCCAAATAGCCAGGGGAAAGAGTGCACTGACTGCACTGTGTATGCTGGTGGACAGAGCTTCCACAGTGCTATTATTATGGTTCAAACTACTAATAGTTGTTAGCATCTATCTGCATAATAGATAAACTGTAAGTAGTGGTATACTAACTTACCATTAAAAAGTGGGAGACTATTTTTGTTTCCACCTGAGCACTGAAGAAGCTGAACAGGTTTTAGTTGTGCTTTTGAGTTGGGTGTTTGGTTCTGGTTTTGTTGTTTGTTTTTGTATATTTGGATTGAGTAAGTTGTCTTTCAGTACTTTACATTTTCTGAATGTGTGCTGAGATTTCATCAAACATTACACGGAGAAATGTTTTTCTGCTTTAAAGGTTTATTCCATATCTCACATTTGTTACTTTGTTTTTTCAATGTTCTCATTATTTTGAGTTTTGTTTGCTTGGTTTGGACTGGTGAGTAGGTTTTTTTGTTCTTGTCTTTTTTGTTTGGGTGTGGATTTGTGGGTTTTCTTTTTTTCTTCAGTAAATCTTGCATGGTCCTGATCCCTTCAGTAATGGACTTCTTTGCAGATAACTCATTTAACTCATGAGCACCAACATATGTGCTTCTGCTGCTAAGTAGTGTGTTTAAGATCACCACAAATATGGATATATTATGTAGCTTATTTAATAGCTAATGTGTAACATGAAAAATTCAAAGAACAAGCAGACATGTTAAAAACAGCACTAAATGACATGAGTGATAGTCATGAATCTTTGTTTCCTCTTTGGAAGCTTTTTCCTCTAAGTGTACATGAAACTTAAGTTTATTGGAGGAAAGTGTCAGAAGAATTCATCTTATATTGTATATCAAGAAGCCCTATGCGTATTTGAAAACCACTTGTCACAAGCATGTGTTGCCATCTTCCTCTCCAGCAAATCCCTTCAATCAAAAAGAAAAAGTTTTCGTTTGTTTCAGTGTCTGCAGCTAAAATGTAGCTTTTGTAAGGAAATTCATAGACACATCTTTCCATCCAAATCCTGTCTGACTGTATTAACTCATGGTTTTAGAAAGACTTAAAGAATTACTCGTAGGTGGTGTTGTGTTAATAAATGTCAGTTTTGTCTATGCTATTACAATATTCTACTCTCCAAGCAGGCATTACAATCTAATTCTATATAATGCATTTTTTACTCTCTTTTTTGAATGTGTCCTGCTGTCTTTTGCAACATTTTTGTAAAAGTAGCATTTGAGTGCTTTCCTGCCACCCTTCACCAGCCCTGACAGAATGGCAACCTAAGACATAGTTATCTGTGCTGTGTGCTCATTTTCTGAATAGCACTAAAGCGCAAGTCAGCATGTATTGCCATTTAGTCTGGCAGTCTTGTTTTGTGATGTTGTTATTGTTTTTTATAAACTCTTTTTCTAGTTCTGAATTGTAAGTGTAGTTAGATGCATAAATAGTGTTTTATGCAACTAGTTATTGTACTTTTCGTTTAGAATATGAATTAATTACTCAGGCATATGGTGGATATGCTGGATACACTAAACTGAATAGTCTTTTTAAATAATAAGAGGAAAAAAGACATTACATGAAAAGGTTTTTTTTTTTTTTTAGATTACATTGAAGAGTAACTTTCCTGTACTTAGATTTCTTGGTCTGTCATTCAGGATTTTCTGATCATTAAAGGAATCTTTGATTCCACTGGAACAAATGTCTATACCTCTATGTGTCCAAATTGTAAAATGTTGATAGTTTTTAGTTGGAAGAACTTTCAAATCCAACCATTATCTAACTGTACTAAGCCTGGTGCTAATACCACATCTCTCAGCACATCTGTGTCTTTGAAACACCTCCATGGATGGGGATTCAGCCACCTCCCTGGAGAGCTCGTTCCATTGTTGGAGAATCCTTTCAGTGGAGAAGCTTTTTTCTAATATCCAATCTAAGTCTCTCCTAGTATAACTAGAGGCCATTTCCTCTTGTCCTATCACTTGGTACTAGGGAAAAGAGACCAAGACCCACCTTGGTTCAACTTCCTTTCAAGTAGAGAGCAAGGTGATCTCTACTCAGCCTACTCTTCTTTAGGCTAAAGAACCCCAATTCCCTCATCTGCTCCTCAGAAGATCTGTTCTCAGTTTAGTTTAACTTGTATATGCTTAAAATAGACAGGAAAAAAAGACAGTATTTTCTGACAATAACTTTATTATACTTGGACTAGTTATATAATGCCACATTCCAAATAATAATGACAGAATAATTTATGGATAGTACCATTTATAATTCATAAGACATTTTTATTCTTGCTATCTATAGAAGTATATCCTCCAAGGTTATCATTCACTAAATGAAGACCTCAGTCTTCAGATAACCTATATATGTAATAGATAACACTTCAAATCGTATCTAGCTGTGCAGAAGCCTTCAGTTTCCTTGGTCTATTTCACATTCATTTTGCATTAGAAAATTGCTGAAATCTGCTCTAGCCAAAATTACCAGCTGAGCCAGGAAAAAAAGTCTGCTTTAAGCACTTGTAGCTTGAGACTTAGTACTTGGGTACTCCTAAAGGTAGATGGCCCAGGAAGTAAGTCTGAATTGTCAAAATGCTGCTGCACCAACCTACTGGTGAGAATTAATGAACTGAAATTGTTCAGCTTTGATATGCACACACAATTCAAAAAAGCTTGCTGTTATTTATGACAGTTAGACAAAATAAACTCTATCTTGGAAGAATGTGTTCTTCTACTATTATCTGCAATTGAACCTTTAGAGAAGAAACCAAAAATTGCATTTGTAATTCTTAGCAAGATCAATTGTATAAGTAGTTGGAACCAACTGTGACTCATATCCTCAAAAATAATTTTTTACATGTCGGGAAAGAGAAGAGGATGGGTACTCCCAATCAGGAAAATACCTAGATCAACTAGAACTAACCATGTGACTTGACTTGGTTTTGTCACCTCTTCATTTTATAGTTCATTGTGTGACTAGTTGTGCTAATGGGCCCATTTACTTCCATACTTCTCTCTTTTCTGCTCTTTCTTTGCAATCTTTATGCCCCCAAAAATGCAGGTGTTCTCATTAGCTGAAGAAACAGTCTTTGTAGATGCTCTGTTTAGCAGTTTGTCTCATCAGTTGACAAAAAGTAGATAAAAATGGAAAGAAGAAATAATTGTCTTGTTTGTTCGTGAGGGTTTTTTGTGTGTGTTTGATTGGTTGGGTTTTGTTTTGGTTTTGGGAGTGGGTTTTTTCTTTGTTTTAAAGAGCAGAACCTTTATAGATTAGTTATTAAAAGGGATGCATGTGAAAGGGATGAGTAGGCAGACAGATGTTACCTAGACTCAGAGGACACTGGGTTGTTTTTTC
Source organism: Pogoniulus pusillus (assembly GCF_015220805.1). Lineage (NCBI taxonomy): Eukaryota > Metazoa > Chordata > Aves > Piciformes > Lybiidae > Pogoniulus > Pogoniulus pusillus. Next base: position 536,509 of record NC_087270.1, on the reverse strand, counting down.
TTCTGGATATAGTAGGGAAAGTCCATGCTTAAGTCTCTATTTCTTCTTTTCAGCTTCCAGCAGTTTGACAAACTTTAGTGAATGTCATTAAGGTTAAAGTCTGTTAGCTGTATAGCTAAATATAATTAAACACGGTAAACCTCCTTGAGTTGAATCTGTAATTCTCATAATTCCAGTGTGGTTTTAAGCTAACCAGGGTCAATCTAATTCTGTTCCACAAAAAATACCTTGCTTCCTCAGTTTACAGGACAAAATGACTTCTGCTTTGAAAGTTTAAAAGATTTCTCCTCTGTTAGTCCAATATGTTATTCATTGTGAAGTGCCACAAAAAAAAAAAAAAAAAAAGTTCAAGGAGTACTTTATTTATTTAAGTAATTATTGTTAGAAGTGTCTGCTCTAGGACTATGAAAATAGTTCTACCTTTGAAAATGAGGCTTCTGCCTTAGCCCAGCACATCTAGCAGAAGGTAATCAAAACTCAAACACCAGTTGCCATGGCATATGACACTGAAGTGTGAGATGAATGTTATACAGTTCTAGAAATTACTTTTGGATAGAGTTTATGAATGATAAGAAGTAGATTGTTTTGTAGAGCATCATTATTTTTCAAGTATTTCTTGAAACTCGGGCAAACAGAGGCCAGTCAAGAAAATATTATCAATACAAATTGAAAAACTCTTGTCCTAGGGAGGAGAAGGGATCTTTTCAATTTTAATTAAGTAGTCAAAGCATCCTCCAAAATGAAAGATGGGTGGAACATTATTTAGGAAGAAGGATAGCATTTCTCTGTAACTGACTTGTCTGACTCTGCATCTATTTGTGGTGGTGATGTTTGATTAAGAGGGCTGCAGAGCCGATTGAGAGAGAGCACTGTGGGAGCTGCTGCTGAGCTCTGACCTTCTGCTCTGTTCTGCTGCTCCGCGGTTCCGGGGGACCTTCAGGCAGGCAGGGGGGATGGCAGGGCTGTTGTCTCGCGGGATTGAGCGGGGCTGTGACGCGACACGTGACGTCAGCCGCGGGAAGTTTAAATCCCCGTTGGGTGCCGCACACGACACCGTCGTGGCTGCAGAGCCGCAGCCTGCCTGCAGCTGGGAGCTTTTTTTTTTTCTTCCTGTTTCTGACAGTATCACTGTGCACTGTGCCTGTCACTCGCACAATAAAGGGCAGGAAAAGCGTGTGCACACAGGCAGACTCGACCCACCAACACATAGGAGTCCAGGTTACTAGCTGCAGGGAGTGCTGGAGCCTCTCACTGTAGAAGGGGAAGGGGAGAACAATTGCGACAGGTGTGAGCAGGTGAACTTTCTCCTCACCTTGGTGGCAGATTTGAAAGATGAAGTGGCTGAGCTGAAGGACGAAGTATCCAGGCTCAGGTCAATAAGGGAGAACGAAAGGGAGCTGGATCTGTGGGAGCAGGCACTGCAGATTGCCCCTGCTAAGGGAACTACCCCTGGAAACAGGGAGGGATGGGTACAGATCCCTGTCAGAGACAGTAAAGGAAGCCCACCCTGGCCCTCTCCTTCTCTTCCACTGCCCTTGCACAACAAGTATGAGGCCCTGCATGCAGAGGGCAGGGAGGATGAGAGAGCTGAGGAGTATCCAACTGGGATGATGCCTAGGGTGGAGCAGTCGCCATCAGCTGTGGTGACCAGCTCCACAAAAAGACAAGAAAAAGAGAAGGGTTATAGTTGTTGGGGACTCAGTCTTGAGGGGGACAGAGGGACCCATTTGTCATTCCAACCCATCTCACAGGGAGGTCTGCTCCCTTCCTGGTGCCCGGGTTAGGGACATCGCCAGGAGACTCCCTAACCTAATCCAGCCCTCTAATTATTACCCCTTGCTGGTAATACAGGCTGGCAGGGATGAAATCAAGAAGAAGAGAACCAGGGCAATTAAAAAGGAATTCAAGGCCCTGGGGAAGTTGATAGATGGGGCAGGAGCACAGGTGGTGTTCTGCTCAGTTCCCCCTGTGGCAAGGGAGTTCACAGAGAGGAACAGCAGAACCTATGACATCAACAGCTGGCTCAAGGGATGGTGCCAGCGGCGACACTTTGGGTTCTTTGACCTTGGGGGAACTTTGACTGAGCCAGACCTGCTTGATCCTGATGGGGTGCAGTTGTCTAGGAGGGGCAGAAGAGTCCTGGCACTGGAGTTGGCAGGGCTCATTAGTTGGGCTTTAAACTAGATCTGAAGGAGGTGGGTGAGGCAATTATTCTATTTGAGAAGGAGAGAGTGGGAAGGAAATTAGGGACAATTGAGGAATTGAGAGCCCAGCTGAAGTGCATCTACACCAATGCAGGCAGCTTGGGTAACAACTGGTGGGACGACAGGCATGGTTGGAGTGTTATACTGGGGGGATACAGCCTCTTCAGGAGAGATAGGCAAGGGAGAAGAGGAGGAGGGGTGGCCCTGTATATTAGGGAGTCACTCCTTGCCACTGAGCTTGAGGTGAGGGACAAAGGGATTGAGAGCTTGTGGGTTAAAATCAGAAGGAGGACTAATAAATCTGACATCCTGGTTGGAGTCTGTTACAGACCACCCAACCAGGATGAGGAAACAGATGAGATATTTTACAAACAGTTGGAGGCTGTCTCAAGATCTTCAGATCTTGTCCTTGTGGGTGACTTTAACCTGCCAGATATCTGCTGGGAAGTTAATTCAGCAGAGAGGAGGCAGTCCAGGAGATTTCTAGAATGCATGGAGGACAGCTTCATGAGCCAGCTGTTAAGTGAGCCTACTAGGGGTCAAGCTCAGCTTGACCTGCTGCTCTCCAACAGAGAAGGGCTAGTGGGAGATGTGACAGTGGGAGGCTGCCTGAGGTGTTATGATCATGAGATAGTGGAGTTTTCAATATGCAGGGAGGTAGGGAGGCACTATAACAGAAACCTCACCTTGGACTTTCGGAGGGCAAACTTCAATTTGATTAAGAAACTTATTTGCAAAGTCCCCTGAGCAGCAGTCCTTAAGAACAAGGGGGTCCAGGATGGTTGGACCTACTTTAAACAGGAGCTCTTGAAGGCACAGGAACTGGCAGTTCCCATGTGCTGAAAGATGAGCCGGTGGGGAAGGCGACCAGCCTGGATGAGCAAACAGCTCCTGAAGGAATTGGGGGGAAAAAAGAGGGTGTATCACCTCTGGAAGGAGGGGAAGGCTTCTCCTGACGTGTTTAAGGAGGTAGCCAGATTATGCAGGAGAAAAATTAGAGAGGCTGAGGCCCAGCTAGAACTTAGGCTGCCACCTCTGTGAAGGATAATAAAAAGCACTTTTATAAATATATCAGTTCTAAAAAGAAGGGCAAGAAGAGCCTCCACTGCTTACTGGACCAGGAGTGGAACACTATAACTGATGACGTAGAAAAGGCTGAGGTCCTGAATACATTCTTCACCTCAGTTTTCAACAGTAAGGAGGGAGGAGCTCAGGGCAAGTGGCCTCTTGAACTGGGGGATGGGGTCGGGGAGCAGTGTGTTCCCCTGGAAATTCATGAGGAATTAGTTCAGGACCTGCTGAGCCACCTGGACACCCACAAGTCCATGGGACCAGATGGGATCCATCCTAGGGTGCTGACAGAGCTGGCAGCTGAGCTGGCCAAGCTGCTCTCCATCATTTTCCAGCAGTCCTGGCTCACTGGAGAGGTCCCAGGAGACTGGAAAATGGCCAACGTGGTCCCCATCCACAAGAAGGGTCGGATGGAGGAACCTGGGAACTACAGACCTGTCAGCCTGACCTCAGTGCCAGGGAAACTGATGGAGCAGGTTATCTTGGGGGCGATAACTGCACACCTGAGGGATGGCCAAAGGCTCAGGTCCAGCCAGCATGGATTTAGGAAGGGCAGATCCTGCCTCTCCAACCTGACCTCCTTCTATGATCAGGTGACCTGCTTGGTGGATGTGGGGAGGCCTGTGGATGTGGTCTATCTGGACTTCAGCAAGGCCTTTGACACTGTCCCCCACAGCAAACTGCTGGCTAAGCTGTCAGCCCATGGCTTGCATGGCAACACTCTGTGCTTGGTTAGGAACTGGCTGGAGGGCCGGACCCAGAGAGTGGTGGTGAATGGTGCCACATCCAGCTGGTGGCTGGCACTAGTGATGTCCCTCAGGGATCTCTGCTGGGCCCCATCCTCTTTAACATCTTCATAGATGATCTGGATGAGGGCATGGAGTCAGTCATCAGCAAGTTTGCAGATGACACTAAGCTGGGGGCAGATGTGTCTGGGTTGGAGGGCAGAAGGGCTCTGCAGCGGGACCTTGACTGCCTGGACAGGTGGGCAGAGTCCAGTGAGATGGTGTTCAATAGCTCCAAGTGCAGGGTGCTGCACTTTGGCCACAACAACCCCACGCAGAGATACAGGCTGGGGTCGGAGTGGCTGGAGAGCAGCCAAACAGAGAGGGATCTGGGGGTGCTGAATGATACCCTCTTGAATATGAGCCAGCAGTGTGCCCAGGTGGCCAAGAGAGCCAGTGGCATCCTGGCCTGCATCAGGAATGGTGTGGTCAGCAGGAGCAGGGAGGTCATTCTGCCCCTGTACTCTGCACTGGTTAGACAACACCTTGAGTACTGTGCTCAGTTCTGGGCCCTCCAGTTTAGGAGGGACATTTTGATACTTGAGCATGTCCAGAGAAGAGCAATGAGGCTGGTGAGAGGCCTTGAGCACAGCCTTACGAGGAGAGGCTGAGGGAGCTGGGATTGTTTAGCCTGGAGAAGAGGAGGCTCAGGGGTGACCTTATTGCTGTCTACAACTACCTGAGGGGTGGTTGTGGCCAGGAGGAGGTTGCTCTCTTCTCTCAGGTGGCCAGCACCAGAACAAGAGGACACATCCTCAGGCTACACTGGGGGAAATTTCGGCTTGAGGTGAGGAGAAAGTTCTTCACTGAGAGAGTCATTGGACACTGGAATGGGCTGCCCGGGGAGGTGGTGGAGTCACCGTCCCTGGGGCTGTTCAAGGCAAGATTGGATGTGGCACTTGGTGCCATGGTCTAGCCTTGAGCTCTGTGGTAAAGGGTTGGACTTGATGATCTGTGATGTCTCTTCCAACCCTGATGATACTGTGATACTGTGTCTTCTGCTCACTGAGGGCTGCTGATTCTCTAGCTTGTATTTAATTGGATGTGACCTAACAATCCAAGCAGTAGACTATTTTCTTTATACATAAAGTGCAAGAAATAATTTATTTTTTAATATAATGGAAAATTGTTGTCTTGAATGTTATTGCATAGAGTAAAAATGTTGATTTGCTAATTATAAATTGTAATCTATACAGTTTCTCATTAGTTTGCTTGATGTTTACAGGTCAAATATCTTGTGGAACTAATTTCATGTTCTTATGTGAAATCAAGGTGCTTTCACTAATGAGCTCTACAGATGCTTTTTATGACTGTTTAGCTTTACTGGAACATAAAACTTTGTCTTAGTTTTTCAAGACTTTATAATATTCCAGTCTGTCCACTGCTGATACAGGGTAACCTATGATTCAGAGATACATCCATACCTTGAAGCTAAGGAGCTTCGCTGGATGTGGCCGTGTAACTACTGTAGAAGCAGAATAGTATTGCATTCAGACTGTACCCTAAAGTACAGTCTTAGGATAGGTTTTGGTATCCTTTCCTTTCTGTAGGTGAGCGTTACTGGCAACCAACTACATGAAAAAGACCATGGTGTAGCTCCAAGCACTTGATGCATTTGATCATGCTGATAAACTTAGCATTTTTCTTTAGCATAATTTCATCTTTGGTGAATTAGCAGCCTTCTGGACAATATCTAGAGTGTGACATTGGATCGTTCTTGTGGGCACCATGATTTGAGCCAGCAGTGTATCCAGGTGGCCAAGAAGGCCAACAGCATCTTGGCCTGTATCAAACCCAGTGTGGCCAGCAGGAATAGGATAGTGATTGTGCCCCTCTACTTGGCACTGGTGAGACCACAGCTTGAGTACTGAGTTCAGTTTTGGGTGCTGTAGTATAAGAAAGACATTTGGGTGTTGGAACAATGTTACAGAGGTGAGTCCTCAGTGTCTATGCCTATTTGGCAGAGGGGAGAAATTAATTGGGTCAAGATAATTTTATATAAAAATATATATTTATTAATATCAATATTCTGAACTCTCACCACCCCCAACCACTGTATATTAATATTAAATTGTTCTTTACATGGTTATGGAAACTATGTAGGATAAAATATGTACAGGAATTGGTTAATTAACTAGCAACCATTCAAACTATAAACAGAGAGAGGAGTTTTTCCTGCGGCTTAATGCCGCTTGGGGTCATATGCTATTTGCCCAGCAGAGCAGGCTGAAACTGATTCTGCTCTATGGCAGAGGCAACAGATATTTACAGAGGCATTAAAGCTTTTACTCACAATCCTTATTAATTATTAATCACCCTCTGGGGCTGCGTCACAGCCTGTGCCTAGTGTCCAGACTTCAGGGGATCTCTACCCATGGACTTGGAGGCTGGAATCCTCCGGGCTTGAGGGGAAAGGATGAATCTTCCCAGTTTCTGGGGAAAGAGATTTTCTCTAACCTTGTTCTCCTGGTGAAGAGGCGATCTCTGCCTTTGGTGCTGCTGGATTCTTCTGGATGCTTCTGTCCAGGAATTCTCAGCTGGCAGGATTTCAGGAGAATATCGTGCTGTCTCTGGCACAGTTGTCACGGCTAGCAGGCCGTGTGTGTGTGCAGGCAATTCAGAATCTGCTTCCTGGTTATCTCAGCGGCAATGGTTCTTACCAGGCAATGATAGGCAGCGGGCATGCAAAGTGTGCGGCTGCTGGGAGTCTGAGCTCCATAGGTAAAGGCAATACAGGATCTGGTCCTGATAATGTGGTAGTGTGCAGATGTGCACAGCTGGCTTAGGAGACTATAGGCTCCTCATATATATATAAGCAGGCTTAAGTTAGCTCTGCATGAAAGATACACAGGCAGGTGAGCTGCGAGTGAATCAGAGCATGAGGTCTGGGCCTCTGAGCTTCTGAGTGGCTGAGCTATGCAGTGTCTATACCTAAGGGTCTGAGCTGAGCACTTTGTTTACCTGTGCACCCCTATTTATTGACTGTGGGCCGAGATTAATGGCCTCTTTGGCCACTAGAATGACCAATCAGGTTGGCAGTCAGCCAAACCTTACCATAGTACTCAGAAGCTCCTTGCCTGGACTTTCCCAAATATGGGGATCACATGGCCTTACCCCAGGGAGACATGAGTTGGATGTGTGGGGGCTTACACAACCTGTTTACAACCAGAGATCCTGGCAGAAAAACATGTCCAGGCATGCACAGGCGTAAATAAGCCTCTTTTCGGGCCTACAGGCCCTCCACAACAAACAGATCCAAAGAAGGGCAAAGAGACTGCTGGGGAGAACATATCTCATGAGGAATACCTGAGGGAGCTGGGGTGGTTTAGTCTGGAGCAGAAGAGGGCTGCTCTCTACTACTCCTTGAAAGGAGATTGCAGTGACATGGCTGTTGGACTTTTCTCTCAAGTAACTAGTGATAGGACAAAAAGAAATGTCTTCAAGTTGCAACACAGAAGGTGTAAGTAGGATGTCAGGAAAAAATTCTTTACTGAAAAAGTGGTCAGGCATTGGAACAAGCTGCGCTGGGTGGTGGTGGAGTCACCATCCCTGGAGGTGTTCAAAAAATATTTAGACATGGCACTTAGTGATGCGCTTTAATGGTCATGATAGTGTTTGGTTGACAGTTGATGATCTTGGATTCTTTTCCAGCCTTAATGGTTTCGTGATTCTGTGTCTTCAGGGAGGACAAAAGCGCTTAGATTCACTGATAGAAATTGTGCCAGCTGGCTTCTAGACTCTCAGCTGTTTTTACATGCTAGTATAGATGATACTCTACAGTTGCCCTCTTCACTGGTCTGTTTTTGGTACTAACCTGATGTACTCAAAAACGTTTTGAGACTTTCTTCCCCTTTTATTTAAGGGTTTTTCCCAGCAGTTATCTGACTGAGGGACTGTGTTTGTTTCTTTTTCAAAGAAAACAAATATATACTCTGTGACTTTCAAAACATATCAGAAAATGGTGATGAAATGAAAATATTCCATTCCAGAGAGTCTACATTTCATTGTAGGACACATGCATTAATATTTCACTTTGGATCAGTGACATGTTTTTTTCAGTGAGTCTCATTATTATTCCTATTTACTGCCATGTAGTCTGTGTTGTAAAGTGGTTTAGAGTACATTCGAGATATATCCTGTGTTGGTAAGTAGTGCAGTGGAATACAAATAGATTTGTGGAGCAAAACAGAGGGACTGAACGTTCCTGCTCTGTGAATCTCTGTGAATTTATTTCAGCTTATCTCTAACCTGATTCTGTGGACTGAAGGCCTGTTAATGGCTGGGCTTTCCAGGTTTACTCTAGAGCCATACCTCTGAAGCATGTGCTCCAGGACCACACTGTGATGCGGACCACAGCATGTGAAGTAGGTATGACTGGAGGAGATTTACTTTAAAAATTACTGCTGGTCTGAACGAAAAAACTGATACAGATGCATCCAAGCTCAGTGTCTTTTCGATGGACCTAAACTGAAAGGGGTTTCATTGATACACTTGACCAATTGCAGCCACTAATGAGGGTTCAGGCCACGAGACCACCCTATAGCAAATCCAAAATAAAAGCTCCCCCTAACGGCCCGAGTAGGAGTTGTATCCTTGGCAGGAGCAGTTTTACTCTGCAGATAAGCTTCTCTTGTAATGCATTATCAATCTCTCTGCATATAGGCTCAGTCAATTTGATTCTATGATTTTATATTCCTAATGCAATTAAAAAATGTAGACTTCTTATCTACAGTCTCCCTCTTTCTCTGAGAGGAGAGTACCTGCCTCTTCCTTGCTTTCCCCCACTAATCCCACATTTTTTTAGGATATTTAAACTCTAGTGTAACATGTATCACTGTGGATCAGGTTGAGAGAATAAATGTTGACCGCTCTTTCTCCTTCTTACTGCTCCTACCCAGATTTCTTGCATTTGAGAATGCTTGTGATTTGGAGTACTATACTCAAATGTGCTGTGAGAATTAAGTAGGAAAATAATCCCCCAATTTGCAAATGCTCTGAATTACACAAACTGAGGAACTCTGTAGATGAAAGAACTTCTCTGCTTCTTGTTTGTTTTTTTTCTTCTTCATGACCTGCAGACTAGTCATCATAATTTGGTTCTTTAAAGAAATGAAGCAGAGCAGATTAGTGTAGAATGTTCCAGGCAGTAATCTTTGGAGCATGCCAAACACTGTACTTTTCTGCCAGGGGAAATTCTTTTTCCTCTTAATTCCTCAGATGTTAGGAAATAAACTAAAGATTGGAGGGGAGATTAGAGGTTAAAGAAATATTTTGAAAATAATATTTCAGGCACTTTAATTCTGTCTTAAAGCATCCTTCAACAAGAGGTAACACCCATAACCTAGTAGTAATGTAGGGCTTTTTCTGCTGACAAAAAGCAATATAGAAATGTGACTGCAGTTCCCAGGGCTCTAATGACTTAACTCCCGGTTATTCTTCATTCCTGTTACAGGTTGCTAGATGTTGCCAGTATCATGGCTGCTGGTTGGACAACAATTTGAAATACAGTGGTAGTGAAGAAGAATAAGCATACGACTTGAATTTTCTTTTTGTTGTGCATTGCCTGAATGGCAGGAGAGGGAACTTTTCTGATTTGTTGACATTTAAGGAGAATCCACACTGCTCCTACCTGCTTCATGACCACCCTGAGCTCCCTGATCAACTTACCTGCTAGAGCAGCCCACTCTTCTTGCTTCCTGACATCTGGAGACCTGAGTTGATCAGAATCAGCTTCAATTGATTAATCTGCATTTCTTTACACTTTGGCTTTACATTTTTTTCACTGCTGTTGAAGCCTGCTGTCACTTTGTTTAGTCTTCACACTAGGATATTTGCTTTTTGCAGCGTGTTTTTGCCTTAACTGAAGGTTTTCAGTATACCTTCTGTAGTACAGGCAGCATCAATCCCCTCACTCTTTGAATCATGCATTTTCATTCTTACTGCCTTTTTCCAGTTGGCCCATATCAGTCTGTAAAAAAATTATTTGCTGGACTCCAGCTGTGGCCTGGTCAATATGCTGAATTGAGCAGGATTACGCTAGATGGTGTCGTGGAGGGCCTGTAGGCCCAAAATGAGGCTTGTTTATGCCTCTGCATGCCTGGACATGTTTTTCCGCCAGGGCCCCTGGTTGTAAACAGGTTGTGTGAGCCACACACGCCCAGCTCATGTCTCCCTGGGGCAGATCCATGTGATCCCCATATTTGGGAGAGTCCAGGCAAGTAGCCTTATGCCTATTATGGTAAGGTTTGGCTTACTGCCAACCTGATTGGTCATTTTAGTGGCCAAAGGGCCCATTAATCTCAGCCCACAGTCAATAAAGAGAGGTGTATAGCTAAACACGTGCTCAGCTGTGCTCTCTGACCCACCTGCAAGGCTCAGACATAGCTCTGGCCCTCGTTTGCAGCTCTCTGAAGCTCAGACCTCATGCTTTGATTCAGTTGCAGCTTACCTGCCTGCATACCTTAGATGCAGAGCTCATTTAAGCCTGCACATTTATATAACGAGCTTATAGCCTCCTAATCCAGATGTGCACATCTGCAAGCTGTCTTGCCTTACCTATGGAGCTCTGACTCCCAGCACACAAGCACACTTCTCATGCTCGCAGCTCATCATTGCCTGGTAAAAGCCACTGCTGCTGAGAGAACCAGAAAACAGACTTTGGATTGCACACACACACGGCCTGAACCCATGGAGACCTGTGCCAGAGACAGCACGGATATTCTTCTCCTGCTCCTGAAATCCTGCCAGCTGATATCCCTGGACACAGCATCCAGAAGATGACAGCAGCATCAAAGGCAGAGATCATCCCTCGCCAGGAGAAAAGCGTAGAAAACCTAAGACCCCAGAGACTGGGAAGGTTTATCATCTCCCCTCAAGATTCCAGCATCCAAGTCCACGGGCAGAGATCCCCTGAAGTCTAGACATTGGGCATAGGCTGTGACACAGCCTGGGAGGGTGATTAATAATTGATAAACACCTGTGAGTAAAGCTTTAATACCTCTGTAATATAAGTTATCTCTGCCATAGAGCAGAAGGAGTTTCAGCCCACCCTGCTGGGCAAATAGCACAAAGATCCCAAGCAGCATTAAGCTGCAAGGAAAACTCCTCTCTCTGTATATAGTATGAAGTTTGCTAGTTAAATAACCAATTCCCTGTATATATTCTGTCCTAAATTGTTTTCATAATCATGGATAAAACATAGTTTTAATATACAGTGGCTGGGGGTGGCGAGAGTTCATAAATATTAAATTTAATAAATTATATTTTTATATAAAATTTATATCACCTCAGATTAATTTCTCACCTCCGCCAAATAGGCATAGGTATTGAGAACCCCCTCTGTGATAGATGTATCTCATGAAATACTCAATTGCATATCATAGAGCATGAAGTAGATGATTGACTTATGTTCAGCTTGTGATTTCCCCCTAATATTCCAATTTCTTTTATGACTAAAAGGACCCAATGGTTTTGTACCTGTTTCTTTGTTAAAAATTATAATGTGCTCAACTCTGATAGATTGTTGCTTTTTAGCTTCCAGACTTAGTCTTTTTGATGGCAGAATACTTTTTATATGATTGTGAAGAGAACATCACTGTGTGGATGATCACCATATTCTGTGATTTATTAGCAGGTTTAGAACTGAATTGATCAGGATTAACTTTAAACACTGATTATTTCTATAGCAATGACAGCCATTTTAAATGTTTGAGTGAGAACTACTTGTGTGATTTCTCTGTGGCCTGTTCAATAATGAGTATTGAGAGCTACACACACCAACCAAGGCCACAGATCTCCAACACTTGCTTGATTAGTACATTTGAGAGGAACAAGGCTATTAATTGCTGTTACATTTATTTCTAAAATTGGGTGGGAAAAATATTCTGCTTACTTAGATGCTGTAAAAATTTTGCAGAAATTGAAAGTGGGGATTTGTGAATCCAAAACCTTTCAGAAAGGGTCTGGCATATAGCCTGCTACTTACACCAACACATGCATATGTGGGTACATTTGATGTTTTCCTGCTTTGCCAGGCTAGGGAGCTAAGTTTCAACAGGACCTCAGGAGCGTCTGCCTCTTAAAAGTAATAACACAGAAATATCACATCATTGTGTTCATAGAATCAGAGAAATGTTTTGGTTGAAAAAGACCTCTAAGGTCATCAACTCCAACCATTAACCCAACACCACCACGCCCACTAACATTTTCCTGAAGTGCCATATCTACATGTTTTTTAGACATCTCCAGGGACAGTGACTCTACCACATCTTTGGGCAGCTTGTTACAAAGCTTGACCACTCTTTCAGTAAAGAATTTTTTTCCTGATAGCAAATATAAACCTCCCCTGATGCAGCTTGAGGCCTGTTCCTGTCATCCTGTCACTTGTTAACGCCTTCCTCCAACCTCCTCTCAGGGCACTGTAGATAATGAGAAGGCTTCCCCTCACCCTCCTTTACTCCATACTAAACAATCCCACTCATTCACTCCTCTTAACACTTGCTATTAAGTAACAACTAGGAATATTTTGTTTTCTTGTAAAAATTTAACTATTATAGATATTTCAGTGGAATGAGAAGTATTTTCTAGGAGGCTTTTGAAAGCTATAATTTTAATTTCTTTTTTCTCAAAAGTGTTTGGAAAGGAAAACAGTCTTCAATTTACTCTTCTGCCTTTGTTCACCCTTTACAGTCAAACATTTTGCACTCTGATATTCTTAGGATTGTAACTTCTCCCATAACGTGGTTTTGGCTTTTTTCCTGATACAGTACCATAATACCAGATTGTTTTCATATATTTGGGATAGACTCTAGTGAAAATAAAGTATTTCTTGTGTTTATAATGTAAGACAAATAATTGTTAGTGTTAAAAAGCTCTGAACTGAAAACGGTCTTAGAACCAATATAAGTAGTCAATGACCACCAGCGATTGTATTTGCTTACTGTCGCTTTCTCTGGGAACCTTTTATTTGCTGGGAACAGCTTGCAAAGCTTCACTCTTAAGGGCTCCGTACACTCAAGTGTTTAGATCAAGTCCTAGAAGAAGTCACTGTGTGCTGGCTACCAGAAGATGGAGCTTTACATGAATGGGTCTATTGTTCCTGCATTCCAGGAAGTTTGTTTGGTCAGTGTTCAAGAGTGCCTATTTACTGATGTCCAACTTAGCGCCTTTCAAATGACATGAAAAAATGTATTTTAACATTACATTTTAGATTTGCTATCCATCCTGACTCTTGCATTTGAATATGGCAACTATATATTTATCATAGAGTGTCCTATTCTGCAGCAAAGATGTATCATGGGAATTCAAAACAAATTTCTTTTACCTAATAAGTTTCTTTTGGTCCATTAATGTTGTGCAAACAGTGTTACAAATCTTTTTCTGTTCTAGATACTGGGAGGACCTATTTCTGCAATGTAATTTATAGTAATTGGATTATTGAATTACTATAGTAGTTATCAAGAATTGAAGTAATAGATATAGGCAGAGTAATTTCATGTCTTTCAGATGAGATTATATTACATTTAGGATAGGTCACAAATGACTCCATGACTTCACCAAGTTTAATTAACTTTAATATCTAACAAATAAAAAAAGAACCTTGCTAAATTGTCGGTCTTTGTAATTTTGGTTGTTATTTTACAGGTAGCTGTTTTTTATGCAAAATATTTTATCTTCTTTTTTTTCCATGTATTTTCTTTTAATTTTTTTTTTCAAAATGCTATTCTGGGCTGTCCTTTCAGAAGTGACTGATCTGCTGGACTGAGATTGATTCTTTCCCAACCTGACAATCACTTTTCTATGTGGGAGGGGACCGATGTTGAAGCTTTGCCTGTATTTCAATGTTGTTTTTCTGTGAAAGCCATTTAATGTGTGGCTTAAGAGATCTGTAATAAAGCTGAGTTGTAGGGTTAAAGACCAGGCTTCACATTCATTATCCTAAACCACAGAAACTTGCTCAAAGGCAGCGTGGTGCTTGTCAGTGCTGTAGTACTAGTTACTGCTCTTCCTAATTTCTGACCCTTGAAAACAACATATGCATACAGATGAAGTTTGTATTTTCACAGTTCTAGTTTTGTGTCTTCTAGACTTCTGTGACATTTGCCTAAATCACTAAAACAATGGAGGAAACCTCCCCCCAGTGCGGGAGAAGTCTTCAGAGATGCTCATTTTAAGTACAACTTGTCTCTGTAGTGTAATGGCATGCCATGCTGACAGAGGTTAGCGTACTTGTACTGAAATAGCTTTACTCTCACAGTTAGAAGGCTGTTGTAAATAGAACTGATTTCAAGGCTGAAAGAGAGAGAAGAATGTAAAATCTATGGTACAGTATGGCACTTCACAAAGCTCTCATGCCTTCAAAACCAAAAGCAATGCATTTTGGTTGTGGGTGTTGAGTGTCCAAACCCTGAGGTGACTGCCCAAGGCTCAGAAGCGCCATCTGAGGCCAGCCCAGCAAATTCCATTCCCAAATGAACCATACTGGTACCAGCTCCTGCCAGCTTTTCTTCTAACTTGTTTGGGCTTCCTGACATGGCCTTGGCTTGAACTCTTGTCTGATGCTCAGCAGTCTGTGTCCAGGACCACCCTCACTGTCAGCTCACCTCCCTCACAGGATCTCTCCTTCTTCCTGCTGCTCTCTGACAGAGTGCCCCATGTAGGAGGTGGCTGTGGCAGCTGGCCACCTGCCACTGCTTCAGTGGTTGCCTGAGGCTGCCTTGAATACTGTACCAGCTGGTGGTTTTCCTCAGGTAAAGTATAGAGCAGGGTAAATGAGAAGCAAATGATACTGATTTGGTTTATACATATAGAAAAAAATATGCAAAAAGCAAAACTGAAGGAAGGTTATTTTCTGCCCCAAATTGTATTATATTCTCCAAAATTATGAATTTCAAAGCAGTAAGGAAAGAAATGAAGGCTTATCACAAAAAGCTGTGTTAAATACACTGCCTGTCGAGTAATGTGTCAGGAGGCTTTTTTGCTGCAACACTCCGCATGTTCATTGTTACAGACTAAACAAAATAATACAGATTATAATAAGTAATTTTTGTAACTTGATCAAACAGTTTCAGTTTTGGAGTGTGTTTCTTCTGGAATTTATGGACAAGTCATTACCATTTTGGCAAGACAGATTTCTTATTTCTGGTTCCTCTGATAGGTGTCATGTTTCAAGTGATAATGAGTCTGTAACTTCACTTGGCAGTTTGTTTAATGATCTGGTGACTAATTTTTTTCCCTCTGGTATGGATGCTGATGTACCCTACTACAGCCTTAAGTGTTGCCTCTTGTTCTGTCATTAAGAACAAATGAAATTAATTGACTCTGATTTTCTTGGAAATCTGCACTAGTACATTATAAAATAGTTGTCAACTCAACCGTTCAGAATTTACATTCTAGTATGTCTGTGTTGTCTACTAAAGGGTCTGATAAAATAACAACAGGAATAGGAGACCAGGAGTAAAATGTGGAGTAATGTTTCGTCGTTGTACTTCCATAAAGAAGTGATCTATCTGATTGCATATCTCCTATATTCTGAAACATGCTTGACCAGGAAAAAAGCAATCTGTATATTGTAGATTTTTCCTCATTTAAGTAAAGGAAATTAGTATTTGTTGAAATTTGCAAACAATATAGCATAGCTGCTTTGGTCATTTCAGGTTATTTCTGTAGACAATAACACTTAAAATTCACAAAGTCATCATGAAATAGATTTGGAGATGGAAAATGCAAATGAGAAAATCTAGGGCAAATACAGGGTAGTATTGGGTTTTCATGGGAGCCCAAATTTATCAGCGCAACTGAGAACAGTGCTATAGTGGATAACCTTTCTATTTGCAGCAAGAAATTAATTCTGAAACCTCGTAACCAGATAATCTTAGAATTCTCTCAGTTGGAATAGACCTTTAAGGTCCAATGTCATTGACAATGTTGTATTACCAAATACCTTCCCACCAAGATGAATAGTGACTACAGTACCTGCTTACATGTTCCTTTTAGACTTAAGGTCTCTCTCACAGCTCAAGGCATCTACATTTGCACTGGACTGACAAATGTAGTGGAAGTCATGACAGAAGTAGGGAACCTTATCTCTGAGACCCCAAGTATTTCATGCAGTCGTAGCACCTGACTGTCAGCTAACAGGGCAGAAGTCCCCAAAAATCTCACTATGTAGTAAAATAATTATTTTGTCTTTCATGAAGGAGCTACACAATGCTTATTTTGACATTAATCAATTATTTTAAAATCAGTTATGTGTACGTGTTTTCAGCCTGGAGAATACTCCAGGAAGATCTTAAAACAGCCTTCAGGAGGGCTGGACAGGAGCTTTGCGAAAAGGCATGTAACGACAGTACAAGGCATAATGGTTTCAAAATGGAAGTTAGAATTAGGTTAGACATTAGGAAGAAACTGTTCACTATGAGTGTGTGATGGCAGTAAGGTATGAGGGGGATTTTTTCCAAAATTAATATTGTTTATTAATTTTGATATTCAGGAGTCTCACTACCAGCCACAATTTTAATAATAGGTTCTTTGCAATGGTCATGAAAAGTGTTGCATAGATGAGAACAAAGGACCTAGAATATGTAAGAAATAACTAGCAAAATACAACAAACATCAAACTAATAGAACTGGAAAAGAAGTCTTGTGGTCTTGCCCAGTAGAGGGACTCAAGAAGCTCCTTTGTGCTTAAGGCAGAAGGCACTTAGATTCACTTAGATTTTTACAGAGTTTTTCAAAGGAGGCTTTTGAGTATTTACTCACAAAATTAGGTCTCTGGATTCCCAGGACTAGCTACAGTTTCCAGACAGTATCCAAATATTTGCAGGGAGTTCCGTCAATGTAATCTTAGCTGCTAAGGCTTGTTGACCTTCCCAGGCTCTAACAAGGGTGCTTGGGAAGATGCAGACAATCTCTGACCACATCCTGATTCCTCTTGGATGTTCTGTGTCCCTTCCAGGTCTCCCAGTGTCAGCAGAAGACTTGCAGGCGTGCAGTCTTGGCACAATGTTGTGCTGACTAAGTGAGTCTATTGTGTGAAAGCACTTAAAGCTTATCTTCTGGTAAACTGAGACAAGGCAGTTTGCAGGTATACAAACCCAAAGAGAATGCATTGAGCTGAGTGTTAGTGTACACCCTCCTTCCTTCCAAACTATTTACATTTTAATAGTGTTGTATGATCCTATCTATATTAAACTTCAAATCAGGTGAATGCTTTTCTCTTTTTCATGTTGTTCAGCATGAGACAGTAGATGTGGTCTCCTCATTTGATTGAGAGCCAACAATTTTGCATTTCAGCTCAGTGCGTGCATGTGGCCGTCTATTCATGCATCTTCTTCAACAGACCTTGTTCCTCAGTGTTTTACATCATGTTTTTATGTATGCTGAGCTCAGTTTGTGTCTGTCTGTCCCTTGCTTGCACTGATGAGGGGTTGTGAGTTCCCTGAGATGCGACAGTTAAATTGTGTCAGGATGCTCTTAGGCTCATCTTTCTTGTATTAAAGTTGTTTTCAGGCTTATTTATAAATTCTGGTATCTGAGTGTGCTTTGAGCCTACCGAGCATATGTTTAAATTGTCTAGCACATCTTCTGTGAGTTGCCCTTTTGAAAGAGTATTATGTGATGCTACTGAACTATCAGGAATCATTGTGCTAGCTTCTTTTCACCTTTCTTAAATGTAGGGGGAAGAAAAAAAAAAGCTCCAGGATAAATGTTTCTTAGGATTTATTTCTCTTTAAGAATGACTTATTTCAGAGACGAAACAGTTATCCAGTGTCATCTTAAAATGCCTGACTTATTTGAAATGTGAATCAGTCTCTCATTTTGAATCTTAATTCAGATTAACTGTAGGTTTGAGGATATGCAGTGGAGTTTCTTATTTAAGCTTCTAAAGATCAAAGAGTTGCTGTCTAGCTTCAGAGGGTGTTACTAAAAGCCTACAGCAACAATTAAAGCTGACTCTGTGTCTTCAGAATGAGATTCCTTGATGTGTATAACACAGTAGTTAACACATAGAATCATAATCATGGAATGGTTTAGGTTGGAAGGGACCTCAAAGATATCCAATTCCAACCCACTACCATAGTCAGGAACACCTCCCACTAAAACAGACCTCATGCAACCTGGCCTTGAACACCTCCAGGGAGCAGGCATCCACAACCTCTCTGGACAACTTATTCCAGTGTCTCGTCACCCTCACTGTAAAGAACCCTTTCCTAACATCTAGTTTGAATCTTCCCTCCTCCAGTTTAAACCCCTCATCCTGTCATTAGAAGACCTTGTAATTAGTCCCTCCCCAGCCTTCCTGTAGGCCTCCTTCAGATACTGGAAGACTACTAGTGGGAAGTGTCCCTGCCAATGGCAGGGGGTTGGAACTGGATGATCCTTGAGGTCCCTTCCAACCTAAACCTTTCTATGATTCTACAAGGTATCAAAACTTCTCCAGGCAAAAAAGTCGTTGAGCACCTCAGCCTTATCCATATCATTTGTCACCAGCTCTCCATTTCCCTTCTGGAAGGGTCCCACATTCTCCCCAATTCTTTTCTCACTAATTTACCTGAAGAAGTTCTTGTGCCCCTTAATGTCCCTAGCCAGACTTAATTCTAGCTGTCCTTTAGCTTCCCTAACCTGAGCTCTGATTACAGGAACAATTCCTTGTATTTGTCCCAGGTTACTGTGAGAGTCTAAATCATCTCTCCTTTGTTAATCAGCAAAGATAAAGATTGCTTTTGTTACTTCCCAGACTCAGCCCAGCTTCCTGGCCTAATGCTCAGGGATGCAAATCAACAGAGACACAGCACTTTTATGACTTCCTGGATTTCAGCCTGACTTAAATGCCCAGGATATGCATGCCTTACATCAGCTACCCCAAAGAGAAAAGGTTTATGTGTATCTGGGGGATGGACAGGTAAGCAGTGCAGGGAGGGGGCAGATTCCCTCCCCGGTGCAGCCACCGACCCCGGCAAATGCATGAATACACAGGAAAATTTCTTGGAGAGCTGCACCTGGGCCCCAATCTAAAAAACTGTATAAAAAGACATGAACAATGCCTGACAGTGTGCACCTCCTCAGATGGACCTCCACCAGAAGAATTCCTCACGAACTCCACAGAAGAACGTTCTTGGGGCATGCACATGTCTCCCCCCCATCTTTGGCTGCTGATAATATAATCCCTACTGTTTTCCTTCCCTGTTTCTTCTCTTTTTTTTCCATTGTCCCCTCTCCCTCTTTCTCTCCTCTCTCTACCTCTGTTTTGTTCCACTTTATACTTTAATAAACAGTTTTGTGATGATATCTGGTCTCGCTTGCACCTTAATTTCACAACATGGAAATCTATAAGAATAGATCTTGTTCCTCTGGACAGATATTGTTAATTTCTCTTCTTCAGACCTTGACAGTTACCTGTCCTTGATTCCACTCTCTATAGGCTTTCTTCTTGCATCTGATTATGTCCAGGAGCTCTCTGTTCATCCGTGCAGGCCTCCTGGCCTTCTTACCTGCCACCTTTTTTGGGATGCATTGCTCCTGGGCCTGGAGGAGGTGATTGTTGAACACTGACCAGCTTTCCTGGGCCCTCCTTCCTTCCAGAGTTTTTTTTTTTTTTTCCATGGCACCCTGCCAAGGAGGTCCCTGAAGAGGTTGAAGTATGCTCTTCTGAAGTCCAGAGCAGTGAGTTTGCTATGCATCCTTCTTGACACCTTGAGAATCTTAAACTCTACCATTTCATGGTCACTGCAGCCAAAGTTACTCTTCAGCTTCTCTTCACTCACCAGTCCCTCCTTGTTAGTGAGGATGAGGTCCAGCATAGCACATTTTCTTGTGGGTTCCTCTGCTACTCAGAGGAGTAAGTTATCATCAATGCATTCCAAGAACCTCTTAGATAGCTGGTGCTCTGCTATGTTGTCCTTCCAACAGATGTCAGAGTGGTTGAAGTCCCCCATGAGGACCGAGGCCTGTGCGTGTGAAGCTTCTTCTGTTTGTTTGTAAAGGGCCTCATCTCCTTCACCTTCCTGGTCACGAGGTCTGTAACAGCTTTCTACTATGTCATTTTCCCCTGCCTTCCCTTTAACCTTTACACATAGGGTCTCTGTTTTTGCTTTGCACATGCTTAGGTGGAGCTCCATGGATTCTAGTTTATCATTGGTGTAGAGGGCAACACCCCCTCCCCTTCTCCCCTGTCTGTCCCTCTGGAAGAGTCTATAACCATCTATCCCCACTCTCCAATCATGAGATCCATCCCACCATGTCTCAGTTATGCCAAAGACATCGTAACCCTGTAGGTTTGCAAGCATTTGCAGTTCTTCCTATTTGTTCCCCATGCTGCTTGCATTAGTGTAGAGGCATTTCAGTTGTGTCTTTATTGAAGCTGACTGATTTTTCTCTTGCCTTCATCTTTGGGAACTATTTTCTCAGTTTGCTCTCCAGTCCTAGGGTCAGACCCCACCTGTCCATGGTCAGGCACCTTTGTAGCTATCAGCCTTTCTCTACCCCTCGTGTCATTACATAATTAGAAGTATTTTAAGGGATGGCTCCAGTGCTTATATTTTGTACTGTTTTGCAGAATAGTTGCAAGTTTTACTAACATAATTAGGTAACAACTACTGAAAGAGACAAAATGAAGGCTGATAAGTAAAAATGATTTCTTAGGGATGGACTCGGGCAACTGAAGGAAGATTTAATCTTTTTCTGTTTGTTTTCTGTCCCTAGTGAGTTGATGAGTAATTTTGTACGCTGTAGGCTATCTGAAAGAAGCAGAGCATTTTTTTAAGCTATGTTTACCGGGAGCTGTTTTCATTTCATAATACACATAGCTGAGTTTGACATTATTGAACTGAGGAAATGTATATCCATAGATTATCAGTCATGTCATGGAATAGCAATAGGTTGATATTGGCATCTCAGAGTCCTTTGGGAACTGTACTCTTGGTGGGGAGAGTAAGACAAAAAAAAAATTTTTGTGAAA
Source organism: Pogoniulus pusillus (assembly GCF_015220805.1). NCBI lineage: Eukaryota > Metazoa > Chordata > Aves > Piciformes > Lybiidae > Pogoniulus > Pogoniulus pusillus. Next base: position 515,492 of record NC_087270.1, on the reverse strand, counting down.
ATTATAACATCTGTTAAAATAACATCTATAGAAGCCCAATGTGTACTTTCTGTTTAAATGTCTTAAAGAGACAATTGTGAAACGTTATTAATCATGCAATCCTACTTTCAACACAATTAGACCTGATTTAAGGTTATATACATCATGAGCTGCTTCTATTTCACTGTCAGATATTCCTCTGTTTAACAATCCTTACTGAAAACTTCCTTGACCAGGTATTTCTTTGTGTCCTTGCAGGACTCCATGTGTGCCATCAGGGCTGTCCTCACTTTGACCATATATGACTGCAGATATTTTACCCTGGAATAACATAATTTCCATCAATCCAGATTACTTTGATAATATATTGTGAACACAGGCATTGTGATGGTTCATATGTGTGATATGAAAGACATTATTTATATGATTCTGTGAAATGATCTGAATTCAGAAATGTGTAGGGTGGATGCTCCTTTATTTACAGCAGCTGGTATGTGTCGAAGTGACTGCCACTGAAATGTGTGCATCCTGTTTAAGGCAGTATCACTTTGGTACGGTTTTCTTAATCTCCATCTCTGGACTTGATGATATGTGAGGTCTCTTCCAATCCTAATAATACTGTGATACTGTGTGTGATACTGTGACATGGACCTGCTGGAGAGTGTATAGATAAGATGAGGGGCAATGGTTTTACACTAGATCAGGGTAGATTTAGGTTGCACATAAAGAGGAAGTTCTTTACAATGATAGTGGTAAAATACTGGAACAGCTTGCCCAGAGAGGAGGTGGAGGCCCCATCCCTGGAGATACTCAAGGCCAAACTTGATGGGGCACTGAGCAACCTGATCTAGTTAAAGATGCCTGTGCTAGTTTGAAGCAAGCTAGAATGTTTAGGTGAGAAGAACTAGATCATAGGCTGTGAAAGGAAACAATGGTGATGTCTTGTCGTGGAGGGCCTGAAGGCCCGTATAGAGGCCCCCTTATGCCTCTGCATGCCTGGACATGTTTTTCTGCCAGGACCCCTGGTAGTGAATGAGGTTATGTAACACACACACACACACACAGAGGCTGTGTATCCCTGGGGTCCGCCCATGTGATCCCCATGGTTTATTTCTTAGCAAAAGCACATTTTACTGGAGAACTGTGATAGTGCTTGTGCTGAAACCATGGCTAGCTTAAAACCTTAGAACATCTCTGAGGTCAGATAGATCTGTACTATTTTTTGCTTGGACCTTTCTGGTCTTTCTGGACCAAGACAGAAAGCTGCTGGCTGCTCAGTAACCAGCACTCATGACCCTCCTTTCCTTCTCTGTCTAGATATCTACACAGACAGGAAACAATGCTCTACATGGGCAGGCTTTGTGTAGTTCTTTCAAGATTGTAAAACAATTAGATATTTTATGAAAAGGGTTTAGAAAAGTACTTCCCCTGAGGGATTTCTGATGTGTAATGTATATCTACCCTTCTTCACATATTCAGGAAGACAGTACCTTTTTCACTTCTCTAGCTCTTTTGTAGGTTTAATCAGAGTTTGGTTTTCGATTAGTGAACTACCCTTCTGATGCTGCATAGAGAGAAAAATGAGTGTTTCAAGTAAGAGTCTTAATCAGCTGAAAATAGAAACATTAAATTCTTGAAGGGTCAGTCTTGCTTTTCCAAGAAGATGAAAAATAGGACTGATTCAATACCTGTAACGCTGTATTATTGTGGCTTTTCTTGCTAATCCAATGAAAGGCTAATGTTTTATGATTAAATACAATACTTCTGGCAATCCTTTAAGGCCATATTTTGACTAAAAGTAAGTTAGTTATGAAAATATTCTAAGTTTTTTTTATTAAAGAAATACATTCTGTTTCAGTTAGAAACAACCCCCAAAATCTTTGTAGTGAAGAAGGCTTTAAAGAGACTTTCTTTTATCTTTAAATTAGGCTTGAAAGAGCAACATGAAAATTATTTTTTTTTTTGAGAACAGAGCAATAAAATCTTAGTAAAACTTGTTTAGTTAATATACGTCTCAAAGGCTTAGGAGTTATGCTCTGGAAGCTTGTAATAAAGAGATTTTTTTCTATTGTTTAGAATCTTAGAATCATAGAATCAACCAGGTTGGAAGAGACCTCCAAGATCATCCAGTCCAACCTATCCCAAAACCTTATCCAGTCAACTAGACCATGGCACTAAGTGCCTCATCCAGTCTTTTCTTGAAGACCTCCAGGGACGGTGCCTCCACCACCTCCCTGGGCAGCCCATTCCAATGCCAATCACTCTCTCTGTGAGGAACTTCCTCCTAACATCCAGCCTAGACTTCCCCCGGCACAACTTGAGACTGTGTCCCCTTGTTCTATTGCTGGTTGCCTGGGAGAAGAGGCCACCCCCCACCTGGCTACAATGTCCCTTCAGGTAGTTGTAGACAGCAATGAGGTCTGCCCTGAGCCTCCTCTTCTCTAGGCTAAACAACCCCAGCTCCCTCATCCTCTCCTCATGGGGTTTGTGTTCCAGGCCCTTCACCAGCTTTGTCGCCCTTTTCTAGACACCTTCCAGCACCCCAACATCTCACTTGAATTGAGGGGCCCAGAACTGGACACAGTACTCAAGGTGTGGCCTGACCAGTGCTGAGTACAGGGGAAGTATAACCTCCCTTGTCTTACTGACCACACTGCTCCTGATCCAGCCCAGGATGCCGTTGGTTCTCTTGGCCACCTTGGCACACTGCTGGCTCATCATCAGCCTACTATCTATCAGTACCCCCAGGTCCCTTTCCTCCTGGTTGCTTTACAGCCACTCAGTCCCCAGCCTGTAGTGCTGTTTGGGGTTGTTGTGGCCAAAGTGCAGAACCCTGCACTTGACCTTGTTAAATGTCATCCCGTTGGCCTTTGCCCACCTATCCAGCCTGTCTAGGTCCCTCTGCAGGGCTTTCATACCCTCCAACAGATCAACATGTGCTTCTAGCTTGGTGTCATCTGCAAACTTACTGATGCTGGACTCAATCCCGTCGTTCAGATCATCAGTAAAGATATAGAACAGGACTGGGCCCAGCACTTGGGGAAACACCACTAGTGACAGCTGCCAACTGGATGTGGCACCATTCACCACCACTCTCGGGGCTCTGCCATCCAGCCAGTTCTTGATCCATCACAGAGTGAATCTATCCAAGCCATGATCTGCCAGCTTGGCTAGGAGCTTCTTGTGGCAGTGTTAAAGGCTTTGCTGAAGCCCAGGTAGACTACGTCCACAACCTTCCCCATATTCACCAGGTGGGTAACCTGATCATAAAAGGAGATCAGGTTGGTGAGACAGGACCTGCCCTTCTTAAACCCATGCTGGCTGGGCCTGATCCCTTGGCCCTCCTGTAGGTGCTTTGTGATGGCACTCAAGAGGACCTGTTTCATCACCTTGCCTGGCACTGAGGTCAGGCTGACAGGTCTGTAGTTTTCTGGCTCCTCCTTACGAACCTTCTTGTGGATGGGATCACATTGGCCAGCTTCCAGTCTTCAGGGACCTCTGCAGTGAGCCAGGACTGCTGATAAATGATGGAGAGTGGCCTGGCCAGCTCAGCTGCCAGCTCTCTCAGAACCCTAGGATGGATCCCATCCGGTCCCATGGACTTGTGAGGATCCAAATGTCTCAGCAGGTCCTTTACTTCTTCATCATGGATTAGAGGTGGACTATACTGGTCCCTGACTCCATCCACCACTTCAGGAGTCCAGCTGTCCTGGAGACAACCTGTCCCACCATTGAAGACTGAGGCAAAGAAGGTGTTAATCACCTCTGCCTTTTCCTCATCCTTTGTCACTATATTCCCCTCTCTATCTAATAAGGACTGGAGGTTGTCCTGGGTCCTTCTCTGCCATTCATATATTTAAAGAAACATTTTTTATTTTCCTTGACAGCCATGGCCAGCCTAAGCTCCAAATGGGCTTTTGCCTCTCTAATTTTTGTTTTCTACAAGACCTAGCAACTTCCTTGAACTTTTCCTGGGACACCTCCCCTCTCTTTTTAATCTTTAATTCCTTCAGCAGCTCCTTGCCCATCCAGTCTGTCTGCCTCTCTCATCAGCTCATCTTCCAGCTCAATGGCACAGCTGCTCCTGTGCCTTTAGGAGTTCTTTCTTGAAGTAGGTCCAACCTTACTGGACCCTTTTGTTTCTAAGGGCTTTTTCCCAAGGAACTTTCTGAATTAGTTCCTTAAATAGGCTGAAGTCTGCCCTTCGGAAGTCCAGTGTGGAGGTTCTGTTGATGCCCCTCCTGGTTTCTCCATGTATTGAAAACTATAATTTTGTGGTCACTGGACCCCAGGCAGCCTCCAACCACCACATCCCCTACCAGCCCCTCTCTCTTTGTGAGCAGCAGGTCAAGCAGGGCTGCTCCCCTGGTAGGCTCACAGTATCACAGTATCACCAAGGTTGGAAGAGACCTCACAGAACAGCTGGGATAAGATAATAGTGCTAAAATGGGAAAATGTGTGTTTTATAGAAGAGAAGATGATACGTTCATGCTTGTAATGTTGTTAATAAAGATAACATTGATAACTTGCTTTTGACAGTGTAGGCTGTTAAAAAGATGCATAGCCTAATTCACACCTCTTCTAGTTTTTAGAGAGGTGAGGGAAAATAAAAAGTATATGCAGCAGTTCTCATGATAGACAGAGGAAAAGGGAAAAAAAACATACAGAGAGGTAATGTGTTATAAAGAAAAGCTTATCTATCTGTAAAGTGCTACCTGGGAGAGATGGTTGGTTTCACTGGGGTTAGTGTTTCTTCTCTTGATTGTGGTGAATTCTCTTCATCCCTCCTAGCATACTAGTGGGGAAGACCCTGCAGAATTGGTGTAGATACTCCCATTAACTAAGAATCACTGTCAGGGGCTGGGTTTGTGGTCTTTCAGGTTTGTAAACAAAGGTATTCAGCATAAGTCTGAAAGCCTCTACTGAGACTTGTATTTTATTTCAGCTGTTGATGGTTTGACAGAGAAATCCCTCAATGCACATTAAGACACTGTTTTGCAACATGTTCTTAATGGCAGGAGTAACTTGGGATGTCTTTGGTGTAGAAACCAGTGCTTTTATATTTCTTTCACAAGCTTTTTTATTTCTAAAGCTACTAAAGCTACTATAGTTCATATAAGCAAGTAGGTTTTGATGTTCATTGCAAGCTATCAAAACCCAAGTCTTTTCTAGAAAAAAAAAACAAACCAAAACCACCCCCCCCCCCAGAAAAAATTATTATTATTTTTATTTCAATCCAACTCTGTTAAGAGAATGACAGACAAACAACTGTGTTCTGTCACTTCTTGTCAGTTTTGTTCCTTCTTCTTCCTGGAAGAGAGAGCCTGTGTCAGTTTAGAGAGGGCTGTTGTCAAATTTTCTTTCTTTAATTGTGATTTAAAATTAGCCAAGGTAGCTTCCTTGTCAACTCACATCAAACCCCATGCAGATATTAAACCTTGAAGAAGAAGGGAAAGCATGGATGTTTATTTGTTTGTTTTGCATGACTGGAGGCTGATGTTTGGGTTTCTTTCTCGTTGGACAACTCCAAAAGCACTTACGTTAAATTGTGTCTAAGAAGGACAGTTTAGTTTTATTCGTGTAGTTTCTATTAAACTTTTATTTTTGTAGAAGGAAGGGAAAATGTGTTTAGAAACATTCTGCAAATTAAATGCTTAATTTATTAAAGGCTACAGTTTTGTGAGAAAACACAGTTTTTGCTAAGGAGCTCACAAGCACTGCTCTATTTGAGAAAAGGAGGCTGAGGGGAGATCTTGCTGTCTAAATCAACCGAAAAGGAGGTTGGAACCAGGTGGATGTTGGTCTTTTCCTTGGTAACAAATGATAGGATGAGAGGAAATGGCCTCAAGCTGCACCAGGAAAGCTTTAGTTTGGATCTTAGAAGAGATTTGACTGAAAGGGCTCTCAGAAAGTAGAACAGGCTTCCCAGGTAGATGGTTAAACCTCCATCCCTGTAGGTGTTTTGTTTAAAAGCTGCAGAGATGTGGTGCTGAGGGACATGGTAGAGTTAAGTAATGGTTGGACTTGATCTTAAGGTCTTTTCTAATCAAAATGATTTCAGAATAGCAGTTTGGATGTACTGAGTTGTACCTTTAAAAAACCAAAACATGCAAAATGGTCTTGCTTGATGCATGTGAGGCAAGCATTTTACTGTTTAGTCAATGTTAAAAGAAAATGCTTTTTTAATATTAAGTCCATTAAAACTTAACATTGGTGCACTCTCTTATTTTTGTAGATTTAGATGGGATCTTTGAAAAAAATTACATTTCTACGTGGCAACTTAGAGTAATGAGTATTGCCAGAGTTAGTTTATTTGGTTGGTTTGGGGTTTTTTGGATTTTTTTTGTTTCCCACTTGTAATTTCTTATTATTTTGTCTCTGGTTCTCTTACTATATCATGAGCTATAAAGGCAAAATCAAGATGGAATACCAAATGTTCTAGCTTTCACAAATCATTGTATTTAACTTCAAGATTAGGTATCAGAAACTTCTGGTGCTTAACAAACTTGACATTGCAGATTTGATCTACAGCCAACATAACATCAGTTCTGTTGACTTGGATAACCATTGAATTTTAAATTTTCAGAAAACATAGGTATGTACAGATGTTCTCAGAATGATTTCTGACTTTGTGAACAGAGAGGAGTGTTAGCCATCTGACCAGTTCTGGAGGTTTCAGGTAGGAAACTTTGCTGCTGTGAGTCACCCCTCATGCCAGAAGGGCCCTTTGCTCCCCCACTTCATGCCTGCGGGGTGGGGGAGGGGGAAACAAGTTCTTCACGCCTTTTCTCTCCCATTCAAACCACAGAGCGTGAGGAATTTTGGAGTATACAGGACTCCAGGACAGCCATCTGACTAGTTCTGGAGGTTTCAGGTAGGAAAATTTGCTGCTATGAGTGAGCATCAGATTCACTGGAGTGTGAAATCTTTTAACACTTTCTTATGTGTCATGTCAGGAAGAATTAAGTTATGTATATACTGCAGTAAAATATCCAAAGGCTCCTATAAGTCCATTAATACATTGTTACATGTTATGATCCTTGTGATTATATGAAAATCTCTCTATTTAATGGTTTGGTTTTTTTTTTTTCTAGATTGTACAGCAGTGTTGTTGTGGACGGCCTGTAGGCCCAAAAATAGGCTTATTTATGCCTTGCCTTGCCTGGACATGTTTTTCTGCCAGGACCCCTGGTTGTAAACAGGTTGTGTAAGCCCCCACACACCTAGCTCGTGTCTCCCTGGTGTAAGCCCATGTGATCCCCATATTTGGGGAAAGTCCAGGCAAGTGCTTTTGCCTATTATGGTAAGATTTGGCTGACTGCCAACCTGATTGGTCATTCTAATGGCCAAGGGACCATCAATCTCGGCCCATATCCAATAAATAGGGGTGCACAGGTAAACAAAGTGCTCGGACTCACTTGCAGCTCAGACCCTCATGCTCTGACTCACTTGCAGTTCTCTGCCTGCGTACCTTAGTTGCAGAGCTCACTTAAGCCTGCCTATATATATGTGGAGCCTATAGCCTCCTAGCCAGCTGTGCACATCTGCACGCCACTGTGTTATCAGGACCAGATCCTGTATTGCCTGCCTTTACCTATGGAGCTCAGACTCCTAAGCATCCAGCCACGCACACTTTGCATGCCTGCTGCCTGTCATTGCCTGGTAAGCGCCGTTGCCACTGAGATAACCAGGAAGCAGGCTCTGAATTGTCTGCACATGCTATTGGCCTGCTAGCCACGTGCGAATCGTGCTCAGACTGCACAATATCCTACTCCTGCACCTGAGATCCTGCCTACATATCCCTGGACAGAGCATCCAGAAGAAGCCAGCAGCGCAAAGGCAGAGATTGCATCCTCCGCCAGGAGAACCAGATCAGAGACCATCATTTCCCCAAAAACTGGGAAGATTCATCCTTTCCCCTCAAGCCGGGAGGATTTCAGCCTCAAAGTCCATGAGCAGAAATCACCTGAAGTTTGGACACTGGGCAATAGGCTGTGATGTAGCCCCAGAGGGTGATTATTGATTAATCAGAATTGTGAGTAAAAGCTTAAATGCCTCTGTAATTATCTGTTGTCTCTGCCATAGAGAAGAATCAGTTTCCAGCCCACTCTGTTGGACAAATAGTATATAGACCCCAAACGGTATTTGCCTCAGGGGAAAACTCCTCTCTCTGTTTATGGTTTGAACTGTTTGCTAGTTAATTAATAAGTCACTGTACATATTTTATCCTAGAATGTTTTCATAACTGTGTAAGAATCCTTTTAATATTAATCTACAGTGGTTGAGGGTGGCGAGAGTTCAAAATATTGAGTTTAATAAATACATATTTTTATATAATATTATCTCACCCCAATTAACTTTTCCCCTCCGCCAAAATTGGCGTAGGTGGCAGAATACCCCTCTGTGACATATGTTCAGTATGTGTTCAGATGTTTTTTGTAGTTTAATGTTTTACAGTGCCAGTTTATCATGTTTAAAATTCAGTAAGAAATAAAATGCAACCAGGAAAAAAGTCTCTCTTCAGCGATGGGGAAGGAGTACGTGGTCTCTCTTTAGTTTGTTAAATGATGAGAATATAACCATGAAGCAAAAACTTCTTGATTTGAATTTGTCATGTGCCCACTGTATAATTCAGACACAAATTTCAAAATCTTCCTAAGAGATTTCACCAGTGCTGTCCTTTTAGATGTTCTGTTTATGACTTTTCAACATTTCCTAAGATATGTCATCAACTATATGCAACTGCAGAAGTTAAACTTAGAGAATTAAAATGAAGAATTAAATTCTCACATATTACTCTACAATTTTCACAAGCTTTTAAGTCAGTATGGCACTATTTGAAATTGCAGAGGGAAATATAAATGGAGAGTTGTTGAAATTTATGCACATTAGACAAATTGTTTCAAAAATAGAAAGTAGGCCAGCTTTCTGGCAACTCAACACTTGAGTTAGAGTAAATGCTGATTAGAAGACTTTTTTACATCCATATATATAATGAATGCTTATTCCTAGCTATTTATTTGCATATACTACTTGAATCATACATCAACATCTTCATGTGGCTTTTTGTCTCATTACCTTTTGAATTTTTTATATATAGCTTCTTTATATGCAAAACACATGAATATCTGATCTTGACTATCAGATGATATGTTTGCAGATGACAATTTAAATTCTAGTACAGAAAAAAAAATACTGGTCATGCAGACATGGAAGCAGTTATTTTAAAATCTTTGTGGCCTGTAAACTAAATATTTTAACACACATGAGAAAAGAACAGTATAAAGGAGTTAAAGGCAGAGTAGAAAGCATGGGGGGAAGAAAAAGAGGTCTCTCAGGACCTCATCATATTTTGCATACATTTGAACTGTGGTTTCTTGGAGCTACTGGAGAGACAACCAAGTGAGGTCTTTCAGGCAGGCTGTGGTTGAGCGTGTGTCAGTCACAGAGTCGTTGGAGTGGGAATATACTTCTGGAGATCCTGTAGACCAACACCTTATTCAGAGCAGATTCATCTGGAGGAGGTTGCTCAGCACCATGTCCAGTCAGTTCTTGAATATCCACAAGCCCATACACTCCACAGCTTCACCATTTAACCTCTTCCAGTGCTTGATCACCCTCACAGTAAAACTCTTGATGGTACATCTCAGCATGGACAAAAGTTAGGGTCAGAGCAATTTGTGACTGCACTTGCTACTTCCTTTATACACAGTAAGCCTTACCAGAATAATCCTTTAAAATCCTTACTGGGAAGGCAGTGTTCCGGATTGGCTCAGGGTCTCAGGCTTGATTTCATGTCCACAAAATGGTGATATCAAACTAGTCAAATACTGTTTGTCATTACAGAGGAGAGCAGCTTTGTTCAGAAAGACCTTCTTGTACTTTGTGGATAGTAAAGGGAAACGTACAGAGACCTCTTTATGCTGGTGGACACAATGATTTGTTGCTAGACCTCTGGTAGAGCAAGTCAGAGAGGGAGGCTGCATAGTAGCCTGAATGGCTAAGTTAGTGGAGGAAAGAAGTTAGGACTTATAAGGACAAAACGTTTATACTTTTCAAGGGAAAAGGGAGTTTGAAAAGCTTTAATGTTACTTGGAAGTCAGAATGAAAGGAAAACAAGCACCTTCAAACAGAGCATTTCTAACATTCTTGGGGGAAGACATTTGGGTGCCAAGAACCTCAAAAGAAAGAGCTGCAATAATCATGCTATAAAATTATTATGCTTGAGATAGAAGAGAAAATAAGAAACATGCATGCTATTTTTGTGTGTTTTCAAGTATTGTTCATATCCCTGAGGCTACCTCCTTCTCTTCAAGAGAGAGGATAATAGAAAGTGTTTGACAGGATGGTGGTTCTTTAAATTCTGTTTAACAACTTTCACACTGTAAGGAACCTTCTGAAAATACCGGTTTTCAAATTTCTGTTATTTGGAAAGAGCAGCTAATCACAAAGACAGGGGGTATAAGAAAGAGTATACCTGTTATGTACCTATTTGTAAGGCTGCTGTCTGAACAGACTGTAAGTTGAAAGATTGGGTAAAATTGGAGTATCATTGCTGTCCAGCACCCAGGCCAGCTGTGAGCTGCAGGCCATTAGCAGGTCTTAGCCAGGACAGCTGACTGGACTTGGCTTACAGGTGTATTCCAGATAATGATCATTACACTCAGAATAAAGGGGCAAGCTTGAGGAGAAGGGAGCCTCCTGAGATGGCTTCTCCTGACCCTGTTCCTTTCTCCTACTCTTGAGGAGTGATTTCTTGAATATGACTGCAGCACCTTTGCTGGGCTGAGTATAACACTATATATCTTGTATTGACATTAGTATCAGTTTGGCTATTTCATTAAATCAATTTTCATTTCAATATGTGAGTCTGTTTTTCTTTTTTCTGATTCCCCTTCTCTGCTGGCTATAGTTTAGCCCCAGATACAGTTTTAAAAAAGAATAAGAAAGCCACTTTTCTTTCCTTTCAGCATGGGAAAACCCTTTGCATTACAAGGCTTGTAGTGGAGATGGCAAACCTGTATGTTGTCTTTTAGCTTTTGATATCATGTGGGTCAGTTTTGAGTTTTTATAGTATTGAAGTAGTTGTGAGAGCAGCCTCAAAGTGGCATTGAACATGACCACAAGGAAAATAGATTTTTGATCTATTCTTGAGATTCAGATCTGAATCTCCAAGGATCATCTGTCTCTGTTTAAAATGTCATTACAGCATGACTTTGGAAGAATGAGATGATTGAAATGCAGAATGTTTTTGTCAGTTATTGAATTATATTGCCCCAAGTAATCATATTGGGATTGATTTACATAGTTTTTAGGTTTTGGTGGAAAATAAGTTCTCAGTGAGAAAGTCTATTTGGCATCTTCTCCCACCACTCTTATCCTGGGTGAAAATGTCATTGTATGCCTAAGGTGTAGACTCTACTCTCTCTAGCCTTTTCAAGCAATCCTGATGGAAAATCTTTTATTTAACATGAAAATGAAAACAAAATTTATATTTATTTTCTGAAAACAGTCCAAAATGTCAAGAGAAAGGCAAAATTAATCTATTAATAATTTAAAATTTCTAAGTGTGATAAACCCAGTGAGATGCAACAATGTGATGTGCTGGCCGCAAAGTAAGGTTGAGAGTACTTAATGGGATATATTTGATGCTGTGTTGTAGTACCTAAAAGGAAGCTGTGGCTAATAAGAGAGAAAATATATGGAGGGTAGTTATTACCACTGGTGGAGCACCTGGTTAAAATGGCTCTTTGTTCACCAATATGGTTAGATGGTCATAGTCCGCTTTATTTCCGTGATGCAGAGACTTATATGCATTCTTACAAGAGGTGTGCTCCACCAAGATTGGTTACATATAGAGGGTACAGGGTTACATGTAAGGCATGGATAGGGTAATATACCATAACAATCTGAGGGTCAGCCTCTGGGGGCTGGCTAAGTCTGCCCACCTGCAGCTGCATGTGGGGGGAACTACCCAGCGCCTGGTATCTTAACTCCCAAGATGGATTCAAGGACGCTCCCAGCACAGGTTGCTCATGTTTATGATTTTGTGTCCTCTGCTAGCAAGAATTTCTCCAACAGGTAGTAATACGGTTATAAATACATAGAAAGAATAAGCAGAATGTTATGAAAAGGTATTAAGTTATTATTCTTTACTTTTCCTTTCCAAACTTTCTTGCACTGTGTAGTTCCTTTATTTTTCTTGCATATGTTCCTAAACATCCATTAAATAATATGCTTAAATAAAATTTAAATGTCAATTTAAATATGCAAATGTATCAAATGTATATGCCACATTAAATCAATAGAATAGTGAATACTGATTCCCAGAATTCTCAAAAATAAGCTTATTCACAAAATCTGAAACAGGATGGCTGCACCATGAATAGCTGCATCATTTCATAATGACTGATGAAGTCCTTAGTGTGACAGTTCTGAATAAGTACAGAATGCACGGTTTTGTATGACATGGCTGGGAGTAGGTGTGATAATTGAATTATTGAATTCAGGTCTTGTTTACTCCTCTAGAGTACTCTGATAGACTAATAAAATAACTGTATTTTGGATGCATCTGATTGGACTAGTAAATGAAAAGATGTTTTGCTAGTTTGATTTGGCTTGCTTGAAGAAATTATTAAAATAGGCTGAAAAGTTGATTATAAGAAGGATAAAGAAAGTCTTGTCACTAAGTGAAAAGTCAGTAATTCAGTGGATAAGATTGTTCTCGCTGATTTTTGAGGGAAGTAATTACTTGAATTTTTGTCTGGATGTCTGATAAAGATATGATGATAAGCATGGTAGAGAGAAAGAGAAATGAGTAGAAAAAGTAGATCAGAGAAGTGACTGGTGGGAGATAGATGTCACTTGTTAAGTAGCAAAATGTGATGCTTGCTTCCAGGACAAAGATTTTATCTAAATAATTCTTAGTTTGTGTCTCTGCAAGTATCTTGCACTTCCACATATTTAAGGTTAAGAGTCTTCTTTCCCCTAGTCCAGAACTGTGTGTTCAATATGTTAGAGATTGAAGGCTTTCTTCTGTCTTCTTTTGGGATCAAAAGTTTTAGAGTAATTGAAGGTAGGAAAAGGAATTATGAAAGATGAAAATGACCAGGCTTTAGGCATGCAATAGCCTTTCAAATTTATTCATAGATGTTAGAACTCAGCATTTTACAGCATCTTTGTGTAGTTCAACAAACCTATGTGGACTCTACTTCTGAAGAGTTTTTGATGGAAGGGAAAGTAATTTGCTGAACAGATATCTGGTCTAGCTAAATCAGATACTTTTGCCCCCAAAGAAATAGAGATCTGTAAGTATCCTTTGACCAGTAATCCATATTGACAAATACAGTCCTTCAGCTATTTTGCAGCCACTCGAATATTATGCTGCTTCTCAGAGCCCATCTAGCTCAGATCCCTCTCTCTAACTCCACTGAGAGCCTGAGCACTGACTTCTCATTCCAAGGCACTGTTTTTGGATAGAATGCTGAATACTTGTTTTTGTCTACGTTTAAAATTAGGCCTTGGATGCTTAAAATGTTTATTTTGGATTTTTTTTTCCCTCAGCTAAGAACCTCCATAATTAAGAAATTAAATTGATTCCCTGGGTTGTATTCCAACAGATCAGTGATTAAAGTAAACCAAATCCTACTTGATTGGCATGCAGAGTTTTGATTATTTTCTGATTTTTATTAAGATACCCAGCAGTTTGCTTATGAGCAAGTTTGTGGTAAGACTTCATCTTGAAGAGCTTTAAGTGAGCTTTGTTGTCACCGCAGCTGAGTGAAATTTTTTTCCAGTATCTAGCAGGAGTAAATTTGAACCAACTTGAACAATGAAAATAACCTGAAAAACCAAACACAAAACCAAAATAGAAGGAAACGCAGATTTCTTGAAGCATTAGCCTCTGTTCCTTATATCCCAACAGAACTGTGAGCTTTTTTGTTTTCATGTAGACATTCGTATTTGTCTGTCAAATAACAGCTTTTTCATTCAGTTTGCACATTGGTGTGTTGTACTGTTGGTTTTAAAGGAAATGATGTCAGCTTGAGTGTGTATGAAGATAGGAGTGCAGTTACTTTCATGATAGATTATAGTCTGTATAATGTGTCAGTGAGCAATACTAATTAGGTATATATTTTCCAAAACATTCACAGGAAAAGGAATTAAAACTTGAGATTAGCTAGGCTGTATGTCTTCACTGGTGTCAGTTTCCAGCTAAATCAGTGCCTAGATCAGCCATGGACCCTGCGGCTGCACTCAGGCCTGTAAACTCTCCCTTTCACAGATGTCTCCTCAGAAGGATTCCTGACCCATGTGCACCCACTACTCTGCCCAGGACCTGGCCACAGCCAAGGCAGACTCCACCAGGTTTGCTAGATCCTGAGTATATAGTGGTGATTCAAAGTTTAACTTGACAAGTAGGGACCATATAATCACCTCAGTGCTAGATGATGGTGAGCACCATTAAAAGCTCAAATAAATGCAGGTTAAGACAAATCCAAGCCCTTAGAAGTGCAGAAACTGAGCACCATAAGGTTACTGCTTTTCTAGTGACATTTTAAAGAAGAGATAAAAGCTTATTTCTTGGTCTGTCCTAGAAAGCCTCTACATTAGGTCGTCTGACATTTGTTTTATTTAGCTGTTTTCTAGATGCGAGAGACTGAAGACTGCTTGATGAGCCTTGCTTGGTGAGGGTCTTGTGTTGTCCTTATGAACTCTCAATGCAGTGGATTTGGGCCAAGGAACAAAGTTCAGCTGGTAAAGCCACCACATCTGGATGTGGAGTACCCTTCTTTCCAAGGCTCTGTGTGTTTCAGGCCTTGCATACAGCCTTGAAAAGTGCTGCCTTTTTATGTGTTTACTTTTATTTTTAACTCTGACTCAGTAGTAAAGATGCCATAAAAAACACCAAACAGAATGAGAGTTAAGCTTAAAACTGTAAGGTAGCAACTTGTTCAAATAAGGTCCACTTAGGCTTTTGGATTTTTTTATTCTAATAGTGTATGCAGAGGCAGTGTCTTTATCTTGGCAAATAATGCATGGCTTTCTTCCTGCTTGGGCACAGAGGAACAACATCTTGCTATAGTGATAACTATTCCAGGGCCTCTTGGTAGTCTGAAGTGGGATGTTCTCAGCATGAAGCCTAGAAGTGTTTGACCCAGACTACCTATTCCTGATCCAAACATTCCTTGGGCAGAATCTCATGCTAGCAAGAGCTGGAGTGGTTTGGGTTGAGGCCCTTGTGACTGGGACAGAATGAGAGATTAATAGTAAGAACATAGGCTGTGTCAGCAGGGCTGCAGGCCAGAGAACAGTCCTGACACATGTAATTCGTGAGCTTAGACATAGTTTCAGAACTGAAGCCATACTCAGGGCAGCAGCCAGCTGAAGAGATAAGGAATGTACAGACCACAGACTTCTACAATGTCACTCATGCGTTTAATGAGAGTTGGCTGCGCTCTTGACCTTACAAAGTGCTTTGATGTGGAAATAGAATGAGTGAGCTCACGCTTGCTGAACAGACAGAAGATGTACACTGGGCAGTAGTGCAAAGCAGTCAGCAAGCCTGGAAGCCAGCCACTATCCTTTTGACACAGGGAATTTCTCTGATGCATCCTGGAATCTGAGCTGCTATTTTAATATCAACTGTTGCTCATTCCATCTAAGACAAAGAGCGTTGGGCAAGATAAAAGTGTAAGATCTGAATAGGGGAGAGCCGAATTTTTCCAGCCATAGGTGGTAGATCTCAATTTCTTGCTGGTTGGAGGCTTAGACCTTCTTGTGAGGAGATGTAGCAACTGCTGGCAATGCAGCAAAGTCAGGATGGATAATAGAGTGAAACTGAAGCTGGGATCAGGGTGGACTGGGAGGAGAGTTTGGAAATAATAACATTGCTCCAAGGTGATCAGCTCTGACATTGGATCATACTCCAGATCCCTTGGCCCAACCTGGCCAGCCATCCAAGATGAGTGTAAGTTGCCTGCAGAGTGTATTCTCTTGAGATCTGTTTATTTCTCTTGTCCTATAGTCAGCCACTCACAATAAAATTGCACTGAGCACAGCTTGTTTAACTTATTATAGCTTTAGGTAACACTTTTTCCTCTTTAAGATCATCTATGCTAAAGGTATTTGCAGGATATCCTGAGAAGTCCTTATGAATCTGCTTGCAAATAATTTTGAGGCTGATACAAGCAATGAAAATAATCCCTGCAGCAATATGATAAGGCTTTTCTTTCATTTGGACATACAGTGCAGCTGTAAGGTACTGAGAGTTATTCAAAATGCCATTCTCTTCACAATGCTGAACATAACAGTAGATATAACAGAGGATGATAGGAAAGGGAGTTGTCCTATGGGACTGGATAGCAGCCTAGAGAAACAGAATTGTTATAGTTGGAAAAGACCTTTAGGATCCTTGGGTCCAAACATTATGTAACTCTGCCAAGGCTGGTTCCAAATCATGTTCCTCAGCACCACATCTCTGCCTCGTTGGAACACCTCCAGGGATGTGTCTTGTTCCAGTCTTTGAGAACCCTTTCAATCGTGAAGTTTCTCTATCATCTAAACCTCTGGGGCAACTTAAGGCCATTTCCTCTCATCATAGCACTTGTTGCTAAGGAAAAGATGCAGAGATCCACTCGGCTTCAACCTCCTTTCAGGTAGCTGTTGAGAGAGAGGATGTCTCCCTTCAGCCTTCTCTCTCCAGACTAAATAACCCCACTTCACCTCAGCTGCTCCACACCCTTTGACAGCTCAGTGCCCTTTTCTGGACCTTATAGCTGGGTGGTACAACATAGTGATGGAAAAATATGTTAGAATGCAGCTCTTTCTAGGCATCTGTGGTATGCATAAACATAGTGCTAATGAGGAGTTACAATACAGTAAATCAAAAAGTTTGGATCTATCTTCCTTTAATGGCTGCATCATTATATTAATTGTTTTTCAGCAGGCATCTGTTTCATTAATTTTTATTAATCTGGAAAGCATAATACTGGTGCCATATGTTGCACTGTTTGCTCAGATAGTGTGTAGACAGGGAAGATGTCTGTATTTTGCTTCAGACTGCAACTTTCACTATAATATATATATTGATGTATTTGGAGTGAGTCTTTTTTGAAGTCTAAGACCAATGGGAAACTTGTAATGCATTTTGTGTTGTTCAATGTACAGGAGTTGAATTCTTGGTTCATTTAAACTAAATGACTCTGAAAAAAAAAAGGGGGTTTAATAAATATTTTGTGAGGACTGCCTGAAAATGTCTACAGTCAGACTAAAGGATGACAGGATCTAGGTCTTAATTGGCAATGGGAGACTTCAGATAAACTGATGCACAGCTATTTGGCAAGCTGAACTCCTTTTTTTGTCAAAATATGCCCATCTCACTTTGAGCACTATAAAGTAATCCTTGCTTACCAACTGCTCTTAAAATTAAATGGAAAATAAAGATTGGAGATGTCCTCAATAAAACATTAATTGTAAATAAAGCCAACATATGCCGATACCACCTTCCAGCCTGATTTTCAGTTGCAATTTTGAGGATTGTGTTTGCTAATGGACTGTGTGAAATGTTTAGCAGTCCAGATCTATAGTGACTTTGGAACACTTGGCATATGTTAATTAATAAGGACTGGGTTTTTGAAGAAAGTCGACCTATTAAAAATGCAAGTGGATTTGTTTTGACTAGCATTCTGTGTTTGTTTTTGCTTGTTTTCTCAGCTTTGGGTCCTGCTGTGTCTCTTCTGGGTAAATTGTTCACACTGATACTTCAAAATAGTTTGACAAAACCATTGTGTTCATTTTTATAAGACTTAAGCATGATATACTTTAATGTAGTGCAATGACATTTTGTATTCTCTGATGTGATTGTCTAACAAGGCCTCTTTATAAGTAGAGAGCATAATGGTTGTTATAATTTAATGTAAATGCTAATATATAAATATTTATTAAGCTATTCCACATACTAGAGATTATAGTTCCATTTTTCTTTTATTAGTGCCTCACAGAAAGGCAGTGTGCCTAGTATTTTACCGTTTTCTTTTTTGAAACAGCAGCTACTTCATAAAAATTTGGAAAAAGTGTAACTAAATCTAAAATTTATGGTGAGCTGCAGCACACATTTCAACTTCTAATTTATCTTTAAAATGAAAGATAGTACATTTTAGTAGTTCTTGGGTTGCGCTTGGGGAAGCTGCAGCTGTGTCTAACTAGAGTTGTGAGATATATGTGAGATTAAGTACTGATCCCTGAGGAATACCGCTTGTCTGTGATCTCCACTTGAACAGTGAGTTGTTGACTGTAACTGTGAGTGTGACCAACCAGGCAGTTCTTACGGATGGACCATTCACTGGTCTACTTCAAATCTTTGTCTCTCCCACTTAGAGACAATATTGAATGCCTTGCACAAGTCCAGGTAGATGACATCAGTTGCTCCGTTGATGTCAAATGTTTTTGACTGTTTTGGTTTACTCTTCTCTTAGTGTCTCTATATGAACCTTTTCTTCAAGAGACCAAAACCCAAATATGTGCTGTCTTCTCTGCCCATGCCTCGTACAGCCTGAAAAGTCAAAAGTAGTTTAATTCTCAATTAACATTTTTTTTCTTTAGATACAGGGAATACTGACAAGCATTTGGAGAACAGAGGTCATTTGATGAGATTGAAGAGCATGTGGTAGTGCTCTGTAGCATCATGTTAAGACATCTTCTGTGGTAGTCTCGTGCAGTTCAATCCTAATGTCTTTTAGATGACTGTATCAAAACATCCAGAATGCCAGAAAATAAGAAACTATCTCCCTGTAGAAAACAATATTTTTCTGTTTGTTGGGTAAAATTTTGAGAACAGTACCTTAATGCCTCACTTGCCCTTTGAGATCTTGCAGTTAATAGATTGAGAAACAGAGATATGCCAAGCCATATTTGTTCCTTTCAAATAATGAGTTGAAAAAATTTCAGTGCTGTTTTATCAGAAATATCAGGACTAATGAATATGATCTAAGAGATTTAATGAAGTCATAGATTTGGGATGGAAGGGACTCTTTAAAAATCACATGTTGCCAGCCCCACTGCCATTAGAAAGGCAGGGAAACCTTCCTTTAGATCAGGTTGCTCAAAGTTTGCTTCCATTTGCTAATGGAAGTAAGAAAACATTTTTGAGTACAGGAAATGTAGATAAAGTTCCTTCTAACTCCTGACATGTTTTCGAAACAAGAATTAGGTTAAAAGGTTGACCACTTTCCATTCAAAAGGTAGTAGAAACAAAGTTTAATAACATCCTGAATCCAGTAAGTTTTGCAGTGTTGATGCTTTTGAGATTTTTTAACCTCTTTCAGTTTTGAGATTTTTAGGCATGTGTATTTGTGTGGCTATGAAAATTGTCCTAAATGCAGATGCATATTTTACTCATGTCCTATATTTGCATCACTGTTTATCAATACACCAGTGTGAGTTCTGTATCATAGTAGCAAATTGTGCTGGAGCTTAGAGTGGAGACGATTTCAGATTTAGGAATTAACATTAGCCAAAGGCTGTCTACTGGTGCCATACCTAGACTGCCAACTCCTTTTTGGATAATTAGAGCTTTTGGTGAAGTAGTTGTTTGCCCTTCAGTGTCCTGGCTGCAAAAAGGCCATTGAAAGAGTTTAGTACTATAGAGAACTTAACATGTGGCTGGCATTCCTTAAAGAATGATAGCTCTTGATCAGAAAGTGTGAATTTTTTTGTGATGTGTTAGATTAAATAATCACAGGCATATTTTAGGAAAGATGAGGGGGACTAGAGTTTAAGAGGGATTGTCTTATAGGAGAGCCGAAAAAAGCGACTAAGCAGGGATGAGCTAGTGCATGTTTTTTCATTTCTTGCAGTGAAGTCAAACCTAGTGTGATGGTTTGGGTGTTACCCCCCCCCCCCCCCCCCCCAGTTTAGAAGTACCCAACTAGACTCAGCCGGGTACTGGGAATATAAATGAAGCTATTTATTTACAGCTAGTGCAATGTACAATCAGCTATTTACAATATATACAATTATATACAGAAATATACAAGATAAAAGTAATACAAAAACACAACTCCCCTCCAGAAACCTGAGGCCCCAGGAGGGGCTCTCAACCACCCCTTCACCTCCCCCCTGCCCCTGTCAACCTTAGCCCAGTCCTAAGGAAGAATAGAGGTTTGGCCAAGAGGTTAAGAAGCAAAGGTGAGTGGCAGGTGAGGTTAAGGAGATGCAGCTCAGTCAAAGCCCAGCCTGAGAGTGAAGAGAAAATCACAGTATCAACAAGGTTGGAAGAGACCTCACAGATCATCAAGTCCAACCCTTTACCACAGAGCTCAAGGCTAGACCATGGCACCAAGTGCCATGTCCAGTCCTGCCTTGAACAGCCCCAGGGACGGCGACTCCACCACCTCCCCGGGCAGCCCATTCCAGTGTCCAGTGACTCTCTCAGTGAAGAACTTTCTCCTCACCTCTAGCCTAAATCTCCCCTGGCGTAGCTTGAGGCTGTGTCCTCTTGTTCTGGCACTGGCCACCTGAGAGAAGAGAGCAACCTCCCCCTGCCCACAATCACCCTTCAGGTAGTTGTAGACAGCAATAAGGTCACCCCTGAGCCTCCTCTTCTCCAGGCTAACCAATCCCAGCTCCCTCAGCCTCTCCTTCTAGGGCTGTGCTCAAGGCCTCTCACCAGCCTCATCGCCCTTCTCTGGACACGCTCAAGCATCTCAGTGTCCTTCCTAAACTGGGGGGCCCAGAACTGAACACAGTACTCAAGGTGTGGTCTAAGCAGTGCAGAGTACAGGGGCAGAATGACCTCCCTGCTCCTGCTGACCACACCATTCCCGATGCAGGCCAGGATGCCACTGGCTCTCTTGGACACTTGGGCACACTGCTGGCTCATGTTCAGGCGGGTATCATTCAGCACCCCCAGATCCCTCTCTGTTTGGCTGCTCTCAGCCACTCCGACCCCAGCCTGTATCTCTGCATAGGGTTGTTGTGGCCAAAGTGCAGCACCCTGCACTTGGAGCAATTGAATGGCGAAAGTGTTATCTAGTGTTTACTTTCTTTTTCCCATACATCTCAGTGAGACTGTGAGGGGAGTAGACATCATCAGTGTTTTTCCTTTCACAGCCTATGATCTACTTTTTCTAACCAAAACATTCTACCGTGCTTCAAACTAGCACAATCCACCCCTGTCTACTTCACTCAGAGTGTCGCTGAGAATTATCTGATCTAATCTAAACCATATTTACACTAATGAATATTACAAGTTCAGTTCACACTTCATCCTGTCCATCTGAGATGTAGGTGATTCAAGAGCTCAGAACAGTTTGTCTCCTCACAGATGAGACGAGAACAGGGACTCCCAGGTGACGTTGGGTTCATGCTCACATACTGTAGATTCTCTCGTAGATTCTTTCAGTGTTGGACGCCGATGGTACCTAGAACACAAAACTCCTAACAGCTTGTATGATACACTCTGAATTTAAACTCTCTCAGCTAAGGTCAGATTTCTCTGTGGAATACACTGAATTTCACCATTCTCCTGCATTACCCAGTGGTATGATCAGGATCACACCTCAGACAGGTTTCCCCTCATCCAAAGGAGAAAATACCCAAACAGTTTTCCCTAACAGATTCTTTGCACGTACAACAGGAACTTTATCACTGTCTACTGTTTGGACCACGTCTGATTGTGCAGGTCCTGCTCTGTTTACTGAACCTCTACTATTTACCAACCAGGTAGCTTGTGCTGAATGCTTGTCCCAGTTTTTCAGAGTTCCACCCCCCATGGCATTCAGGGTGGTTTTCAGCAAACCGTTGTAGCATTCAATCTTCCCCTGAAGCTGGTGCATAGTAGGGTATGTGGTAGATCCACTCAATGCCATGGTCTTTGGTCTAGTTTTTCACAAGATTGTTCTTGAAAAGAATGCCATTGTCTGACTCGATTCTCTCTGGAGTTCCATGTCTCCACATGATCTGTCTCTCCAAACCAACAATGGTGTTACGTGCAGTAGCATGTGGAACTGGATAGGTTTCCAACCATCCAGTGCTGACCTCTACCATCGTTAGCACATACTGCTTGCCAGAACGAGGTCGAGGTAAAGTGATGTAGTCGATCTGCCAGGCTTCTCCATACTTGTACTTTGACCATCTCTCACCATACCACAAGGGCTTGATTTGCTTAGCCTGCTTAATAGCAGCACAAATGTCACAGTCATGGATGACTTGGGTGATAGCGTCCATGGACAAGTCAATTGACCTATCACGTGCCCATGAGTATGTTGCATCTCTGCCTTGATGTCCAGATGAATCATGGGCCCACTGAGCTAAGAACAGTTCACCTTGGTGTTTCCAATCAAGGTCAAGATCAGAGTTGATATCAACTTGAGAAATCTTAGCAGCTTGGTCTGCCTGCTGGTTGTGTTGGTGTTCCTCAGTAGCTCTATTCTTAGGCATGTGTGCGTCTATGTGCCGCACCTTCACTGGAGTTCTCTCCAGCCGTGCATCAATGTCCTGCCATAGATCAGCACACCAAATAGGCTTTCCTTTCCGCTGCCAACCATGCTTCTTCCAGTCCTTCAGCCAACCCCATAGAGCATTGGCTACCATCCACGAGTCAGTGTAGAGGTAAAGGATAGGCCAATTCTCACGTTCAGCCACATCAAGAGCAAGTTGGACAGCTTTTACCTCAGCAAACTGACTGGATTCTCCTTCTCCATCTCTCCCTTCAGTGACTCTCCTGGTAGGACTCCAGACTGCTGACTTCCATCTTCGCTTGTTCCCAACAAGATGACAGGAACCATCTGTGAACAAAGCATAGTTCTTTTCCTGATCAGAGAGATCACCATAGGGAGGAGCTTCCTCAGCACGAATTATTTTCTCCTCTGGAGGTTTGGAACAGTTTGTGCCTTCTGGCCAGTTGGTAATCACCTCCACCAGACCAGGTCGATCAAGATTACCCATTCGTGCTCGTTGGGTTATCAAAGCCATCCATTTAGACCAGGTTGCATCTGTGGCATCATGCGGTGATGAACCTTTGCCTTTGAACATCCAGTTTAGAACTGGCAGTCTAGGAGCTAAAAGCAATTGTGACTCAGTTCCAATCACTTCAGAAGCTGCTTTTACTCCCTCATAGGCTGCTATTATCTCTTTCTCTGTTGCGGTATAATTTGTCTCTGAACCTCTGTAGCTACGACTCCAGAAACCAAGTGGATGACCACATGTCTCATTTGGAGGTCTCTGCCAAAGGCTCCAAGTTGGACCATTGTCACTGGCAGCCGTGTACAGAATGTTCTTAATGTCTGGACCAGATCGCACAGGTCACCCATCAGAGATAGGTGTCCTCCTAGAAGACCAATTCAACGTAACTCACTAAAAAATAGACAACAGTCATGTGGGTCTCTTTGGGTAATCTTGTGTGACCAGTTTGGTGAAAACATGGATAAATGGGATGGAAAACCTACCTCACTTCTCCTAAAAAGAGTGAGAGAGTTACAGAGTGAGAAGCCTAAAAGAGTAGTTGCCACAGTTTTCCCACATGACTCATATAGTTCTGGCAATGATTCAACTAACACCATTAAACACTGTGCCAACTGCACTTGCAATGGCCAACATTAGGGGGGCCTTGCCTCTTACCAGGCAAAGGCCAGGGACCAGGAAGACAATAGGATATACTGGAATGTGTATGTTAAATGGCCTGGTACCTTGAAAATTCAGAAATACAGGGCTCTAGTGGACACGGGTGCACAATGCACATTGATGCCTTCAAACTGTAAAGGACTGGAGTCTATTACTATTTCTGGGATTACAGGAGGCTCTCAAGAATTGACAAGGTTAGAGGCAGAGGTGAGTTTGACTGGGAGTGATTGGTGAAGGCATGCCATTGTAACGAGTCCAAATGCACCTTGCATCTTGGGAATTGACTTTCTGAGAGAAGGGCGTTTTAAGGATCTCAAGGGTTTGAAATGGACCTTTGGAATAGCAACTGTAGAAGCTGTTGGAGATAAACTGATGTTGCCTGCTAGGCCTGAGCTCTCAGATGAGTCTGCAGTTGTTGGGCAGCATAATGTAGAGGATGTGAAGTTGCCAGTTGCCACTCAAATTGTACATCACAGGCAATATAGAACAAACCGTGACTCTTTGGTGCCCATACATGATCTGATTCGTCATCTGGAGCACCAGGACATCATTAAAAAGACCCATTCACCTTTCAATAGTCCCATATGGCCTGTGCGAAAGGCAAATGGAGAATGGCAACTGACAGTTGATTTCCACGGCCTAAATGAAGTGACTCTGCCCATGAGTTCTGCTGTGCCAGAGATGTTAGAACTCCAGTATGAGCTGGAATCCAAGGAGGCCAAATGGTATGCAACCATAGATGTTGCTAATGCTTTCTTTTCTATTCCAATAGCAGAGGAATGCAAGCCTCAATTTGCTTTCACTTGGAGGGGGATTCAGTATACATTTAACCGTTTGCCCCAGGGGTGGAAGCACAGATCAAAGACCTATCATGCAGTGATCCATGATGCACTGGAGAAAGGTGGAGTTCCAGAGCACCTGCAGTTCATTGATGACATCATTGTCTGGGGGAACATGGCACAAGAAGTTGTTGAGAAAGGTAACAAAATAATTGACATTCTGCTGAAAGCAGGTTTTGCCATAAAGCGAGACAAGGTGAAAGGACCTGCTAGAGAGATTCAGTTCCTGGGAATTCGTTGGCAAGATGGTCGCCGCCACATTCCAATGGATGTGATAAATAAAGTTTCTGCCATGGCAAATCCCACAAATAAGAAGGACACATTGTCTTTCTTGGGAACAGTTGGATTTTGGAGGCTGCACGTCCCTGGATACAGCCAAGTTGTAAAACCTTAGTATGATGTAACTTGAAAGAGGAACAACTTTCAGTGGGGACAACAAGCAGCCTTTGATCAGATAAACCAGGAAGTAGTTCATGCAATGGGTTTGGGGCCTGTTCGAGACTGGTCCAGACATTAAGAACATTCTGTATATGGCTGCAAGTGATAATGTCCAACCTGGTGCCTATGGCAAAGAGCCCCAGGAGAAACACGTGGCCGACCACTTGGTTTCTGGAGTAGAGGATATAGAGGGTCAGAAGCAAACTATACACCAACGGAGAAAGAGATCCTTGCTGCTTATGAAGGTGTGAAAGCTGCTTCAGAAATAATAGGAACAGACTCTTAGCTTCTTTTGGCTCCCAGGTTACCAGTTTTGAACTGGATGTTTAAGGGAAAGGGGTCATCGCCACATCACGCAACCGATGTTACCTGGTCTAAGTGGATGGCTCTCATAACACAGCGAGCACGCATGGGGAGCCTTGAATGACCTGGCATAGTGGAGATGATCACCAACTGGCCGGAAGGCACAAACTGTATAAATCCTCCAGAGGAGCGAATAAATCGGGCTGAGGAAGCTCCTCCTTACAGTGATTTGTCTGAAGAAGAAAGGAACTATGCTCTATTTACTGATGGTTCCTGTCTCCTTGTTGGAAACAAGCGAAAATGGAGAGCTGGAGTTTGGAGCCCTATACGAGCAGTGGCTGAAGCAAAAGCTGGAGAAGGTGAGTCGAGCCAGTTTGCAGAGGTAAAAGCTATCCAACTTGATGTGGCTGAGCGTGAGAATTGGCCCATGCTTTACCTCTATACTGATTTGTGGATGGTGGCTAACGCCTATGGCTAAAGGACTGGAAAAGAAATAACTGGCAATGGAAAGGAAAGCCAATTTGGGCTGCTGACTTATGGCAGGACATTGCTCCCCATCTAGTGAAAATCCCTGTAAGAGTACGACACATAGATGCTCACATGCCCAAGAGTAAAGCTACTGAGGAACATCAGCACAACCATCAGGCAGATTTGGCTGCCAAGGTGCTTCAAACCGATGTGAATTGTGATTTGGATTTGGATTGGGAACACCAAGGTGAACTGTTCTTAGCCCGGTGGGCCCATGATTCCTCAGGACATCAAGGCAGAGATGCTACCTACCAATGGCCATGGGATAGAGCAATCAACATCTCCATGGACGCTATAACACAAGTTATACATGACTGTGATATTTGTGCTGCTATTAAACAAGCCAAGCGTCTGAAGCCCTTGTGGTATGGTGAGCGATGGGCAAAGTACAAATACGGCGAAGCGTGGCAGATTGATTACATCACTCTACCTTGTTCTCAGACTGGAAAGCAACATGTGCTGACCATGGTAGAAGCAAGCACTGGGTGGCTGGAAACCTCTCCAATTTCCCATGCTACAGCACGTAACACCATTTGGGCTTGGAAAGACAATTCTTGTGGCGATATGGCACTCCAGAAAGAATTGAATCAGATAATGGTACCCACTTTAAAAATAATCTCATAAAATCTTGGGCCAAAGAGCACGGCATTGAGTGGATCTATCACATCCCCTACTATGCACCCGCCTCAGGCAAAATTGAACGCTACAATGGCTTGCTAAAAACAACTTCAAAGGCAATGGGGGGAGGAACCTTAAAGAACTGGGAGAAACATCTAGCCCAAGCCACTTGGGTAGTGAATAGTAGAGGTTCCACCAACCGAGCTAGTCCAGCTCATCAGAGGTCTTACAAAAGGTAGAAGGTGACAGGTTCCTGTTATTCGTGAAAAGAATTTGTTGGGCAAGTCTGTTTGGGTATTCTCCCCTTTGGGGGAGGCTACACCTGTCCGAGGGGTGGTTTCTGCTGAAGGACCTGGTCATACATATTGAGTTATGCAGAAGAATGGTGAAATACAATGTGTGCCACAAAAGAATCTGACATTGGCAGAAAGAATGTAGAGATGTTCTTATGAGTTCTTTTGCAGATGATTGTGTTTCCCAAAAAACCACGAAGAGCCCACTATCCATGAGCATGAACCCTGTGAGTGCCAAGAGTCCTGCTCTGTTGCACTCATTGAAGAAAACATCTGACTGTTCTAGGAAAAAAAAAAAACATTGAGCTAGCCAAGGCCTGAGACAGACGGAAATGAGAAGATGAATGACCGGAAGTTGAAGAAAGATGCTTGAAGCCTGGACAACAGCCATCTACGATACTGATGTTATCCCTAGTTACATAGAATGACTTGATGCTGCAATGGTAAATTATATTAAAGGGGTAGATTGTGGCCATTTGAGCTGACTCTCTAGCTCAGACATAGGGGAAAGATGACCATTCCAGGGATAGGCCACATAATGGCAACAATAGATAAATTAATATCATTTCATTGGAGCATCAAGAGCTTAATGTCTAGAAGCACAGTTTCTTCTCCCCCTTCTCCCGCTGGCTTCTGCTGCTTCGGCTTCGTCTATCTTCCCCGGCTGCTGTTTTGGCTGCTGCTGCTTCTGCTGCTTCTCTGCTGCTTGACCCCTCCCCCATCTGCCTTAAGGTTATTGTATTGGTTTTTTTCCTTCCTTCTCTAGTTATTATCTCTCTTTACATTGTTATACTATAAGAAATACAATTTCATCTTTCCCTGACTTTCAAAAAAGGGGTCTGTTTTGTGGTGAGTTTATTTCTCCCTGGGGGAGGGATCTGCCCTAACCTGGGACAGGCCTACAGGCCCTCCACAACAATCCACATCCCTGGAGTCATTTAAGAGATGCAGAGTTTAGGTGTTAGGAGGCATAGTTTAGCCCCAGACATGGTAGAGTTAGATAATGATTGGACTTGACCTTAAAGGTCTTTTCCATCTGAAACGATTTTATGATTCCATGATAAATTAAAAAAAAAAAATTATATAAAAGTACTTAAACCACAACTCAGGGTCTTTTGTATTAAATATGCTGTAACCCAAAGTAAAGCTCATAAGCACATTGAAGACATAACTTGATTGTTACCTGCTTCAGTTGTTTTCGGTCACTTACTGAGCTTAATGACCAAATGAAATTTGAATGAAGCATCTGAGGCTTCTTAGGTGAAGAATTAAATGATGGGTTATCTTCCAGTGCATGTGTCCATACAGATCTACCTACATGTAATGTTTTAAGAATGTAGGACTAATTCTGTACTAAATTTCAGATTGTAAAAATATTCTCATGTTTCTTAAAACTTAGATTGTCAGATGTATATGTTTTGATGATATTTTTGAGTTATCTCACGGGCATTTGTATAAAACACTGATGCAGATGTCTAATTACTGAACAAGAGTTAGGTATTAAATCAGTAGAGATACTGAGGTGTTTCTTTTGCCTGTTATAATCTCTGGGTAAATTATATTTGAGTCAAAAGCTTCTTAGCACAGAGTGTTTGTACCTTAAAATTATTTACAGTGAGTCATTTCTCCTGGAAGTGTATATATAGGGACAAAATGTTGCATGTCTGACAGTAATAATGAGAATTGATTGCAGTTCTTAATTGTGTTGAATTATTTCCATGAATCTTATAAGTGTTCTATGAAATCATATGAATTTATTTCTTGGTACAACACATCTTGGAGATAATTTAAAAATGAGAAATGTTGGTGATAATAAATGTTATATTTTAAAAATAGGGAACTACCATTATTATGTTTTGGGCATTATTCCCTTGAAACAATGCAAAAAAAAATCTAGAAGGTTTAAAGAACAAATGTTTCAAATAAAATTCCTTTAGCCAATTACTAACAACGCTAGAAAGTAATCCTTTAACAATAGTATTCTGTTTTTGAAGAAGACGCTTAAAATCAAGTCCAGTCCTTATCTAATTCTACCAAGTCTGGTGTTAAGCCACAGTATCACAGTATAACAATATCACAGTATTATTAAGATTGGAAGAGACCTCACAGATCATCAAGTCCAACCCTTTACCACAGAGCTCAAGGCTAGACCATGGCACCAAGTGCCACGTCCAATCTTGCCTTGAACAGCCCCAGGGACGGCGACTCCACCACCTCCCTGGGCAGCCCATTCCAGTGTCCAGTGACTCTCTCAGTGAAGAACTTTCTCCTCACCTCTAGCCTAAATCTCCCCTGGCGTAGCTTGAGGCTGTGTCCTCTTGTACTGATGCTGGCCACCTGAGAGAAGAGAACAACCTCCTCCTATCCACAACCTCCCCTCAGGTAGTTGTAGACAGCAATAAGGTCACCCCTGAGCCTCCTCTTCTCCAGGCTAACCAATCCCAGCTCCCTCAGCCTCTCCTCGTAGGGCTGTGCTCAAGGCCTCTCACCAGCCTCGTCGCCCTTCTCTGGACATGCTCAAGCATCTCAATGTCCCTCCTAAACTGGGGGGCCCAGAACTGAACACAGTACTCAAGGTGTGGTCTAGCCAGTGCAGAGTACCGGGGCAGAATGACCTCCCTGCTCCTGCTGACCACACCATTCCCGATGCAGGCCAGGATGCCACTGGCTCTCTTGGCCACCTGGGCACACTGCTGGCTCATGTTCAGGTGGGTATCAATCAGCACCCCTAGATCCCTCTCTGTTTGGCTGCTCTCCAGCCACTCCGACCCCAGCCTGTATCTCTGCATGGGGTTGTTGTGTCCAAAGTGCAGCACCCGGCACTTGGAGCTATTGAACCCCATCCCATTGGACTCTGCCCATCTGTCCAGGCGGTCAAGGTCCTGCTGCAGAGCCCTTCTGCCTTCCAACTCAGTCACATCTGCCCCCAGCTTGGTGTCATCTGCACACTTGGTGATGACTGACTCGATGCCCTCATCCAGATCATCTATGAAGATGTTAAAGAGGATGGGCCCCAGCACTGATCCCTGAGGGACACCACTAGTGACTGGCCGCCAGCTGGATGTGGCACCATTCACCACCACTCTCTGGGTCTGGCACTCCAGCCAGTTCCTAACCCAGCACAGAGTGTTGCCATCCAAGCCATGGGCTGACAGCTCAGCCAGCAGTTTGCTGTGGGGGACAGTGTCAAAGGCCTTGCTGAAGTCCAGATAGACCACATCCACAGGCCTCCCCACATCCACCAAGCGGGTCACCCGCTCATAGAAGGAGATCAGGTTAGAAAGGAGGATCTGCCCTTCCTAAACCCATGCTGGATGGACCTGAACTCTTTGCTATCCCTTAGGTGCGCAGTTATCACCCCCAAGATAACCTGCTCCATCAGTTTCCCTGGCGCTGAGGTCAGGCTGATGGGTCTGTAGTTCCTGGGTTCCTCCATCCGACCCTTCTTGTGGATGGGGACCATGTTGGCCATTTTCCAGTCTCCTGGGACCTCTCCGGTGAGCCACAACTGCTGGAAAATGATGGAGAGCAGCTTGGCCAGCTCAGCTGCCAGCTGTCTCAGCACTCTGGGATGGATCCCATCTGGTCCCATGGACTTGTGGGTGTCCAGGTGGCTCAGCAGGTCCTGAACTAATTCCTCATGAATTTCCAGGGGAACACACCACTCCCCAACTCCATCCCCCAGTTCAAGAGGCCACTTGCCTCCTCCCTCCTTGCTGTTGAAAACTGAGGCGAAGAAGGCATTCAGGACCTCAGCCTTTTTTTCGTCATCAGTAATAGTGTTCCCCTCCTGGTCCAATAAGGAGTGGAGGCTCTTCTTGCCCTTCTTTTTAGCATTGATACATTTATAAAAGTGCTTTTTGTTATCTTTCATGGAAGTGGCAGCCTAAGTTCTAGCTGGGCCTTAGCCTCTCTAATTTTTCTCCTGCATATTCTGGCTACCTCCTTAAACACATCAGGAGAAGCCTTCCCCTCGTTCCAGAGGTGATACACCCTCTTTTTTTCCCCCAATTCCTTCAGGAGCTGTTTGCTCATCCAGGCTGGTCTCCTTCCCCGCCGGCTCATCTTTCGGCACATGTGTCCCTTAGCATCACATCTGTGTCTTTTAAACATCTCCAGGGATGGTGATATGTTTCTAATTGGTTCATTTGAACATGGTGCTACCTCTTTAACTGAAAATCCTTCATGCCAAATGGGAAATACAGCTACCGGTTTTCTAGCGTGTGTCCTTTTAAGCAAAACAAGTTACTATTTTTCCCCTGTTTAATCCCACACATTTTTCCCAAACTTGTCTGTAATCTTTATTTAGGCATCTACGTGGTCTTTTTCTAAATCTAAACTAGTCATATTGTACACCTTTTGGAACCTTAATTGCCATCTGTTAAAACAGGTGATCTGCTATCTCATTCTGCAGTAGGAAAATGAGTCTCATTATGTATTGTTATGTTAGCAGCTGCAGATCTTAGGATATGGGATCCTTTCCTGCCTTGCACAAAGTTATGTAATTTTTCTTTAATACATATTTCTTAAAATGAGTGAGGTTGTTTAAAGAAAAAAAAATCACAAATTGAGAATATCATCTCTTATTGAATGAAACTAGTCCCTGTATTCAGAGGTCACTATTGTAATCAAGTAATTCTTGGTGCCCCGGCCCAGGACATGTATATGGGTGAAAATTACACCTAGAAAATCATAGAAGTGTTCACTCGTCAGTATGATGAGAAAGCAGTAGTGTTAATATGAAGAATGAGGTGGAAAATACAAGTAGAAGTAGATACACTTAAGCTGTTGTAGAGTTACAGTTGGGTGACTTCAGATTGTCCCAATTTGAGGCCATGAGCTACCAAGGACTGGAGGACAGAAATTACTCTTACTCCTTTTGAAGAGTAAGAATGAAGATGATGCGCACTGATTGGAAGTTTGAAGTGCATATATGTAAAAGGCAATCAGGTAGAATGAATACATCCAAAAGTTAAGTCTATCATCTAGAATCCCCCACCGCTTCTGCCCTCAGCAGGCCTGAGAGTTGGCCAAAACAGCCTTCGCCCGCACAAACTGTGAGATAAGGAGGGACTTCTCCCAGAGAGAAGTGAAGGGATGAAAGGCAGGGAAGTGAAGAGAGTGATATCAGCCAGGCATTGCCTTACAAACTGTTATACCAGAAAGTGGAATAGAATAACAATATTATAACATCCTGGGATGACCAGGTCAGTCTTCTGGAATGGGACTTCATCTCTGTAATTTTCTTAAGGGAAACCTGGGAGCCCTCAAACTACCACAGAGATATAATTTCTAAAGAATGAAGACAGACTTTTTAAGGAAGCTATTTCTAGAACATTGAGAAACTGGAAGAGGCCAAGTAAGTACAGTTAGTTCAAATTCAGAAGGTGGTTTTGTCTTCTACAACAAGTGACTAGGCTGGAGAAGGGCTGTACTGCTGCCTTCTGCTGGTGGGAAGAAGGTCTTACTTCTTAGCTAATTAGTGCCTGGGGTGTCCTAGGCAGTGCTGTATGTAGAGTTCAAAAGCTTAGAACTTACTGTGTAAGACATGATTAATGTGTCTCATGGTTAAGGTTTCTGTAAGTTCACTGCCCCTTAGGTTTATTGTCTCTTTGGCTCTTCCTCAGAAGCATTTGAAAACTTGCAGACTTTTAACATCAATGAAAATTGCAAGAAAGCATGCATTATATGAAGTTAAATAGTTCCTCATACACTTAAAAGTAAAATTATAAGCATTCAATTGAATATTTATAGTTTGTGCTCTTGCCTTTTTTGCCATAGTTGAGCAGTTGCCATGGTTCCTATTATACTGGCTGCTTTAGAGGCAAAGGTCATAAACAGACATGAAATGGAGTTGGGCGTCTGAAGTGTACTACATGTTCAGTGCCCTTAGTTGCTGCTTGAGTTGGTCTCTATTTTCCACCGTCTCCTCTCAATAGCATCGAATCAGAGGCCAGCTCTCAACAAGAACTGCAAATATTAATGCAGAATATTATTGGTAAGTTAGATGAAGGGGATTAAAGAATGATGAATTGGTTGATTAGATTACTGTAGGGTGTGTTTAAGAGTAATTAACTACAAAATACTTACTGGGGTTCAGTTCAGTGTAGGCGACAACGTGCACTACAGGCACATTTCAGCTGATCCAGCCAGGCTGACAAGACTTGTTCTCCCCGTGTTTGTTCAAGGACCAAAGGGGGCAATAAAACCTTCAACACTGATAAAGAAATGAGAATGAACAGAGTCTTGCAATGGGGAAACAAGAACAGGTGGAGAAGTAGGAGTGCTGCACAGAGCACTACTACCATAGAGCTAAAGGTTGGCTGTGGGAATGCAGGTGCAGGAGAGCCATGGGAAAGGATGTGAGGAGAAATAAACAACAGGCAGATCCTTGTAATAACAAACCTTGGTTCTCACATGCAGCTGGCCACCTTATCTCAGAAGGGGTAGATAATGGACCTTTGCTAATGAGAATAACAAGGCGTGTACTTATGCAGATGTGGTGGGTTGTCCCTGACTAATTATGCTAATGTGTAGGCGTGTGCTCTACTGGCTGAGTGTATATATTTCAGGCTGTTATGATCAATAAACGGGCTTCTGCATAATTCATATTGAATCATCTGAAGACTCCCACGGCTGGCCCAACACAGTACTGGTCTATGGGCTTGTTTACTGTGGCCCGCAGCAAGCAGTGATAGCAGGCAGCGCGGCCTTCAACAGTAGGCTGCTGAAGATGAATGTACTTGGGCTGAGTAACATTTGGCAGCAGTTCAGGCTTTTTCAGTTTTTCAGTAAGTGTGATGCTTTGTATAAGAGAATGTTTTGGGGTTGAGTTTTTTGTTATTTTTGTTTGTTGTTTGCTTTTTTTCCTTTGATATATTCATTTTTATTAACAGCTGATGTAGAACTTTGCATTAAGTGCATCTGGCCTTGTTCTGCTAATGCAGTTAACTTGTACCTAGAGTTGGTGAATTTATGCTCCAGACCCTCTTCTTCCCACCCTCTGGGACTTGAAGAGATATGAATTTGGTGGGTGACCTTTTACAAGGATAATGAATGTCCACATCTGAAGAGTTACGGTCAGTGGCTCAATATCCAAGTGGCAACTAGTAACAAGTAGTGTCCCTCAGGGATTTGCACTGTCTTACTCTGATTTATGCTCATTTCATTTTGTTCTGCTGTGTATGGCTAAAGAGCTTGGCTAGTTTTATGCACTGATCTCACTGTGGGCATGGCAGGGCTGCTGCCCAGGCCACATAAGCCCATCTTTCTCAGTCTCTTCCTACAGAGCCCATTCCAGCCATTGCAGTGGCCTTTGAATTCATGTGCTCAGTCTTCCCCAGAGCAATGAAGTAAAAAGTTTAACTTCTACAAAGAGATTGTCTTTTTATGAAATGGTATTTTAAAATATTTTTAAAGTTACCAGAAGTATTTGAGGGGGAAAAGTTTTTACTTAAAAACAGGAACAAAAAATCCCTTAAACTCCTTGCAGGTCTTGAACACAATTTGAATCACTCCATAGTGCCACTATCTGCCATGTAAGTTAGTCAGACTTTACAGCATAAACCTGTCAAAACAGCTCTTTCCTCTTTTCTAAATGGAAAATTCGACAGGCTTTTTTTTAGTTAATGGCACAATTTTGCAGAAAGTGCTAGCTACATATATTAAGTCACATTTTTGTCAGGAAATAATAAAAACTAGTAACTACTCTGGGAGATCCAACATATACATCTTAACAAGGAAATAAAATAAAGACATTCCCAACCATAAAACCATGTCTCCTCCTTAGAATAATAGAATCTCATTTTGGTTGGAAAAGAATCTTTAAGACTGAGTCCAAGGACGATCTACCAAGTTTGGTGCTAAATCAGGTCCCTCAGCTCATCTCTACCTCTTTGAAACACCTCCAGAGATGAGGATTCAGCCACATCCCTGGGAAGCCTGTATCCATCTTTGAGAAACCTTTCAGTAAAGAAATTTCTTCTATTATCCAACCTAAACCTCCCCTTGTGTGACTTGAGGACATTTCCTTTTGTTCTGTCACTTGTTACTAGGGAGAAGAGACTGACACTCACCGTTATCCAACTTTGTTTTAGGGAGTTGTAGAGAGCAAGAAGGTCTCCCTGTGCAACCAAAATTAATTCTTAAAGGTTTACAGTTACGCATTACTTATAGTAAATTAGTGGTGCAGAACTTCTTCACAGCACCAGTTTATGAAAAATGCTACCATCAACCATCTGAACTAGAGTTGCTCCTTGTCCTTGAAACATGCCTCTTTCCCTCTGGTAGGCTGCTGTTTTGCTGCTGTCATCCTTTTCTGTCAATCAAGTAGCTACTGCTTCTCATTGGTGTTAGAGTGATAGATGTTCACACTAGGTCCAAATTAGATAACTTGCTGACAAGTCACTCAAATACTTGTTAATGTATTTCTGACTGGATTATGTAAGCTTGGAAGCTGTATGGACATGTATTGTGGGAGAGTCGCTTTATAGAGTGCACGTGCCTGCATTACCAGATCGGGGGTTGATATCAATGTGAATGATATCCTGTGGAGATGTCAGATATAAACAGAACTGCTTTATTCATAAATTATTTTAAAATAGTGCCCATTGTTATATTACTAATTTTGCAAATGATAGAATGATCAAAGGCCCAAATAATATTTGAGACCAGCATAATTGTTTCTGTTTTGTGTTTGTTTTGTTTTGTATTTTCCCTGCTACATAATGGTGAACTCCTGATGGGAGACCTCTTTGATCTATACAGCTACCTGAAAGGAGATTGCAGTGAGGTTTGGGTCAGTCTCTTCTCCCTAGTATCGGTGATAGAAGAAGAGGAATTGGTGTGAAATTGTTCCAGGAAGGTTTAGGTTGGATACTAGGAAAAAGCTCTTTTTAAAAGAGTGGTCAGGCATTGGAATAGGCTGCACAGAGAGGTGGTGGAATCATTGTACCTGGAGGTGTCCAAGAAACACATGAGCATGGAACTTTGTGACTTCCACCTATTGGCCCTTGTCCCATCATTGAGCATCACCGAGCAGAGCCTGACTCCATCTTCCTGGCACTCACCCTTGACGTGTTTATAAACATTGGTGATGTCAACTCTCGTTCTCTTTTTCTCCAAGCTAAAAAGCCCCAGCTTCCTCAGTCTCTCCTCGTAAGAGAGATGTTACATTCCCTTAATCATCTTTGTGGCTCTGTGCTGAACTCTGTCAAGCAGTTCTGTGTCTTTTTTGAACTGGAGGCCTCGGAAATGTTAAATAGCATTTTTATGGAGTATGTGTCTGTTTCATTTAGTTGGTGTCTTTCTTCACTCCCTGAATGTGTACTGTGGCTGTAGTACAGCACTTTACTTGTCACTTAAAAATTTAAAATTGCATCTTTATTTCAGATTTGGTTTCTGCAGCTTACATTTTCAATGCCCTGTCCAAGTAATATATATTTCAAATATCTATTACTGGAAAAATTACATTTGTCAACCTTGTCAAGGTTTGGCTTCAATTACAGTTGACACATGCTGGTAATGAGTATCTTCCAAATTGTACTTACAAATTTCCCAGTGAAAATTAGTCTTTATTTCTGAGTTGAGAATAAATAAAATTTAATTGACTTTCTGATTTCAAATATTATTTTCTATTTTATAAAAGCAATAAAGATTAATTGAAACAAAATGAAAATATAAAAATAGCGAAATAAGGCAAGGCAAAATTCCTTCCTGCTTAAAAATTGTTAAAGGAATTAAGAAAATGAAAAATATCAATGGTAGGTCACTTTGTAGAGAGATTTAAATATTGATGAAATATTAACAATCTAAGTTTTGGGGTTATGTGGGATTTTTTTGTGTGTGTTTTGTGTTCAGGCTTTTTTTTATGCAGGGATATGCCTGAGCTCTTGAATGAGTGATGGTTATGAATGCCCCGTCCCTGGAAGTGCTCATGCCATGCTGGCTGGGGTATTGAACAACCTGATCTAGTGGAAGGTATCCTTGTCCCATGGCAAGGTGGTTGGAACCAGGCGATCTTTAAGGTCCCTTACAACCTAAACCACTCTGGGATTCTGTTGGTTGAGTCTTTCAAACTCTGGTGTCTTTCTCACCTAATGTTAGTCACTGTAGTTTTCAAAGATCATATTGTTACATCTCTGCTGTCTTCATTAAAAACTAAATTAAAAAAAAAAACACCCACACAAAAACTGTCAAGCCCCTCTCTCTCAAACAGTTCTACTGCTTTTGTTACAGAAGAGGAATAGATTTTCTAAAGGAGATTTTTACCAGCTTGTCTCGGGTGCTTTCTGTCTTTTAAGCATTCAGTATTGTTAAGGTCTGTGCTAATTAAATAGGGTATGCCTGCAGTCCATAATAACATCTCTCCACAATCTCTAATCCAATTATATTGAGAAGTGTTTCTGAAAATTCAAAGATGCTGTGTGTCACCAGCCACCACACTGCAAGCCCAGTGGACAAGCCAGCAAACCTTTTGAAGTAAACCCAAACTGGACTCCAAAGAGGGGAGTTAATGATCCTACTTTATCAGTAACCATGCATCAACATAACTGAGCTTATAAAAATCAAACCTTTAATTAATCCTTACTAGATAATGATGTGAAGTTTTAAATACTGTGAACAAGTGCATGCTATGGGACAATTAAGGGATAGTTTGTTTTGCTGTCTCTTTGGCCAGTTTATTTTGGAAAGAGATGGTTTGAAGTAATTAGTTAAAAAAAAAACCAAAAAAACCTGAATTTTCTTTACAACAGGAAGATTCTTGCAAGTGAATTAATTAAGATTGGGAAACTTGTCCAAAACTATCTTTTGGTAGTATGTCCCATCTACGAATTTATTTCAAAGCATCTAGAAGTAAAGCAAAATAACTTCAAAATGTGCTCTTTTGAAAATATTTTTTTTTTATTTTTCCTTTTTAAAAATGTACTGCTCAAGATCCTTTCACTATTGGTGATGAGGTCTTTTATTAAGCAGAAGCTTCCTACAGAATCTAGTCTTCTTATTTTTTAGTCTTCTACACAGGATTGTAAAAGTTTTACCCTCTGATGCAACATGCATAAATTAACTTCCTGGAAGGAGGTGGTTGGTGGTCTCTTCTTCCTAGTAAGTGATAGGATGAGAGAAAATGGCCTCAAGTTGTGTATACTGGATATTAGAAGAAACTTCTTGACCGAAAAGGTTCTCAAACACTGTAATGGGCTCAACAAGTAGGTGGTTGAATCCCCATCCTTGAAGGTACTTCAGAGAGATAGAGATGTGCTGCTAAGAGACATGGTTTAACATCAGAGTTTGATGATGGTTGTGCTAGTTTGAAGCAAGCTAGAATGTTTTGGTAAAAGAACTAGATAACGGGCAGTGAAATGAAAACAATTGATGTCAACTTCTCTCACAGTTACACTGAGAACTCTGGGAAGAAGAAGTAAACTTTCTCCATTTTGTCTTTTCACTTCTGCCTTTGCCTTCAGACCTGGCCACATCTCATTAACCTTGCTCCCACTAACCTTGCTCCCTAACCTCTTGGCCGCACCTCTCTTCTTCCTGAGAACTGGGGTAAGGTTGAGAGGGCCGGGGGAGGTGTTGGGGTGGTTTGAGAGCCCCTTCTGGGGACTCAGGTTTCTGGGAGGGGAGTTGTGCTTTTGTATTGTTTATCCTTTGTATATTTCTGTATATAATTGTATATAACTGTATATATTGTAAATAGCTGCTTGTAAATTCTGCTAGCTGTAAATAAATTGCTTCATCTATATTCCCAGGGTCCATTTGAGTTAGCTGGGGCAAATACAAAAGTGTGGGGGGGCGGGGTAACCCCCAAACCATCACATTTCTAATTGGCGCCCAACATGGGGCTAGAGATATTTGAGTGACTGGAAATTAGCTTTAGGAATTAAGATGAAGCTAATCAAGCAGCTATTGTATTTGGTTGGTGCATTGCTCTGGTCTGGTTTTGTTTTCCTGGCATTTAATTGGATAAAAGCTCAAATTGTTGCTTATTTCATTGATCTGGCTTATAATAAGGCTAAAGCTAAGGTTTCAGATATGTTCTGGA
The DNA here is from genome assembly GCF_015220805.1 of Pogoniulus pusillus. Classification (NCBI taxonomy): domain Eukaryota; kingdom Metazoa; phylum Chordata; class Aves; order Piciformes; family Lybiidae; genus Pogoniulus; species Pogoniulus pusillus. The sequence continues at coordinate 476,826 of NC_087270.1, read as the reverse complement.
GCTGGGGTGATTTGATTCTTGGTTATGCTGGTTTTAATATCTCTGAGAATATTACCAAGGATATTACAGGAGCTCTGGTCAATAATGTGACAATCAATGGAAATGCTGCTTTAAATACGGCTCTAATGAGAGTTATTCAGCCTAAGACAGGAATTCCAACTGTTTGTTTAGGGACATGCTCATGTAAAACTGTTTTTCTTCTCACAGTTTTTAATATTTGCCTCATGATTTTAATATTCATGTTAATTTTGGCATTATTTGTGAAAAATTCAAAACCAGCTTCTGTAAGAACTAGGAAAAAATCTGTGTCTCAGAAGCAGTCTCTTTCACAGCAAAACAAGGGAACACAGTTATTGGCTTCCCCCTTGCCAGCCTCTGCCCCTCCTTCTCCAAGTGCTGAGAACGCGGCCAATGTTCCCGCCAATAACATAAACAATGATAAGGATAGCAAAAACAACAACAATCCACAGAGTTTGCCAGGAGCCCTAGGAGGACAGACAGGTACCCAAAATCAGAATGTTCCTAGCAAAAATGATAACACCTCAGGGTTGGCAGGCATCCCAGGAGGACAGGCAAATAATCCCACTAATGTTAATAATACTACTAGTGCTAGTAACGCTAGCCCAGTCAGTCCAAATCCTAATGACACCAGCTCAGCCAATTTGAAACCCCAGCCAGCAGACCAGAACCAAAATCCTCCTGTTAAAAGCAAGGCAGATTTGAACTCACAAGCTCCAGGTCAGACCCCCAGTAATACAAATGCTCCAGGTCAGACCTCCAATAATTCAAATGCTCCAGGTCAGACCCCTAAGGATTCAAACCCTCCAAGTCAGACTCCTAAAGATTCAAATCCTCCAGCAGACACATCCAAGTCTATTGCTGTTCAGGCCTTTCTGGCACCTGCTAAGGCAAAAGCTAAGACAAAGAGTGGTTCGCAGGACGATGTAAGAGAGGGGACCCCTGGTGATCAGCAGCAAGGAGAAGAGGAGGAGGAGATAGTTAGTCTGCGAGACCTTGTAGATGTGCTGAGACATCAATATTCAAGTGAGAGGAGTGCTGTGACATTAGCTGCCAAGAAAGAGGAATGTTCTAATGAGTTTAAGAGTGCTATGAGGAAGGTTCTGTTAGGCCCGGTACCACCAGATCAACAGGAGGAACAGGAGGAAGATGACATCCAGGGCTCCAAGAATCCACTCAGAGAGGTCAGGGAAGTTAGGAAGGAATATACAAGGGAATCAGGTGAGCCAATCTTAAGCTGGCTAGTGAAATGCCGTGGCATTGGTGCTAATGCCCTGCAGGTAGGAGACAAGTCTGCCAAGCAGCTGGGACCACTCACTAAGGAGAGTGGAGTGGACAAACACCTAGCAAGTCCTCTTGGTAAGGTTAGCTTGTGGACACGCCTTCTGTTGGCTGTGGCTATGAGATATCCTTCCCAAGATGATTTGCCATGGGCTGCCAAGAAGTGGAACACTGTTGAGCAGGGAATTAAGCTTCTGAAGGAGTTTGCTGTGAAGGAAGTGCTTTATGGAGATCATGGCACTCATGAGCCTGACGATATTCCTTTGGGAACAGGTCTCATGAAGAAGCTGATTAAGCTTGCTCCTTCATCCTATGCTAACATCTTGGCCAGTAAATACCTAGCAAGGAGTGATAATGGAAGATCTTTCACTGTTGGTGAATTCACTGACCAGCTCAGGCAGATAGAGGACAGCTTGTCACATTCTGGTTTAGTTTCTGCCATAAAAACTCTAGGTACAGAGATAAGAGATGGCATTAAGGAGAGCATGAAAGAAATGAAGGAGGATCTTACAACCTCAATTTCCAGTCTGGTAAAGGATACCATTCCTGCATCATCTGAATGGGTGAATGTTTCTGCAGTCAGGAACAGACGCCCACCTCCTGCAAGGCAATTCCAGCCCAGGAGGAGACAAATTCCACCTAGAGAGCAGCAATCACGTGCGTCACTGTGGATACTTCTGCGTGACACATATGGTGAGAACATGAACAAATGGGATGGTAAACCTACTTCAGCTCTTTCAAAGAGGGTCAAGGATCTGCAGAGTGGCAGAAACAGAGGCAATAATGCCAGGAAAGTAGCTGTCACTTCTTCAGCTCCCGAGAGCAACTGCAATTGTTCCAACAGTTGCAGTTCCTCTCACAACAACACCAATCATTGTGTACACCCTACATGCCATGTTCAGCATTAGGGGTGCCCTGCCTCCAGCCAGGAGGAGGAAAGGGATAGTGGAGAGAACCGAATCTATTGGAATGTATTCATTAGGTGGCCTGGCAGTTCAAGAGTTCGGAAATACAGGGCTTTAGTTGACACAGGTGCTCAGTGTACTTTATTGCCATCTAATTGCAAAGGGACAGAGTCCATTTCTATCTTTGGAATCACTGGTGGATCTCAAGAGTTAACTAAGATACAGGCTGAGATCAGTTTAACTGGTAAAGAGTGGAAGACACATACTATTGTAACTGGTCCTGATGCGCCTTGCATTTTGGGAATTGACTTTTTGAGATAAGGTTGTTTCAAAGATCCTAAGGGTCACAAATGGGCTTTTGGAATAGCATCTGTAGAGATTGAGGATGGTAAATTGAAATTGTCCATTAGACCTGAACTTTCAGATGAATCTGCAGTTCTGGGACATCATGACATAGAGGACCTGGAAGTGCCAATTGCAACTCAAAATGTTCATCATAGGCAGTACAGAACTAACCGTGACTCTTTGTTGCCCATTCATCAGCTGATTCGTCAATTGGAGAGTCAGGCTGTCATTGAGAAAGCTCATTCACCTTTCAACAGTCCCATCTGGCCTGTGCGCAAAGCTAATGGAGACTGGAGACTGAGAGTTGACTTCCGTGCCCTCAACGAGGTGACGCCACCCATGAGTGCAGCTGTGCCAGACATGCTGGAACTCCAGTACGAGCTGGAATCGAAGGAGGTTAAGTGGTATGCAGCCATAGACATTGCTAATGCTTTCTTCTCTATTCCCATAGCAAAGGAGTGCAGGCCTCAGTTTGCATTCACCTGGAGAGGAATCCAGTATCAGTTCAATCGTTTGCCTTAGGGGTGGAAACACAGCTCAACCATCTGTCATTCAGTCATCCACAATGCACTGGAGAAAGGTAAAGCTCCAGAGCACATCCAGTACATCGACGATATCATTGTGTGGGGCCAAACTGCTGAGGAAGTCTTTGAGAAAGGTAACAAAATCATTGACATTCTGCTGCAAGCAGGTTTTGCCATTAAGAGAGACAAGGTCAAAGGACCTGCCAAAGAAATTCAGTTTCTGGGAGTGCGGTGGCAGGATGGTCGCCGTTACATTCCTCAGGATGTGATCAACAAAGTCTCTACCATGGCAGTTCCCACCAGTAAGAAGGACACACTTTCTTTTCTTGGTGTGGTGGGATTTTGGAGACTACACATTCCTGGTTTCAGTCAGATTGTCAAACCTCTGCATGATGTGACTCATAAGAGAAACAATTTCGAGTGGGGACCTGAACAACAAGCAGCCTTTGATCAAATTAAGCGAGAAATAGTCCATGCAGTGGGCCTGGGACCTGTGAGATCTGGTCCGGACATTAAAAACATTCTGTACACGGCTGCCAGTGACAATGTCCAACTTGGAGCTACTGAGGAACATCAACATAACCAGAAGGCAGATCAAGCTGCTAAGATTGCTCAAGTTGATACCAGCTCTGAACTTGACCTTGATTGGAAACACCGAGGTGAACTGTTCTTAGCTCAGTGGGCCCATGACTCATCTGGACATCAAGGCAGAGATGGAACATACCGATGGGCTCGTGATAGGTAAATTGACTTGTCCATGGACGCTGTCACCCAAGTCATCCATGACTGTGACATTTGTGCTGCTATTAAGCAGGCTAAGCGAATCAAGCTCTCATGGTATGGTGAGAGATGGTCAAAGTACAAGTATGGTGAAGCCTGGCAGATTGACTACATCACTTTACCTCGATCTCGTTCTGGCAAGCAGTATGTGCTGACGATGGTAGAAGCCAGCACTGGATGGTTGGAAACCTATCCAGTTCCACATGCTACTGCACGTAACACCATTGTTGGTTTGGAGAGACAGATCATGTGGAGACATGGAACTCCAGAGAGAATCGAGTCAGACAATGGTACTCATTTCAAGAACAATCTTGTGAAAAACTGGGCTAAAGAGCATGGTATTGAATGGATCTATCACATACCCTACTATGCACCAGCTTCAGGGAAGATTGAACGCTACAATGGTTTGCTGAAAACCACCCTAAAAGCCATGGGGGGTGGAACTCTGAAAAACTGGGACAAACATTTATCACAAGCTACCTGGTTGGTAAATAGTAGAGGTTCAGTAAACAGAGCAGGACCTGCACAATCAGATTTGGTCCAAGCAGTAGACGGTGATAAAGTTCCTGTTGTACGTGAGAAGAATCTGTTAGGGAAAACTGTTTGGGTATTTTCTCCTTCAGGCGAAGGGAAACCTGTCTGAGGGGTGGTTTCTGCTGAAGGTCCTGGTCATACATATTGGGTAATGCAGGAGAATGGTGAAATCCAGTGTATTCCACAGAGAAATCTAACCTGAGCTGAGAGAGTTTAAATTCAGAGTGTCTAATATGAGTTGTTAGGAGTTTTCTGTTCTAGGTAACATCGGTGCCCAACACTGAGAGAATCTACGATAGAATCTACAGTACGTGAGCACGAACCCAACATCACCTGGGAGTCCCTGTTCTGAGCTTTTGAATCACCTACATCTGATTGAAGTGTGAACTGAACTTGTATATATTGTTTTAATGTAAATATTGGTTTAGATTAGATTGGATAATTCTCAGCGATACTCTGAGCGAAGTAGACAAGGGGTGGATTGTGCTAGTTTGAAGCAAGCTGGAATGTTTTGGTAAAAGAACTAGATAACAGGCAGTGAAATGAAAACAATTGATGTCAACTTCTCTCACAGTCTCGCTGAGAACTCTGGGAAGAAGAAGTAAATTTTCTCCATTTTGTTTCTCTCTCTTGCTCTTGCCTTAGACCGAGACACATCTCATTAACCCTGCTCCCACTAACCTTGCTCCCTAACCTCTTGGCTGTACCTCTTTTCTTCCTGAGAACTGGGGTAAGGTTGAGAGGGCCAGGGGGAGGTTTTGGGGTGGTTTGAGAGCCCCTTCTGGGGACTCAGGTTTCTGGGAGGGGAGTTGTACTTTTGTATTGTTTATCCTTTGTATATTTCTGTATATAATTGTATATAACTGTATATATTGTAAATAGCTGCTTGTAAATTCTGCTAGCTGTAAATAAATTGCTTCATCTATATTCCCAGGGTCCGTTTGAGTTAGCTGGGGCAAATACAAAAGTGTGGGGGGGCGGGGTAACCCCCAAACCATTTTGGAAAGAGATGGTTTGAAGTAATTAATTTAAAAAAAAAAAAACAACCTGAATTTTCTTTACAACAGGAAGATTCTTGCAAGTGAATTAATTAAGATTGGGAAACTTGTCCAAAACTATCTTTTGGTAGTATGTCCCATCTACGAATTTATTTCAAAGCATCTAGAAGTAAAGCAAAATAACTTCAAAATGTGCTCTTTTGAAAATATTTTTTTTTAATTTTTCCTTTTTAAAAATGTACTGCTCAAGATCCTTTCACTATTGGTGATGAGGTCTTTTATTAAGCAGAAGCTTCCTACAGAATCTAGTCTTCTTATTTTTTAGTCTTCTACACAGGATTGTAAAAGTTTTACCCTCTGATGCAACATGCATAAATTAACTTCCTGGAAGGAGGTGGTTGTTGGTCTCTTCTTCCTAGTAAGTGATAGGATGAGAGGAAATGGCTTCAAGTTGTGTATACTGGTTAGAAGAAACTTCTTGACTGAAAAGGTTCTCAAACACTGTAATGGGCTCAACAAGTAGGTGGTTGAATCCCCATCCTTGAAGGTACTTCAGAGAGATAGAGATGTGCTGCTAAGAGACATGGTTTAACATCAGAGTTTGATGATGGTTGGACCTGATCCTGTTAAAGGTCCTTTGAAACCAAAATTATATTATAGCAGGTAAACAGTACTGAACATTCACTAAAAATTTGAAACCCAGAAGTTTCTAAGCTGCACCTATTTACACACCACACATTTACATCTCCAGATGGAAGTGTGAGTTCTTCTTTTGTGTGTCGCTCATTCCTGCCCACAACCCTCTGGGATTCATCCAGGTGCTGTAGTCTCCTTGAGGTCCTGCAGGTGCACCAAGGTGATGGTCCCCATGCGTAGCTAGACTTTAGCAATTCTCTTCTTAAACCTTGAATATGTACTGGTTTGCTAATTCTTTTTCAGTCACTGACAGGTCATAGTTTAGATCACTTTTTTTTTTTTAGGTAATCTTGTTTTCCAATTCAGTGTAAACACATTCTGTTTTTTTTAGGGTGGTGCCATCTCTCCATTTTAACTATTTCTCTCCCCATAAGAGTCGTAACAATTCTGCTGATTTTACAGATTTGCCTCTGTGTATAAGGAATGATTTCTACTTGTCTATAAAACCTGACCTTAATAAGGTTACTGAGATACAAAATTTATATTGTTAATATTGTTTTTTATTTACTTCACTGAAATAATGTAAAATGCATTCATCAACACATACACCACCTGACCATCAGTCTGACCCACTCCAGCAAGCTGTCATCGTGTTATAATTAAACTACTGAAATAAATCCATGAGGTGGGCTTGCAAAATTGAGATCTCCAGACAGTACATGCGCTGTGTTTTCATGGTCTTTTTACACATCAGATCTAGGCTTTGTTTCAGCACTTGGTGAAAGTGTGTGAAACTTTGTTGCAAGAATGAAGCGCTGATAGAAGAGTATCAGTGGTGTGCTTTACCCTGTTTGTAGTAGATGCATGGGGGAGAGAGTGCGGATGGAGCATGTAGGTGATCTGAAGTAGCTTTTTGCTTCCCTTTCTAAACTGGTAAGTTTCAATTTGTGAATTTCCATGCAATCTAGCTTGTCTTCTTTCTGTACCCTGCTTGAAAGGGTAGCACAAAGAGCTGCAGACATGATTATAGAACTAGAATATCTGTCTCTTAGTCAGTAAGGGTGAGGAACTTGAGGCCTTTTAGCCTAGGTAAAAGACTGAGGGAGATCTACTCAGTGCTTATAAAAATACAAATGTGGATGTCAGGTGGAGTGGGCCAGTATTTTTTCAGCGATGCACAGTGACAGGACAAGAGGTAATGGACACAGACTTGAACATAGGAAGTTTCATCTAAACATGAGGTAGAGTACTGGAACAGGCTGCCCAGAGATGGCAGTCTCCATCTCTGGAATCATTCACAGCCCACTTGGATGCTGTCCTGTGCAACTTGCTTTAGTTAAATCTGCTCTGGTAGTGAGGTTGAACTAGATAATCTCCAGAGATCCCTTCCAAACTCTATTGTTCTGTGATTGCTAGAAGTTGCAGTGTATGAACACCTAAATGTTTAGGTGCATGCTGCCTAATAACTTGTTGTCTGTGTTAAGTGCCATGTAAAAACAGTTGTGGACGCATTGGCAGGCAGTGAGGTGAACTGTGACAATTGCATGTTGGAATGTGATTCAAATTCTCTGTACATTGCTCAAAGTAGAAGCCAAAATGAAAGGTATACTGAAATGTTAGAAACGACCCTTAATTTTAGTTGTGTTTTTGTACATCCTGTTACTGTTGCCTGTTCCTTGTTTCATGTGTAAGCTACAGCATCTTGGAGAATCTCCCTTGGTATTTTGTAATACACCTTGTGAAATCTTTATTATCAATAATTAGTGATTCTGAAGGCACACATCACTGTGGCAGGGTAGTTTAGATCACATTTACATGCTGATTTTTCAGTTTATTTTTTGTCATTCCTGTGTTAGAATGCTGCAAGGAGAACTTAAGTCAACCATAATGACTCAGTTCTCCCCCCCCCTCCATGTGAATAATTTGTTCGTCCCATCATATTTTGACACATTAAAAGGTCAGTAAAATATCAGTGTCATAGTAAAACATTACTTTTACTAATACTTTAAGATGTATTAAAACATTTTAAGAACAAACTAATGTGATATGCCTTTTAGTAATGAAATAGTTTCTTAATAATTTATTTTTTAATTATTTGAAGTGAATTTTAAGTAAAGTAATTTTTCTCAAATTTTCAAGTAAATTTTCTGTTTGTAAGCAAAAGCATTTTAGAAAAACTAGGCTTGCTGAAATGTTTGCTGTGTAGAATGAGGAGGAAAAAAGTATTCACTTGTATGTTTAAGGATAATAATTAATAAATTTGTTGTTAGACAAATGTTAAATCATGAATACTTAAATTTTATAATCTGAGCAAGAGAAATAGTCATTATCAGTTCCTTAGTGACATGAGTTGCTGCCATAAACATTGCAGTTTAACCAGTGAAATGGTTCCAGACAGGAAAAATGAAATAGATGATTAGTGAGAGCAGCAGAGAGCTGTTAACTTCATTTTCATGCATCTTGTGGGTGCTGGTATTACATGTTTCTTGGCTGCTGTTGACTGTCCTAACAGGTAGGAATGAAGTTACATGCATAATAAAGCATCAGATAAGTCATTAAGCTGAGCAAACTGTCTACTTGTTTCATCAAATGATGTTTCTCCTGTCTCACTTTGGAAAGCAGTGTTAGCCTAGAACAGAAAATCTGAAAAGAAAGCAAATGTAAAGGGCCAAATCATTATACTGATCTTTCATGAGCTTTTAAATAGCTACAGGCTGCAGAGAACAGATTTTTTTTCAATATTCTAAATCCATGTTCTTTCCAACTTCAAATATAAGAAGTATTTAGGCACACAGTTCATGTCTATGGTGCTTACTATGATCTTATTCTTTTTCCCCTCACAGAAACTTCTTTAAACAATAAGCTTAAGCTTACTGATACTTCTCCCAGGCAATCGGTGACAGAACAAGCGGATGCAGTCTGAAGCTGTGCCAGGTTTTGACTGGATGTTAGGAAGAAGTTCTTCAAAGAAAGAGTGATTGGCATTAGAATGCATTGCTTAGGGAGGTGGTGGAGTCAGCACCTCTGGAGATGTTCAAAAGGAGGCTGGATAAGGCACTTGGTGCTATGGTTTAGTTAATAAGTTTTAGAAGATTGTTTGGACTCAATGATCTCAAAGGTCTTTTCCAACCTGGTTAATTCTATGATTCTGTGATTCCAAGCAGATACAATCTGGGGCTCACTCTCCGCAACTGAAAACTCTCTGTCTGAAAGGAGGTTCTAGAGAGATGAGGGCTCATCTTGTCCTAAGTAACAACTGATAGGACAAGGAAGTGGCAGCAAGTTACACCAGGGGATGTTTCGGTTAGACATTAGGAAAAGTTTCCATACAGAAAGGGTTCGTAGATACTGGAACAGGCTGCCCAGAGAAATGGTTGAATTGCCACCCCTGGATGTTTTGAATAGCAGTTAGATTGTAGTTGGACTGGATGATCTTTTCCAACCATGGTGATTCAGTGTGGCTTTGTTTCCATAGTGGATTTGCCAGATTAAACCTGTCTCATCAGTTCCTTCTCTGTGAGGAAGTCAGTCTTCTCTGGTTGTACACTTTTTTTTAATGGTAGTGTCTAGGCAAACTGCTTCCTGTTGCAACGTACGTAAACACAAGGGTATACAAAGATATCAAAAACCACACAAACAGGCATTGGTTTTCCTTGGAAGAAACAAAGAAAATCTGTAAGAAAATATCTGTCCTGGGGCAGTATGAGGAGAGCCAAAAGCTCAGCATTAGTGTGTGTTGAGGTAGGCCTGACAGGCCCAAAATAGACTTAGCATGTCCTGCCTTGCCTAGGCATGTTTTTCTGCTCCACCAGAGAGAGAAGCATGGGAAACAGACACAAAAGAACTGGGAGCCACTGAGTCTGGCCTGCCCAGGGTCCTGTGGTGTGAGGTACACACTCTTAGTTTGTGCCTGTGTGCTAGTTTGAAGCAGGCTAGAATGTTTTGGTGAGAGAACGTAGATAATTGGCTGTGAAAGGAAAACAATGGTTATGTCTGCTCCCCTCACAGTCTCACTGAGAGGCATGGGAACAAGAAAGTAAACATTAGATAACATTTTCGCCATTTTGTTTTTCACTCTCGGGCTAGGATTTGACTGAGCGGCATCTCCCTAACATCTCCTGCCACTCACCTTTGCTTCTTAACCTCTTGGCTGAACCTCTATTCTTCCTTAGGACTGGGGTAAGGTTGAGAGGTGCAGGGGGAAGATGCAGGGGTGGTTGAGAGCCCCTCCTGTGGACTCAGGTTTCTGGGAGGGGAGTTGTGTTTCTGTATTACCTTTTACCTTGTATATTTCTGTATATAACTGTATATACTGTAAATATCTGCTTGTATATTGTGCTAGCTGTAAATAAATAGCTTCATTTATATTCCCAGAGCCAGGCTGAGTTAGCTGGGGTACCTTCTAAAGTGTGGGGGGGCGGGTAACAGCCAAACCACCACATCTTTTATTTGGCGCCCAACGTGGGGCAAATTCATGTGAGGGACTGTTAATTAACTCTGGGAATCAGAATGAAGCTAATAAAGCAGCTATTGTACTTGGTTGGGGCTCTAATCTGGTCGGGGTTCTGGTTTTTGGCATTTAATTGGACAAAAGCCCAAATTGTTGCTTACTTTCTTAATCTAGCTTATACGAAGGCTAAAGATAAAGTTACAAACGTTTTCTGGTCCTGGGGTGATCTCATTCTCGGGTATGCTGGTTTTAATGTCACTGAAAATCTTACCAGTAACATTACAGGGGTATTTGTCAATAATATTACAAGCAATCAAAATACTGCTTTAACTACAGCCCTCATGAGGGTAATTTATCCCCAAACTCAGATGGCAGACCCTTGCAAAGATTTTTACACAAAAAAACCCGTGGCAGGCCTGGTGTGTATTATCCAGGCTCTTGTAGTCTTAATGTTCATATTAATTCTGGCATTATGTGTGAAAAATTCAAATGCAATACCTGTAAAAACTCGGAAGGTTTCTGTTTCAAAAGCAAACGGCTCAGTGTCTCAGAAGCAGTGTACCAGTGGAAATCAAAACAAACCATCTCAACCACCTCCTTCCCAGCCAGGGTCACAACAAGGTGTTGTGGAACGCAGTTTCGCGGCAGAATTATGGGGAAAATGCGCGAGGCGTTGACTATTTTATCAGTGATTTATTGCAAAGAATGCGGATTCCCTCTTCCCGAAACTACACCACCACTGTGAATTCTTTTGATTGAGATCAAAGTAACATTTCCGAAAATGGCAAATTAAAGAGTCTATGATGTTTAAAGAGAGTTCTTTTGAGTTTTTGTGGTTTGAGTTAATAGTTTGTCAGCTACTCACAGTCTGTAGCTTGGCAGGGAGTCCCTTTCTCCCGATGAGGGTCCAGGTATGCAGGTTTTAGCCTCTGCGACTCGGCGTCCGCCCGAGGCGAGACTAGATCGGCGAGCAGTTTGTTGTTGTTAAGTCCGGGAAAAAAAAAACCAGAAAGGCTGGAAAAACTCAGAAGGACAAGACGCAGACCCAGAAGGCTAGGGCAAGGGCGCAAGGGCCTCGATCCTAGCCTGTCCACCATTTTTATAATGCTCCAAAATAGGACTAGCCCACCATTCAGACCACTTTTACGTTGTTCACATACATTGGTAAAAACCAGTAAGCAATTTATATAATTGGATAATATTACTCAAACAATATAAAGACCACTCCTCAGGCCAGCCCACCTGCAGGTGCTGGGCAGGCCTGAGATAGTCGTTTCTACTTAACCAAAACAATACCCTGTTGTCTGGAAAGCGAGGTCAAGTGGAAGGGAAAACATGGCCAGTGTTTACCTTTTCACTTACCCTGGGGAGAAATCTTCCCATGGGACTGAAAGATTGTTTTGGGTTTTCGATGCTTCTGGCTTGAATGTGAGGCACTAGAAACTACACAATATAGCAAAAAGCTTAGAGAGCCTTTTGCTACTCTCCATGACATACTCCACCCCCTGGCTCACATTAAGCCAAGAATCGGAAAAGCAAAAATGAAATACAACTTACGTCTAACTCTTAACATAACTAATACATAAGCATAACTCTAATTTAAACTAACTTAATACTTATGCCCACCCCCCTGAATAAACAAAACTTTATTGAATATTTACAAAGCAGGAAACCTGGTATATGCAAAGGCAGTTCAGAAGTCTGGGAGAATCCATCGTGCACTGATACGATGAGTCTTCCCACTTACATCAGTTGCTTCCCAAGCATACAACCCATTTGGTTTTGTCAGGGTCATAGGCACAACTCCAATTGAAGGTAAATTTACCATTACTGGTTGTCCCACCTGTAATTTGTGTAATGACTGTTGAGAGTGCTGAGATTTATCTGGTGGATGACTAACATTTTCCACTGGATTGTCAGGACAAAATGCCCTTATTTTAGGACTACCATAATTACCCCATCTGTTGTTCACAATGAAAATTGCGTATGGCAAGCGTTTATCCCAGTTACCTTTGGATACCATGGCATGTTTCTTAACCAGAGCATTTGTTCTCTCTACAATACCATTAGCTTGAGGATAATAGGGGGTATGGAACACCCATGTAATTCCCTCACCCTTAGCCCAGTCTTGTACAGAAGACACTGTAAAGTGAGATCCATTATCACTTTGGATGTACTCTGGCATTGGTAAGACACTAAACCACTGCTTCAAGACCTCAATAGTTTGAGCTCCTGTGGCAGCACTAGTTGCTGTAGCCATGACTAATCCTGAAACCACTTCCACCCCCACCAGTATGTATTTCCTCCCATGTGAGGGCTTTAAAGGACCCACATAGTCAACTTGCCATGTGCTCCATAACCTTTTGTCCTCTCTGATATGCTGTGCTGGAGCTAGATTGGGATGATTTGTTTTAAGCCTGATTCTGCACTGTGGACAAGATGAAATGAGTTCCTTACAGGTACTCATAGAAACTGGCCACCCTCTAGACCTACACTCGAAGTAAAGGTCTGCTTTTCCTGAATGACCTCTTTTAACATGAAGCCATTCAGCTAATCTCCACCATTCTCCTTTGTCCTCATCCACTATGTTGATCTTTGCCAGGAAATCAGCTTGATTATTCCAGGTGGTAGCTGGTGTTTGCTTTTTGGAATGCCCTTCTACCCAACCAACTTTGAGGGGTCTGGATCGGCCAATCTCTAATAGCCTTTTCCAGTCTTCGACTCTCCAGACTTCCGCACCTGATACCTTCCACTGATTCGCTTCCCACTGGCAAATCCACTCAGTGGCGCCTTTGAACGTGGAATAAGAATCAGTGTAAATAGTTGTTGCTCCATTCTCAGCTGCTATTATAAGAGCACGCAACTCCCCTACCTGTGCACTGCCATCACCTTCTTCAGTGATGGTCTGGCCTGTAGCAATCTCCAAGGCAGCGGCTTTGTAGTGCCACTTCGCCCCTACCCTCCGAGAGGATGCATCTGTGAACCACACTCCCGATTTGTCGGAGTCTGCGGTCATCTCAGGGGCTACCTGAATAGGAGAAGGCTTATATGGCTGACTAAGCAGAGCTTTATCAGGATTTATAGGTTGCTGAAGTTTGGATACCTTTGTAGGTCCCTCTTTCAGCGGCATCAGCTGTGAAATTCCCTCTAAGTAGGCATACCACTTTCTAACAGTAGCCTTTTGGGCAATTCCTTCTGGTGGAGGAGTTCCTTTAAGGATCGCTTTTAGCAGAGGAAATGGGCCTTGTACTACAACATCTTGTGTAGTACGAAGCTTTTCTGCTTCCTTAACAGCTCGAGTTAGGGAAAGAAGTCCCTTTTCCCAATCTGAGTACCGAATTTCGGCCTCTTTGAATGCTGTTGAGGAAAACATGAGAGCTCTACTAGGACCATTGGGTCCTCTCTGGAAAATTCCACAGTATGAGGCATTCGCGGAAAAACCCCATTCAGCCCTCAGGGCATCTTTTGGGTGTAAGGGCCCCAACTTCTGATATGCCTTTAGTTCATCCTTGAGAAATCTCAGGCTATCAGAATGTTCTGGAGTCCAATCCCAATGCTTGTTCTTCTTAAGCAAATCATACAGAGGACAGGCAATTACTGAGAAACCTGGAATATGTTTCCTCCAGTAACCCAGAGTACCCAACAACTGTTGTAACTCCTTTCTATTTTGGGGTATTTGGCCCTTTTCAATGCTCTGAAGAGTGTCGTCTGGCACAGACACTGCACCTGCTATCCACCATGATCCCAGGAATTTTACCTCTTGACTTGGACCTTGACACTTTTCCTTTGGAATTGTCAAACCCTGGCTAGTCAACAGCTCTCGGATATTCTCAGCCACTGCACCAACTTGCTCCTTATCATTCCCTCCCACCAAGATACCATCAATGTAATGGTACATCTTAACATCCTTAGGAAGCTGAACAGTGTCAAGCAAAGCTGCAAGTGCATTGTGTGCAATGGTTGCGCTGTGTTTGTACCCTTGTGGAAGACGGTTGAATGTGTACTGAATACCTTGCCAGGTAAAAGCAAACTGCGGTTTGTCCTCTTCTCTCAATGGCACCATGAAGAACATGTCCTTCACGTCTAGAGTCGCCATCCAGGTGTGAGAAGCCGCTTGGATTGCTGTCACTGTGGATGAAAGACTAGGAACTGCTGCAGTAAGAGGAGGAGTGTTACTATTTAGCTTCCGGAAATCTACCGTCAATCTCCATCGGCCATTCTGTTTTCGGACTGGCCAAACAGGTGAATTGTAAGGAGAATGAGTTCTAGTGATAATCTGTCTCTTCTCAAGATCAGCTATCACTTCAGTGATACCTTGCTTAGCTGCAGCTGGCAATGGATACTGTGCAACACAAGTAATGTGTGACTTTGGCAAAGGAGGAGCTGTTTGCAATAAGCGAACGCAAGTACGGACTAACCTTTGCCTCTTATTTCTCACCTCATAAGCACCAAAGCTCCATAATGTTCCATCAGGAAGATGCCATCTTCTACCTGCTAGAACATCAAATCCAAGGATATTATGTTTACACGAAGCCAATGCTAACTCTACCAGGGTACTTCTTTTCTCCCCAGGTAGCCACAGCTGTGCTTTGGCTAAATAGCATGTTTCAGGTTGTCCCGTAACACCTGTTATGTTTACCTTTCTCCGGGATGGCAAGATTTTCAGATGCTTTGCTAATTGTGCATTTAGCACTGTAATTTGTGCACCTGTATCTATTAGGTATTTGACAGCAGCTCTAGTTGGTCCAGTAGGAATCATAATATAGGGTTCAGGTTTGTCAGACCTTCGACATTCAGAAACAGAGCGATGAGTGTGGCCTGAATCATTCACCGCCACACCTAGTTTTTTGATTTGCTCTTATCTCCTCCCCGATCAGGAGAACCTGACTTGGTAGGAGACGTGCTTGCAGAGCCTTTCTTACGGTTCTGCTTCACCTTTCCTTCACCATTTCTTTCTAGATGTTCTAATATCCTTTTCATCTCGAACATGGTTTTAATTACAGTACTGAGCTCAGTTTTCGCAGGATCACGCTCTGCCTGTTTCCTCTGAAACACATCACGAGGTTTCACTGCATACTTCTGCTCCTGCAGTGGGATTACACCCTTACCTAGAGAACTCGGTACCCACATTATTCCAGATTCAGAGCGACGATTAAGCTCAGGGCTCCCCCTGGGACTTGATCGTGGACTCGATTTTGGACTCTCGTTAGGGTTACCAGATGTCCAGGCATGTCGTACTGTTTGGTGTTTTCCTCGTGATGCAGAGCTGCTGCTCCTGCCTCCAGACTGCTTTTCCTTCTGAAAGACAGATTCTGGCACAGATAAAGGATCATGATAACCCATTTCTCTCCCTAGAGTGGCTAGTTCTGTAAGCACTTCCCTCCACGTAGGATGATGTACTACACTTTGTGAACTGTGCCCTTCATTCTGTTGTATTGCATTCTCAATTTGTCTCCTTATCCTAATGCCTTCAGCCTTTATGAAGCCAGGCATACCCTTTATCAGGGGTCTAAGCCTCGGTGGCTCTACTGGGGCATCCATTGCATGTGCATATAACCCCTTGTGATTCACAGCTTGGATACAGGCAACCATAGTAAATGCTTCATTTAGCTCAACAGGGGATCTGATCCAAAATTCTGTAGGATCACCCCTATCGGAAGGCTCATAAGCACTAGCCCAATGAAAGATCCTAGCACTCAATGCAAGGTCTCCCTCAGGACCATCCCCAAGAAATACCTCGGGTCCCCAGTTAGTTCTCCCCACCTCTTCACGAGATAAGATAATCCTTTCCGCCCCCCTTTGCACCACACGATACACATACTCAATTATGGATTCATTAGGCATGCAGGAATAAGTTTCCCTAAGATCATCCATCTGCATTTCCGTGTACGATTTGATTTTCGTGGTTGTTGTTTTGCCTCCTTTCGGTCCTTGCGAAGTTTCAGACGCAAAGAGAGGATTTACGGAGTAGGACTTCATTTTGTGGTGCACCTCCTCCACTTCCGTGTCGCTATCAATAGACGCAACTGCAGGCTGCAACGCGGTGTGGCGCTGCGCAGGCGTGCTCAGCGCTGGTTGCTCAGGGCGTGGCGGTTGAGAAGATGGCGGCTGTTGTTGTTGTGAAGATGGTTGGGAAGATGGCGGCTGCGGTGGCGCTGCCGATGGTTGAATCTGAGACGGCATCGGGACCTGCTGGAACGCTGGAACAGACTGAGATTGAGGAGACGGTTGAGCCGGGAAAAGCGGCACCGTAGCTGCTGCCTGCGGCATTGCGGATGACTGCTGCTGCAGGACCCGCGGCTGGATTATCGGCTGCTGAACTGCTGGTGGCGGCGACTGAAGCGCCGGGACCTGCGGGGTCGTCTGAAGCTCCTGTGCTGGCAGCTGCACCGTCGGAAACGAGGTTGTCGGCAAGATCGGCTGCTGAAGCAGAGTCGGCTGTGAAGGCGTTAGCGGCTCCGGCTGAATCACCAGGACTTGAGCCGGCTGCTGCGGGACCGGCGGCAAAGCAGGCTGCCTGGGCAGCGCCCGCGGGCGTGCCGCCAACCCGTACTGCAAAGCCTGGGGTTGCGTCTGTGTCTGGGGTGCCTGCATCAGCGGAGGCGTTCGAGGCTCCGGCGGAATCACCGGGACCGGAGCCGGCTGCGGCTGAGCCGGCATCAAGGTAGGCTGGCTGGGCACCTCCCGCGGACGCGGTATCGAGCCGCATGGCTTTAGCGGCAACAGGGACGGCTCTGCCACTGGTTGGGGATTCATTGGCTGAGGAAGATGCCTTGCCGGCGACATTTTAAAGAAATCGGGCTCGTGGGAAGGTGTATCGGCGCGCGAGACTTTAGGCGAAGAATGCAAGAGTTGCGACTCCTGGGTCTGAGAGGGGGTAGCTACCGGCTCTTTCCGGTGAACCACGGGCTGCTGTGACTTCTCAGGACATATCGGAGTAAAAATTGGCAAGCCTAGATAACCAGTTGACTCCCGACGGTGGGTCGAGGGCTGCGGAGTTTCTGTCCGAGACCCAATATGCGATCGCGGCTGCGGTGTGTCCGCGCGGGAACTAACGGCTGATTGCGTTCGGGAAGTGCTCCCGGACCGTGACTTTCGGCTTAGTAACCTGTCTAACTTTTCCTCCATACTTCTCATCCTGTCCTCAGTCACAGCGGGCTCTGCGCGAAAGCTCAAGTTCCGCCTGACAGCGTCTTTGAACAGAGCTTCTCTCTCACTCTGCAACGACTTGATTTCTTGACGCGCCTGCTCTAAACGCAATTCTTTCCGGGCATTCTCATCACTCAGCTTTTTGACCTCCTGTTTATACATCTCTGCCTCACGTTTGCACGTCTCTATCTCACGTTTATGCGCCTCTGCCTCCAGCCTCCAGGCCTCTGCAACATGCCTGCAAGACTCTATATCAACTTGTGATCTGAACATGCCAACACCCAGATCAAAAAAACTTTCTTTGTCAACTCCCTCGATATCTCCAAAAGCTTCGTAGAGAGACACGATTATATTAGCTGACCTAACATTTATTTGCTCTATCAGCTCATCCTCCCTTGCCGTCAGAGCTTTTCTAAAATTAGCTGATTCAAACGCCGAAGCAAATCTGACATACAGGGTGTCTGTGAGATCTGGCGATCTGGCATCTACTGGTGCAGGAGAACTCCTTCCGAACTGGGCCGTTTTTTTAAACTCGGCTGTTACTTCAGTTTCTCAATCCCACTTCTGACACCAAATCTGTCGTGGAACGCAGTTTCGCAGCAGAATTATGGGGAAAATGCGTGAGGCGTTGACTATTTTATCAGTGATTTATTGCAAAGAATGCGGATTCCCTCTTCCCGAAACTACACCACCACTGTGAATTCTTTTTGATTGAGATCAAAGTAACATTTCCGAAAATGGCAAATTAAAGAGTCTATGATGTTTAAAGAGAGTTCTTTTGAGTTTTGTGGTTTGAGTTAATAGTTCGTCAGCTACTCACAGTCTGTAGCTTGGCAGGGAGTCCCTTTCTCCCGATGAGGGTCCAGGTATGCAGGTTTTAGCCTCTGCGACTCGGCGTCCGCCCGAGGCGAGACTAGATCGGCGAGCAGTTTGTTGTTGTTAAGTCCGGGAAAAAAAAAACCCAGAAAGGCTGGAAAAACCCAGAAGGACAAGACGCAGACCCAGAAGGCTAGGGCAAGGGCGCAAGGGCCTCGATCCTGGCCTGTCCACCATTTTTATAATGCTCCAAAATAGGACTAGCCCACCATTCAGACCACTTTTACATTGTTCACATACATTGGTAAAAACCAGTAAGCAATTTATATAATTGGATAATATTACTCAAACAATATAAAGACCACTCCTCAGGCCAGCCCACCTGCAGGTGCTGGGCAGGCCTGAGATAGTCGTTTCTACTTAACCAAAACAATACCCTGTTGTCTGGAAAGCGAGGTCAAGTGGAAGGGAAAACATGGCCAGTGTTTACCTTTTCACTTACCCTGGGGAGAAATCTTCCCATGGGACTGAAAGATTGTTTTGGGTTTTCGATGCTTCTGGCTTGAATGTGAGGCACTAGAAACTACACAATATAGCAAAAAGCTTAGAGAGCCTTTTGCTACTCTCCATGACACAAGGAGTACCACCTCCTTCACAACAGGGAGCTACTATTACAGTTATTATACTCCCCTCTTCAGATTCTGGGAAAACTGCCAATGTTCCTGACAACAAAGATAATAATGCGTCAGGGCTGGCAGGCATCCCAGGAGCACAGGCAAATAATCCCACTAATAATAATAACACCAGCTCAGCCAGTTCGAATCCCCAGCCAGCAGATCAGAACCCTGTTAACTCTAAGGCAGATCTGAACTCACAGACCCCAGGTCAGACCCCCAATGATTCAAACCCTCCAGCAGAAATGTCAATGGCTGTTGATATGCAGGCCTTTTTGGCACCTGCTAAGGCAAAAGCCAAGACACAGTTTTTGACAAAGTGTGATTCAAAGGAGGATGTAAGAGAGGGGACCTCTGGTGAACAAGAGGAGGAAGAGGAGGCATTTAATCTTTGGGACCTGGTGAAGATGCTGGTATCGCAATACTCAAATAAGAAGAGCGCTGTGAGGTTGGCTGCCAAGAAAGAGGATGGTTCCAATGAGTTTAAGAGTGCTATGAGGAAGGTTCTGTTTCTAGGCCAGGGACAACCAGATCAACAAGAGGAAGAGGAGGAGGGTGGCATCCAGGACTCCAATGATCCTCTCAGAGAGGTCAGGGAAGTTAGAAAGGAATACCCAAGGGAATCAGGTAAGCCAATCCTAAAGTGGCTAGCGAGGTGCTGTAGCATTGGTGCTAATGCCCTGCAGGTAGGAGACAAGTCTGCCAAGCAGCTAGGACCACTCACCAAGGAGAGTGGAGTGGACAAATACCTAGCAAGTCCTCTTGGTAAGGTTAGCTTGTGGACACGTCTCCGTTGGCTGTGGCTATGAGATATCCTTCCCAAGATGATCTGCCATGGGCTGCCAAGAAGTGGAACACCGTTGAGCAGGGAATTAAGCTTCTGAAGGAGTTTGCTGTGAAGGAAGTGCTTTATGGGGATCATGGCACACATGAGCCTGATGACATTGCTCTTGGAACGGGTCTCATGAAGAAGCTGATTAAGCTTGCTCCTTCATCCTATGCTAACGTCTTGGCCAGCAAGTTTCTATCAAGGAGTAATAATGGAAGGTCTGTTACAGTTGGTGAATTCACTGACCAGCTCAGGCAGGTAGAGGACAGCTTGTCACATTCTGGCCTAGTCTCTGCCATACAAACTATGACCACAGAGATTAAAGACAGCAGGAAAGAACTGAAGGAGGATCTTAAACACATTGCCAATCTGGTAAACTATACCATTCCTGCATCATCTGAATGGGTGCATGTTTCTGCGATCAGGAACAGAAGCCCACCTCCTGCAAGGCAATTCCAGCCCAGGAGGAGACAAATTCCGTCTATACATCAGCAATTACTTGCGTCACTGTGGATAATTCTGCGTGACACATGGTTGGAACATAAACAAATGGCATAGTAAACCTACTACATCTCCTTCAAAGAGACTCAGGGAACTGCAGAGTGGCAGAAATAGAGGCAACAATGCCAGAAAAGTAGCTGTCACTTCTGCAGCTCCCCAGAGCAACTGCAATTATTCCAACAATTGCAATTTCTCTCACATCAAGACCAATCACTGTGTACACCCTACATGCCATGTTCAGCATTAGGGTTGCCCTGCCTCCAGCCAGGAGGAGGAAAGGGATAGTGGAGAGAACTGAATCTATTGGAATGTATTCATTAGGTGGTCTGGATGGTAGCCAATGCTCTATGGGGTTGGCTGAAGGACTGGAAGAAGCATGGTTGGCAGAGGAAAGGAAAGCCTATTTGGTGTGCTGATCTATGGCAGGACATTGATGCACGGCTGGAGAGAACTCCAGTGAAGGTGCAGCACGTAGACGCACACATGCCTAAGAGCAGAGCTACTGAGGAACACCAACACAAGCAGCAGGCAGACCAAGCTGCTAAGATTGCTCAAGTTGATACCAACTCTGATCTTGACCTTAATTGGAAACACCAAGGTGAACTGTTTTTAGCTCGGTGGGCCCATGACTCATCTGGACATCAAGGCAGAGATGGAACATACCGATGGGCACGCGATAGGTCAACTGACTTGTCCATGGACGCTATCACCCAAGTCATCCATGACTGTGACATTTGTGCTGCTATTAAGCAGGCTAATCAAGCCCTTGTGGTATGGTGAGAGATGGTCAAAGTACAAGTATGGTGAAGCCTGGCAGATTGACTACATCACTTTACCTCAATCTCGTTCTGGCAAGCAGTATGTGCTGACGATGGTAGAAGCCAGCACTGGATGGTTGGAAACCTATCCAGTTCCACATGCTACTGCACGTAACACCATTGTTGGTTTGGAGAGACAGATCATGTGGAGACATGGAACTCCAGAGAGAATCGAGTCAGACAATGGCATTCTTTTCAAGAACAATCTTGTGAAAAACTAGACCAAGGAGCATGGTATTGAATGGATCTATCACATACCCTACTATGCACCAGCTTCAGGGAAGATTGAGCGCTACAACGGTTTGCTGAAAACCACCCTAAAAGCCATGGGGGGTGGAACTCTGAAAGACTGGGACAAACATTTATCACAAGCTACCTGGTTGGTAAATAGTAGAGGTTCAGTAAACAGAGCAGGACCTGCACAATCAGACTTGGTCCAAACAGTAGACAGTGATAAAGTTCCTGTTGTACGTGCAAAGAATCTGTTAGGGAAAACTGTTTGGGTATTTTCTCCTTCGGGCGAAGGGAAACCTTTCCGAGGGGTGGTGTCTGCTGAAGGTCCTGGTCACACCTACTGGGTAATGCAGGAGAATGGTGAAATCCAGTGTATTCCACAGAGAAATCTGACTTTAGCTGAGAGAGTTTAAATTCAGAGTGTATAATACAAGCTGTTAGGAGTTTTCTGTTCTAGGTAACATCGGCGCCCAACACTGAGAGAATCTATGAGAGAATCTACAATACATGAGCATGAACCCAACGTCACCTGGGAGTCCCTGTTCTCGTCTCACCTGTGAGGAGACAAGCTGTTCTGAGCTTTTGAATCACCTACATCTGAGATAATCGGAATGAAGTGTGAACTGAACTTGTAATATTCATTAGTGAAATATGGTTTAGATTAGATCAGATAATTCTCAGCGATACTCTGAGTGAAGCAGACAGCGGTAGAGTGTGCTAGTTTGAAGCAGGGTAGAATGTTTTGGTGAGAGAAAGTATCAGTGTACTGAGGCTGGCGAGACGCGGATCGGGGCACTGACGAGTCGACTCTATAGCTTCTGTGGATCAGTGCGATTTATTAAGGCAATACAGCGGCTTATATAGTGCTCAGAGGAGGTGTACCCAGCCAGCCTGGGACTGGTACAAGTGGACAGTACCGATTTGCCCCAAGCCACATGCAGGGTGCAGATAGGTTACCCTTATCAAAACAACCTGTGGTTCCACCCCAGGAGGCTGGCAGATTCCAACCCCCAGCAGGTGTGCGTGGGTTGCTCACAGTGCCTTCCAGTTCAAGGACATCTCCCATCACAAGTTCTCATGTTTACAGCTCATGCCCCGCTGCGGGAGAAATTCTCCACAATACCCCCTTCTTTTTCTTTGAGCAACCCATGTGTGATCTTACAAAGGCCTTGTTCGATACAGGTATGGATGATACAAGTGCAAATCAATAATGCTAGAGTTAAGAGAATGCGTCTGTTAAGAACCTTTTTGCTAGTGGCAATCGTCTGGCAAGCTAATCACCCAAGCTCAGCTAACAATCCCAAAAGCTATTTCTGCAAAGCGACAGGAAGTGAAATGTTCAAAAACCGAAAAGTCCAGATGAACATCACAGCTACTGGAGAGTGCAAATCCGTCGTCCTCGTTGGTTCAGTGTGGCAGCCGATGTTGTAGATGAGTCAGCTGTCCAATATTTCTCCTCAGACTCCCATAGTTCTGGATTCACTTCACAATTCTCAGAGATCTTGATGTTCTCATCACACTTCTTAGCTGTGAGTTGCGTCTGCTTGAGAACAACAAACCTCTAAATACAGTACAAAGATATGCCCTAGATGTTGCATTCAGGTTATTCTAATTAGGCTTCTTCCCACAGTTCTTCCTCTGCTTTTAGAATTTAGGGCAGTGTTTTTTATCCCTTGCAGGGCCCTTGCAAGAGACAAAAGTCACTTTGCCATCTCGTGCCAATTTGAGTGGGCTTTGGCCTTCACAAAAAGATGCTAAGCTGAATCTATTCCATTAAACCACAATCACTGAAAATTCATGAATACACCCAAATTTGTTAACCATGGTCAAAACCTTATCATCCACCCCTCACACATAGCCATCACTTCAGTACTCCTTTCAAGATCTTGTCACAATTCTGCCATCTGAGCAGGATTTCTGCTCACTTTAAGAAAAGACAGGCTAATCATACTCAAGCTGGTCTCCATCTTAAGGCCTGTGAAAATAAGGGATCAAACACAAACAAATACAGAGACAAATGCAAGTGAACAAATACAGAAACAAATACAGAAACAATCACAAACATATTGATTGCCTAGGCCAATAAACCCATATACCTCCTTCCTTGTCTTTCTACCCCCTTTTTCCCCCCCTCTTTTTTTTTTTTTATTCCAGTACTACCCAGATATACAGAAAAAACCCAAAACCAGAACATCCCATGATATCCCTATATCAAAAAAATCCCATAATTGTCATAATACAAACTCTTAGCCTTAACTATATTATTTTAGCAGCTTAAAGGTCTAGGAAATGAAGGAAAATAGGAGAAAATGGCAAAGAAAATTCAAGAAGTGTGGTACCACAGCAAAGTCAGAATCAGAACAGAGGGGAAAATAAGATCTTCCTAGAAATTCTGATACAATCAGTTAACGTCAATACTCATAGGTAGCAGGATACGAAAATGCGAGTCTGTCACTTCAAGAGTTAAACCACTTCAACTCCGCACCCGGGGTGAGAGGCAGGGGAGGAGGAGGGAGAGGGGGCGGGGTGCTCATGAAGCCGCGCTGGGCAGAGGCAGGGGAAGGGGGAGGTGGGGGGAGGAGGGTGAGGGGGGAGGAGGGAGAGAGGAGTGTGTCTCGCAGAGCCGGCGCCAGTTTCCAACTTGCAAGCCGGGACGGGAAAGGGACTCTGCCGAATTCCACCGCCGGGCGGGGGGGCTGGGGGGGGAAGGCAGCTCGGACTTCCAGATGACTCCTTACTCGAGCTGGTCTTCAAGCCCCGTCCCCCAGAGTCTTTCTGTTCGTCCGTCTGTCTCTTTGGTGTTTCTCTTTTCCTGTACACACGATCGGTGGGGGGCGGTGTGGGGGGGGGTGGCCTCCGCTGGGCTCTGTGGCTGGGGAGGGGGCGTGGCTCCGCTGAGCTCCGCAGCGTGTCCGGACCGCCCACTCTCCACGCCCCCGTGCCATACAGTCTGCCATTCGTCCTCAGTCACTCTGGTGTTTTCCTGTGGGTACGATCGGTGGGGGTGGGGGGGGTGGTTCCGAGTTCTCTGGTGTAGGCACTCC
This sequence comes from Pogoniulus pusillus, assembly GCF_015220805.1. Lineage (NCBI taxonomy): Eukaryota > Metazoa > Chordata > Aves > Piciformes > Lybiidae > Pogoniulus > Pogoniulus pusillus. The sequence continues at coordinate 452,290 of NC_087270.1, read as the reverse complement.
TGCCGTTCCTACTTTTCTCTGTGCTTTTCGTTCTTTCTATGGTGGGGACGAGGTGGGGGCTGCCATCCAGATGATCGAATGCGGAAGGAAAGTGCCATAGCGGCTGGCAGATTTGACACGGCAGCGGCGGCTGGAAGCAGCCGTGTTGCACAGCAGTCCCGAAAAACTTTTACAGGCTGAGAAACTTTTGTAGCTCGCCGCCGCCAGGCAGGGGAGGGGTGGATGGTGCGCTCTGTTAAGCAGCAGGACTCCGAAAGCGAGGTGGGGGGGGGGGGGGAGGAGGGCATTTGCTGCTTTTCGGCAACAGCTGTTCTCGGGGGGAGATCCGTCTCTGCGCAGTTACTGCCTCCGAGAAACGCCCATACATATCACAGTATCACAGTATCATCAGGGTTGGAAGAGACCTCACAGATCATCAAGTCCAACCCTTTACCACAGAGCTCAAGGCCAGACCATGGCACCAAGTGCCACGTCCAGTCCTGCCTTGAACAGCTCCAGGGACGGCAACTCCACCACCTCCCCAGGCAGCCCATTCCAGTGTCCAATGACTCTCTCAGTGAAGAACTTTCTCCTCACCTCCAGCCTAAATCTCCCCTGGTGCAGCCTAAGGCTGTGTCCTCTTGTTCTGGTGCTGGCCACCTGAGAGAAGAGAGCAACCTCCTTCTATCCACAACCTCCCCTCAGGTAGTTGTAGAAAGCAATAAGGTCACCCCTGAGCCTCCTCTTCTCCAGGCTAACCAATCCCAGCTCCCTCAGCCTCTCCTCGTAGGGCTGTGCTCAAGGCCTCTCACCAGCCTCATCGCCCTTCTCTGGACACACTCAAGCATCTCAATGTCCCTCCTGAACTAGGGGGCCCAGAACTGAACACAGTACTCAAGCATCTCAATGTCCCTCCTGAACTAGGGGGCCCAGAACTGAACACAGTACTCAAGGTGTGGTCTAAGCAGTGCAGAGTACAGGGGCAGAATGACCTCCCTGCTCCTGCTGACCACACCATTCCCGATGCAGGCCAGGATGCCACTGGCTCTCTTGGCCACATGGGCACACTGCTGGCTCATATTCAGGTGGGTATCAGCACCCCCAGATCCCTCTCTGTTTGGCTGCTCTCCAGCCACTCCGACCCCAGCCTGTGTCTCTGCATGGGGTTGATGTGGCCAAAGTGCAGCACCCTGCACTTGGAGCTATTGAACCCCATCCCCTTGGACTCTGTCCATCTGTCCAGGAGGTCAAGGTCCCGCTGCAGAGCCCTTCTGCCCTCCAACCCAGCCACATCTGCCCCCAGCTTGGTGTCATCTGCACACTTGCTGATGACTGACTCCATGCCCTCATCCAGATCATCTATGAAGATGTTAAAGAGGATGGGGTCCAGCACTGATCCCTGAGGGACACCACTAGTGCCAGCCACCAGCTGGATGTGGCACCATTTACCACCACTCTCTGGGTCCGGCCCTCCAGCCAGTTCCTAACCCAGCACAGAGTGTTGCCATCCAAGCCGCGGGCTGACAGCTTAGCCAGCAGTTTGCTGTGGGGGACAGTGTCAGAGGCCTTGCTGAAGTCCAGATAGACCACATCCACAGGCCTCCCCACATCCACCAAGCGGGTCACCCGCTCATAGAAGGAGATCAGGTTGGAGAGGCAGGATCTGCCCTTCCTAAACCCGTGCTGGCTGGACCTGAGCCCTTTGCCATCCCTCAGGTGCGCAGTTATCGCCCCCAAGCTAACCTGCTCCATCAATTTCCCTGGCACTGAGGTCAGGCTGACAGGTCTGTAGTTCCCAGGTTCCTCCATCCGACCCTTCTTGTGGATGGGGACCACGTTGGCAGTTTCCAGTCTCCTGGGACCTCTCCGGTGAGCCAGGACTGCTGGAAAATGATGGAGAGCAGCTTGGCCAGCTCTCTCATCACCCTGGGATGTATCCCATCTGGTCCCATGGACTTGTGGGTGTCCAGGTGCCTCAGCAGGTCCTGAACTAAGTCTTCATGAATTTCCAGGGGAACACACTGCTCCCTGACCCCATCCCCCAGTTCAAGAGGCCACTTGCCTCCTCCTCCCTCCTTGCTGTTGAAAACTGAGGCGAAGAAGGCATTCAGGACCTCAGCCTTTTCTACATCATCAGTTATAGTGTTCCCCTCCTGGTCCAGTAAGCAGTGGAGGCTCTTCTTGCCCTTCTTTTTAGCATTGATACATTTATAAAAGTGCTTTTTGTTATCTTTCACGGAAGTGGCAGCCTAAGTTCTAGCTGGGCCTTAGCCTCTCTAATTTTTCTCCTGCATAATCTGGCTATCTCCTTAAACACGTCGGGAGAAGCCTTCCCCTCCTTCCAGAGGTGATACATCCTCTTTTTCTCCCCCAATTCCTTCAGGAGCTGTTTGCTCATCCAGGCTGGTCGCCTTCCCTGCTGGCTCATCTTTCAGCACATGGGAACTGCCAGTTCCTGTGCCTTCAAGAGCTCCTGTTTAAAGTAGGTCCAACTATCCTGGACCCCTTTGTTCTTAAGGACTGCTGCCCAGGGGACTTTGCAAATAAGTTTCTTAAGCAAATTGAAGTTTGCCCTCTGAAAGTCCAAGGTGTGGGTTTTGTTGTAGTGGCTCCCTACCTCCCTGCATATTGAAAACTCCACTAGCTCATGATCACTACACCCCAGGCAGCCTCCCACTGTCCCATCTCCTACCAGCCCTTCTCTGTTGGAGAGCAGCAGGTCAAGCTGAGCTTGACCCCTAGTAGGCTCACTTAACAGCTGCATCATGAAGCTGTCCTCCATGCACTCTAGAAACCTCCTGGACTGCCTCCTCTCTGCTGAATTAAGTTCCCAGCAGATATCTGGCAGGTTAAAGTCACCCACAAGGACAAGATCTGATTATCTTGAGACAGCCTCCAGCTGTTTGTAAAATATCTGTTTCCTCATCCTGGTTGGGTGGTCTGTAACAGACTCCAACCAGGATGTCAGATTTATTAGTCCTCCCTCTCATTTTAACCCACAAGCTCTCAATCCCTTTGTTCCTCGCCTCAAGCTCTGTGGCAAGGAGTGACTCCCTAATATATAGGGCCACCCCTCCTCCTCTTCTCCCTTCCCTATCTCTCCTGAAGAGGTTATATCCCCCCAGTATAACACTCCAACCATGCCTGTCATCCCACCAAGTGTCTGAAATGGCAACTATCTCATAGTCACCCTGGTGGACCAGGACTTGCAGTTCCTCCTGCTTGTTACCCAAGCTGTGTGCATTAGTGTAGATGCACTTCAGCTGGGCTCTCAATTCCTCAATTGTCCCTAGTTTCCGTCCCACTCTCTCCTTCTCAGAGAGAGTAATTGCCTTACCCACCCCCTTCAGATCTAGTTTAAAGCCTGCCTAATGAGCCCTGCCAACTCCAGTGCCAGGACTCTCCTGCCCCTCTTAGATAACTGAACCCCATCAGGATCAAGCAGGTCCAGCTCAGTAGAAGTTCCCCCAAGGTCAAAGAACCCAAAGTGTCTCCTCTCACACCATCCCTTGAGCCAGCTGTTGATGTCATAGGTTCTGCTGTTCCTCTCTGTGAACTCTCTTGCCACAGAGGGGACTGAGCAGAACACCACCTGTGTTCCTGCCCCATCTATCAATTTCCCCAGGGCCTTAAATTCCTTTTTAATTTCCCTGGTTCCCTTCTTCTTGATTTCATCCCTGCCAGCCTGTATTGCCAGTAAGGGGTAATAATCAGAGGGCTGTATTAGGTTAGGGAGTCTCCTGGCGATGTCCCTAACCCGGGCACCAGGAAGGGAGCAGACCTCCCTGTGAGATGGGTTGGGATGACAAATGGGTCCCTCCGTCCCCCTCAAAACTGAGTCCCCAGTGACTAAGACTCTTCTCTTTTTCTTGTTTTTTGTGAAGCTGATGACCACAGTTGGTGGGGACTGCTCCACCCTAGGCATCCTGGCTGGATGCTCCTCAGCCCTCCCATCCTCCCTGCTCTCTTCATGAAGCACCTCGTACTTGTTATGCAAGGGCAGTGGAAGAGGAGGAGAGGGCCGGGGTGGACTTCTCTTACTGCCTTTGACAGGGATTTGTATCCATCCCTCCCTGTTTCCAGGGGCAGTTCCCTTATCAGGGGTGATCTGCAGAGCCTGCTCCCACAGATCCAACTCCCTTTCATTTTCCCTTATAGACCTGAGCCTGGATACTTCATCCTTCAGCACAGCCACTTCATCTTTCAATTCTGCAACCAAAGTGAGCAGAAAGTTCACCTGCTCACACCTGGTGCAATTGTTCTCCCCTTCCCCTTCTACAGTGAGTGAGAGGCTCCAGCACTCCCTGCATCCAGTAGCCTGAACTCCTATGTGTTCCAGGGTTGAGTCTGTCTGTGTGCACACGCTTTTCCTGCCCTTCGTAGTGCGAGTGACAGGCACAGTGCACAGTGATGCTGACAGGCAGAGACAGAAGGGGAAAAAAAAAACCAAAACCAAACTAACAGCCGCAGGCTGTGGCTCTGCAGCCACATTGGCGGCGCTTGCGGCACGCGGCGCGGTTTTAAATCTCCCGCGGCTGACGTCACGAGCCCCTGTCACAGCCTCGCTCTCTCTCTCGAGACAACAGCCCTGCCGTCCCCCCTGCTTACCTTAACGTCTCTCTCAGAACCACGGAGAGCAGCAGAATGGGGCAGAAAAAACGATCCAGCAGCAATCCCCGCAGCGGTTTCACTCTCTCGGCTCAGCTGCCAAAATGGCTGGTTAGTAATGGGTTAACCGAGAGAGAAGAGAAAAAAAAAAAGGGAAGAAGAGCGAGTTTCCCCACCAGGGGGTATAGTAGCATCCAATCTCTTACGTTTCTGCCAGCTCCTTTCGCATGGAGGTGAGGTGATGTCTCAGCTCCTCCTCGGGGCCCCAGCAATCCAAGGGCCGGGTCTAGGGCTCCGTTGTTTGTGGCCTAGAAGCCTGGCGGTTGCGGCCAAGAGGCCTGCCGGTCGCGGCCTACAGGCCTGACGATCGTAACCTAGAGGCCTGCCAGTCGCGGCCTAGAGGCCTGAAGGGCTGCTGGTGGTCCGGAATGCAGGCCTCAGTACCTGGCTGCGCAGCGATGCGGTGGTTCAATCAGTGTATTCAGGCACCATTTGTCAGAGTCCAGAGGCTGGCACTGACGAGTCGACTCTATAGCTTCTGTGGATCAGTGCGATTTATTAAGGCAATACAGCGGCTTATATAGTGCTCAGAGGAGGTGTACCCAGCCAGCCTGGGACTGGTACAAGTGGACAGTACCGATTTGCCCCAAGCCACATGCAGGGTGCAGATAGGTTACCCTTATCAAAACAACCTGTGGTTCCACCCCAGGAGGCTGGCAGGGTCAGCCCCCAGCAGCTGTGTCCGCCCCAGGGGCTGGCAGATTCCAGCCCCCAGCAGGTGTGCATGGGTTGCTCACAGTGCCTTCCAGGTCAAGGACATCTCCCATCACAAGTTCTCATGTTTACAGCTCATGCCCCGCTGTGGGAGAAATTCTCCCACAAGAAAGTAGATAATTGGCTGTGAAAGGAAAACAATGGTTATGTCTGCTCCCCTCACAGTCTCGCTGAGAGGTATGGAAACAAGAAAGTAAACATTAGATAACATTTTCGCCATTTTGTTTTTCACTCTCTGGCTGGGCTTTGACTGAGCTGCATCTCCCTAACCTCTCCTTCCACTCACCTTTGCTTCTTAACCTCTTGGCTGAACCTCTGTTCTTCCTTAGGACTGGGGTAAGGTTGAGAGGTGCAGGGGGAAGGTGCAGGAGTGGTTGAGAGCCCCTCCTGGGGACTCAGGTTTCTGGGAGGGGAGTTGTGTTTCTGTATTACCTTTTACCTTGTATATTTCTGTATATAACTGTATATACTGTAAATATCTGCTTGTATATTGTGCTAGCTGTAAATAAATAGCTTCATTTATATTCCCAGAGTCCGGCTGAGTTAGCTGGGGTACCTTCTAAAGTGTGGGGGGGTGGGTAACAGCCAAACCACCACAGCCTGCCCATACTTTTTCCAAATTAGGGAAAAGCAAGCCAATGGCTTTGCCTAATATGGTATGGTTTGGCTAACTGCCATCCTGTTTGGCTATTCTTGTGTCCAAAGGGCAGTTAATCTCAACCCACATGGATAAAAAGAGATATGCAGGTGAACAATGTGCTTTTGCTTCCCTGCTTTTGCTTCGCTGCTCTGCTTCCCTGCTCTTTGCCGTGCTCTCTCTGCTGTGCTCAGACATGCTGCTATTGCACACTGCCTTATTGCACATTGCCTGGTAAACTCCACTGCCAAGAGTTACCAGGAGCAGCCCCTGGATGTCTGCATGTCATCAGCCCGTGTGGTCAGCGTGACATTGTGCCAAGACCGCATGACATTCTGCCTTGTGCACCTGAAGGTCCTGCTTAGAACTGCTGGACATAAATACAGGTCGTCCAGAAGAAGCCAGGAAAGCAAGGCCAGGGATTGTCTGCGTCCTTTCCCCAGAAGTCGGGAAGATTCAAGTCTCAACGTCTGACAAGACGGAATCCCCTGAAAGCCTTTGAGTGCTGTCTGGACTGTGGCTAAGCCCCATGAGTGGATAGTAATAATTTTGAGTAAATGCTTAAATGCCTCTTTGTAATTCTCTGCTGTCTTCTGCCATAGAGCAGAAAGAGCTTGAGCACATCTACTGGGCAAGCAGCATATTGACTGCAAGCAGCATTTGACTGCAGGAATCTTCTCTTCCAGGTCAATTAATGTTTATATATATTTTGCTGGTTATATTAGATCTAGATATTATCCATAGAATGTTTCCATGACCATGTAAGAACTGAAATATTATTAAAATTAGTGGTCAGGGATGGCGAGAGTTCTGAATAGCAAAATTAATAAACAATATTAATTTTGGAAAATATAATCTCACACCAATTAATTTCCCCTCCACAACAGTGTGAAAGAATAAATTAGAAATATGTTTGCTTATACTCTTATTTGGCACCTCTGTGTCTGAATTCATGCATGACTAATTTAAATATTTAGAAGAATGCTCATACTTATATTTCTGCCTAGATAATAATTTGGAATGCTTTCCAGGTGTAAATTTATGGTACTTTTCAGGTGTAAACAAGAGACAATTCCTCAAAAACAATATCTTGGTTACAACACTCCCACTTCTTATACTTCTGAAATATAAATTATCTCTAATTTAACATGGGAAAGGCTAGGCTGGAAATGCCAGAATGTTGAAAGGTAAAAAACTTCTGTTTTTTTAAACAGCTTTTCTTTTACAGTGTGGAAGGAAGTCTGCCAAAAAAAGGAAAAACATTTATGCAATAAGAACAGTGACGTTGTGATACTTGGGGAAGGGTGTGTGTGGAACCCAACAAAAATCATAGAAATATTTCATTTAACAGAGAATTTATCTTTTGGGGAATACTTATTTTCATTTGGCACATGCACATGGCATCTGACTCCATTACTTTTATGTCTTTAGACAAGATGCATTTAGGAAAATGTATAAGCAAATCTAGTATAAAAATTGGAATTATATTATGTTTTAATTCATAGCTAATTTTTAGAAACTCTGTGGACACCTGCATTTTCAAGGTAGGTAAGCCCTTAGAGATAAACATGTAGCTACATTTATGTTAGGCAGTGACTAGCTGTGTGTAGGTAATTTACTGATGATTTATGGTCTACTGGTTAATTTTTGTGATTTTAAATATTGGATTTTATGTGTGTTAGGACTGTATGTTACAAACCCCGTGATGGTATGGCTGTTACAGCTGGGGCAGGTGATTGTTTGGGTGTTACCCACCCCCCTACACTTCAATAATCACCCAGACTAGGCTCAGCTGGCTCTCTACAGAAATATACACAGGGCAGTACTGGATCTTCAGGCTTTTACTTGCATTTCACTGTCTCCAGCTAACATTTTTCAGGGATTTTTCCCTGCATGATGAGCAGGTTACCACTGAATATGTATGTTTGGAGAAAATACAGTGCTAATGGAACCGGCATAGCTGTATTGATTTAATTTGAGTTATGGCAGGGTTTGCTCATCTCCTGCTCTGTGAAGGAATGTTCAGTAGTGACAAACCCCTGTCAGATGGATGCTATGTGAAGAGAATGTGAAGTGGTTGAGCCAAGGAAGCCAGCAATTTGTAAATATACTGTGAGACTCCATTGCGTTCTTCCCTTTTCTATTTTATCCTGTTTCTACCTTTTTTAACCATGTTCTTTGCCTATTGTTGTCTATTCCCTGTTTCCACTTTGCTGGTAATGATGCTGGCCTTTGCCTATAAAGAGATCATTATGTCAACTTCTCTTTTCCTCACAATTGTGTATTTTCAAACTATGATTTCTGAAATTTTATTTTAAAATGGTCTTATTTTTAAAATTATCTTCCCTAAAGTTCAACTCTTTATTATTTGGGAAGTGTTTACCCAAAACTTCTATTACAGCATTACTCCATTGAATTACTGGTTTGAGATCTATCTTTAGCTGAGTGAGAGACACCTTCACAGAGTGGTTAAATCTGAGTACTTCAAAGGTTGCTGTCTTTGTTCACTGAAACTTCAGGGAGATTAGTATAAATATTTTCTTCTCTTAAAGATTTCACCGAAGTACCTAGAATTTGATGTGATGAGTTTGGGCTATATCATCTCAGTACCTTTGGCACAGATAGAACAAGGGGTTTTAGTGTGTAAGGTTCCAGTTACTGCAAACAATGTACAATCAGTAAATCTGCTTAGCTGGATCATTAGTGATCTCTTTTTCTACCTCCATAACTTGTAAGATTTGTTCATGTTGGTTTTGACTGCAAAAAGCACTGAAGTTGTTCACAAACAATTAACTGTTTCTGTTCTGTGATGTTGAACTCAAAAGGGAATAGGAAAAAATAGGTTCATAACTGAAATAATGTTTAAGAACTGTGTTTTATAACATACATATTTATGAAAATGTTCCTACATATTTTTAATAATCTCTAGCTCTTATCAGAGTTTCCACCTTCAATCAAATACTCATTTATATTGAAAGTCTTTTTATAGAAAATGTAAATATTTGTCAGAAGAGCAAATAGTTCATCAAGTAGATGGCACTGATATTTTGAAAGCCATTTTGGTACCTCTCTTTAGCCAAGGAATCTGCAATTTTATCTATCAGCTGCTCTCTAACCGTAAATTAGGTGTTCTAAGATTTCCCTCAAGATAGAGTTTCCAAAATCTGATTTTTAAGGGTGAAGGACCACCCTTATGATTTGTTTCCATACTTTCTGTGCTCAAATGTTACAGAGAAAACATTTGTTTGAAAAAGTAAAACTCACTAGAGTAGTGAGGTTATGTCAGAGCAACTAGGCAAAATCTGAAATTCCATAATCTCTCTTGCAGGTTTCCTTTCAGATTTTTTCCATAAGATAACTTGAACAGTTTTCTATTACTAGACTCTGAAAGTGCTCTTCTATTCACTTAATTGTATACTCTATATGAAAAATGTATGTAGTCTAGAGTGTTCTCTTAATGCCTATGAAGTAGGAAAATCATCAGTAGGAGTTGGGCTACTTGGCACAATCCAAGACTTCACCAAGATCTTTCAAGACTAACTAACCTATTCTGAACTAAGTAGTATCTTCTTTGTGTTGCTGTATCTTACATTTGTTTGACAATCCAAGCTATTACTCTGGTGCAAGAAAGACTATTCAGGTTCCTGCTTTCCAGTTGCTATGTACTTCAACTCATAACGTAGATTGAGCCATTTCAGAGGGAGACAATTATCCATTGTATCCATTATTTTCTATATGACAGGAGCCAGTTTTGTGACCCTTGAAGAAAAACTAAGAATTCTTCACAGTTGTGAAGCAGTGTAAAGCAAAGGGAAATATACTTTTCACTTACAGGCTGGCAGGCAGCTTAAGAACTTTATGAGCCTTTTAGAAATGAAGTTGAAAGCAAACATATTTACAGCAATAATGTATTTTGATTATTTTTTTTTCATTTCAAAATATAAAATACTTCTCTAATGTATGCACTGTCATCATGTGAGAGCATGGAAACTAACATAATGCTTTCAAAAGACCCACAAGAGTCTGCAGGATTGGTTGAAACATGAAAATTCCTGCCCCTATATGCTGTTAGACAAAAGTTCCTACATGCAGAGCTGAAGTGACTCAACCTGTCTAGCTATATCTTGAGAGTGGGAAGGTACTACAGAGGAATCTGGACAGGCTGGATTACTGTACCAAGGTTGATTGTATGAGATTCAACAGGGCCAAGTTCTGGGTGCTGCACTTGAGTCGCAACAATCCCATGCACCTCTAAAAGTTTATGGAGAAATGGCTTGGCTGGAAAGGTACTCAGTAGAGAAAGACCTGGTGATGCTGATGGGCAACTGGCTGAATATTAGTCAGCATGTGCCCAGCATGCTGGCATGTATCAGGAATTATGTAGCCAGCAGGACTAGTGAGGTGATTGACCCCTGAACTCAGCACGGCTGAGACCACACCTTGAGTACTACATTCAGTTTTGGACTCTTTACTTTAAGAAGGATATTCTGGAGCTGTAGCAGAGAAAGGCAACAAAACTGGCAAAGGGTCTGGAGAACAGATCTTGAGAAGAGAGGCTGAGGGAAGTGGAGTTGTTTAGTCTGGATGAGAGGAATCTGAGAGGAGACCTCATTCCTGTCTACACTTGCCTGAAAGGAGGTTGGAGCCAGGTGAGTGTTAGTTGTTTATCCCTAGTAATGAGTCTTAGGATAGGAGGAAATGACCAGGGAAGGTTTAGGTAGGATATTAAAAAAAAAATCTTGGCTGAAAGGGTTCTCAAAGACTAGGACAGACTCCCATTCCTGAAAGTGTTTCAAAGACCAGAGATGTGGTGCTGAGGGACATGTTTTAGCATTAGACATGGTAAAGTTAGAGAATGGTTGGACTTGACGGTTTTCAATGTCTTTTCCAAATGTAGTGGTTCTGTGATTCCTTATTGTTTGTTTCTTAGCAGTTTTAGTTTTGTGCTTTGGCATCACAGAACCTTAGACATTGGAAGGGACCTCCAGTGATTGAGTCCAACCTCCCTGCCAAGGCAGGATCACCTAGGGTACTTCTCACAGGAATGCAGCCTGTAATGTCTAGATCTGTGAAAATGTACCTCAGAATCACATGGGTTTAGTGCCTGGATACCACAGTCAGTTCCCTATGCTAGTGGTGAATCAGCAGATTCTTTAAGATGAGCAAGATATAAAATAATATTTGTATGCAACTGCCAAAACAGACTTAGCACCAGGTCCAGAAATAATTGTTTTAGTACTAATCTTCTTGTTTATCTTGATGATAAAGAAACTAGACTGTGTATGCTTTAAAAACAGGAGGGAGTTTGAATTCTGGACAAATTTATTCATTCAGATAATTTATTATTTTTAAAACTGGACATGAGCTATATCTTCGCTTGCCTTCTCTGAAATATTATTTCCTTTTGAAGAGCAGTTTCAAAAACACATGCTTTATTTTTAGAAATAATTTGTCTACAGAGGTCTAATTCAGAGAAATCACTGAATTTACTATACTCGCATGACCTGCAGTTTTTCTTTGGTCACAGGATATTCCAGAAAACTTTCAGTTCTAAGATTCCCTGTTTTGCTTCTGGTATTTTCTCTATAAGTTTCTGGTTCATGGAGGACACTTTTTTAAGATCTTGAATCTGGTAAATTGGTTGGTTAGCTTTTTTTTGGTCCCCAGCAGTAAGCTTTAGTACTTTCCAACAAAAAATCTCCTAGTTGGAATTTTTATTTTTCATCTCTGATATTTGCAAATGTTTTTCCAGTTTTCACATTTTAATCAGTTTGATTTTTCATTTTGTTATGTAGCTTATGCTTTTGTCATCTGTAGTGACTCTTAATGTTTTTCTTTACTGATTTCAGTAATTAAAATTATTTGGTTTGTATTGATAACTTATGCCCCATACTCAGTGTTTGAACCAATTTGATTTACTTCAGGACTGTTCTGTTTGTTAAATACAGGAAGTAATAAGGTTACTGATCATCACAATTACACTTGAGAATTGCATCCAAGACTGGAAGAAGGCTTAGTAGAGCTTACACTTAAACATGATATTAAGTCTTTGGATAAAAATGGTCTAATTTATTTCTGTCCAAGCTAGAAGCCAAATACATATCTAAACCGATTTTCACTTCCAACCTCTGGGTTTATCTGAAGAACTGGCTTGTAAAAGTGGTAAATACACATGTAAGTAAAAGTTGTTTGTTTTTTTTTTTCTAGACTGTCTTTAACACTGAGAAACCTTAAAACCTATTGTATTCCTATGATCAATCTTTGTCTGAACCTTAGGTCCAGTAACACTGGAAACCAACAAAGAATGAGAAGTCATTCCTATAATGCTGATATGGGCTTCTTTGCAATTGCAGAAGCCTTGTTAGGATGATGAAATAATATAATTTAATTTTCCTAGTTAATTTAGAAAGAAGAAATATTTACATGCACTGTATTCAGAGAGTAAGCAGTCAGATATGGCTTTTTTTGGTTGTTTTTGGCAGAACACCACAACAGTCTAATGGAGAGGAAAAACAAATGAAAACCCCAAGCCCGAACAAACAAAATGCAGCAGTTTTATGCAAGAGCTTGAAAAGGATTAAAAGTGGTGGAGCTGTATTAGTGTAAAGGGAAGGGACAGCAGGATTAGGAAGATTCAAAACCTGCTGTTCCATTAGAGAAGAAATGATGCTTTTATACTGGCCATGATTGGTTATTCTAGATTAAGATAATGAGTAAAGGTTTTCAATTATCTTCCCATCATTTTCACTTACCTTTTGACGTATTAGCTTTCATTAAGCAGCTCAAGTCCTACTAGGGTAAGTTGTCTGGTACCAGTTGTAGAAATAATCACATTAGTTTTATGATAATCTCTTGGCTGTTTCTTAATCTCTGAAGAGAAGGGTTTTGTAGTCTTTCCTGTCTCTTGCTGAGTGGTTCAGTCTGAAACAAGCTTTCTTAACTGTTGTTAACATTCTGTAAGCTTAAGAACATCTTTATATTCTTAGGCCATTTATTTCTCTGCTGCTACTCAGTTGTCTGAAAAAGAGGAGGTGCAGTAATGTAGTGGTTTGGGTGTTTCCCAGCCCCACACTTTGGAAATCACCCAGACTAGACTCAGCCAGATTTGGAAATATGAATGAAGCTGTTTATGTACAGCTAGCACAATATACAAGCAGATATTTACAGTATATACAGTTATAGACAGAAATATACAAGGTAAAAAGGTAATACAAAACACAACTCCCCTCCCAGAAACCTGAGTCCCCAGGAGGGTCTCTCAACCACCCCTTCACCTTCCCCCTACCCCTCTCAACCTTACCCCAGTCCCAAGGAAGAATAGAGGTTCAGCCGGGGGTTAGGAAGCAAAGTGGAGTAGTCCCAAAACGGAGGGTGAAATTAGAGAGTAAGATGCAGCTCTGCCAGCAGCCGAAGCAAGAGTGGTGCTGAGTGTGCTATCTACGTTTTGACTTACATTTTTATACATCTCATCAAGCCTATGAGGGAAGCAGATATCACCATTGTTTTCCTTTCACAGCCTGTAATCTAGTTCTCACCAAAACATTCTAGCCTGCTTCAGACTAGCAGAGTCATTAACGAAAATCCCAACAATCTACCCCGAAAGGTCCTTTTAGTGGACAGCGTGTAATATAAGCAACAAAACAGACTTTTATATTTTGTGTTTTGTGAGCAACATTTCAAATTTCTTTTACCTTGAGTTAATATTCTTGCTTTTAGATTTCTATATGCTACTTCAGGAAAAAGCTCTGTTATGAATTGCTGGAAAGTGATATTGTCACAGCATAGATAATCTTCTAAAAGCTTGTAATGCTAATATATCTTCTACAAGTGCATGTGGTGAACTGTCAGTGCATATTGTCGTTAATGAGTGCAGATATGGAAAACAATTACTGTCTATGAAAACACTCATTTCTAAGGTGCATATATCTAAAACAATCTGTAGTCTAAGGAAAAATGCACTCAAAAATAAATATCTGGTTTGACCATCTGTTTTTCCGATACTGATTCTTATCACTCTTTACTGCACTGAAAATGTTATAATTTATTGTAATTAAGTATCTTTAGCCTTAATGGACCTACCTTGGATATAATGATGTCCATCAGATATATTCCATTGACGTTGTTGTGTGAGTCACCTCTTTAAACCAGGTTGTCAGGAATTTGTCATTTTCTTCCTTGAGAACAGCAGTTGTGAATACTGTTAAACTATGAAATGAGGTTACAGCTCACATATGAAAATACACAATGTAATGTGAGTCAGTATTTGAGAGTATTTAAAAAGTATCAAGACAAAGATAAGCACTCTGTTTGCTTACTTAATGAGGTTACAGAGCAATTGGTTGTTTTTACTTTTTCTTTAGATTTGTGGAATATGGCTTGTTTTAAATAGGAGCTGAAAGAAGATATATCTATCTTCTATGTCCTTAAAAGTTAGCCATCTATTAAGTAAATTTGGGTTTCTATCATTCTAGGCAGAAAAAAAAAAAGGGGTTGTTGATTTTGCAGTTGGAAATAATGCGGTGTTAGAAATTAACATTAGCTGTTGCTTTCCAATGGAATGAAATTCAAACTTTACTTGGTTTTACTGTGATTTGAACTATGTCCCTTCAAACTACTTTAAAACATTTGCTTTTGGACACAGATGAAAGGTGAAAAACTGGACCACTGGAGCAGCCACAAATTCCATCAGCTGCAATGGTGCAGCAAGATGCTGGTGTTGTGGTTCCTGTTGCAGTTCTTGTTGAAAAGTAAGGCAGAAGCAGCTATGGGTGGGCTATACGTATGCACATAAAGGGTGTGAAATAAGAGTTGTAGCCCATGAAGTGACTAGACTGTCCATCATAGTCCTGGCTCTTGGGCTTTGAGATGGGATGAGCAAGAGTCCTGGGCCTAGTGGATGCAATGGCACTGCTACATCCTTCTGTAGGTGAAAATTGGATGGTTGTGATATTAGAGATGGTGAGCAGCAGAACTTCAGAACAGAAAGGTGTCTATCCAAAACTCTAACCTTATCCAGATAATATCTACATCATCGTCTGACATTTGTACATGTTGTGAATGTAGTGACTAAATAGTTACAATATTTTTCCTGGTTGGTTTGTTTTATGAGGTTCTTTTTGTTGGGGTTTTGTTGTTGTTGTTTTCAGTTTATGATGTTCTTTATCTGCTGATGTGTCAAATAAAAAACTGAATGTTTTGTTGTTGATACTGTTTGGTTTATTATTCTGATACAAGGACATGCATTCGTTTTGCTAATCTATTGCTGCAGCTTCAGTCTAGAAGGATGGGTGGATAACTGCTTGGATGCTCAGGCTGAGAGTAGTAGTTAATTGGTTGTCCTCTACCAGGATTCCTGTGTCAGGTGATGTTCTTTAGGAGTCCTCTCTAATATCTTTGTCAGTGACTTGGAGAAGGTCATAGAGAGCTTGGTTATCAAGTTTGATGATGATGCCAAATTGGAAAGTACCATCAGTACACTGCTGACAGAGAGTGGGGAGTGCTTTGAAGCAAATGCACTCTCAAGGGATCTACCTTTAGTTAACAATGAAGCTGATAAAATTATTTATTTGCATTCCTTCAAGAATGATGTTTTCTTCTCTGATATTGGCAGGTTTTGAGCTTGTGTGATAAAGTAGGTTTCAGGGTATTTTTTTTCAAATGCAGAGAAGAGACTAAGCTTTCTTAAAAGTCGCAGTTACTATGATGCTTGTGCAACTGATATTTTTCTCTTCCTCCCTCCACATACATGGACATGCACACCACACACCCCTCTCCTCAAGGCAAGTGTCTATCAAACTGCCAGAGATAGGAAAATCAACATTCATTTCCTCATCTACCCAAGCTGAATTTAAGTTTATATTTCCCTATCTCTACTTGTAGGCACTTAAATACTATTGAGATGCAACCCCCTGTGTACTTTCTGCATGTTTTTTAAATGACAAACCAGATGTAGGTTTGGTATGTGATCTCCAACATTACTGCAATTATTTCCACTTTTCAGTCCTCACTTTCTTGTAGCAGTTTAGAACAGCTACTGTATAGGTGTTGTGGAGCGCCCATAGGCTCAAAACAGGCTTATACATGCCTTGTCTTGCCTGGACATGTTTTTCTGCCCATACCAGAGGTAAACATAAAAGGAAACACAATAGACTTGGTGCCATAAAGTCTGGCCTGCCCAGGTTGTGTAACATGGTTGTATAAGATACAAACACTTGGCTTATGCCTGCCTAGTGCAAGGCCTGTGCTTTTCCCAAATTAGGGAAAAACAGGCTTGTTGCCTTTGCCTATTAGGGTATGCTTTGGTTAACTGCCAAGCTGACTGGTCATTCTGGTGGACAAGGGGCCATTAATCTCGGCCCCCATTTGATAAATAGGGGTACATAGGTAAACAAAGTGCTTTTGCTTATGCCTGCCTGCCTTCTTGCCCACCTGCTTGCTCACCCGCCATGCTCACTCTAATGCCTGCTTGCTTGCTTTGCTGCGATTTGTCTGTGCTATTTACTTTACGGAGACAGAATCTCCCATGGACTCCCAGCCAGCTGTGCACACTTGCACGCCACTGCGGTGAGTTACCAGGGCTGGATTCTGTATTGCAAGCCTTTATGGAGCCTAGTCTCCCTTGCAGCCATGCACCCTATTGCATGCCCGCTGCCTTGTCACTGCCTGGTAAGCTGCACTGTGGTGAGTTACCAGGAGCAGACCCTGGATTGTCTGCATGTGATTGGCCTGTATGGCCAGCGTGACAGTGTGCTGAGACTGTACAGTATCCTACTTCTGTACCTGAAGGTCCTGCCTAAGAGCCCCTGGACATACACACAGATCGTCCAGAAGACGCCAGGAGAACAAGGTCAGAGACTGTCCTTTCCCCTGAAGCTGGGAGGATTCCAGCCTCACCATCCATGGGCAAAGTTTCCCTGAAGATTGGACACTAGTATAGGCTGTGACATAGTGCTGGAGGGTGATTGATAAATCATAAGAATTTGTGAGTAAATGCTTTAATGCCTCTGTAATTCTCTACTGACTTCTGCCATAGTGGAGAAAGAGCTTGGCCCATCTACTAGGCAAGCAGCATACTGATCCCAAGCGGCATTTGGCCGTGGGGAAATTCCTCTCTCTGTTTATAGTTTGAATGTTTGCTAGTTATTAACAAGTTACTGTTTGATGTTATTCCTAGAGTGTCTTCCATAACGGTGTAAGAACAAATATTAGTATTCAAATTCAGTGGTTGGGGGTGGCAAGAGTTCAGAATATTAAAATTAATAAATTATATATTTTTATAGAATATCATCTCGCACCAATAAATTTCTCCCCGCTGCGACAATAGGTAGTCCTGGATATACATACACATGCAAAGACAGTGCTCACTGAAAGATTCTTGTTTGAAGAAGCACTTTTGGACTGTGATTTGTTGGCCAGACTTAGGTATGTGACCTCTTAAGACATAAAGGAAAACAAGAGAACGTGCTGAACTCTGATGCAAAGCCATTTGTAATGGTCTAAAAAGTGGACTTGAAAGGTTGAGAGAAATCTAGATAAATCTTTATTGATTCTGAAAGCAAATATGGTATTGCTATGCATCAT
Organism: Pogoniulus pusillus; assembly: GCF_015220805.1. Classification (NCBI taxonomy): domain Eukaryota; kingdom Metazoa; phylum Chordata; class Aves; order Piciformes; family Lybiidae; genus Pogoniulus; species Pogoniulus pusillus. The sequence goes on along the minus strand of NC_087270.1, from coordinate 434,712 downwards.
CTTGGATCATGTCAGGAGTTAGCTGGAGTGTGAGATATGTATTGCATTTTAATGGGAATAGATGAGCTGCAGTGAGACTTTAAGTATAAGCAGTGTGATGGAAAGTGCTAAGCTATTTAATTTGTCACTCTACATATTTTATTTGCTACTTGGTCATCTGATACAGATGAAAGTTCAGAGTGTTTTTCATTATTCTACTTCTAAACGTACTTAATATTGTTAGACAGAGAAATAGTCTGGATTTAGGCTGTATAAAGGGCTCTCTAGAGCTCTGTTTTCCGTTTCTCTGGAGCACAGTGTGGTAGGTCAGCAGAAGTAACAAAAGCTGCAAGTCCAAGTGGGATAGAGGTGGCACAACCTGGGAACAGCAGTAATATATAGGGGCAATGATGATTGTTTTTTTTTTCCCCAAGGCAGTTCCCCTGCTGCTTGGAATTGCTTGTTGTTTTGCAGCATGTCTTAAGTGGATGATGTTAGCACAGTTTTCATATGTTATTATTCACAAAATTGTAGTGATAAAACACCCACACATGCTGGAAATCTGTAAAAATTTCCAGATGTTGAGAAAATGAAATGTGAGTTTTTGAACAAGTGAAAAACACTGAACTTTGTTTCCTGTAGACGTTCCCAGCAAACATTAAGGACAAGGTTTACCTGCTTAGAATTAGACACTTGTCTGCATTTTTTCAATATATTTAAGTCAAACTAGAGAGCTGTTGTTCCTTTCCAGGTGAATGCACGAAAGATCAGGTAAGTCATGGTTTAGAGGTGTCTGTTGTTCACCCCTGGCTTGACAATCTAAACAACTGTCTCAAGTGTGGATTTCTACATTGTAACCCTTTGGCAAGATTCATTTCAAGCTGAAGATGCATACATGTGGATGTGGGCATGACCAATGTCTGTATCTTACTCTAATCATGGAAACCTGGTCTCACCTCCAGCTAGGAAAGGACCTGGATGTACCAAAAGACCTCCTGTGTCAGCCTTACATGTGTGCAGGTCTTTAAGTATCCTAAGTGTCATTCAATTCAGAATAGGTTCTTTTTCTCTTCTCTGCAATGACTATAAAGCTCTGGAATTTCATTAGTCTGCTTAACAAATAGTTATAAGTCCTAGTTCCACAGTTTGGTCAGATAATTCCTTACACATTAGTGGGAAATTCACATATAAAAAAGTAAAATGGAATTTATTTTCCCCTACTTGTGAAGAAAACAAATACAAAAACCTTGACAATCCTATATAGTTTACTAGTTATGAGACCAGTGATTATGTAACTTCAGTCTCGACCTAAGTACATCTGTTTTGACCAGCACAGAAACTCGGGGGAAAAAAAAAATCTGTAACAGCTACATTTATTTGTAAATTTAAAAATGTGAGAATGTAGGATTTTGTTGTAACAGAACTCTATATCTTAAAGGCAACATTTATGAAGTGTACATGCCTTTTTTCCTGACACAGTGGAAGGAACATCTCTAAGTCAGAAGCCACATTGCACCTCTGTTTCCTGCTGGAACTGGAAAATGTTCACATATATTTATACCTAACTATATGCTTCTAATACCATTTCACAGTAAGTTCTGCAATTAAACAGAGGACATCATTCAGTTTCAACATTTCTCTGTAACACACTACAATGGAGAGTTATTTTTAAAATTTTCCTTTTTTTTCTACATATTATTAATATCTACTTCAAAGACCAGTTAGCTCATATTTTAAACTACAGGAAGGTTTGTATGTAATCCATTTGAAGACTTTCCATTTTTTTTTGTAGAAAACAATAATTTGTTTGCATTTTGTGTATTGAGATAGAGATTGTTATTCATCATTACGAAATGTTCATATCCTTACATTTTTGTTTCTGTGCCTTACATTCACAGACTAAAACTGGTATTGCCTTGTTATATGAAGAAGCATCCCCAAATGCTTATGACATCCGACTGAAGCTTACAAAAGAAGTATTAACAATTCAAAAACAAGATGTCGTCTGTGTTAATGGGAGTGATCACAGTGCAAATGTAAGTGTTTCTATGTCTCTGTGCTCTCCACTGTGCACTTTAATGTCTTCTGCAGAGATCAGTTTATGCTGTTGGAGTGCAAGAGGTGTTAGTGGGTAATAGAAATACATGGTTGGAGTTTTTGTGCATACATACATTCTTGAATACAAAAACATGACTTTTTTTTTTTTTGGCCACTGCAGCATTTCCTTTATTCTTACATAGGTAACTAACAAAGAGAATGTCTTTAACTGAGATTGCAACACTCTTCACCAAATATTGTTAGACCATTACATGAAGGGGTGGAAGGAGGGGAGTACTTCCCATTTAAAGCATTGTAAAAGTAACCCAGTACACCAGTTTTCTTCTCTTTTGTATTGAGCACTGACAGGATGTTCGTTTAATGGCAATGAGCTGGCTGAGACAACACTTGACAATCATTTCACTTTATTCTTTCATGCCCAGATGGGACTTAATCAGTGTCAGCATGTATGTGATGCTTTTTATTTTCACCCTAAAATTCAGTTATGCCACGTTTCAAAACATGTGGTGTCCCTAAGCCATGAAAGATCTTCTGTATTACCATTTAATAATGTCACCAGAAAAACGGGTGACATTTTGCATAAGCAGTACAACAATGGTGTCTAGGTGATGGATGTCCCCAGATGTCATGTTTTTTTAAAAGAGAGATGACAGAAATTAAACTCTCAAATTAAATTGGAGGGAAAATACAGAATTATATTTAGGGAGAGAAAATACAGAGCTAGACATTATAAAGCAATTATCCCATCCATGGCAAACCCCCTTGAATTTTTTCCCATCCCAAAAAACTAAATCTACACTCCCCAGTGCTCCAAACCTCCCCCCCTCCCCACCCTGCCTAATGCCTCTGCCGTCCAAAGAGGCCTAAACAAGCCTCTGGAGGCCTACTGCTTACATGTTCTTCCCAATAAAGTGGCTTCTGCCACACACACAGGGCAGGAGGATGAGGAAAGAAGAGCTGACCTTGGTGTGTGTCTATAAAGAGCAGAATTATGGGATTGAATAACAATCTTCTGGTCCCTATAATTTTTTTTAACCCTATAGCCTCAACCTGGGACACACCAAACAGTGCATTGAATTTCCTCATATACACAGCATTCCTCTTAAAACTAAATGTAGGTATTCCAGATTTCACTAGTGAAAATTAATTTCATGAACTGAACTGGTATTTTGTGGAGTGAACAATTCATGGAAACCTCCTCAGATGTGGCCAAGAGGGAGCCTTCCTGTCTGATTCCTGTATTGCATGTTAGCTAAACAGTCTAGCACTAGGGGATATCAAGAGAGTTAGTGATATTCTACTAAGAATGAGGAGTCAAAGAGTGTATAATGGGTATCCTTACGTAAGGATGTTAGAGGAAGTGCCTGTAGAACATAAAACCATGTTTCATTCCTGTCAGAGTGTTTATATAAATTGGATATCACACAAAAATAATGTGAAATAGCTTTTAGTAGTTAGAAACATAATCTGTTGGTTTCAAAACTTGTCCATGGAACTCTGTGGAACGTGACTTACTGTTAAAAATATTCAAAAAGGTTGCATGAATTGGCAGCTAGTGAGAGGCCACTCAGTGAAGTCAGTCATGTCTATTTCTGGTTGCTATGAAATAAATAAAATCCTCAGTCAAAACCAGTCACCCTGTGTATAATTTTTGCTTCACCGAGAAGCAGGAAAACCTGCAGCTTTTAACTACAGATGTTGCTGTTAGTGCTGAGAAGTTGCATGCAAGTTGTGACTGCAAGAATCCTAGTAAAATGTGGGAGTGCTATATATGATGCATTGAGGCCTGTCAAAGGCATCAGTGATTGCTAATGATGTTCTCACATATGTTGAACTTTCATCAGTGGACATTGTTCCTTAGGGTCAAAGACTATAAAATATAGTCTATGATAGTCTATAGGGCATAGACTATAAAATACCTAGATGTATTGTTTTGTATTTTGCTATCTGTTGTTTGTTTGGGTGCAACTTTCTATACTTCAGTGGCAGCTGAAGCTGTAGTTCTTGCACTCTTAGGCCTGGATGTAGAGTAACGAGAGAAAAGCATAGTTTGTGAAATTCAAGATATGTACAGAAGAAATAACGTAAAAGTACCTATTTCTTTTCCTCAATATCCAAGTCTGAAAAAAAATCCTTCTGAGACTGTCACCATTTTGGGAAATATTCTTTTCCAGTATTTTATTATATACTGTGGTATTGATACATTTTAAAAATATATATAATAAATATATTCATAGAATTGTTTGGATTAGAAGGGACCTTAAAGTTCATCTAGTTCCAACCCCCCTGACACAGACAGGGACACAGGTTGCTCAAGACCTCCTCCAGCCTGGCTTTGAACATCTCCAGGGAGGCAACATCTATGACCTCTCTGGGCAACCTGTTCCAATGTGTAATCATCCTCACTGTGAAGAATTTTCTTCTAGTCTGGATCTGCCCCTACATACATTCCTTCTCATCCTATCACTGCAAGCCTTGTAAAAAGTCCCTTCCTGGCTTTCTTGTAAGCCCCCTTCAGGTGCTGCAAGGCTGCTATAAGGTCTCCCCAGAGCCATCTCTTCTCCAGCCTGAAAAGCCCCAGCTCTCTCAGCCTGTCCGTGCAGAGGAGGTGCTCCAGCCCTCTGATCATCTTTGTGGCCTTCTCTGGACCCACTTGGACAATAGATGTCACTCTTATGCTGGGCACATCAGAACTGGATGTAGTATCCTGGTGGGGTGTCAGGACTGCAGAATAGAGGGGAAGAGTCACATCCTGCTGGTCACACTTCTTTTGATGCAGCCCAGGAGAGGTCGGTATTCCGGGCTGCAAGCACACATTGCTGGTTCATGTTGAGATTTTCATTGACTAACACTCCCAAGTCCTTTTCTTCAAGACTGCTCTCAAGCCAGAGAGATAATGCCTTGTATATAAAGTGATTTTTTCACAAAGATGTGCTTCAGAGCTTCAGGCTTGACTAACTCAAGTATTAGAAGGAGGTCTTCATGATACTATGATTCTGATGGGATGTCCAGGTTTACAGGAAAAAGAAAATATGTGGATGCATCAGAATTGGTGCATGCTCACAGAAACCAAGCATGAAAGTATTGACAGAAACAGTGTATGGAAAACATATTTCACTATTTTCTGAGTGTTTTTAACAGATTTTCAATGTTTTTCCCCTTGATTTAAAGTTAGCAATACTCACAGGAGGACATTAATTATATGAGACAAGGGAAAAATCCATTTTAAGTTAAAAGAGAAACAAGGAGACATTCATTTCTATACTTCATTAAGAGATGATTTTGTTATAACTTTTTGTCATTCTAGATAGTTAAATTTCTTACAGTATCTCACTCCCTTGATCCTCTGTTTTTTTTTCCATGAATATTTCTGTCATCCTTCTCCTGTTGTCAGACCATGGTTTCATGCCTCTCATTTTTTCTCATAAGCGAGTTATTTTTCTTTGACTTTGTGTTATATCTGATACCTTTATTTTTCTGGCTAATTCAACTTGAGAAATGAGAAAATAAATGCATCTGACTTTTCATAAAAATCAGTCCCTACAGAGTTGAATTGTCTCTGCTTTGGTCAGTGGTTGAGCAAAGAGCTTTCTAATTCAGGCTGATGACTAGAAGAGGTCTCCTCAGAGGCCTATGTGAGTGTAATAAAATTAGAATAACAAAAATCTTTTCATCCTGGGTACCCAATTGTCCAACTTCAGAAGCCATATCTTAGCTGGACTTTATCAGATTGAAGCAAGACAGATAAATAGGCAAGAAAAATAGCAAGATTAGTAGTTTTGTTGATTTAAAAGGAAAAAAGTAACGGGGCCTGAAACCACTGTTTAAATCCTTGATGAAGCTGCTGTAGCTTTATAACTCAGATATTAACAAGAACAGAGAAAAATGTTATTTTAGCAAACCTGTAGGGAACAGATCTGCAGTAGTCTAAAATATAATTTTATTTTATTTTTCTAACCTGAGGAATTTTTTTTTAGATAACTCCTAATATTATTGTTTGCCCAGTGCCTGTCCTGCCATCACTGCTATGGTAATTTAGTCTCAAATTGTTAAAAAAATATAGTAATGGGCATTTTCTGTCTCCAAAATTAAGTGGGTCCTTACAAAAGATTCTTCCTTTCAAAACTAAGTTTACTTGTATGGAGAGAAGACACTTTTGTTAATTTTCCATGCTTTGGAAAACAGGCCTAGATATTTAGAAGAAAGCTATCAAGTAATTCCTTAGAATCTTTATTATAAAAGATCTTACGTTTGTGTTGCTGTCATTTTAAGAACAGTTAAAATTTTGTGTCACAAAGTAAATAATAAATATGAGTATTCATCAGCATGACAAAACCCCCTTCATTATTAAAGGTAAAAAATATAAGTAGCTTAAGTGAAAAGGCTGATGAATTTAACAGAAGAATGTCAAGGATACTAGGGATATTCCAGAACAATATCCTCTCCCCAAGGCATGGGAAGAATCCAGCCTGAAGGTAAGTGCCCATACCAATATGATAGGAGAAAGGCAGCACAAGATTGGTAAATTTGAGATCTGTACAAATACCTGTATACTATGAAGATTTCACTTAAGCTATTACCCCTGGAGCCATGGCAGACTGGCAGAACTGGTTTTATGAGGAATGGCTGAAGGATCTGGTGTTGCTTAGTCTGGAGAGGAAGAGGCTGACAGGAAATGTTGTCCCTCTTGACAACTGCCTGAAAGGAGGCTGTAACAAGATGGGTGTCAGTTTCTTCTCCCCAGTAAGAAGTGACAGAATAAGAGGAAATATCCAAGTTGCAGAAGGGGAGGTTTAGGCAGGATATTTAAAATAGTTCTTTGCCAGAAGAGTTATCTAGTGTTGGAAGAGGCTATCCAGGGAAGTGGTTGAGTCACCATCCATGGAGATGTTTAAAAAACATGGATGTGGTGCTGCTTAGGGATGTGGTTTAGTGATGGACTTGGCGGTGTTAGGCTAACTGGATCTGATGACCATAATGGTCTTTTCCAATCAAAATGATTCTATGCTTGATAAAAACTGTAGAGAGCTTTAGTAGCTCTCTAAACTGAGAGCTTTAGTAGCAGTTTAAAATCTTCAGCAGCTAGCAGCAAAATATCTCACTGTGATGGAAGCATGAACATATGGTATGCAGGATATTGATGGCTGCAATGTCTGCTGTTCATCTCTGTCTTTACACCAGCCAACATGTGAAATGTGCAGAGGGAATGCAAATACAATTACTCAAACATCTGTGTTCTGGTAGAATTTAGCTATAATTCATTGTTAGAAGGTGCTTCCTTTAATTGAAAGAAATCACTTTAATCAGAAAAGAACTGTGATCCTGTCTTCACATGTGGTCCTCTACATATTACTTATAACTCTAGAAATCCTTGTGTGTAAATGATCTGCTTGGACATTGTTATCAGTCTGAGTTCTCTCATGTCTCAGAGATATGTACAGATGTGTCCTTTATTAAATTTTCAGTTAAGCTATTGCACTTGGAGCCATGACAGACTATCAGAGCTGGTCTTATACAGAGGGGCTGAGGGGTATTTGGATTGTTTAATCTGGATATAAGGAGGCTGAGGAAAGACCTTCTCCCTCTCTGCAATTATCTGAAAAGAGGTTGGAGTGACTTGGGTGTTGGTCTCTTTGCTTTCATAGCAAGTGATAGAGCAAGAGGAAATGTCTTCAAGTTGCACCAGGGGAGGTGTAGATTGGATATTAGAACTCCTTGACTAGAAGTGTTGCCAAAGACTGGAATAGGCTCCATCTCTAAGGATGTTACAAAGAGGCAGTGATGTGGTGCTAAGGAACATGGTTTATCACCAAACTTGTTAAAATTAGATAATAATTAGACTCAATGATCTTAAATGTCTTTTCTATCTCAAATGTCTTTCTGATTCCAACGGAACTTCTCATGGTCATTTAATTCAATCCATTGCTTAAAGCAGAGACAACTTCCAAATTTGGACAAGTTGCTGAGGGGCTTTGTCCAAGTTTAAAATTTCTCTAAGGATGGAGATACCACCAGCAATCTAGGTATCCCCTTTTAATGCTTGACTGCTTTCACTGTACAATTATTTCTTCTTGTACATTCAGTTGGAATTTGTTTTGCTGGAAGTTGTAACTGTTGCCTCTTGTCATTTTTCTTTGTGCATTTATGAGAGCAATCTGAACAATCTGCTTGCTATAATCCTCCGTTAGGCTGGCAGGTTTTGAAAACAAAATGAAGAACTTCTTTTTACTCTAAAAGAACCCCTGCACAACTAAACGCACCTTCCACAAAATAAACAACAAAAACAAAACAACAAACAAACCCAAGCATAAAAAAACCCTCACAACCCACAAACTAAAAATCACCCCCCCCTCCAGCTCTTTATCTACTGTGAAAGAAACAGTTATGATAAGAAATTGATAAAAATATCTTACTATATTTAGTAAGGATTATCTGCAGCTGTCCCATATCTTCGCTAGCATGTGAAAAGATCTGCTTTGTCTCTGTACAAAACTCAATAGTAATGGACATGCTTCAGGCATTTTTTTTATAGCTGCTCACTTCTTTTGGGAAAGATGTGATATTCTGTCTATTAAAGACGACAGAGACCTGCAACTAAAGTTTATACAGGAACCCTTTGAGGTTTCTCCTATAAAACAGACATACTATAGCCAACAATATAGCAAACTGTACTTGTAAGGAAGTTCTTTGCTTGGTACTTCACCTCCAGCATAGTGAAATTGGTTGAAGACTCCCCCTTCCTCCCCTCCCCAGTTGAAAAATTTACCAGACCAGCTCAAATGGCTTGTGTGCTAGTTTTGGTGAGAAGAACTAGATTACAGGCTGTGAAAGGAAAACAATGGTGATGTCTACTTCCCTCATAAGCTTCATGAGATGTATAAGAACAAGAAATAAAAACATAGATAACCACTCTCACTTCTGCTGCTGGCAAGCTCTGAGCTGCATCTTACTCTCTAACCTCACCCTCCATTTTTTCTTTTACTAATCTACTTTGCTTCCTAGCTCCCTGGCTGAACCTCTATTCTTCCTTGGGGCTGGGGTAAGATTGAGAGGGGTAGGGGGAAGGTGAAGGGTGGTTGAGAGCCCCTCCTGTGGACTCAGGTTTCTGGGAGGGGAGTTGTGTTTCTGTATTACCTTTTATCTTGTATATCTCTCTATATAACTGTATATACTGTAACTATCTGCTTGTATATTGTGCTAGCTGTAAATATAGGCTTCATTCATATTTCCAGAGCTGGCTGAGTCCAGTCTGGGTGATTTCCAAAAGTGTGGGGGGGGCGGGTAATACCCAAACCATCACAGCTTGGAAGTAAGATAAAGGTAAATTTACAGCAAAGCTAAATTTACAAGCATACATACATGATATATTTACAAGGATTTGCAATTATGCACAACTGGAAAAAAAACAAACAACAAAAAACCAGAAATCCAAACTCCCTCCTGGACAAACAAAAGAATCCTAGAAGGGACAAATGCTACCCTCTCTCTCTCTCCCGGACAAAAAACAACCAGGAAAGCTTACTTATTGTCTGCTAGAGGAAGATATTAGAGCAGTCTGAAGGAAAAGCGAAGGGAGTAAGAGGGACACTAACTTTGACCTGCTTTTGTGTTTTGTAGCGCTGTTTTGTTGCCCAGTTTCTATTTGGTAAGATATTCTGCAGACATTTCTAGTTCACTCATTTTTTCTGTCTCAGTAAGCAGCAAAGTTAATCTTGCTGCTCTTGCCTGTTTTTTTAATTCTTCATGAGTATTTTAATGTAGGTTGCAGCAAAGGCAACAGTGGAACTTCACTGGTGATTATTTTTTTCCTTTGTGAAAATTACTCATTTAATCTGTCCCTTCATTTTCTATGTATTTTCTATCTGACTTTAACTAGAAACATGTGTGTGTAAGACCATTCTTTTCCTCCTTCATACGTTTCTATAACTTGCCTTTAACAAATACACAATCTCTTCCAAGATAATTGAGTTCATCAAAGTGTCTGCCAGTTCTGTTCTTTAGTAAGGTTTTTCTCACTATATAGAGATTTGTTGCCTTCCTTTCCCCACCCCACAGTCACAGAATGGTGGAAGATGGAAGTGACCTCTGGAGATCATCTAATCCAGTCTCTCTGCTAGAGCACAGGTTGCACAGGAACACATCCAGATGGATTTTCAAAGTCTCAGAGCAGGACACTCCACAACCATTCAAGATAGCCTGTTCCAGTGCTCTGGCACCCTCAAAGGAAAGAATCTTCTCAAATTTACCTGAAACTTCCTGTGTTCATGTTTGTGCCCATTGTTTCCTTGTCCTAACACTGGGCAGCACTGAAGAACCCAGCCCCTTCCTCTTCACCTTTACCCTTTAGATATCGGTAAGATATCTCAGTCTTCTCTTTTCCAGGCTAAGCAATCCCAGGTCTCTGTCTTCTCATAAGAGAGATGTTCCCATCCCCTCAATGTAGTAGCCTTCCTGTATCTAGGCTTTATTGAGAAGCATCACTCCAGTCCTCTGGCTTTCATTTGTCCCTGAGTTCCTTTAAGACTATAGTGAAAACTCTCTGATCCTAGTGATTTGCTACTATTTAGTCTGTTTGCTTCTGAAGTGGTTTCCATAAATCCTTTTTTCTTTGGAGGAATAGCTCTAGTTTCTTTCATGCAAATGAAAGTTTGTTTATCTTCCCTTCAGTAGTCTTATTTTCTCTAAGTGTGCCTTTTCTGTCTTGATTATAAATTGATGTTTTTTTGGGCAGACCTCCTGTTCCTGACAGATTTAATTCTTTTTGGCTGTTGTTGAAACTCTCTTTACTGTTACTGCATAACTTTTCAATTATTTGGTTACATTCATTTTTCTTGTCTTTATTTAAATATTATGTCCATCAGTCTTTAGATGTAGTAACCTCTCTTAACTCCTTGTTATCCAATGCACTTTTCCTTTTTCTCTCAAGTAAGCCACTTTATTAATTAAGTGCCATTCACTGGCTCTGTGCTCGCAGTATGATACCCTTAAGTACTCTTCATGCTGCCTATAAAATTTCAGTTTTCTTAGTTGATCCCTTTATTTTTCCCTTCAACAGGATTCCTCACTTTTGCATAGTTTCCATCTTGGGATCACAGCTGGATAAACATCAAACATAAAGTATATAGCAGTTGCTATTACAGAGTTACCTGTTCAGCTGCAAAAACTGTAACTAAATCTTGTGGACTGTGCTAAACTAGGGCAACTATGGCATCTAATCTTGTGAGCCCCATGCAGTTACTGGTAGTGTAGTGGTTTGGGTGTTACCTTCTGCCCCCCCAGTTTGTAAAACACCCAGACTAGACTCATCTGGCTCTGGAAATTTTGAATGAAGCTTATATTTATAGCTTAGCACAACATACAAGCAGATACTTACAGTATATACAGGTATGCACAAAAATGTACAAGGTAGTACAGAAACACATCAACCCTCCCAGAAACCTGAGTCCCCAGGAGGGGCTCCCAACCACCCTTCCACCTTCTCCCACTCTCCTACCTTACCCCAGACATTGTGTTGTGCCCCAAGGAAGAATAGAGGGTTGGCCAGGGGGATTAGGAAGCAAGTAGATTAATCAGAGAGACAGAGGGTGAGGTTAGAGAGAAATGCAGTTCAGAGCTCAGGCAAAGAGACGACTCCCTTTTCTATGTTTGGATTCTTGTTCTTAAACCTCTCAGCAAGCCTATGAGTTAAGTAGACATCACCATTTGTTTCACTTTCACAGCCTGTGATCTAATCCTTCTCACCAAAACATTCTAGCTAGCTTCAAACTATCACAGGTAGAGATCTACTTTTTTACTGACTGCATTAGATCCTTATGTGTTTGCTGTCCCAGTTAAGCGAATGCACTTCTTATTCCCCTCGCTTCTTTGCATATCTTGCTGTTACAGTTTGAGTTGGGTGGTCACTTGTACAGGCTCTTGCTTGGAATCTATTTTACTTATTGAGGTAACTGAGTTATTTACTCTGCTGATTATCTAGCCTGTTTTACCTTTCTTTTATACTTTGTGTATCAGTATTAGGGTTTTTTTCTAACCTTCCAGAGTGTTTATACCTCTATTAATTTCAGACAGTGCAATTTTGATTTTGTTCCTGGAAGTGTTTTCACTTCTTTAAGAGAGGTGCTCCAGGCTCCTTATCTTTGTAGCTCTCCACTGGACAATCTTCAGTAGTTCCCTGTCTCTCTTGAACTGGGTTGCTCAGAAAAGGATACAATACTCCAGACATGGGCTCACCAGTACAGAGTAGAGGAGGAGAACCTTCCTGGATCTTCTGGCCTCACTCTTCTTAATGCTTTAAAAATGTTTAATCTGTATAAGTAGCTACTGCGTACTGATGTCCTCCTATTTATTTATTGTGAGATCTATCATACACAGGTCTATGTGACTTCATCTTATCAATGTGGTGGATGTGAAGGTACTCTCTGTCTGCCTTTTGTCTTGTGCCACACTGTCTTCATCAGGTATTGCTGTACTCCCTGTCTTGATTTTTAGCTTATGTGAATTGTAACTTTCTTAATGTTTCAGATCAAATCAGAAGATTTGTCTCATGTCATGCAGTGATCTGGCTAGGCAGTTTAGATGATAGTCTTTTCAAGGCAATGAAATTTCATAGTGCATTTTTGAGTATTACTGTGTTTCTTTGCTGGAAAAAACCTCTAGCCTGCTTTATTTTACAACAGACATGGCTTGTGAGACTGCAATTGAAAGGGAAATGATCTGTTATTTGTTTTGAAGAAATGGAAAACAACTTACAGAACTTTGAGTTACAAGATGGAGAGGAACTGAAGGCAATGGGAATTCATGAGGATGGGATCACAATAGAATAAGTTAGAGGAGTCAGAAGAGATCAGAGTAATTGCTGGTTTGCATATTTTCTACAAACCCTGAAGCTGAATTTAGCAGCGTCTTGTTTTCAGAAGGCACCTGACTTAACAATGCATTTTTTTTTGGGGGGGGGGGAGGAGGGTGTTAAACTTTTTGGCTCAAGTAGACGAAATTTTATTAATGTAAGAGTTGAAATGCAGGACTACATGGAAACTAGGTGGCTATGAACTGCATCAGTTTGGTTTTTACCCCAAAGTAGTTTTTTAATTCCCTTATTGAAAATCAAGTCGTAAAGTCAGACATTGGAAAATTAGAAACACAGAGGCTGCTGCCTCTTAAATCTCAAGGCCATATTGTTATTAGAAGGGTTTTAAAAGGTCAAGCTGTAGTGTCTCACAAGTTTAAAATCCTGTGTCTCTAGTCTGAATGTGTTTATTTTCCACTCCAAGTCACTGAAATTTACACACTCCCTGGTTTTCTGCTAAGGAAATTATTTTAAAACTTCTTGATCATCTCTGAAAACTACTTAGAAAAAGGCAAACATGTTTAACTCTTGGCATCTGTTTCAGTGCTACACAAATTTCTCAGGATTGTTGCCATTCCTGTGGTTCTTGCCTGCTACCTCTTCGATTCATTTGCATCATTTTCAAGATGAGTGTATCAGGTCAGGTTGTAGTTTGTTAGCCTCTTAATAGTCTCCTGATGAAGGACCTCACTAGTGATTTTGTCTGTGACGTTATCCAGGAACATTGTTTTCTGTCATGTTCAGCATGGCTCATGTTTGATTTTTTTAAATTTTTTTTTTTTGAGACCACCTTTTTCTGGATAGAATGCTTCTGTATTTCTTGTAGCTCTTTTCCTTGTTACAAGGATGACATTAAAAGACCTTGACTTTAAATTGCTGTGCTTAAAACCTGTTATGTTCATCATTACCTTATCATGCACTATCTCTTACAAACACTATTGCAATTCATTTAGGTTGTTTTTCTTAGGTATTTTTTTAATATCCTAGCTCCTGTCACTATCCCATGACTAACATATCCACTAAATAGTAGCTATAGTTCCATTACATTTTTTTTTTAGCTAGCTGGTATACATGTGCTTGAAATACACCGGATTATTTTGAATAGGTTTATGTTTTTAATCAATTTTGGTGGCATAGCAGATCACTGCCTTATAAAAGTTATTACAGCACTAGAATTCTGTGACTGAGATTTTGAAATTTGAAAGGGCAATTTCCAAAACACTTTTCCCCTTTAAAATGGTTCACTGCCAGATTTGCAATTATCTATCCTCAAAGCATTGCAATAAAGTGAAGATCCATAGTTCTAATGACATGTTTTTAATATTGACCCTGTGTTAGCTTGCTTCTAATCTTCTGAAATTGTATACTACTATTTTTTTACATTTGAAGTCAATAACTAAAGTCTATTTGTAGAAAATTAATTATGATGTTGGATCTTATATGACCAGTAGTCATAGTCAGAAGACATGATGTATGGTCATAGGATTAAAATAAGTTTCTATGAATTGGTCTTGACTTTGACACTTGATTATGTTCAACTTCTAGCATTTTATTTTGGAATTGGAACATCCTTTAAAGTAGCTGTAATTTAAAATGCTGTTATATAGGCAGCATTTATGAATGTGTTTAACATCTTCTGCAAGAGGTCTTTTAAAAGGAATATTCAAAGTTCTGTAATAAGCAACTTTGCAAAGATGAAAATATTATTTCAATGTTATGTAAACACATTGCTTCATACTGACAGAAATTCTGTCAGTATTATTGTTTGAAATGTGTCTACTGACCATGTAAAAGCTCATGTTAGTTACAGGTGAGTGTGTAAGACACTAATAAATAATACTTTGCTGTTATGAACTGGCTAAAGCTCTTCATGTGTTGGACTTGTATCTGGTGTCCAATAATGCCAAAGAAATCTAAACTTTCAAAATATTTATTCTATCATCTTTACATGATGGGATATATTGGCATAATTTGTTTCCAGAGTGTAAGCCTATGTGGAGAGAAGCATGAATAAAATAAGCAGAGAGGATTTGTGTCATAGGAAATTACTTGGGAAAGAGTCACTGGCTTTAAAGATAGAGTCACATTCTAATTCAGTTTGATCTGAACTCTTGCCGTGAATGTGATAATTTGAATCAAAAGTTGTTTTTATGCAGTTCAAAATGAAGAAAAGTCCCTATGAAACAACTTTAATCAGCACAGATATCAATAATGCTGAATTATTTTCTGAAATTGAATTGTATAAACCTTTTGATAAGAATTAGGTACTGTGTATCATAATGGGTTTCCATTTTTAGCTCAGACTGGTCTGAGGTAAAGTTCTTGGGGACAGAAGAGAGAAATTTTGAAAATGTATGAAAGTATTCTTTCAGAGGATTAGTTTTCTGGGTTTTTTAAATGAAAACCAGTTTAGAAACACATTTGGTGTTTATTCAGATACTGTGTTTTCACCTAAATTTATTTTTTCTATAATTTTTTAAAGCACAGAACTGTTACACTTCATAGACAACCAGTTGGTGGCTTGGGCTTAAGCATAAAGGTACGGATAACTTCTTGTTTCTTCTTTTACTTTTCAGTGTGAATAAGTTGCTTCAGTCTTAATTAAGTTCTCATGGTTAATACACATCTTTTACAGGGTGGTGCTGAGCACGAAGTGCCTGTCGTCATATCAAAAATTTTTAAAGATCAAGCAGGTAACATATATTCTTGTTATTTCCTTATAGAACTGTTGTATATGCAGGGTTTTCTAAAAATCAATTGTTTTTAAAAACTGTGTATAAATTTCCAGAAATGGCCCATGTTGAATTTACAATCTGTAATCTTGTCAAGGTTTTAGGAACAAAAATTAGCAAAATTGTGGTCAATATATTCATCAATATCTTGGATAAGGGAACAGACTGCACTGTCAGCAAGTTTGCTGATGACACAAAACTGAGAAGTGTGGTTGATACACCAGAAGGCTGTGCTACCTTTCATCAAGACCTGGACAAGATGGAGAGTTGGGCAGGGAGAAATTTTGTGAAATACAAGGGCAAGTGTTATGAGGCAGCAAGTGTAGGAAAGAACAACCCTGTGTTGGAGAATGCCCTGGTAGGGCAAAGGGACCTGGGGATCCTGTTGGACAGAAGGATGACCAATGAGCCAGCAGTAATGCGCCCTTATGGCCAAAGCGGCCAGTGGCATCCTGGGGTGTGTTAGAAGGGTTGCAGTTAGTTATCACAGTATCACAGTATCATCAGGGTTGGAAGAGACCTCACAGATCATCAAGTCCAACCCTTTACCACAGAGCTCAAGGCTAGACCATGGCACCAAGTGCCACGTCCAATCTTGCCTTGAACAGCCCCAGGGACGGCGACTCCACCACCTCCCCGGGCAGCCCATTCCAGTGTCCAATGACTCTCTCAGTGAAGAACTTTCTCCTCACCTCCAGCCTAAATTTCCCCCAGCGCAGCCTGAGGCTGTGTCCTCTTGTTCTGGTGCTGGCCACCTGAGAGAAGAGAGCAACCTCCTCCTGGCCACAACCACCCCTCAGGTTCTCCCACTATAGTCTGCCTTGGTGAGGCCACATCTGGAATATTGTGTCAAGAAGAACCTCAGGGGACTGCTTGAAGAGTCCAGCACAGAGCCACAAAGATGATTAAGGCAGTAGAACATCTCCTTTTTAAGTAAAGGGTGAGGGAGCTGAGTCTCTGTAGGTTTGAGAAGAACAGAGTGAGTGGTGACCACATTAATGTTTATAAATATACAAAGAGGATGGAGCCAGGCTCTTCTCAGTAACATCCAATGATAGGACAAGGGACAGTGAGTGCAAACTGGAGCATAGGTGGTTCTATGTAAACATAAGCAAAAACGTGTTCACTGTGAGATTGACAGAACACTGAAACAGACTGCCAGAGAGGTTGTGGAATCTCCTTCCTAGAGACAATCAAAACCCACCCAGATGTGTTCCTGTGAGACCTACTCTAGATGATCCTTCTCTGGCAGGGAGACTGGACTAGATAACCTTTTGATGTCCCTTCCAACCTCTAGCATTCTACACCACCTCTGTGGTGTAGAAACCACCTCTGAGGGACTGTATTAGGCATTGGACTGATCTTGGAAAATTTGAGAATTGCTTTGGAAAATAAATCATGGAATCACATAAAGGTTTGGTTTGGGAGGGACCTTAAAGATCTAGTACAACCTGCCTGCCATGGGCAGGGACACCTCCACTAGATCAGGTTACTTAGAGCACCATCCAACCTGGCCTTGAATTTTTCCAAGGATGGAGCTTCTACCATGTCTCTGAGCAATGTGTTCTGGTGTTTCACCACCTCCTTGTAAAAAATTTCTTCATTATGTCTAGTTGAAACCTATCCTCTTAGTTTAAAACCATGACTCCTTATTCTGTCAGAACAGGCCCTACTAAAACTACCATCCCCCTTTTCATTATGGCACTCTTTTAAGTACTGAAAGGATTCAATAACGTCTTCCTGAAGTCTTCGCTCAGCTTCACTTCTTAGGGGAGGTGCTCCAGCTCCTTGGTGATCTTAGTGGCCTTTCTCTGGACCTGTTAGAACAGATCTGTGTCTTTCTTCCTCTGTCCTTCAGTAAGCAAAAGGACTGTTGCTAATGGGTAGTGCTTTGAAAGGTAAACTAAGAGACTGAACTGATCAAAAGCAAAGTAATTTTCTTTTCTGATGGACATGGAAACTTGTCTGTTCTTTCCTTTCTTGTGGTGTTCTTTTACATATTTGAAGATTCCTTATGTTTCTCAGATGTGCATCTATGTGTTTTCTCTCTTCTTTAGAACAAATCTACCCATGTCAGGTAACCTTTCCTGCAAGAGAATGTAGAGCACTACACTATGATCTGCAGTACATGTCCTGCTCCTTAGAGGACTTAGGCACACTGATATGATCTCTTGAACTCATTAATCTCTCTTCCTGCTTCGTTGCATTGGAAATGAGTCACATTTGCTTGGCATCATTTTCACCCTTGTGCTTTACTAGATCATAGACTGTTTTTTTTTTCTCCTCTGCATTTATTTCAGTGGTCCTTATTTTGCTTGAAATGTGTAACTGAAACAATGATCCATTTTCAGCAGATATCTCATGAACATTGAATGAATTGACTGTGCTGGTGTGCTGTTGGAAAGACTACTACAGGTTTTCTGTGTACCATATGCATGTTTAAGTACAATAGCTCTTTTTTGTGATAGTGTTTTTGCAGTAAGGAGTACAAGGTGTTTTTATGTCAGGTGTGTTATTGTGTATGAAACAATAATGGTGTCCTTGAATACATAGAATAATAAAGCACACTAAGAAAAAAACACCTAATAAGAAAAGTCATATAAGCTTTCAGATTTAGGGATAATAATTCAGGAAATTAATTGCCAACAAGGAAAGCTATCTCCCTTCCTCTTAGGATGTAGTGGATTTAATCAAGGTTAGCAGTAAGTTTGCCTGCGAACTACTTATAATGCAAAGTTTTGTACACTGTAGGCAATTTTTCATAAGCTGCACTTATTTGTGTAGTAGCAAATGTAACAATTCTATGGTATCAGCTGTTTACCTCTAATCTAAAAACCTCCTCAGAAGGTACTTGTTTTAAGCTTTGTAAATCTTTGGCCAAGGAGGTTCCAGAGTGAGCAGTGATTATAACTAAGGCACTGCCTTACTGCAGTAAGCCTCCATAGTGTTCCTGTCTGATTCAGTGGCTGGCATGCAGGCACGGACACACGTGGCAAGGTATGAAGAAAGTCATCTGTGCATTATGAGTTGCACCCTGCATGAGCAAATTAATCTTAGCCTTGCTTCCAGTTTGGGTCAGGTGAATTCCTGAGGTCCCTTCCAGCCTGAGGGATTCTGTGATTCATTTAGCACTGCTGATGCTAAAGATCAGAGGTATGTGATACAAAAGTTTCTTGTGTCACATCGATTCCAGCGCTCCCATTCTGGCTGCTGGGTATCTGAGCAGCAGACAACAACATGTAGTTTGGGTTTGTTTCCTCTGGAAAACTAATACCTCTAAAAAGCTTTGGAAGATTCTTGAGAAATATTTTTGGAAATCCAGAACCTTCTTACACTGCAAATATTTCTTTTGCTACTGTTATGATTTTAGTACAAGAGTTAAAAAACTCCCCCCCTTTTTCTTCCCCTTTCCCCTTCTACCTCATCCTTCATTTTTTATGTCTTGGTAAGAGGCGGAATTTAAAATAAAAGGCAGGGAAAGTTTTTCTTAGTTGATTTACACAGAATACTTTACTCCTCTGCTATGAAAGTATCAGAATACACCAGTATATATATGAAACAGAAAGAAAGGAAAAGTAAAAATACCATCCAGGTCACCAAACCAAGGATGCACCTTCATAGTCAAGACCCAGGAAGAGAAGGCAACTGAGAATCTCCTGTCCAGGATGGTGTCACCCTACAGTCATAAAATGTTATGCATTCATGATTCCAGTAGTGGGGAATATCAGTAAGTTTCAAACTACTACAGTTACAGTCTCAAAAATCTTGAATAATTGCTGCCTTTCAGTATAGGGAAAAAATAGCAAAGACTCTTCACAGCATTAGTTTGATATTATCATATGGGGGATGAGATGATTAGAAAGCAGCCCTGCAGAAACAGACTTGGGAGTTTTGATGGATGAGAAGCTGGACATCAGTCAATGTGCACTCACAGTCCAGAAAGTGAATCTCATCCTGGTCTACATCAAAAGAAGCATGGCCAGCAGACCCAAGGAGGTGGTTCTGCCATTTCACTGTGCTATGTTGAGACCTCACATGAAGCGGATCTGGAGTCCTCAGTACAGAGAGGGCATAGACCTGATGGAGCAGGTCCAGAGGAGGGCCACAAAGAGTGGGGGCTGTTCAGCCTAGAAGAGAGAGATGAATCCAGGGAGACCTAATAACAGCCTTCCAGTACCTGAACTGGGCCTACAAGAAGGCTGGAGAGGGACTGTTTACAAAGACCTGTAGTGTTAGAACAAGGGGCAATGGTTTCAAACCAGAGAAGACCAGATTTAGATTTGATGTTAGGAACAAATTCTTTATCACAGGGGTGATTGAACACTGGGACAGATTGCCCAGGGAGTTAGTTGAGGCCTCATCCCTCGAGATACTCAAGGTCAGGCTCAATAAGGCTCCAAGCAACCTGATCTAGTGGAGAGTGTCCCTACTCACTGTGGGGATGGGGGGAGTTAGACTAGATGACTTTTGAGAACCCTTGCAACCCAAACTATGCTATGATTCAATGATTTTTAATTGTAATCACTATTTTTCATAGTAAAGAAAAGAATATGTCCACATTAACTCACAGATGATTTGGAGGGAATATTTAAAGATTCTGATGTTTTGTTAGAGGAAACAAAACGGTGTGGTAATAAATCACCAATAGACTTCCATTGAACAAGATACTAGTAACAGCTGAACTAATAGGCTAATTTCAGAGGTGGCTTTGAATTAAGCAGTGAGATTAACTGCTGCTTCAAGCCAGTATACTGAATTAAGTTTTATCATGCAGTAACATCTGAAAATGCACCAGTTATGTCACTGTTGTAATTGTGACAGACAAAAACAGCAACACAGAATATGTGAACATCGTAGTTAGTTTATTGATCTTAGCAGCAGTCTTTTATATGCCTCTCTACAAATTGTGGTAACTCTGTAAGTTGTGGAATACAATGACTGGATAGCATATAGTTTTTAATGTTCTTATTGGATAACAGTGAGATGTTAGTTATCTTGGCACAGACTGCTTTCAGTTCTTTGTTCTAAGGTTCTTCACAGAGAGAATGATTTGCCATTGGAATGGGCTGCCCAGGGAGGTGGTGGACTTGCTGCCCCTGGAGGTATCACAGTATCACCAAGGTTGGAAGAGACCTCACAGATCATCAAGTCCAACCCTTTACCACAGAGCTCAAGGCCAGACCATGGCACCAAGTGCCACGTCCAATCCTGCCTTGAACAGCCCCAGGGACGGCGACTCCACCACCTCCCCGGGCAGCCCATTCCAGTGCCCAATGACTCTCTCAGTGAAGAACTTTCTCCTCACCTCCAGCCTAAATTTCCCCCAGCGCAGCCTGAGGCTGTGTCCTCTTGTTCTGGTGCTGGCCACCTGAGAGAAGAGAGCAACCTCCTCCTGGCCACAACCACCCCTCAGGTAGTTGCAGACAGCAATAAGGTCACCCCTGAGCCTCCTCTTCTCCAGGCTAACCAATCCCAGCTCCCTCAGCCTCTCCTCATAGGGCTGTGCTCAAGGCCTCTCCCCAGCCTCGTCGCCCTTCTCTGGACATGCTCAAGCATCTCAATGTCCCTCCTAAACTGGGGGGCCCAGAACTGAACACAGTACTCAAGGTATGGTCTAAGCAGTGCAGAGTACAGGGGCAGAATGACCTCCCTGCTCCTGCTGACCACACCATTCCTGATGCAGGCCAGGATGCCACTGGCTCTCTTGGCCACCTGGGCACACTGCTGGCTCATGTTCAGGTGGGTATCAATCAGCACCCCCAGATCCCTCTCTGTTTGGCTGCTCTCCAGCCACTCCGACCCCAGCTTGTATCTCTGCATGGGGTTGTTGTAGCCAAAGTGCAGCACCCTGCACTTGGAGCTATTGAACCCCATCCCATTGGACTCTGCCCATCTGTCCAGGCGGTCAAGGTCCCGCTGCAGAGCCCTTCTGCCTTCCAACGCAGTCACATCTGCCCCCAGCTTGGTGTCATCTGCACACTTGCTGATGACTGACTCCATGCCCTCATCCAGATCATCTATGAAGATGTTAAAGAGGATGGGGCCCAGCACTGATCCCTGAGGGACACTGCTAGTAACCAGCTGCCAGCTGGATGTGGCACCATTCACCACCACTCTCTGGGCTTGTCCCTCCAGCCAGTTCCTAACCCAGCACAGAGTGTTGCCATCCAAGCCATGGGCTGACAGCTTAGCCAACAGTTTGCTGTGGGGAACAGTGGATGGAGGTGTTAAAAAAAAACACTGGATGAGGCACTTAGTGCCATGGTGTAGTTCATTGGACAGGGCTGGGTGATAAGTTGGACTGGATGATCTAGGAGATCTCTTCCAAGCTGGTTGATTCTATGATTCTATGAAATGTTATACAAAAAACATATCTGAATTTATAGGAGTAAAATTCTCTTTATTGACTAAATTACTGATATCCTAAACTGTCTGATAGCTTGAGATACCTTTAGTGAAATTTAATGTTATATGACAATGCTGAAAAATCTTATTTCAAACTTTGCTTGAATACAGTAGGACTTTATAGTTTGAAAGCTAGAAGTATAATAAAGTAGCTGATTATTTTTTTTATATCTGTGCAACCTTTGTATAATTACTCAGCTTCATACTGTACGTTTTTCAAATGCAGAATTGATTTTGCTAGTAGTGACCTAAGCAGCAGCTGAAGGCATTTGTACTTTGGTTGTTGTAATGGAGTGAACATTTCAATTGTGTTTGATCTCTATATTCAGCATAAGCTCTTCTGTAGTGACAGAGGTAATAAAAACTATTACAGATAGTGGTAGGGGTAATAAATACCATGACACTTTTGACTGATTTAAAGATCTCCCAGCTGTGTGCTGTGTTTATAACTTTCAGATTAAGTTAACCTAGTTCAATTCAATAAGGCTCTTCCTGTACAAGCTCACTGAAATGCAGACAGGAACTCAGTTCAAGAGTTTGGATTGTAAGTCTGGAGGAGGGGAGGCAGATGGGAGACCTCACAACTCCCTAGTATTAGGTAATAGAATGCTCTCAAATTGTGCTGGGAAGGTTTAGGTTGGATATTAGAAACAAGTTCTTGACTGAAAGAGTGGTCAGGCATTGGAACAGGATGCCCCGGGAAGACAGTGAAGTTACTATCCCTGGAGGTGTTTAAGAAACGTGCTGACATAGAACTTTGGGACATGGTGTATTTGCCATGGTGGCCTTACGTTGATAGTGAAACTCGATCTTAGAGGTCTTTTCCAACCTAAACAATTCTATAATTTTAAGTGGTCATTTAGTGTTTGAGTCTAATATCCAGTGTATTAAAAATCACAGGAAGGCTATCCTGAGATTTTCTTGAGCTCATGCCCTCCATGTCAGTATTAAGAGCAAGTTTTGCTGATGCTAGACTCGTCACTTTTATATTTTTCTGTGAATTCTGTCTTTCATTATACCAAAAGTTACTTTTTTTTTTTTTCATACAGCCAAAGCTTTTGCTAAAGTTAATTTTAGAGAGGTAAGTTCTGTTCCAAACAGAATGACAACAAGTAAATGCAATCATATGTATAAACCAAAAGTTAATTATCAGTTAGCTACAGAGTAATTTTAGTCTCATAAGAAATTATTTTTCCTTCCAATGCAATGATTTTTTCCCCTCATACTTTTATGTCAGATCATGTTAGGAACAGTGCTAATGATCTCCTAGATTATCATAGCATCATAGAGTGCACTGTGTTGGCAGGAACCTCCAACCTCTTCCAGTAAGCAGGGACATCCTCAGACAGGTCAGGCTGCTCAG
Organism: Pogoniulus pusillus; assembly: GCF_015220805.1. Lineage (NCBI taxonomy): Eukaryota > Metazoa > Chordata > Aves > Piciformes > Lybiidae > Pogoniulus > Pogoniulus pusillus. Next base: position 411,329 of record NC_087270.1, on the reverse strand, counting down.
AGGCCCATCAAGCCTGAAAAGAGACTCTTGATGTTGATACTGTGTGATACTGTGATGTTGAAGCTCCTCAATAAGGTTTCTAAATTTGATTAATGCTTTCTCTAACTGCTGTTTTAAGACAATATTGTTTTTCCTGTGTTTTCTGTTTGAAACTGGCTGAAGATAGAGTAAATCACTGTACAGTAGTTGGTGCTGATAGTTTCTATCTGTGTGTTATTTTTATGTCTTGTACTTAGTATTAACAGTTTATGGTAAAGACAGCAGTGGAGTTACAAAGAAATGCAGAGTCTATTCTCAGAGTTGTGTAACTGAATATTCTGAACTTTGAAAGAATTGGATCATCTAGGCTTACATGTTGTGCAGTGAATGCACAGGATCATCTGTCAGATCCATTAAATATATTTGAAATAGTTCTTATATGCAGTGTATGTGTAGTGATGAACTTTCATGTGTTTATGTTTTTCTATCTGTTATTTCCATTTATAATTACCTAGGAGTCTTTGGAGACTAAAACTATGTAGACTTTGAAATTTAAATGATGTACTGCGTAGAATATAGGAAATTTTGATTGTATATACATCAAGCAGGCACATTTCTATGTTCTGTTGCTAATGTAAGAGTTCTGCAACTTTCTATTTTTGTGAGACCTGCTGTAGTAATCTGACTACTGCTGTGAGCTCTGTTCACATCTCCTGTCACACGTGGAGTCAGACAAGCAGCCATGGTGAAAGCGAGCAGTGAGTTTAGCTCAGGTGACACTCAATGAAAATATTTAATTTTACTTAACTAAATCTTAATAGGACTTTCAGCCACTGAAACATTCTTCATTGTGTATAATGAAATGCATTAAGGTAATTCATAATTTCTGGATATAATGAAATTTGAGAATAAATACTTGTGGGTTTCATTTGGAAATTAAGTTTCATTGCAAAACTTACAGTGGGCTGTTTAGGTTTGCTTTTTACTTTATTCAGTTTGGTTTTTTGGGGAGTGTGGTTTTTTTTTGACTGGGGGGAGGTGGTGCCTTTTTTCAATGGGGTTTAAGAGCTTCATTAATACAATACTCATTTTTTTACTGAAAAAAAAACAGTGTTCTTTTTAAGTCAATTTAAATTTTATTTAATCCCTTTTGCTTTTGTTTAAAAAAAAACAACAAACAAAACCAGAAGCAGTAAATAGTTCTCCAGCTCTAGATTTAGGCAATTGTTTATGTACTTTCCCAAATTGAGGATTTATATATGTGTGTGTCTAAATATTTGTGAATTAGGCTGCTGCTACTGAATCATGCATTTCTGCTAAGTGTATGAAGAAACTGTATTCAAAGAGTGTATTAATGATCAAATTCTTATGCATGCAAAGAAGATCAGCGTCCAGTAAAAGATTACTTGTTCCTTTACAGCTGTGTTAAGATACAAAGTCTTACTGGAAATCATACCTTAGTTCTATAGGTTTTTGTGATGGATGTTCTCTTTGGAAGGTGCATTTTATAGTTTCTGTAGTGTTTTTTGTGTAGGTCAAGGTGAAAACAGTTCTGTCTTGCCAAGTCAGACCAGTTTTATCTTGTGTTAATTTTGCAGATACAATGTTATATTCTATGCAGCTATACGAAATGCCAGCTGAAATTCTGTTCTGCAGGATGTCTTTAGTTTTTCAACATGTCCAATAACCTTTTCCCAGTGTAGCATTTTTTTATTTACTGGTCTTCTGTGACTCGACAGGAGAATCATTCTGCCATTGGGGCATTCACAGTCAAGGGGCTGAGGAAGATTAATGACAATTTCTTTGCCGCTGCTGAGTATCTTACACCTTAGTTCACATAAAGTCCAATGTTCTCTCTTCAAACCTGTGCTGCTCCTTGTCTAGTTCTATGTCCAATACCTGTCTCATGCCTCTCATCCTGTGCATCTCTCGCATTCAATCAATGCTTAGAATGTGTTGAGCTCCGGTGCTTTATGTTCGTATGTGCTTAGATAGGGAAGTGACTTCTTCATGGGTAGGTACAGTACTCTGAGGAACATGAAAAAATCTTCATGATTCACACTTTCTCGGGCCTAAAGAGTGAGACAGAAGTCCCAGTTCCTCATCTGCCACTTAATTTAGCATGGGAAACCTGACACATTAGGATAATGGCCCATGTATTTGATGTAACAATTTCCTTTACATGACAAACTGGGCACTTACAAAGAGGAAGAAAACTAAACTAAGGAAACTTCCTGGTCAAAATTACAAGTCTGGAGTGCTGGGATACTTTTTAAAATTTGTTTGGTTTTGTAGATTGTTTTATTTGAGGGGGTGTGATTTTTCATTTTGTTTGTAATTTAAAGATACATAAATACTTCCATAACAAGGTAGTTTTCAGTGTTTTAGTTAATATGGTTGTGCTTTAAAATACAGACATTTTTAATGTCACACTGCTTGTCTTAAAACTAAAAAAATTAAAAGACAATTTGCAGCAGGTGTATTTGTACAGTCATGGCTCTAGTTTTGTAGAGTTCACGGGAGAGGAAGGAAAAATATGTCTGGATAACTTTGAGAACTCTCTTTTATGTACCAGTTTCTGCAGCCTTTTCATTTCATCTAGTTTGACTATTCCTTTAGATTTTCTTTATGCAGTGAAATAATTAAGCATGTAAGGTTATGGATTGATAGGTCTGTGAAGTCAATAGGGATCACTGTGTTTTCAGCAGCACATTATTGTGCATCCCTAATAGTGTCAGGGGGCATAGTGCCTGGTAATTCTTTTGTGATTCAGGTATTCAATAAAAAATGAGTGAAATTATATTGTAATCAAATGACATAAGGGAAATCAGATTATTTACAGACTCAACTCTGCATAGAAGTGTACATAGAATCACAAATTGTTTTGGTTGGAAAAGACCTCTAAGATAATTGAGACCAATTGTTGACCTAACACAGCCATGGCCATTAAACAGTGTCCTGAAATGTCATGTCTGCATCACCTAGGAGCATTCAGACTGGAACATTAGTCTAACTGGTCTGAGTTAAGATCCCTGAAATCCGTACGTTGTGGGCATAAGGAATCACAGCACCAACTACTTTATTTCCCTGATCTCTGTTGTGCCTTATCACCTGCTAATACAGACAGTCAGTCATTTTTTCCCACTGCATTCTGAGATAATCACACACAATGGGCAAGGCATGTACCCTTTGACTTTATCTTTTATGTTTTCCTGTAACTTGAATGTCAAACACACCCTCTTCTTCTGTCTCCAGTTTAAGTATGCTTCCACTTTCCTAAAGCAGCCCAATGGGCCTAACATAAGCGTTGAATTGCAGTTAATTCTTCATGTATTTTTCACAATTGGCATATGTATTACCAATACTTGAACAGAAGTTTTTAGCATTGAGATGCTGAAGCCAATGTTCAACATCTTTAGCAATGGATGTATCTACTATAGATAATTTCAGATTGCTTCATGATGTTTTGGAATTGGTTTAATTCAGTTGCTTTTCTGTAAATGGATGTATCTTTTCTATGCTAGCTAACTGGGTGGCATTTTTAAATACAAAGTGGGATAAGAAGTAGGATAATGACCTCCTGTGCAACTTGCAGCATGGAATTTAAAATCAATAGTGAAATCTGTCCTAAACATTGATAAAAGTAGGACTAATAAACTGATAAATCTTATCTATTAGAAAGATAATTTCTTTACTAAAAGAACTATTTTGAACCAAAGTTCATTTGTAGTGGCACCAACTGTATTGTAGAAATGACAGCAATACATTATACTTTTTTTCCTTTTTCTGCCTTTATTTCTATCTCTCAAATTTCTGCCTTCATTAATATTATTTTGAATTATTCTAGGCCTTAAACTCTCACCCTATAAAAACATTTACAAGACTAATTTGCCTTATTGAGTCATATCAGTCTTTGCATGATCAAATTTCTTTCAATTAAGTAGTACTTCCCAAGAGATAAACATCTTCTAATTCCACTAAAAGTATAGAATTTATAAGCTAGAGAATGCACCTCCAAAATGTCATTATTTGTGTGTGTGTGGAATTCTTTGCAGTTTCATTTCATTATTTCCATTAACTCTGTAGTGCAGGAAACCTGAAAATTGCAGCCTGGAATAATTGATTTTGTTATTCCTGGGAACAAAGCTAATTCAAACATCATGTTAAAGAGTTGTGTTAAATTCTAAAGACAACCTCTTTAATTAGGTCCCTGCAAATTTGTTCAGGGGGAAAGAAATTGCTAAGTAGTTTCAGAAACTATTTCCCTTTTGTGGAGGAATAATGAAAAACGTGATTCACACTTTCTGCATGATTTAATGAAATCCTTTATTAGTGAGAAATGACATGTGCCGTCCATGTTCAATAAGCTCTTTATGCACGGAGGGTATTTCTCTTAATTTGTTTAAAATTGCCAGGAATCTATTACCTTTGTAGAATGAATAGTGATTGCTAGGCCACTGGTGTTTTCACAACAGAATCAGTTTTAAAGGAAAACAGCACACTAAACCAGTTGCTGGAGAGCACGTAGCATTAGTTTGCCATACTACTTTCAATTAAAATATACTCCTTCTGTAATCCCACAGCTGACCAAACAGGAATGTTATTTATAGGAGATGCAATATTACAGGTCAGTAAACATTCAATTTTTCCACAGACATTTGTTTCATACTTACTTTTATGTTTATTTCATTAAACTAACTTATACATTGCAAATCACTTTCTTCGTATCGTATCTGGTTTTAGGTTAATGGTATAAATGTAGAAAATGCTACTCATGAAGAAGTGGTAAGTCACTAAGATTTATATTTTTCACTAGTGTATAGAATATACTGTCCATACTGTTCTGTCTCTAGCCTTATCACATACAAGTTTACTCTTGTTTAATATAGTCAGGTTTCTGATATATATGACTATAACAGTTTCATTTTGGTGGTTGGTTGTAGTTTCTGCACACAATGAAAGAGTCACAGCAAGACATACATGCATGTGTGACACAATTGTACTGCTCCAAAATTGAGTCTCTATCATTGTTTATTATATTGTTATTAATAATAAAAGATGTTTCAAAGCACAAAATAAGGCAAAAATCCAAAATTTGAGTAGGTTACTTCTGTTCTGTTTGTCAGAGTGCAAATGCTCTTCTCAGGATGGGGACTATGTCATTTTATCACTGAATATGTAACTGTTTTTCCCTTTTTTTGTTTGGTTTTTTTTTGTTGTTTTGACTTTCCCTATAAACTGTACACTGGGCTACACTCTGTCAAAATCCAGTGAGATGCAAAGAAAAAAGGCCTTAATTATTTCAGAATGAATGGTGAAATATGAAAAATGTACTTTGTTATGGTGCTGCTCATAAGTAATGGAAATGTCCTTTGGGTGGTCACAGTCTTTCAGGGATTGCCCGAAATATATAAAATTATGTATATATAATATATACACACATACGTAGTCTTCATGGAGAATAGTGCCTGATCCATTAGAATTATGGGTTCCCCATAATGAGTTCACCTGCTGTGGTACTACATTTAAAAGGCAATCAATTTTTCGCCTCCTTAACACTGCAGAGATAGCTAAGAACCTGATTTAACATACTGTAAAAACAGAATATGTGGGGTGTCTTGATTCTGCTCAGATATTCCCATTGCCTTCTGTGCAACTGACAGGGACTCAACTTTTGTCTTCTCTGATCATGCACTGAAAACCAGATAATGTCATTAATGGTTTGCTCTTCATTTCTAAGTGTGCACTTACGTGAGTATATAGGGAGTTCCTGATGATGGAAACTATGAAGGAGTGTGGTTGTTTTAATGGTGAAATGATGTAGCAATTTCATGTGTAACTCATTTATATATACTTCATTGCTATGGGCTGCAGTGCACTGCATAGTGTTCCTGGTTCATATTAATATTTCTCAAGTGTTAAGAAAGTACAGGTAGTGATGCCAATAACATATGATGCTGAGTTGTTTCTTGTCGTGGAGGGGTATTCTGCCACCTACGCTGATTTTGGCAGAGGGGAGAAATTAATTGGGACGAGATAATGTTCTATAAAAATATATATTTATTAAACTCAATATTCTGAACTCTCGACACCCCCAACAACTGTATATTATTATTAAACTGGATTCTACATGGCCATGAAAACATTCTAGGATAAATACCTACAGTAACTTATTAATAACTAGCAAACATTCAAACTATAAACAGATAGAGGAATTTTTCCCCAAGGCTTAATGCCACTCGGGGTCTATATGCTATACACCCAGCAGAATGGGCTGAAAACTTTCTGCTCTATGGCTGAGACACCAGATAATACAGAGGCATTAAAGCAGTTGCTCACAATTCTTATTAATCATCAATCACCCTTTGGGGCTATGTCACAGCCTATTACTAGTGTCCAAACTTCAGGGGATCTCTGCCCTTGAACTTTGAGGCTGGAATCCTTATGGCTTGTGGGGAAATGACAGTCTCTGACTTTGTTCTCCTAGCGAAGGATGCAATCTCTACCCTTGTCTCCTGGCTTCTCATGGATGCTCTGTCCAAAGATTGTTAGCAGGCAGCACCTCAGGTGCAGGAGTAGGATGCTGTGCAGCCTGAGCACGGTTCACATGTGGCTAGCAGGCCAATTGCATGCAGACAATTGGAGTCTGTTTCTGGTTAACTCAGCAGCAGTGGCGCTTACCAGGCAATAATAAGGAAGCGGGCATACAAGGTGTGCACGGCTGCTTGGGAGTCTACGTTCCTTAGGTAAAGGCAGGCAATACAGGATCTGGTCCTGATAACACAGTGGCGTGCAGATATGCACAGCTGGCTGGGAGACTATGGGCTCCACATATATATAGGCAGGCTTAAGTGAGCTCTGCAAGTAAATACGCAGGCAAGCAATCAATTGCAGGGAGTCCGAGCCATTGGGAGAGTCCGAGCTAGCAAGATAGCATGAGCAGGGGCAGCCAAGCACGTTGTTTACCTGTGTACCCCTATTTATTGAATGTGGGCTGAGATTAATGGCCCTTTGGCCACTAGAATGACCAATCAGGTTGGCAGTTAGCCAAACCTTACCATAATAGGCAAAAGCCACTGTGCCTGGACTTCCCAAATATGGGGATCACATGGGCTTAACACCAGGCTTATTGTGCCCCTTTGTGCTCATTTAATGTGTTTACCTCTGGTTTGGGCAGAAAAACATGTCCGGGCAAGGCATAAACCTATTTTTGGGCCTACAGGCCCTCCATGACATTTCTGAAGGCTGAGACAAGGGTGAAGAAAAAAGAAGTGGTGTTAATTTTTTTTAATTGCTTTTTATTCTGTAAGTAATTTTAAGATATTATTTATCAGATTTAATAGAAGTTTCTTTATTAAGAAGCAAGAAATGTGCTTAAGAATTGGCTCTTTTTGGTATCCATAGTCTTTTTTTCTTCAATCCTGTGTGCACGTATTTGGCACATCCAAATTCCTATCTGGTACTCCTAAAGGCTGGTGAGGCTACAGGTAATAAATAACCACAATGGAGAAATCTTCTACCTCACAAGACTATGCCTACACACAGAAAACAATATAAAACATGCAAAGATCACATCTTGAAACTCAAAGGAGAAGTTGAAGATTATGCCTTGATTTTCTTGAGAAAACCAGTATGTGTGGATTGCTGTGACTGATTGACAAGGCACCTGGGACACAAATTACAGCGATTCTTCAAGGCATTTGCAGATTCTGCAGAGCTTTAAAATCTGGTGATGTTCAATTTAGAACAATCTTGAGATTGAAAATGGAATTACAGTGACTATTCCTAGCACAACATCTTAGCTCTCGCTGTGGTGTATTCATGTTCATGGTAAAAAATGAATGCTCAAGAAACAGACTTGGGTCTTCCAGCCAGTTTATTTGCTTGAAAAGAAAATTACTTAAATGGTTTGTATATGGCTTTAGAAGTTGAGATGACAAGGATTCCTCTTTTTCTCTTTCAGTTGTTTCATGTGGCTTCAAATTAGTTTACCACAATGTTTGGTCTAAGGCAAACCAAATTCATTTATTGAGTAGTGGTTTGGTTTTAATTAGTTTATTTCATTTATCAGTTCATCTGTGTGTGGATAAAGCCAGTTCACCTTCACTCCACGTGCAGTACTTTTTCTCTCTGCATTGCAAGTCAGTGTATATATAAAAAATTCTTACCCCATTGCTTGTGTATTGGCAGTCAATGTACTGACAACCATATCTCAAAATAGCATCTGTAGCAATCATAAATGACATGAGCTTTGACAGTCTTATCAGCAAGACAGAAATTACATGGACAAAGGAATTAAACTTGATTTCATTAGTTGAAGGTGATCTTTCTAGGTCAAGATAAAGTGCACCTGCATCATCTTGCAGTCCCTTTCTTGATGATGGTTAATACCATCACACTGGATTTCTAGAATAATTGCATTAAGTCTAAGTAAAGCACAGAAACAGATCTATTATGTTTTGGTGAACTACTCTTCTGCTGCTTCTATTATTACTGCACAAAACAGTAAGTTACATCCCATAGTGGCTAGGTTTCAATACCAAGAAGTACTCCAGAACTGTTAGTGTAACACAGCTGTGGCGTGCTCATAAGGAATGGCAGATAAATGCATAATGCTGTTCTTTACCCCGTACATGGGAATTCAATAGAAACATTTAGCAAAGCGTCCTGAAACAATTGTAGGCCATATGGTTTAAGGAAGCTCCAGAATCTCCAGTGGGCCAGGAGATAGTTCTGCAGGAGAGACTTTTCTAGTGTCACAACCTGACATCAAAATCAGAGTGAAACTAGATAAATGGGTCAGGTAGTGGAGGAAGGAGCCCCTCTTTCTGACTGTCAGTATCTCTGTGCACTATGCCTGTCACTCGTGCTACAAAGGGCAGGAGGAGCGTGTGCACACAGACTGATGTGACCTGGGAAAGCACAGGAGTCCAGGCCACTGGATGCAGGGAGTGCTACAGCCTCTCGCTTGCTGCTGAAGGGGAGGGGGAGAACAACTGCACCAGGTGTGAGCAGGTGAACTTCCTTCTCACCTTGGTGGCGGAATTGAAAGATGAAGTGGCCGAGCTGAAGGACGAAGTGTCCAGGCTCAGGTCAATAAGGGAGAATGAAAGGGAGCTGGATCTGTGGGTGCAGGCTCTGCAGATCCCCCCTGCTAAGGAATCTGCCCCTGGAAACAGTGAGGGATGGGTGCAGATCCCTGTCAGGGGTAGTAAGGGAAATCATCCCCGGCCCTCTCCTTCTCCTCCTCTGCCCTTGCGCAACAAGTATGAGGCGCTGCATGCAGAGGGTACAGAGGGTGAGAGCAATGAGGATCACCCCACTGAGACATTGCCTAGGGTAGAGCAGTCACCACCAACTGTGGTAACTAGCTCCACAAAAAACAAGAAAAAGAGAAGAGTTGTAGTTGTCGGGGACTCCATCTTGAGGGGGACAGAGGGACCCATTTGTCGTCCCGACCCGTCTCACAGGGAGGTCTGCTCCCTTCCTGGTGCCCGGGTTAGGGACATCACCAGGAGACTCCCAAACCTAATCCAGCCCTCTGATTATTACCCCTTGTTGGTAATACAGGCTGGCAGCGATGAAATGGAAAAGAAGGGGACCAGGGCAATTAAAAAGGAATTTAAAGCCCTGGGGAAATTGATAGATGGGGCGGGAGCGCAGGTGGTGTTCTGCTCAGTTCCCTCTGTGGCAAGGGAGTTCACAGAGAGGAATAGCAGAACCTATGATATCAATAAATGGCTGAAGGGATGGTGCAAGCGGCAGCGTTTTGGGTTTTTTGACCATGGGGGAACTTTTACTGCGCCGGACCTGCTGGCTTGTGATGGGGTGCAGTTATCTAGGAAGGGCAGGAGAGTCCTGGCACTGGAGTTGGCAGGGCTCATTAGGCGGGCTTTAAACTAGGTCTGAAGGGGGTGGGTGAGGAAATTACTCTCTCTGAGAAGGAGAGAGATGGAAGGAAACTAAGGACAATTGAATCGAGAGCCCAGCTGAAGTGTATCTACACCAATGCACGCAGCTTGGGTAACAAACAGGAGGAACTGGAAGTCCTGGTCCACCAGGGGGACTACGATGTAGTTGCCATTTCAGAAACTTGGTGGGACGACAGACAGGACTGGACTGTTATACTGGAGGGATATAACCTTTTCAGGAGAGATAGGCAAGGGAGAAGAGGAGGAGGGGTGGCCCTGTATATTAGAGAGTCACTCCATGCCATTGAGCTAGAAGTGATGGATGAAGGGGTAGAGACCCTGTGGATTAAAATCAGAGGCAGGACTAATAAATCTGACATCCTGGTTGGAGTCTGTTACAGACCACCCAACCAGGATGAGGGAACAGATGAGATATTTTACAAACAGTTGGAGGCTGTCTCAAGATCTTCAGATCTTGTCCTTGTGGGTGACTTTAACCTGCCAGATATCTGCTGGGAACTTAATTCGGCAGAGAGGAGGCAGTCCAGGAGATTTCTGGAGTGCATGGAGGACAGCTTCATGACCCAACTGTTAAACGAGCCTACTAGGGGTCAAGCTCAGCTTGACCTGCTGCTCTCCAACAGAGAAGGGCTGGTAGGAGATGTGATAGTGGGAGGCTGCCTGGGGTGTAGCGACCACGAGTTAGTGGAGTTTTCAATATACAGGGAGGTAGGGAGGCACTTCAACAAAACCTACACCTTGGACTTTAGGAGGGCAAACTTCAATTTGCTCAAGGAACTTATTTCCAATGTCCCCTGGGCAGCAGTTCTTGAGAACAAAGGGGTCCAGGATGGTTGGACTTACTTTAAACAGGAGCTCTTGAAGGCACAGGAACTGGCAGTTCCCACGTGCCGAAAGATGAGCCGCAGGGGGAGGCGACCAGCCTGGATGAGCAAAGAGCTCCTGAAGGAAGTGGGGGAAAAAAAGAGGGTGTATCGCCTCTGGAAGGAGGGGAAGGCTTCTCCTGATGTGTTTAAGGAGGTAGCCAGACTATGTAGGAGAAAAATTAGAGAGGCTAAGGCTCAGCTAGAACTTAGGCTGGCCACTTCCGTGAAAGTTAACAAAAAACACTTTTATAAATTTATCAATGCTAAAAGGAAGGGCAAGAAGAGCCTCCACTCCTTACTGGACCGGGAGGGGAACACTATAACTGATGATGAAGCAAAGGCAGAGGTCCTGAATGCCTTCTTCGCCTCAGTTTTCAACAGTAAGGAGAGAGGAGGAGGAGGCAAATGGCCTCTTAAACTGGGGGATGGGGTCGGGGAGCAGTGTGTTCCCCTGGAAATTCATGAGGAATTAGTTCAGGACCTGCTGAGCCACCTGGACACCCACAAGTCCATGGGACCAGATGGGATCCATCCCAGGGTGCTGAGAGAGCTGGCAGCTGAGCTGGCCAAGCCACTCTCCATCATTTTCCAGCAGTCCTGGCTCACCGGAGAGGTCCCAGGAGACTGGAAAATGGCCAACGTGGTCCCCATCCACAAGAAGGGTCGGATGGAGGAACCTGGGAACTACAGACCTGTCAGCCTGACCTCAGTGCCAGGGAAACTGATGGAGCAGGTTCTCTTGGGGCCAATAACTGCGCACCTGAGGGATGGCAAAGATCTCAGGTCCAGCCAGCATGGGTTTAGGAAGGGCAGATCCTGCCTTTCTAACCTGATCTCCTTCTATGATCAGGTGACCCGCTTGGTGGATGTGGGGAGGCCTGTGGATGTGGTCTATCTGGACTTCAGCAAGGCCTTTGACACTGTCCCCCACAGCAAACTGCTGGCTAAGCTGTCAGCCCGCGGCTTGGATGGTAACACTCTGTGCTGGGTTAGGAACTGGCTGGAGGGCCGGACCCAGAGAGTGGTGGTGAATGGTGCCACATCCAGCTGGCGGCCAGTCACTAGTGGTGTCCCTCAGGGATCAGTGCTGGGCCCCATCCTCTTTAACATCTTCATAGATGATCTGGATGAGGGCATCGAGTCAGTCATCAGCAAGTTTGCAGATGACACTAAGCTGGGGGCAGATGTGACTGAGCTGGAGGGCAGAAGGGCTCTGCAGCGGGACCTTGACCGCCTGTACAGATGGGCAGAGTCCAATGGGATGGCGTTCAATAGCTCAAAGTGCAGGGTGCTGCACTTTGGCCACAACAACCCCATGCAGAGATACAGGCTGGGGTCGGAGTGGCTGGAGAGCAGCCAGACAGAGAGGGATCTGGGGGTACTGATTGATACCCGCCTGAACATGAGCCAGCAGTGTGCCCAGGTGGCCAAGAGAGCCAGTGGCATCCTGGCCTGCATCAGGAGTGGTGTGGTCAGCAGGAGCAGGGAGGTCATTCTGCCCCTGTACTCTGCACTGGTCAGACCACACCTCGAGTACTGCGTTCAGTTCTGGGCCCCCCAGTTTAGGAAAGACATTGAGATGCTTGAGCGTGTCCAGAGAAGGGCGACGAGGCTGGTGAGAGGCCTCGAGCACAAGCCCTACGAGGAGAGGCTTAGGGAGCTGGGGTTGTTTAGCCTGGAGAAGAAGAGGCTCAGGGGTGACCTTATTGCTGTCTACAACTACCTGAAGGGTGGTTGTGGCCAGGAGGAGGTTGCTCTCTTCTCTCAGGTGGCCAGCTCCAGAACAAGAGGACACAGCCTCAGGCTGCGCCAGGGGAAATTTCGGCTCGAGGTGAGGAGAAAGTTCTTCACTGAGAGAGTCATTGGGCACTGGAATGGGCTGCCTGGGGAGGTGGTGGAGTCGTCGTCCCTGGGGCAGTTCAAGGCAAGGTTGGATGTGGCACTTGGTGCCATGGTCTAGCCTTGGGCACTGTGGTAAAGGGTTGGACTTGATGATCTGTGAGGTCTCTTCCAACCTTGGTGATACTGTGATACTGTGATACTGTGAAGGAGCTGATTCTATGAGATCTGAGATAAGTTAGTCTATGGCTGAAGTTCCTCAAAGAGTGAAGATGTATCATTTTATTTGGATCAAAATTATGTTATTGAGATTTTATGAAATAACAATTGGAATTTCTTATCTAAACCAAAAATCTCTCATTTGAATATGATGGGTTTGCAATTAAAAATAAATGCTTCAAAAATAAGTGTTCATTTAATGACCCTCAGCTTTCAGCTTGAAGGAATGATTTGTTTAGCAGGAGATTGTAGCTATTTGTGGATAAAATATGTAAATTCTGATGCACTTATCTGTTACCTGTCAGAAGGTTAATATTTCTCATCTCATTTTTGTGGATAACAGAGGCCTAGAGTGTATGCATTTACATACAAGCATGGCATAAACTTCTACAGTGAAATATATATTTAATTTAGGAATGTCTGAAAAATCCTGGGCTTCTTTAAATTATTATTTTGTTTAAGGAAGCTTTCAGTTTACAATCTTCAGGATCCATGGATCCTTTTGTCTTTTTTCGGGATGAGAGTGGATATGTTTTAACTTCTTATGGCAAAGATCCAGAACTGCAAGAACTAATGTTTTCTTGAAAAGCAACCTCTCTCCTATGTAAGCATTTTAAGCCATTGCAAAATAGGAAATCCTTCCCTTATGTTACATATAAGGTTCAGAGAACATATAAACCATCAGCTTTTAGTTGGCCATCTCTTACATATGTGTTCTTCTACTTCAGATAGTTTCAACACACTCCTTGCAGAATCCACTTGGTTGAGACTCCAGTTTTCCAGATACAATAAATTGTGAAAGAAAATTAAATATGAGGTGGCAATTTTATAATGGAATTGTTCAGGCTGCTAAGGATAAGGGACCTTTAATATTGAATCCAACTATTATCTAATTCTACCCAGCCTGGCACTAAGCCATGCCCCCTAGAAACTCATCTCTATGTATTTTAAAAATCTCAAAAGATTCAACCACATCTCTGGGAAGCCTATTTAGTCTTGAGTAACACTTTTAGTGATGAAGTTTCTTTTAATACTCAACCCAAAACTCCCTGGTGCAATTCAAAGCTATTTCCTCTGGTCCTATCACTTGTTACTTAGGAGAAGAGAATGACACCCACCTGACTCCAACCTCCTCCTCTCAGGGAGTTCTATAGAGTGACTAGGTCTCCCCCTTAGCCTCCTCTTCCCCAAACTAAACAATTGCAGTTACCTCAGGCACTCCAGACCCTTTGCCAATTTTGTTGCCCTTTTCTGAACCTACTCCAGACCCTCAGTGTCTGTATTTTAGTGAGGACAGTCCAGGTGTCCTCATCAGTGCCCAGTTCCCTTCACTAATTCCTCTCTGTTTGTGAAGGCTGAAGAGAGACGAAAGAGGAAATGATGGAGATTTCACTAGGACATCTTGACAAGGTTATGCTGTGAAACAACTTACTGAGATACATCCTTATGGGTACCTTCTGACTCTCTTCCCAACCCCCACCCCCCCAATATTTTATATTTTTGTTTTAAATGCTTTCATTTTTTGACAATAGTTTAAGCACTTTCTGAGTATTTTTCTTAGCTTTACAGTAGTTTACTTCTAAAAGGTGTTTGGAAAGCAAGAGCAAAACCTGCATCATATTATATTTTTCTTACAGTGGTCTACATTGGGTTTGTATATTGGAAAAGAAATGTAGCAGGCTTTGCATATCAACTTTTCTGATTGATTTCTCTGTATGGATTGTGATTTATTTAGTTTATGGTTAGATGTATTTTCTTCATGATAATTTGCTATTACCATTATTTATTTAAGTGGACAATTCAAGATGTGGAATACAGTGATAGTACTTGATTGACATAAGGTTTAGATGTTCTCTGGGCTAAGAGGCTTTCTCCAGTTACAAGCATATGAACAGAAACAACATGGGCAGAATCCATCCACCTTAAATATTATTGACAGGGAGTCTGCTGAAATGATCTTTGACTCACAACTTGTCCTCTCCGTTATCAGATTTACACTTGGGATCAGTCAAACCAGGTGTAATGGTTTGAGTGTTACCTGCCCCCTCCCCCTGTACTATCAAATCACCCAGACTAGACTCATCTGGCTGGAAATTAAGGAACGAATGTTTATATTTGCAGCTTAGCACAATATACAACAGGTGTTTACAACCTATACGGCTATGTACAGAAGTATACAAGGTCAAGGTAATACAGAAACACAGTACCCCTCCCAGAGTCCCCAGGAGGGGCACGCAACCAACCTTCCAACTCCCTTCCACTCCTCTACCATATCCCAGAGTTTACCTTACATGCAAGGTGAGTTTGGAGGATCGGCCAGGGGGTTAGAAAGCAGAAGGACTAGTTGCACAGAACGCAGGCCAGGGAGAAAAGTGTACGGACACCAGCTGCAACAGAGCCACTGCAACTGCATTATCTGTGTTTTCTGTTCTTGGTTTTATACATCTCGGCAAGCCTATGAGTGAAGTAAACATCACCACTGTTTACTTTTCACAGCCTATAGTCTAATTTCTTTCACTGGAATATTTCAGCTAGCCTCAAACTAGCACACCAGGCATGTAGAATCCGTAGAATCATAGAATGCAGTGGACTGAGAAGAGTCTTTAAAGGCCTGCAATAAGTAGGGACACCCCCAACTACATGCTCTAGAGCTTCATCAATGCAGATCAAAAAGAATTTATAAGTCATTTTCAAACACAAAACAGTTTTCAGATACAGCTTGTACTTTTTTTCATTGAAAAAACTCTTTAAAGAAGAAGTATTTGATTAAATTCCTCTTTAAAGTATTTTAATACATTTTTAGGACTAGAGGAAAAAAAGCTTCTGAAAAGTTCACTTTCTTAACATTATCTTGATGGTTCTGACAGAGTTTCTTTGTTCTTGCTTCAGTTGCAAAAGAGCGTCTAAGTTGACCATTATATGGACAGCAAATACCTGTTATGATGAGTAGACAGCTGCAAAACATCAAGATGAAACATGAACTGAAAGTAGTGAATCAACTCCTTTGACAGGCATCATTTATTAATATGTTTAGAATAGTTGCTGTCATTATTGAAGACTTGCCATGTATGTTTGAAAATTTCCGTGTTGCTCTGTGGATGAGCAGTAACAGAAAGAGAGAAATACACCTTCACAAGAATGCTGATTTGTGACATTGCAGTGTTCTTTCAGCTACCTTTTAGATTTTTTTCTGAGCTCTTTTCGTGGGGATTTGGTGATAATAGAAATGAAGTCCTATTGTTTTAACAATGCAGCACATATCTGAAATGTTTACCTTAGATGAAAAATTGTGAGTATTCTGTAACCCAGCACTGAAAAAAAAACCACCCAAAAACATAAAAAGGATCAAATTCTAACTAAAATTTAGTAGGATGTACAATTCAACTTTGTTTCCAGATGCTCTATGAAATTGTGATTATTTTATCACTGAAGGCAGCTGACAGCATTCCTCATTAAGAAGCAAGTTAGAGCATACTTTTGGGCTCCACTGTGTTGTACATGCAAATGATAAAATACATTTTTGCCATTTAAATTTAAAGTCTTTTGCACTATACTGCTAGGTTGGACTCGATGATGTCAGAGATCTTTTCCAACCTGGTTAGTTCTGCGATTCTATGATTCCGTGATTTCAGAGAAAGGTTTTAAGAAATGAAGTAACACTGTGGTACCTTTGTGAAATTAGTACCTAAGAATATTACATGATTTATGTAATGTACTTGCAGAAAACTGCTTCTTTTCAAGCTCTAAACATGGTAAGAAAGTAACCACAAGTAGTTCAGATTTCAGTACCATTATTTTACATCTATCTGTTTCACAGTCAGTTTCCTGGTTTAGAGAAGCAGCATTTACAATGTGCATAATCTCTGAGTGCAGAGTCAGAATACCATAATTAAAACTAATGGCAGAATCCATCTAGACAGCACAAAGCAGCTATAGGAAGAATTAAAGTCTTTGTTAAGCTATGGACACAAAATGTAGCACTTCTCAGATAATGCAAGCAGTGTGTCAGTTATTTCTTAATGATCAATACAGACTCAACCTTAAAGGTCTTTTCCAACTGAAACTATTCTATGATTTCAGGCAGTGCTTCCTAAGGGTAAAGAGAGTTTTTAAAGCAATTTAAAACAAAACCAAAATAAAAAAATCCACAGACAAACAAATAAAAAACAACAACAAAAAACCCTAAACCAAACAAAAAAACCCAAACAAAAACATTAAAAAAATTGTTTCCTCTTTAACTCTCTTCCTTCTATATTTATTTCACTAGAAAAGGTTTCTAACAAATTACACTAGCCTTTTTAGTCCTAAATAAAGGGATTCTTTCTTAGACCTCTTCCTTTCTGACTAAAACTGAGCACCATGGAAAGACCAAATATTTCAGATGGAGAGCACTAGAATAAGAGCAAAAAGATGTAAACTACCTGTGGATAAATCTGAAGGGCCTTTGAAAGTGCTGGTACAAAAATTAGTTGCCTAGTTTTGAAATGGAATTTGATAGACTCAGGAACAGTGCTCTGCAGTGTTCCTTGTTATCCCTGATAATTGCTAGGAAGACCTGTCTACTCTTGCTTCCTTTTGAACCTTATATCCTGTGAATAGACTAGTCTATGTCTTCATTTGTGGTTGCTATGCTGGGTTTCCCTGCTGGTTGAACTAGCTTCTCTGAAGCAATAGCCTCTCCTCATTTCTCCCTCACACATTTTTCATTGGCTATTTAAATGCTGTTTTGTGCATTTGACTAATTCTCTGCTTTATGGTGGGCAACCCTCAGTATTTCATCAGGCTGTGAGGAGCTACAGAGTGCTATCCATTCTAACTCAGTGTTACTAGGAGCGCCAAACTACAGGCTAATTAAGAGTTAGTGTATGCCTTTGTGCTATTGAGTAGATTAATTAGATGTGTTTGCAAAAGACCAGTTACTCTGTATTTTTCGTTTTCTAAATTTCTTAAAATGGAAAGGAAAACGTTATATACAAGACTTACACCCATGTAAATTCCTTAATTAATAAAATCATTTTATTTCTGATTGCAGGGACAATTATTCAACTCCTTTGAGTCGTAGGAGCTGGATATAAGTATTGTTTCCCTTCACAAAGCCATTGATCTAATAGGAGTGTGATAGAAACAAGTGAATGGCCTTACAGTTGTCGCTAATATTTCAGGTATGCTTGTTCAGCCACTGAATTAAGGCAGATAATGGCACCTTTACTTATTCCATATTATATAAACAGGAGCATATTCATATGCTTCAGATGGCCAAAAAATTAGCAGATTGTACCAAAACTACTAAAGAATTGGATAAGTAGATAAAAAGTTTTTATTGTTGTTGTTGAGTTTTGTCTAATATGGTATTACTAGAAAGTTTAATAGAAAGAAGTATAGCCCTGTTATTTAAGCAAATATGTCTCTGGCTGTAAATCATGACTCTGGAGGAGGAGAAACTGATTCTCCAGAAGTTGTAACAAGTCAATGCGATTTGCATGATCTTTCTCTCATCAGACAGAACATTAGATTTTCCAATACAGAATATACTTTATGGTGACCTGTGCTGAATACATACTGGTCTGTACAGTAACACAATTGTAATGTGGTGTCCAGTAACACAACAAAGGGGCAATGAACATAAGCCTCATCACAGCATGTTCCACATAAACACAATTAAAAAAAAAAAATCTTCACTTTGAGGGTGGCAGAGCATTGGACCAGGCTGCCCAGAGAGGTTGTGGAGTCATTTTCTCTGTAGGTATTCAAAAACCCACCTGCAATTGTTCCTGTGTCATTTACTCTAGGTAATCCTGCTCTAGCAGGTGAGATTTGACCACACGATTTTCAGAGGCCACTTCCAACCCCTACCACTCAGGTATATGGGCAGGAGTCTTGAGATAGTGTTCAGAAGGTTCAGGTATGGGACTTTCATTAATGCAAATTTCTTTTTGTTGTGTACTTAATACTGCAGATGATCTGCTGGTATATAGTGATAGTAGCAGTTTCATGCTTGTGGGAGGTGTGAAAGCCAAAGCATTAAAGACTGACACAGCAGGATAGAAATACGGTGAAACAATGCTGAGTTCTGTCCCTAAATATTCCTATTACCCTGTTATGTTCTTCTACACAGCTTAAGGATTTCAGTGTGAAAGAAGAATGATTTTGGTTTGTTTGTTGTTTTTTTTTTTTTAAATTATATTTTTCTCCAGTTCTTCAAGCCTGAAATGGTGAACATATTGTTGGGGAGGGGAAATTAATTGATGCGAGATTATATTTTTTCCAAAATTAATATTATTAATCTTGATACTTAGAACGCTTGCCACCCCCAACCACTAATTTTAATAATAATTCAGTTCTTACATGGTCATAGAAACATTCTATGGATAATATCTAGATCTAGTGATAACCAGCAAAATACATAAACATTTAATTAAAATGGAAGAGAAGGTTCCTGTGATCAAATGCCACTTGCAGTCAATATGCCACTTGCCCAGTAGATGTGCTCAAGCTCTTTCTACTCTATGGCAGAAGGCAGTAGAGAATTACAAAGAGGCACTTAAGCATCTACTCACAGGTTATTATAATTACCCTCACGGGGGCTAGCCACAGTCCAGACAGTGCCCAAATGCTTTCAAGGGACTCTTGTCTTGTTGGACGTTGAGGCTTGAATCTTCCTGGCTTCTAGGGAAAGGACACAGACAATCTCTGACCTTGTCTCGTGGCTTCTTCTGGATGATCTGTAAATACAGTATCACAGTATCACAGTATCATTAGGGTTGGAAGAGACCTCACAGATCATCAAGTCCAACCCTTTACCACAGAGCTCAAGGCTAGACCATGGCACCAAGTGCCACGTCCAACCTTGCCTTGAAGTGCCCCAGGGACAGTGACTCCACCACCTCCTCGGGCAGCCCATTCCAGTGTCCAATGACTCTCTCAGGGAAGAACTTTCTCCTCACCTCAACCCTAAATCTCCCCTGGTGCAGCCTGAGGCTGTGTCCTCTCCTTCTGGCGCTGGCCACCTGAGAGAAGAGAGCAACCTCCTCCTGGCCACAACCACCCCTCAGGTAGTTGTAGACAGCAATAAGGTCACCCCTGAGCCTCCTCTTCTCCAGGCTAAACAATCGCAGCTCCCTCAGCCTCTCCTCATAGGGCTGTGCTCAAGGCCTCTCCCCAGCCTCGTCGCCCTTCTCTGGACACGCTCAAGCATCTCAACGTCCCTTTTAAACTGGGGGGCCCAGAACTGAACACAGTACTCAAGGTGTGGTCTAAGCAGTGCAGAGTACAGGGGCAGAATGACCTCCCTGCTCCTGCTGACCACACCATTCCTGATGCAGGCCAGGATGCCACTGGCTCTCTTGGCCACCTGGGCACACTGCTGGCTCATGTTCGGGCGGGTATCAATCAGCACCCCCAGATCCCTCTCTGTCTGGCTGCTCTCCAGCCACTCCGACCCTAGCCTATATCTCTCCATGGGGTTGTTGTAGCCAAAGTGCAGCACCCTGCACTTGGAGCTATTGAACCCCATCCCATTGGACTCTGCCCATCTGTCCAGGTGGTCAAGGTCCTGCTGCAGAGCCCTTCTGCCTTCCAACTCAGTCACATCTGCCCCCAGCTTGGTGTCATCTGCACACTTGCTGATGACTGACTCCATGCCCTCATCCAGATCATCTATGAAGATGTTAAAGAGGATGGGGCCCAGCACAGATCCCTGAGGGACACCACTAGTGACAGCCACCAGCTGGATGTGGCACCATTCACCACCACTCTCTGGGTCCGGCCCTCCATCCAGTTCCTAACCCAGCATAGAGTGTTGCCATCCAAGCCATGGGCTGACAGCTTAGCCAGCAGTTTGCTGTGGGGGACAGTGTCAGAGGCCTTGCTGAAGTCCAGATAGACCACATCCACAGGCCTCCCCACATCCACCAAGTGGGTCACCTGATCATAGAAGGAGATCAGGTTAGAAAGGAGGATCTGCCCTTCCTAAACCCATGCTGGCTGGACCTGAGCCCTTTGCCATCCCTTAGGTGCGCTCTTATCACCCCCAGGATAACCTGCTCCATCAGTTTCCCTGCCACTGAGGTCAGGCTGACAGGTCTGTAGTTCCCAGGTTCCTCCATCCGACCCTTCTTGTGGATGGGGACCACGTTGGCTGTTTCCAGTCTCCTGGGACCTCTCCGGTGAGCCAGGACTGCTGGAAAATGATGGAGAGCAGCTTGGCCAGCTCAGCTGCCAGCTCTCTCATCACCCTGGGATGGATCCCATCTGGTCCCATGGACTTGTGGGTGTCCAGGTGCCTCAGCAGGTCCTGAATTAATTCTTCAGGAATTTCCAGGGGAACACACTGCTCCCCGACCCCATCCCCCGGTTCAAGAGGCCATTCTTCTTCTCCTCCTTCCTTACTGTTGAAAACTGAGGCGAAGAAGGCATTCAGGACCTCAGCCTTTTCTACATCATCAGTTATAGTGTTCCCCTCCTGGTCCAGTAAGCAGTGGAGGCTCTTCTTGCCCTTCTTTTTAGCGTTGATAAATTTATAAAAGTGCTTTTTATTATCTTTCACGGAAGTGGCAGCCTAAGTTCTAGCTGGGCCTTAGCCTCTCTAATTTTTCTCCTGCATAATCTGGCTACCTCCTTAAACATGTCAGGAGAAGCCTTCCCCTCCTTCCAGAGGTGATACATCCTCTTTTTTTCCCCCAATTCCTTCAGGAGCTGTTTGCTCATCCAGGCTGGTCGCCTTCCCTGCTGGCTCATCTTTCAGCGCATGGGAACTGCCAGTTCCTGTGCCTTCAAGAGCTCCTGTTTAAAGTAGGTCCAACTATCCTGGACCCCTTTGTTCTTAAGGACTGCTGCCCAGGGGACTTTGCAAATAAGTTTCCTAAGCAAATTGAAGTTTGTCCTCTGAAAGTCCAAGGTGTAGATTTTGTTGCAGTGCCTCCCTACCTCCCTGCATATTGAAAACTCCACTAACTCGTGATGACTACACCCCAGGCAGCCTCCCACTGCCACATCTCCTACCAGCCCTTCTCTGTTGGAGAGCAGCAGGTCAAGCTGAGCTTGACCCCTAGTAGGCTCACTTAACAGCTGGGACATGAAGCTGTCCTCCATGCACTCTAGAAATCTCCTGGACTGCATCCTCTCTGCTGAACTTAGTTCTCAGCAGATATCTGGCAGGTTAAAGTCACCCACCAGGACAAGATCTGAAGATCTTGAGACAGCCTCCAGCTGTTTGTAAAATATCTCATCTGTTTCTTCATCCTGGTTGGGTGGTCTATAACAGACTCCAACCAGGATGTCAGATTTGTTTGTCCTCTCTCTGATTTTAACCCACAGGCTCTCAACCCCTTAATCCCTCACCTCCAGCTCAGTGGCATGGAGTGACTCCCTAATATACAGAGCCACCCCTCCTCCTCTTCTCCCTTGCCTATCTCTCCTGAAGAGATTATATCCCCCCAGTATAGCATCCCAGTCCAGGAATTCTAAGCAGGACCTTCAGGTGCAGAAGGCAGGATATGGTGCAGTCTCAGCATGATGTCACGCTGGCCACATAGGCTGATCATGTGCAGACATCCAGGGTCTGCTCCTGGTAACTCTCGGCAGTGGAGTTTACCAGGCAGTGTGCAGTAGCAGCACATCTGGGCACAGCAGAGAGAGCACGGCAAAGAGCAGGGAAGCAGAGCAGCGAAGCAAAAGCAGGGAAGCAAAAGCACATTGTTCACCTGCATATCTCTTTTTATCCATGTGGGCTGAGATTAATTGCCCTTTGGACACAAGAATAGTCAATCAGGATGGCAGTTAGCCAAACCATACCATATTAGGCAAAGCCATAGGCTTGCTTTTCCGTAATTTGGGAAAAGTATGGGCCTTGCACTAGGCAGGCACAAGCTAAGTGTGTGAACCTTACACCACAGGACCCTGGGCAGACCAGATTCAGTGGCTTACAGTTCTTTTGTTTCTGTTTCCCACGCTTGCCTCTCTGGTGGAGCAGAAAAACATGCCTAGGCAAGGCAGGACATGCTAAGTCTATTTTGGGCCTACAAGGCCTACCACAACACATATAGATGATTGCAAATAAATTTTGTGTTTCATCCAAATTGTAGGGTAATCTGTTGAACTTATATCAGTCCATAAGTCTAGGACTTCTGTTTTGTACTTCAGCAGTGAATGTGTATACACAAAGCAGTTCTCAGTGCTTCATGCATTTAGTCCTGTATTAATTCTGTATGTCTATTGGAAGTCTTACTAGACAGAGTAGGAAGACTTAGTACAAAAGTGTCATTCTACAGAACTTTGCCAAAAGAAAAGGAAGCATTGCCCAAACTGTTAGGCATTTATAAATTGGAGAATAAAACACACAACCTGCTGGGTCTAATAACTTGAAAAGTTTCTACTTTAGCTTTTGCCTCAGTAGCATAAGACAGCCTTCATGAAATCCTGTCTGCCAGCTGGCTGAAATTACCTTCATTTCATACCATTGCCTGTAGACAATGGTAGAAGTTTTCTGTTTGATATATCTCTCCTCAGAGACACTTCTAGTCAGATAAAAGCCTTTTGTGAGAACTCCAAAGGTGTATTAGGAATACAAGCAAAAATCAGCAAAGAAATTTGGAACAGTAATGACTGCATGAGAACTTAACACTTAGTCTTTTTAGCACGATCAGTGTCAACTGGAGTTTGTATAAACACAACCACTTATCTGTCATCTAGAAAGATTATTAATACATTTGAAGAATATGAACTCAGAGGATTAGCTACAATTTGTTTGCTTGAAAAGGCCTGTGTTTGGGATAAGAAATGTTTAGTTTTCTAAAGATTCTTAAACATGCACATTTCTAGTCATGCTCAATGAGGTATGTGTGTTTGAATTCAAAGTGGTGCTTTGATCCTGTAGTGTGTGTTGTTGACATACCATGCATGTCAGTAATGATTTCATAAAGTTTCCATCAAAGAATTGTGTTTGCTTTCTGGTAGATTGGCCATTTCTGTAGTGATTGTTTGATACCTGAGACAACTATTTCATTTTGTAAGTAGTAAGAGGAGATAAGCAATATGACATCTTGGTTATTTTCAAATTGGGATTTCTGTGGCTTTGAACTCTTTCCATTATACCACATTAGTAACAGTTGAGACTGACTTGAATTTATAGAGAGAACTTCCAGTAATGCTCTGCTATTGAAGCTTTAGGAAGGATGTAAAAAGTCCTTACTCAGGGATAAGTCATCCTTAAGTGAATTTTAAACTTCCATTGCTTCAGAGAACAGCTCATTTGGCTCAAAATGTGTTTTACAATGCAAAGTATGTGTCAGCAGCATCTTTCATATCCCAGATTTTTTTTCCTCTTCAAAACAATGCTTAAACACAGACTTAAGTGTATAAGTAGAAAAAAAAATTTGTTTGCCTATAATTCTTGGTAGTTATGTCATACATGAGCAGTGTTATTTGTTTAATACTGGGGCACTATGGTTAAGAAAAGCTTATACTGTATCTGTAGGTAGAAAAAAAAGTATTGAGTGAACCAAGAGAAATTGTAGTTAATTTAAATAGGTGAGAATTTCCATAGGCTGCATTGACTCACATTTTCATATAATTTGTATGAATTGTTCAGACACAAATGCTAGTTTTGGAGTAGCCAATTAAACATTAAGGAAAAGAGTATTGTGTATTGCATACTGCAAAGCTAAGGAAGATAAAAATCAAAAGTATTTATTGGAAATCACTTTGGAATCGACCAGTGGAAAAGAGAGAAGTGCCTCTTTTATTTCTCAAGCTAACTTAATTCTCCTTCATGCTTTTCCATGCTATCTGTAGTCCAGTTTTAATTTTGTAAACTTTATTTTAAAGTCACTTTACTTCCATTGTCATTTTGAAGACTACTTGTGCTATGAGGTCTGTTTTTCATGCATCTTCCTTGCCTACTCATGCATAGATGTGCTAGTTTGAAGCTAGCTAGAATGTTTTGGTGAGAAGAACTAGATTACAGGCTGTGAAAGGGAAACAATGGTGATGTTTACTTCACTTACAGGCTTGCTGAGAGGTATAAGAGCATGAACCCAAATGTAGATAGGGGAGTCACACTCTGTCCGGGCTGTGGGCTTCGTTTTTCTCTCTAACCTAACCTGATTAATCCACCTGCTTTCTAACCCCCCTGGCTGACCCTCCATTCTTCCTTGGGTACAAGGCAATGTCTGGGGTAAGGTAGAAGGGTGGAAGAAGGGTGGAAGGGTGGTTGGGGGCCCCTCCTGGGGACTCAGGTTTCAGGGAGAAGTGCTTAGTTTCTGCATTACCTTTTACCTTATATATTTCTGTATATAACTGTATATATGTTGTAAATATCTGCCTGTATATTCTGCTAAACTGTAAATATAAGCTTCATTCAATTTCCAAAGCCTGCTGAGTCTAGTCTGGGTGATTTCCAAAGTGTGGGGGGGCAGGTAACACCCAAACCGTCACATCTTATAGCACAGTGTCAGATTTTTCACTTCTGCTCGTATGGGTTGAGCTGAAACTGCCAAGTTTCAAAAAATACTTCCAACTATGCTTTAGTCTAGGAGGCATATTAAGTATTCTTGTTCTGTTTTCATTTTAAGAGCTTGTGATTTTTAAATACAGTTCTCTAGATTTCACTGACATTTCACTATTGTTATGATCTAATTCTCATATTTTACTGTATCTTCATGGTTGTTTGTCCATTGCATTACAGGCTTGTACATAATCTTCCAGCCAGGCACTTCTCATCCCCAACACTTGCACTTTATGTGAATTTATGTATTTTATTTGTGAAATATATGTATTTTGAAGCTAAGACATTCATCAGAAAACTCACTTGGTTTTACTTCAGAATTTTTGATTCAGACTTTTAGTCTGAGCAACATATTTAATTTTCATCTCTAGATGTGAGAATGTATTTCATCTCAACCAACTTCAGATATTTGAAGTGTAAGGTTATCATCCAGATTCTCCTTATTTAGAGAGAGACACACCTGTGAATGAATATGCCTTTTTTTATCCTAAGATCTTTACTGACTTCTAGGAAAAAAAGTATCAACAACTGATTTAGAGTTGAATCTTTTAAGTGGCCAAAGTTAAATTATGTGTCTCGCTCTCATAAATAATCTTGATTAAAGAGCCATATGCAGGAATTAATTCATCAAAGCCTTGCACCTTTTCAATTTTAATTGCTGTTGCAGTTTTCTGGTCTATAATAAGAAAGAACTTGTTTCAAACAGCCAAAACTTTTAAGTTTGAGCAGTGTGAATATTAATAATAAGGTATGTTTTAGGTTTAGAACAAGCCACAGTAACCGTAAGGGACCACAATTATAACAGAATGCACATCAGCCATGAATTTGCCTTCCTGTGGGTATATAGCCTTTCCCTGAAATGGGTGTTGACAATGGAAATAAAGCAAAAGGTAATTTGGTTTTCCTAAAATATGAGTCATATTTTTCTCTGCAGAGTCCAGACTGTAGTTAGCAAAGTGAGATCTAGAAGTTCCTTTTTATATTTTTGTCATTCTCTCCACTCTATTCTTGAGAAATGTGAAAAAGAGAAGTCTAATAAACTGCTTTGATAAGTGCACTTAGAGGTGTGCCAAATCCACAAGTTAGAGGCAGCATTCAAAGCAAGTATTTTCTTTGCCCTGTTCTCCTTCACAACTATAAACACACAAGTAAGTGCACACATGCATAGCTCCAGTACATATATTTAATATTTTTTTTAAAACCCACACAACATATTTTTATAACTGTTATTTTCTATTAATGCTACAATAAGGCAGCAGTCCAATAGTGAATGGTTTTCAAAATATCTTTTTGTTTTTTTTAAAGCCCTTATACATCCCCAACCTCTTTGCTTCTGGACCCTCACACCTCTACCTCACTAATCTGCCTGAACTGCCTATTTTCTGCTTTCTGTGACCTCATCAAGTTCTTGCTTTCTGCCCTGCAGAGCTGATTCTCCTAACTTAATGAATGCAAGACTCTTACCATTCACTCTCAGGCATCTGTGGTCTCTAGTAAATAGAACAGCAAACAGATCTACCAGTAAATATGTAAGAGTTTGCTGTGGTTAGTTACTTTTCTAATTGATACATGCATGGTTTAGTTGTGCTTAGACTAGAGGCCACAGACATTAGCATCCATTTTTGATGAATGCAATCAAGGCTGCAAGCCCTACATTCAAGTCATATAGAAACCAAACAAAATCATCTCTCCTGAGTGTTATAGATATGAAACTAGGCAATATCTCTGCTCTTTAACACAAGTCAAGTTCCATCAAAGATGCTATTTGAAGTCCTGCATGTAATGAAGCTCCTTGTATGGCAGTTAGTGCTACATCTTTAATTAAATTTTGGTATTTTAATACATGTGTCTACACACATGTGTGTACGTGTTCCCTTCTGGTTAGAAAATACCTACAGATACTGAGGAGAGTCACAAAAATCAAGACTATATTTGAAACACAGAAGTGTTCTTAATATGTCACATAAATTAATTGAATCAAATACTTATAATCTAGATAATTATGATGTATAAATATACATGTCTATTTATGTGTATACACACAATTAAAGTGTTCAATTTCATAAATGCATATTTCCATACTATTCTATACCAGCTTTATCACAATATCACAGTATCATCAGGGTTGGAAGAGACCTCACAGACCATCAAGTCCAACCCTTTATCACAGAGCTCAAGGCTAGACCGTGGCACCAAGTGCCACGTCCAGTCCTGCCTTGAACAGCTCCAGGGACGGCGACTCCACCACCTCCCCAGGCAGCCCATTCCAGTGCCCAATGACTCTCTCAGGGAAGAACTTTCTCCTCACCTCAACCCTAAATCTCCCCTGGTGCAGCCTGAGGCTGTGTCCTCTCCTTCTGGCGCTGGCCACCTGAGAGAAGAGAGCAACCTCCTCCTGGCCACAACCACCCCTCAGGTAGTTGTAGACAGCAATAAGGTCACCCCTGAGCCTCCTCTTCTCCAGGCTAAACAATCGCAGCTCCCTCAGCCTCTCCTCATAGGGCTGTGCTCAAGGCCTCTCCCCAGCCTCGTCGCCCTTCTCTGGACACGCTCAAGCATCTCAACGTCCCTTTTAAACTGGGGGGCCCAGAACTGAACACAATACTCAAGGTGTGGTCTAAGCAGTGCAGAGTACAGGGGCAGAATGACCTCCCTGCTCCTGCTGACCACACCATTCCTGATGCAGGCCAGGATGCCACTGGCTCTCTTGGCCACCTGGGCACACTGCTGGCTTATGTTCAGGTGGGTATCAATCAGCACCCCCAGATCCTTCTCTGTTTGGCTGCTCTCCAGCCACTCCAACCCCAGCCTGTGTCTCTGCATGGGGTTGATGTGTCCAAAGTGCAGCACCCTGCACTTGGAGCTATTGAACCCCATCCCCTTGGACTCTGCCCATCTGTCCAGGCGGTCAAGGTCCCGCTGCAGAGCCCTTCTGCCTTCCAACTCAGTCACATCTGCCCCCAGCTTTGTGTCATCTGCACACTTGCTGATGACTGACTCCATGCCCTCATCCAGATCATCTATGAAGATGTTAAAGAGGATGGGCCCCAGCACTGATCCCTGAGGGACACCACTAGTGACAGCCACCAGCTGGATGTGGCACCATTCACCACCACTCTCTGGGTCCGGCCCTCCAGCCAGTTCCTAACCCAGCATAGAGTGTTGCCATCCAAGCCATGTGCTGACAGCTTAGCCAGCAGTTTGCTGTGGGGGACAGTGTCAAAGGCCTTGCTGAAGTCCAGATAGACCACATCCACAGGCCTCCCCACATCCACCAAGTGGGTCACCTGATCATAGAAGGAGATCAGGTTGGAGAGGCAGGATCTGCCCTTCCTAAACCCATGCTGGCTGGACCTGAGCCCTTGGCCATCCCTCAGGTGTGCAGTTATCACCCCCCAGATGACCTGCTCCATCAGTTTCCCTGGCACTGAGGTCAGGCTGACAGGTCTGTAGTTCCCAGGTTCCTCCATCCGACCCTTCTTGTGGATGGGGACCACGTTGGCTGTTTCCAGTCTCCTGGGACCTCTCTGGTGAGCCAGGACTGCTGGAAAATGAAGGAGAGCAGCTTGGCCAGCTCAGCTGCCAGCTCTCTCATCACCCTGGGATGTATCCCATCTGGTCCCATGGACTTGTGGGTGTCCAGGTGCCTCAGCAGGTCCTGAACGCATGAATTTCCAGGGGAACACACTGCTCCCCGACCCCATCCCCCGGTTCAAGAGGCCACTTGCCCTGAGCTCCTCCCTCCTTGCTGTTGAAAACTGAGGCGAAGAAGGCATTCAGGACCTCAGCCTTTTCTTCATCGTCAGTTATAGTGTTCCCCTCCTGGTCCAGTAAGCAGTGGAGGCTCTTCTTGCCCTTCTTTTTAGCATTGATACATTTATAAAAGTGCTCTTTGTTATCTTTCACGGAAGTGGCAGCCTAAGTTCTAGCTGGGCCTTAGCCTCTCTAATTTTTCTCCTGCATAATCTGGCTACCTCCTTAAACATGTCAGGAGAAGCCTTCTCCTCCTTCCAAAGGTGATACACCCTCTTTTTCTCCCCCAATTCCTTCAGGAGCTGTTTGCTCATCCAGGCTGGTCGCCTTCCTTGCCAGCTCATCTTTCGGCGCATGGGAACTGCCAGCTCCTGTGCCTTCAAGAGCTCCTGTTTAAAGTAGGTCCAACCATCCTGGACCCCTTTGTTCTTAAGGACTGCTGCCCAGGGGACTTTGCAAATAAGTTTCTTAAGCAAATTGAAGTTTGCCTTCCTAAAGCCCAAGGTGTGGGTTTTGTTGTAGTGCCTCCCTACCTCCCTGCATATTGAAAACTCCACTAACTCGTGATCACTACACCCCAGGCAGCCTCTCACTGCCACATCTCCTACCAGCCCTTCTCTGTTGGAGAGCAGCAGGTCAAGCTGAGCTTGACCCCTAGTAGGCTCACTTAACAGCTGGGACATGAAGCTGTCCTCCATGAACTCTAGAAATCTCCTGGACTGCCTCTTCTCTGCTGAATTAAGTTCCCAGCAGATATCTGGCAGGTTAAAGTCACCCACAAGGACAAGATCTGAAGATCTTGAGACAGCCTCCAGCTGTTTGTAAAATATCTCATCTGTTTCCTCATCCTGGTTGGGTGGTCTGTAACAGACTCCAACCAGGATGTCAGATTTGTTTGTCCTCTCTCTGATTTTAACCCACAAGCTCTCAACCCCTTCGTCCCTCACCTCAAGCTCAGTGGCATGGAGTGACTCCCTAATATACAGAGCCACCCCTCCTCCTCTTCTCCCTTGCCTATCTCTCCTGAAGAGGCTGTATCCCCCCAGTATAGCACTCCAACCATGCCTGTCGTCCCACCACGTGTCTGAAATGGCAACTATATCATAGTCACCCTGGTGGACCAGGACTTCCAGTTCCTCCTGCTTGTTACCCAAGCTGCGTGCATTGGTGTAGATGCACTTCAGCTGGGCTCTCAATTCCTCAATTGTCCCTAGTTTCCTTCCCAGTCTCTCCTTCTCAGAGAGAGTAATTGCCTTACCCACCCCCTTCAGATCTAGTTTAAAGACTGCCTAATGAGCCCTGCCAACTCCAGTGCCAGGACTCTCCTGCCCCTCTTAGATAACTGAACCTCATTATTAAAGGAATTTGCTTGTAGATGTTGTGTTCAGCTGATATAAAAAATAAAGTTGCACACCAAATTATTTATTCAGGCAATTTCACTGGTCTTGCTTACTCTTAACTATTGCTGTTGTGGCTTGACCCTAAAAATATTCTTCATTCCCAGTAGGAAATATTTGCACAGAGTTTCTTACAGATCAACAAAACTGTTGATTTCTTTGTAAGTAATGTGTTTTCCATGACTGGTGGTTCTTCCTTTTAAAGTAGCTGTTAATTGTCACACTGACAGGTACACCTACTGCGAAATGCTGGCGATGAAGTTACCATCAATGTTCAGCACCTCAGGGAAGCTCCATCGTTTTTAAAGCTCCCATTAGGTAAGAGGAAATTAACAGATAGAAGTAATTTATTTTCCTCTTTGCAGTATTCTTATGCTAAGATGACATTGATAGAAATAGGAATTCAATCCTTGAGTGTTTTGCAGGAAGAAACAGAAAATTGTGTGTGTGCTTCATTGTTCAACATATAAGAATCTAATGCATATTTTGTGACTGCTTCTGTATATTTTATTCTAAATAAATACAAAAATCTCATTAAAATGCAGTACAATCATGGGTGATATCTGAAAGTTTTTCTGCAGAACCTTTGCCTGAATGCGATAAAATAGTTTTTACAAACATTTGAATTGTACATTGTCACTGAGAGATATTTTTAGGACACAAATAACATTAACTGTGCATATTTTATAAATTATTTGGATATTTTGTGCATTTTAATCAGAGAGTAGAATTAGAGTGACAGCTAAGTAGTTTAAGAGTACCAATAGTAAACTGTATATGAACAAGGCAGATAAGAGAATTTTTTCATTCATTTGACTAGCAAATATCAATAATCAGGATACTTGAAATCAATGTTGCAAGTAGAAAAGTATACTTAATATATCAGGTAATTTAGTTGGACCAAATAATTTTGTACTGGTTTATCTCTTTCCAAATTAAGCAAAACAGATTTAAAATGTGTCTTGGTTTGGGGACTTAGGTAAGTTTGGCTTAACTATGTACTTTTTTCTCTTGCTTTAAAAGGAATCATAGCTCTCATAAACTTACCTCTCATCATTGGAAGAGTGTCTGTTATTTAATCTAGATTTATACACATATTAGAAGCCAACTTGATGAGCCTCTACTCAGATGAACTGTATGTTACATGCTAAACCCATTATTTCAGTTCTTACTGCATATAATTTCCATATGAAAATGGAATCTGCATTCAAAGAAAACTTGTGTTTACATTTGGAGATCTTTGTCTGATCAGTGTTTCTTATAATGAAACTTCAGATTTTGTCTTCCTACTTTTCTATCCTAGATCATCAGACAGCTATAGACTAGTACCTATAATGCCTTGAATAACTGTATTCCAACTGATAGAGGACTTTGGCAAGCTAGTAGGTTCTTACCAGTAGTTCCTGATATAGTCCATATTCATTTACAGTTATGACAATTCTGCAAGCAATTTTACCTTGTCGACTGACATCACTTTTATACTTGGACTCTGCCACTTGTGGTCTGTTAATCATGGCTGCTTTCCCCGACTCATCAATCAGAAAATGGGGAGAAAACAGAATGATAAATCTCTTGGGTAAAGATAGAAACAAGAAGATCACTTATTAATTACTCTAATGGGCAAGACAGACTCAAGTTGGGGAAACTTGAGTGTGTTGTGTATTAAAATAGATTCAGGTACTGAGAAACCAAGACAAAATACATTGAAACACCCCAACTTCTTCTCAGGCTCAACTTCATTCTTGACTCCTCTTACCTCCCATAAAAGTGATGCAGGGGATGGGGAATAAGGGGTTTGGAGTCAGTAACATAGCATCTCTCCCTGCCATTTCATCCTTCTCACACTTTTATCCTAATCCAACCTGTGTCCTTCCCACCTGCTGCAGCCCTTTAGATACTGCCCTAATGCAAGTTCTCTCTATGGGCTGAAGTGGAAAAATGTGCTCCAGCATGTGTCACACATAAGCTGCAGCTTCTTTGGGGCACATCCACCTGTGTCAGCATGGGGTTCTCTCTGGACTGGAGTATGGATATCTGCTCTGGTGTGGTCCTCCATGGGCTGAAGGGAAATGTCTGCTTCATCATAGTCTTCCCATGGACTGCAAGGAAATTTCTGCTTTGGCAGTTGAAGCACCTTCTTTTTCTCCTTCTTTAGTGACAACCTAGAGAAGTGACTGCCACCCTGAACTCTGCAGTGATGAGGCTGCACCTTGACTACTGTGTTCATTTTTGAGCACCTCACTACATGAAAGACATTGAGGTGCTGGAACAGATCCGGAGAAGGGCAGCACAGCTGGTGAAGGATTTAGAGAACAGGTCTGGTGAGAAGTGACTGGGGCAACTGGGGTTGCTTAATTTGGAGAAAAGGAGGTGGAGGAGAGACCTCATCACTTTCTATAGATCTCTGAAAGAAGATTTTAGTGAACTGAATGTTGGTGTTTTCTCCCTAGTAAAATGTGACTGAATGAGAGGAAATGCCCTCAAGTTGTACCAGGGGAGGTTTAGGTTTCTTCACTGACAGGGTTGTCAAACACTGAGGTAGATTCCCCAGGGGAGTGGTGGAATCTCTGGAGATACTTAAAAGACATGTACCTGTGGTGTTCAGGGACAAGGTTTAGCAGTAGACTTGATAGTGTTAGGCTGTTAGTTGGACTCAATGATCTTAAAGGTCTTTTTCAGAGTAAATATGTCTCGGTTCTAATTTAAATTCCCAGAGACTCAGATAAATTTGATAGAACCAATAACAATTTTATAAAGTGCCCTTCCCTCTTCCCCTTCTTTCCCAAAAGAAAGGGACTAGATGGAGAGAGAGAGAGAAGTAAGCACACCCAAATAAATGGATCTCACTCGATTTGGAAGTTAAAAAGAAAAGTTTAACAATAGCTTAAAAGAGGTATCTGAGGTAGGGAAGTTGCAAAAGGTATAGAGAAGGGAAAATAGCAAATGCAAAATGTATAAATACAACCTGACTCTGATGGTGATGGCTTTGTCTGCCTCGTGGGTGATGGCCATGTGGTAGAACAAAGTGAAACCAGGAACAGATGGTAATGGTGGTATATATGGAGCAGAGTGATGCAGAGAGGTGCAGAGAGAGAGGAAAGGTAAGCACAGAGGCAGGGGGTGCAGAGAGTGGTGCAGAGAGAGAGAGAGGAAC
The DNA here is from genome assembly GCF_015220805.1 of Pogoniulus pusillus. NCBI lineage: Eukaryota > Metazoa > Chordata > Aves > Piciformes > Lybiidae > Pogoniulus > Pogoniulus pusillus. The sequence continues at coordinate 377,688 of NC_087270.1, read as the reverse complement.
AGGAAGTCCCCCTGCTTTTATGGGACAGGAAGGGGGAGTGGGCTAACCATCACCTGGTGGTATTCAGACCCACCCCTGGGGAGTGGTCAAGACCACCTAGGGTCAGGTTCAGGGTTACTCCCCCTGGGGTGTTAACCCTATACAAAATGTTTCTATAGTTCCATGATTTCAAGAAGAGCTTCTCACAAGCCTGTGTACAAAAGAGAGTTTCAGACATTAAGTTTCAGTGACATACATAACAACCTAAGTAGCAATTACACTACGCTATAAAGGATTTCCCAACTCACATTGCAGATAAGATTTAAGTGCATACAAATGTAAATCTGAAGTATCTGGGTCTTTCTTAGCATCCCAGAAGACTCAGACACATGGCCCACTACCTTCAAACATTCAGACCAGCTGTCCTGCTAGCAGTTTTAGTATAGTGGCATGTTCATTTAAAATACAACCATATTGTCTCTTCCTCTTAACAGGTATTATTATTTCATATAAGTACATGTTAGGAATAGCATCTCCCTCACTCCTCCTTTCCCACAGCTATTCTGTCTCTACACTATCTCACAAGGTCACAACAGGGAAACGTCATCTAACCATGTTTTTCTTCTGGAAATGCCCAAGGATTGGAAGTTTGTCTTTTTGTAATAAAACAGTCTTTGAAATCATATTCATGCTGAAATGTGTGTAGTAATTAGAAAGTCAGATAATCTTAGATGACAATCCAATGGTGGAAACAGGATTTTATTACTGTGTACAGTTGTGAACACATTGCAGATGATCATGTGGTTGATTCTCTTTCATGAACTGTGAACAATAACTAGAGGGGTTTGCATGGATTTAGATGTGGAAACTGATTAACTGACACTTAAAGATGAGTCAAAGGCTGTTTATTTCTGTGTTTGGAGGAGATTCTAACCCTGGGTGGTATACCAGTGTTGGTTGCTGTCTCACAACTACCTGGGACTCTTGGCTCTTACTAGACTGTTTTGAGACTCTACATAGTCATGAATTAAATTATGCCAACAAATAATCTCTGCCATGGGAATTTGAGCAGAAATTTTATAAAATACTGCATAATGCTTGACATAATTTTGCATAGGGCAAATAATTCTTTCTCAAAATGCCATCAGACCTGTATTGGAAGCTAACATGGGCCAATAGGGTCATTAATAATGTGCTTCATTGGATGTAGAAATTGCCACTGTACTGTGGTTTGTCCTAAGAGAGAACATAGATTATGTTTGTGGAAACCAAAGGAAGGAATTTGGGCTTTTTGCAGCTGCATCAGGAAGTTATTAGTGGCTATGAGGGGGGTTTCTGAGCCTAATAATTATGGAATCAGCTCTTGTGTATTGCCATTAGGGACTCTCTTTTGAGTTAAGTTCATTACTGATGTAAGAGTTTAGAAGGGCTTGTAGAAGCAAGCAACTGATGTCATTTACCTGGACCTGAGCAAGTCCTTTGACACTGTCCCACACCACATCCTGATCTCCAAGCTGGTGACACATTAGTTTGATGGGTGGACTACTAGATGGATAAAGAACTGGCTTGATGGCTGCACCCAAAAAGTGGCTCTCAATGGGTCCGCGTCCAAGTGGAGGCCAGTGTCAAGGTCCGGAGGAGCAGAGATTAACAGTATCTCTGTCCAGCAGAGCTAGACCAGTTCTAATGGATTCCGTGTTGTGAAATTAAGGTGCAAACGAGACCATATATCACCATGAAACTGTTTATTAAAGGATAAGGTTGGGCAAAACGGAGGGAGAGAGGGGAGAAGGGGGAGAGAGAAAGATAAAGAGATCGATGGAGAAGAAAAGAAGTAGCAGGGAAGGGGAAAGGCTGTGAGCATATTACCCTCAGTCGCAGATGAAGGAGTGAGAGAGAAACGGGTGCGTGGCCCAGGGATGATCTTCTGCGGAGTTTGTCAGAGGTTCTTCAGGTGGTGTGCAGTTCTGGTGGTCTGGTGATGGTCTGCCCTCGGTGGTCCGGTGGAGATGTCACTGGTGGTCCGATGGAGATGTCACTCTTGGTCCGGTGGGAATGGTGGTCCGCTGGGAAGGCCACACTCTGTCTGCTGGTGATGCCACTGGTGGTGCGGTGGGAATACCACTGGTGGGGATACCACACTTGGTCTGGTGGGGATGCCACTCTTTGGCAGGCCTTTCTCCTGCCTTTTTATACAGTTTTCTGCTCAGTGTCCAGCTGCAGCCCCCCCCAGGGCATCTTCCTGTGCATTCTCACACATTCGCAGGGGTCCGGCGTCACCGGGGGGGAGGGCCTCCGCCCTCTCTCGGCTACACCTGTCCACACCCTGCATACACAGCCCTTGGGGGCAGCTGAGATAAGTTGGAGGCTTCCTGGGCAGTCCAGCCAGGGTGAGGTCTAGGAGTTTCAAAGGTATTGTCTGTTAATTTGCATCTCTGAGCTTTTGGGCCAAGCACCGAGTCTGAGTCCCAGAAGTAACAAGATTAAGGAGGGACGATGCAATCTTTATCTTTGTTGATTAACAAGAGAGAGGATCAGACTCTCACATCACCCCGTCAACAAAGATAAAAGAGGGAAAAAGGATGGGGGGGGGGGGAGAGAGAGAAAGGAAAAGGAAAGGTTTAGGGGAAAAATGGGGAAGTTTTATACAAATTTCACAATAGACATGGGTTTTGATCGGGTAATGGCCCGAACGTGTCTCACACCATCAGTGGATACAAATTGCATATTGGATACTACATGTTGAATCAGTTGTATAAAACAGGGAATGATACATGGCAAGAAAAGTAACAATGCCAAAACACATAACAAATAAAACAACATCTGTTTAACCCAAGGTCCCCCTGGAAGCCAGGAGAGCCAGTCCATATTCCATCCTTCCCAGGTCTGGACAGGTACATGAGCTAATTTTCGAATCCCAGAAGATATTTGTCTCACTGCTTTCCCATTGTCATCAATCTGTAGACAACGGTTGGAATAATTTATTTTTCCACAACCCCTCCTTCTTCTGCTAACAGATAATCAAGAACCATTCACAGAGTTTCCAGGTAGCAGGACCATAGTATTTAAAAGTCTGTTGGGGAGGTCCAGTCACCTTTTTCCCCACTTTTGACCACTACCTTGTGCCAAATGAGTGGAGATGGACCTTCTCTTTCTTCCCAAATTATCATATACTTTGATTCCCAGACCCTTTCCTTCTCCACCTGGGAGTAAGAAAAAACGTGGGTGAATCAGTCCAATATAGCATACCCCAGTCCAATTAGGTGGTAACCCTTTTATAGAATTTGTCCCTGCCAATGTGTTAGGGAAAAGGACATTGTTCCATCTCCCCTCAGGATGTGCACGACTCTTCATACTAAAATACCAAGCACCCAAATGATTTCTCACTAAGACAATACACCAAAGACATATTTTGGACAAAAGAACAATGCTGAATTGCTTAACAAACCAGGACAGAATACATTAATTCCATATCCCCCCACCCCGTCAGTCCTTCAGTTGGGAGTCCATTGAAGCTTAGGTAAAGCTTCCCCGTGTATCAGGCAAAAGAACAATGCTGAATCATTTAACAGAACAGAACAGAATACATTAGTTCCATAACCCCCCACCCCGTCAATCCTTCAGGTGGGAGTCCATTGAAGCTTAGGTAAAGCTTCCCCGTGTATCTGATGACACTGCCAGGCTGTGAGGAAAGGGCAGTCCTCTGTTGTAGTGATGCTGCGGGGAGAACTTGTAGCCTGCAAAACTTGAGAAGTCATTAGTATGGCAACAAAACAAATCCTTCTGACAATATCTCAAGGAATCTTTAGTCAACTCCCTCAGATACTGATAAGGTATCAGTGCAAGGCACCCCCACCCTGAGCCTGCCCAGGTGAAGCTAATTGCTTTGAATGGGCCGGTAAGTGCCTTTGATTGTTTCAGCTTGAAGCCAAGCTAAGCACAAACCAAATCCACCTCCCAAACCCTTTACAATTTGCAATTGATTGGTGAGCTCACAGATCTCTAGGCGTCACCTCCCCCACTCACCACAGAGGGGTGAGGCTCTCAGCTCCTCTGAGGCTGAGAAGGGGGCACGCCTTTCCCCACATCAGATAAGTCTATCAAGGGGGGTGCAGTGGGTTCGAGTTTCTGGCTAGACTCTGGCCAGTTTTTTACAACGATTTCCAACTGCACTGAAGATAACCCATCAATCACTTCTTTTGGGATACCTTTCTTTCGGCCAAGCCCCCACCAATACTGTCTAGTGTTCAGGTGCTCTCTTCCCCCAGTCGAGTGTCGTTTGGGGATTCGAAGCATCTGGCTCCGGGGGTCTGCACTTGGCAGTGGGTGATTAATTTTCACATGCCTCAAGCCTCTAGGCTCAGGCTTATGAACTTCCTCAGGCACCCCATACTGCCTGGCATAATCTAATAGCTCTCTAGCCACCTCCTCCCACGTCCATTGTCTGCAATCTGTCTGGTTCCTCCCGGGTGTTAAGTTCTCCCTCAGAGCAGCTTGTATAAGGGAGGTAAGTGAGGTGTCAGCTATCTCCTTTTGAAGCTGGATGCCTTTCATCTTAAGGGAGTCAGGAAGCCCCCTGACCAAAGAAGTCATTCTCTTTGGGTCCACCAAGAGAGAAAGGGGCGATTCAAAATGATGTTTCAGTTCTCGATCATAGACCATTTGCAAACAAGCTGCCTTCTGCACATTTTCCATCATCTGATTCATGCCTCCCCTCAGAACTAGAGGCTCTCCTCTCTCCTTTGAATCAAAGAACCCAGCCCAGAAAGCTGCTCGCTGAGTAAGGCTCCAGGGACCACTCCTATTGCCCCTAGTTAGGAACACATTAGCACCCCAATAGCCTGTAGCTTCAGCTTCTGTCAATCTAATTTGATCACCTCCGGTTTTAGACACACGCCATACATATTCCACCTCAGACTCTCCAGCCGAACGTTTAAACTCTTTACGCAGTTTGGCCAGCTCAGTGGAAGAAAAGGGTATGTCTTTGGTTGTGATGGCAGGGGTGCCATCCTCATCCTCATACAGCATCTCAGTTTTAATGAGAGGACGCATGTGAGCAGCAGCTTCCTCTGCTGCTGCCAGTTCTGCCTGGGGGTATATGCAGGCAGGCTCTGCTTTAACTCCTCCTCCTTCAAAAACCACTTTTGCCACTTCTTTCCTGTTTTTAATCTATCCTTAAGATCTGCCACTTCGTCTTTTAAAGTTACAATATGCCCTTGCAGGGAATCTACCAGATCCTGCAAGGAGGAAATGATTTTATTCTCTCGTCCGTTTTGGCTTTGCTTTTCATCTATTGAAGCAGCCAAACACGCACCCAAAACTGCACAGATGAAGGCTTTGCCCTTTCCCGACTTGGCCCGTGCCTCCTTCTGCAGGGCCACAATCCGATCCGCCACACTCTGACAGTTACTCCAGTTCTCACGGGCCCAATCCAGCCCTTCCACGGACGGGCGGGCACCGTGAGCTTCCAACAAACAGAAAAGCCTCTCCACCGTGGCCATGGCCTTTAAGGTAAGAGCTCCATGGGGAGGTCACAACAACACAAAGACCTTATACCTCAAAACCTTCCCTACAAAAACCGCTCAAAGAGAGCTCACACACACAATAAATTCCTCCAGGGAGATCACACCAAGATCTAGCTTCTCGGAGAGGACAGCCACAGTCACCCCGAGAGGACACACTTTACCAACAGAGAAACTGTTCCCTTTGGGTTCACTAGACTTCTCGAGGGAAATTCTTTCCCCCAGAACACACTTTACACAATCCTATTTACCGCAGGGTACTAAGAATTCTCGGGAAGGCCACACTAAAATCAACACTTGTACCCTAAAATATTCTTTCCCGGGAACGCAGAGATCTAGCTTCTCAGAGAGGACAGCCACAGTCTCCCCGAGAGGACACACTTTACCAACAGAGAGACTTCTCGGGGGAAATTCTTTCCCCCAGGGCACACTTTACACAATATTCACAAGTTTCCTAAACTTCTTGTGAACCTTTCCCCAAGGGGACACACTTTACCAATATTCTCAATTTTACTAGACTTCTTGTGGAGGTACCTCTCCCCAAGAGGACACACTTTACACAATATTTCCTATTTACCACAGGGTACTAAGAATTCTCAGGAAGGTCACACTATAAAATCAACACTTGTACCCCAAAATATTCTTTCCCGGGAACGCAGACACATTTTAGATATTTGAAAAATCTCCACGCTTTGCTCCACAAGCATTCATTTTGCTCTCAGAGTACATCTCAGACACACTCGTGCACACTTTGGGGTTCTCAGAAATGCAACAGTTTCCTGATGATACTTTCACTACACAGAATCCTGTCCGTGACGCCAAAAAATGTCAAGGTCCGCAGGAGCAGAGATTAACAGTATCTCTGTCCAGAGGAGCTAGACCAGTTCTTCTGGATTCCGTGTTGTGAAATTAAGGTGCAAACGAGACCAGATATCACCATGAAACTGTTTATTAAAGGATAAGGTTGGGCAAAATGGAGGGAGAGAAGGGAGAAGGGGGAGAGAGAAAGATCAGAACAGAGGGAGAGAGAGGAGAAGGGGGAGAGAGAAAGATAAAGAGATCGATGGAGAAGAAAAGAAGGAGCAGGGAAGGGGAAAAGGCTGTGAGCATATTACCCTCAGTTGCAGATGAAGGAGTGAGAGAGAGACGGGTGCGTGGCCCAGGGATGATCTTCTGCGGAGTTTGTCAGAGGTTCTTCAGGTGGTGTGCAGTTCTGGTGGTCTGGTGATGGTCTGCCCTCGGTGGTCCGGTGGAGATGTCACTGGTGGTCCGATGGAGATGTCACTCTTGGTCCGGTGGGAATGGTGGTCCGCTGGGAAGGCCACACTCTGTCTGCTGGTGATGCCACTGGTGGTGCGGTGGGAATACCACTGGTGGGGATACCACACTTGGTCTGGTGGGGATGCCACTCTTTGGCAGGCCTTTCTCCTGCCTTTTTATACAGTTTTCTGCTCAGTGTCCAGCTGCAGCCCCCCCCAGGGCATCTTCCTGTGCATTCTCACACATTCGCAGGGGTCCGGCGTCGCCGGGGGGAGGGCCTCCGCCCTCTCTCGGCTACACCTGTCCACACCCTGCATACACAGCCCTTGGGGGCAGCTGAGATAAGTTGGAGGCTTCCTGGGCAGTCCAGCCAGGGTGAGGTCTAGGAGTTTCAAAGGTATTGTCTGTTAATTTGCATCTCTGAGCTTTTGGGCCAAGCACCGAGTCTGAGTCCCAGAAGTAACAAGATTAAGGAGGGACAATGCAATCTTTATCTTTGTTGATTAACAAGAGAGAGGATCAGACTCTCACAGCCAGTAACAAGTGGAGTCCCTCAGGGATCAGTACTGGAACCAGTCTTGTTCAACATATTTGTCAGTGACATAGACAGAAGAATTGAGTGCACCCTGAGCAAGTTTTCTGATGACACCAAGCTGTGTGGTGGAGCAGACATACTGGAGGGAAGGGGTGCCATCCAGAGGGACCTGGGCAGGCTGAAGAGCCAACCTCATGAGGTTCAGCAAGACCAAGTACAAGGTGCTGCATCTGGGTATTGTGGAGGGCAGGATTTGATACGTGGCCGAGTCAAGTATTTATCAAAAATAGATATTTTTATTTTTCCAAAAACCTGCCCCCACAACTATATATACAAAGATTAATTTCGTTTGATAAACAGGTTCAGTTACATGAGAATTAATCTACAAGGATACCATCAATAATCTGACTATATTTGGAAGTCAGAAGTTGGAAAAGGACTCAGCTATTAATTAATAGCGGTTTCTTACTAAATTAAGCTAAGCCAAATAACTCACTCAGGCTGGCTCGTGCGGTCTATGTTCCTCTTCCTTTCCAGTGGCTGCAGGAGTCGTTAAGGGTCGTTAGGCACACAAAGGTGTGCCTAACAGGAAAGCGAATCCTTGGTCTCTCTGCAGTCCAGGCACAGGGGAGTGTGTGAGCTCAGGCAGACACATACGTCCAGGCACGGGCAAAATCCAAAGTGGGAACCCCAAAGGCAGGAAGACCCCCAATATTTATAACCTTAGCTAGACAAAGGGCAGAGTTACCACACCTTAGGTGCGAAAGCGCACGGCCAGTCCCAGCCTGGCTCCAGCATAGGAACTCACGGGGCAGTCCTCCCCCCCTTCACGGCTGCAGAGCAGGTGAGGGGGTGGGGGAAACCAGGCGGCTTTTCCCCTTTCCCCCCGAAGTCCGGGCAGGAGAGGAATTTAGGGGTACAGGACTCCAGGACACTGGGTTGAGGCAATCCCAAGCAAAATCCAGGCAGGGCAGTGCGTGGCTGGAGAGCAGCCCTGAGAAGAGGGACTTGGGGGTGTTGGTGGATGAGAAGCTCAACACAAGCCAGCAGTGTGCACTTGCAGCCCAAAGGGCCAATCAGATCTTGGGCTGCATCAGGAGAAGTGTGGCCAGCAGGTCGAGGGAGGTGATTCTCTCTTTCTACTCCACCTGGAGTACTACATCCTGTTCTGGAGCCCCTATTACAAGAGGGATGTGGACATGCTGGAGCATGTCCAGAGAAGGGCCACAAGGATGATCAGAGGGCAGGAGCACCTCTGCTATGAGGACAGACTCAAAGAGTTGGGGCTATTCAGTCTGGAAGAGAGGAGGCTCTGAGGTGACCTTATTGTGGCCTTTCAGTATCTGAAGAGGGCCTCCAAAAAAGCTGAGGAGGGACATTTTAGGCTCAGGGAGTGACAGGTCTAGGGGGAATGAAGCAAAGCTGGAGGTGAGTAGGTTCAGACTGGACATGAGGAGGAAGTTGTTCATCATGAGAGTGGTGAGAGGCTGGAATGGGTTGCCCAGGGAGGTGGTTGAGGCCCTATCCCTGGAGGTGTTTAAAGCCAGGCTGGATGAGGCTGTGGTGAAGCTGATCTAGGGTAGGATGTCCCTGCCCATGGCAGGGGGGTTGGAAGTAGATAATCCTTGTGATCCCTTCCAACCCTGGCTGATTCTATGATTCTTCTATGAATCCTTTTAGATAAGAACTTCTATTGCTGGGAAGACTCTTCAGGACATTTAATGCTAAAAGAGGCTCTCTGCAGAATTTATCTTTATGATAGTCATGCCAAATTATCAGGGTATTCTGAAGCTGTGTAACTGAAAAGCATCAAGAGTGTTTCCTTTTTATTTTAATTTTGTGGTTGTTCTGGAATATGCTTTTTGGTCTTTTGGAGGTTGTCTATGACATAATTAGCAAGTTAGATAAACAAGATTTTATTCATAGGAAAGAGGGCTACGATATCTTTCATCAATGTTGTTCATAAAACTAATTGTTATAAAAGATGAGGGCTTGCTGACCAACTGATGTCCTACCTTTTGGGGGCTTTCTTTGTTAGAGATGTAGCGTACTTCCCTGACTGAAATAAACAACCACCTGTTGATGGGACTGAGTTGACCAGAACTTTATTAAAGGCTTTTGTAAGTCTAGAAAGCCTAAGTTTTTTCAAGTTAAAAATAAAATCTTTTTTTATTAAAATATAAGTTGTGGAATACTTTCTTTTTCAATTGAAAAATCTCAGTAATTCTACTAAAAATTCTAAAATTCTAAAAAAAGATTGTGAAAGGATTTTTAAGTACCTCCTACCTGGAGCACCGCAAAAGAGTCCTTTAGATTTTGTGGCATCGTGCTTGGTGATATCCTCAGTTATTGCTAACTCTGCAAAAATTCCTGTGATTCTTAAAAAGTGTCTCTCCCCTACCTTGGCATTCTGCTTGTCTTTTTCCTGCTACCTCCAGGAGCATCTCAATCCATTTTTTGACCTGCAGACTTCTCTATCATTGCTATCTATCTCTGCTCCCTTCTCATCTTGGAGGATGAGTTTTGTTGTGGTTTGGCTTTTGTTCTCTAAGCATACTGACCCATTGCCCAAGCAAAGGCCTCCTACCATCTGTATTTGCCCCAGCTAACTCAGACGGACCCTGGGAATATAGATGAAGCAATTTATTTACAGCTAGCAGAATTTACAAGCAGCTATTTACAATATATACAGTTATATACAATTATATACAGAAATATACAAAGGATAAACAATACAGAAGCACAACTCCCCTCCCAGAAACCTGAGTCCCCAGGAGGGGCTTTCAAACCACCCCAACACCTCCCCCCGGCCCTCTCAACCTTACCCCAGTTCTCAGGAAGAAGAGAGGTGCAGCCAAGAGGTTAGGGAGCAAGGTTAGTAGGAGCAGGGTTAATAAGATGTGACCAGGTCTAAGGCAAAAGCAAGAGTGAGAGACAAAATGGAGAAAAAGTCTTTCTTCTTCCCAGAGTTCTCAGCGAGACTGTGAGAGAAGTTGACATCAATTGTTTTCATTTCACTGCCCGTTATCTAGTTCTTGTACCAAAACATTCTAGCCTGCTTCAAACTAGCACACCATCCCATAGTATCTTTCCTGACCCAATCTTCTCAAAAGAGAATTAAAAAAAACACAACTGAGAATAACCAAATGAAACAGATGAAGCTCATGGCAGTGTATGTTTGCATTTCTCATAGGCTGACTATCTAACCATGGTGGAATTTTGATGGAATGGGAGGAGTCAGTCAATAATGGTTGCTGGAAAGATCACAACATACCAACCCCCTTTTCACTTTAAGAGTCTGATTCACGGACCTGTCATAGTTGTCTACTGCTGAAGACAGTGTAATTTCCCAAGATGCAGACTCTTCAGTGGAGAATTTACTTTTTTTTAACCTTAGAATTGTCAAGGTTGGAAGAGACCTTTCAGATCATAAAACTCAATTGCTAGCCTAGAGCTCACAATCCCACCACTGCTGTTCCACTAAGTCACTACATCTGAACAGATAGGTTTTTGTGGTCTTCTGTGCTTTACATTGGCTACAAAATATTGTGGCTAGCTACTAAAGTCAGCACTTGGCTTAGACCCATAGAAGCAAAGCATTACAGTTCCTTCTGCTAACATCGTCATAACTTGGTATAGAAGGGACTCCAAATGAAAATATGCTGAAACTTCAGAATCTGGGGTATAATTCAATTCTGAGACCTCAGCACTGAACTGGCAGATTTATTATGGAGAAAATGAGCTTTTTCTGAGTTAAGTTGTGTTTATCTGAATCTTCTAGATGTATGGAGTAGATACATAGAAAAATATATAACTAAGAATGACTTTTTTACTTTTCTGACTTGACTGCCTTTATAGGCAGTTTCAGGTGACTTCAGATGGAAAAAATGAGGTTTTGATGGTGGCAGATGTAATGCTGTGAAACTGATTTCACATGCTTTGATGAGATCAAATGCTGTCCAATAGTAATTGTGTATTATTGGTGCTATATGATAATATTTTACATTTAAACAAAGATTACACAATGATGAGACTTTGTGTTGTTTCCACTATTGTATGTTACAAAAACATCAACCTTACCTGAAGTAATTTTAACTACTAAGGCAAGATCATGATACACAACTGCTAAAAGAAGTGACGTCTTGAAGAATATAGCTACATAATCTTACTACATTAATATAATAGCAACATCTCATAATGACTTTGCTTTCAATGACTTTGCTTTCTCAGGTTGAGAATGTGCAGAGCATTTTAAGAAAAAGATGCGTCCATTAATGAAGTGTATATGTGTGTACACCTAGTACTTGCCTGGGATTTTTCTGTTATCTATGTTTATAAATACAGTCCATGGTTGTAACACTCAAAGGTGTGAATTCTTGATTTTAAATATCTTACTGCTGTTGAAAAAAGCTTAGTCTTGTAAATAGTTCATCATGCAAGTAGTTCCCATGAACACAGTCTCTATAATATGACATCTAGCTAATTTTTCCTTTCTAAAGTATAGCATATGGATATTTTATTGGTTGTCATTATAAAATGCAAACTATTTCTGGTTTGATTTAGTAATTTCTATTAAAACTTATTGCTGTGTTTCACAGCTGGAATAGGTATGACCTATGATACACATATATTTTTAGCATAAGCAATTATTTTTCATGATCTGATTTCCAGGTTCCCCTGGACCATCCAGTGATCACAGCAGTGGGGCTTCATCACCTCTCTTTGACAGTGGCTTACATTTAAATGGAAACTCAACTAACACTGTAAGCAAATGCATAAAAAAACATGGTGTAAGCTATACAAGTTATCATCCCATTCTGAACCTCAAAATGCTAACACTATCCTGATTTAGTTGTCTGAATAGCTGACTATTTTCTTTTTTTAAAACTGCACATATTATAAAATTCTATCAACATGGGGCCCTGTGTTCCCAGGTTCTTGTGAGGCCAGGGAGAAGTTGTAGCAATGGCCATGGTAAAATTTAAGCATGAAGTCATATGAACTTCTGTCATACTTTGTTGAATTGTAGTATTGCAGTAATGAATTTAGTCCAGCTATAGATGCTGGAATGTACGTGGAAATCAGAAAGTAACATGAAGTTGAATTATTGGAGCAATCTCTTTTGCGAGTAGAAATAGGAAAAGAGAAAGAACTAAAATAGGAAAGTGGACTGAAAGGGGAAAATGTTGTTTCTTTAATCCACAGGATATTCAATACTTTTTGCTGTGATGAACAAGTGTGACTGAATTAATTGCAGCATTGTGGGGAAAAAAAAAACTTTCTCCAGGAAAAAAATATTAGTTACCAAATCCAAATTAGATGGGATGTCTTAGTAGGAGACACCACTACTCTTTTAAAAATGAAGGTTGAAGATACAAATGCTAGCCCTACAAGGTCATGGACTTTCATGATCAAAACTTGTTTAACTCCTAAGAAATTGCAACTGTCTTTTTTCCATTATATATTAAATTTTACAGAAGGAATGCCCAATGAATGGATTAAAGGTTTCTCTCCTGCTCTGCTTTTACTTTTATTTCCTACTCAGCTGGAGATGCCATTGCCTGATGCTTACTGTACTTCTCTCAGGCTTTGCAATTTGAGCAGTGTCTCTCTAAACTAATCCTTAAGGCTTCTGTCCATCTGATTAAAAATATATCATAAGTATACTATATTCATACAGTAAATAAAAATAAATATGCTTTTCTGTCTTGATACCTGTACCTTAGTGCCTGAGGTCCCAACCCAGAATAAATACAGAAGGTTTCATTTTTATTTGCTTTTGATTATGCCTTTAATTATCTTGTATTGTCATCTTGCTGAAGAACCCAAGTCTATCCTCAAGGTCTAGAGCTCTGCAATTCTGTCTGCTAGATATTCTGCTAAGACCTTTCTTGCATTGTATGAGGGCTATGGTCAGATGATTACCTGTAATTGCATTGCACTTTTTTAGTAAATTAATGCCTAGTAAGTGCTAGAATGAGTGTGGCGTAACAACTTTCAATAAACTTTATGACTCTATTGTGGGAACTTCACACTTTGAATTCTATGTGTTATAAAAACATACATAAGTGGCTGGAGTTTTGTGGACTTGTAACAGAGTAGTGCAGTTGGTTGCAAAGGTAGCACACAAAAAGCTCTGCATTAGCTTGAACTATAAATGGAAAAAATTGAAAATAAGAAAATTTCAAGGAAATTAAAAAAAAGAGGAATAATAAGGTACTACCTTGCTCTTATAAAACACTTTTTCCTCAAGTTTAACATGAAGTCACATGGGCAGCTACATATACACCAGATAGTAAGGCTTAGAAGTGAAATAAAGAGTCTTATCTCTAGCCTAGTAGAAATGTTCTCATTCTCCCTTCATGGGAAATGAAGAGAGAAAAGTGTCATATTCTTACCCTGAAATGAAAGGTACTGTTCTAAGTGTGCTAAGCCAAGTATGGTTGGCTTTTGAGATGGTCCACTGCAGGTGCGTGCTCAGGCAGTGTAAACTGTGAGTGTGACTAAGCTATGATCAAGTCTTCAAAAGTGGTTTTAAATGTGTTTCTACTACCAGCTAGTGAGAGTTTCAGTTTTTTTCTTTTCTTTGCTTAGATATTTTCATTGTTATGGAGAAGGAAGAGCAGAACTGATATTTCCTATAATGGTATTTCCCAGTAAGGCTATAAAATAAAAATCCTTTTAAAATGTCAGGTTAGCAGGTGAGATTTGACTTTGAATATCACACCTGCTAAATTTGTGTTGCAGTTGTACGTACCTCTCTAACCGCAGTCTGATCCATGCCACATGAGACAATGCACATAGATTTCTGAATGTAAACAGTAGTGAGGAATTACTGATGTGTTTTACCAAGCTGTCATTCTGTTTGTCTGTCCTAGAAAAACAAAACAATAATTCACTTGAGCTAATACTGAGTTCAGGTTATGGCATTCATACAATGCAATGCTGTGGTGGTGCTAGCTTGTGTTACGAAGAGGGCAGCACAACAATGCTGGCAGCAAGTTGCTTCTGCCTGATACCAATTTCAGTTCTGGTGCTAGCTTTCCTCTCTTAGACATAATTTTATCACTTCTACTGTGAAGCAACTGTGATATGTGATGCAATATCCTCAGGATGCAGGATGGCATTTCAGCAGAGTTCTCTGGATCATGGAGAAATGAGCTGAAGTGCTCTCTTCACACCTAATTATTTTGTGCTTGGGCACTGACACAAATGTGTTAAAAACTGGTAGTTGCAGATACATTCATCAGTAGCTTATAAGTGGTTTATTAAACACAGTGTGAAATTTGAGAGTGCAACAGAAAATACGCAGAGATGGTAGACTCTAGGCTAGTGATTACAGGTTATTTGCACTATTCTAAATACAAAACAGTGAAGAAAATCTTATACAGATATTCGCATAGATATCCAGGCCACTTCTCTGGAGAAATTGAGTGGGGAAAAAAAGAGACTAGAAATAAAACTGTGATGGTTTGGGTGTTCCTGCCCCCACACACTTTAAAAATCACCCAGACTAGACTCAGCTGGCTCTGGAAATATGAATGAAGCTGTTTATTTACAGCTGGCACAGTATACAAGCAGATATTTACAGTATATACAGTTATATACAGAAATATACAAGGTAAAAGGTAATACAGAAACACAACTCCCCTCCCAGAAACCTCAGTCTCCAGGAGGGGCTCTCAACCACCCCTTCACCTTCCCCCTGCTCCTCTCAACCTTACCCCAGTCCCAAGGAAGAATAGAGGTTCAGCCAAGAGGTTAAGAAGCAAAGTGGGTGTGTTAGGGAGATGCAGCTCAGTCAGCAGCCCAAGCAAGAGTGAGAGAAAAAAATGGCGAGAGTGTTATCTAATGTTTTCATTTCTTGTTCCCATACTCCTCAGTGAGATTGTGAGGGAAGTAGACATCACCATTGTTTTCCTTTCACAGCCTGTAATCTAGTTCTTCTCACCAAAACATTCTAGCTAGCTTCAAACTGGCACAAAAAGAAATTAATTTTTAAGACACTATTGAATAATATAATGGTTACAGTGCAAAGGGGGAATGTAATAGGTTTTAATTTGTTTGCAAATTCCCTGAATTGACTAGAAGTGGTGTTGTAAAAAAGTGAAGTGAGGCCTGACTAAATAAATATTTTTCTGGTGTTCTTGTAATTTAAGAATTCTGATTTAATTTTGATAGTCTGTGTTTAGTTTAGCTGGTTAAATTAAACAGACACTTAAATTATGTTAAATGGCTTTAAAATGTTGGGGTTTTTTCCCCTGGTTTTTTTGATTCAGCTGTTAAGCTAAAAATCTTTGCTTTGTAAAACACCCTACTTATGTCATCAGAAAGTAAGGATTTTAAAACAGGTGAAATGCAGATGTCCAGCACTAGGATGCTAAACCTGTAAAGTCTATGGTGATCCAGCTGCCAGATTAAGAGAATGATCTGACTCAGTCACACATGTGTTGTGCTAATTTGAAGCAGGCTAGGATGTTTTGGTGAGAAGAACTAGATCATAGGCTGTGAAAGGAAAACAATGGTGATGTCTACTTTGCTCACAGTCTTGCTGAACAAGAAATGAAAACATTAGATAACACACTCGCCATTTTTTCTCTCACTCTTGCTTGGGCTGCTGGCTGAGCCACATCATACTCCCTAACCTCACCTTCCATTTGGCCTAACCCACTCTGCTTCTTAACCTCTTGGACGAACCCCTAATAACACTAGTAACACTAACTCATCCAGTTCAAGTCCCAAGCCAGCAGATGAGAACCCTGTTAGCTCTAAGGCAGATCTGAACTCACAGGCCTCAGGCCAGACCTCCAATGATTCAGACCCTCGAGTAGACATGTCAAAGTCTGTCACTGCACAGCACGCTGTTTTGGCACCTCCTAAGATGAAAGCAAAGACACCACATTTGACAAAATGTGATTCAAAAGAGGATGTAAGAGAGGGGACCTCTGGTGAGCAAGAGGAGGAAGAGAAGACATATCATCTTCAGGACTTGGTGAACATGCTTAGATCCCAGTACTCTGATCAGAGGAGTTCTGTGAGGTTGGCTGCCAAGAAAGAGGATGGTTCTGAGGAGTTTAAGAGTGCTCTTAGGAAAGTTCTGTTTCTAGGCCAGGGACATCTGGATCAACAAGAGGAAGAGGAGAAGGATGACATCCAGGACTCCAACGATCCCCTCAGAGAGGTCAGGGAAGTTAGAAAGGAATACTCAAGGGAATTAAGAGAGCCAATCCTAAGCTGTCTGGTGAGATGCTGTAGCATTGGTGCCAATGCCCTGCAGATAGGAGACAAGTCTGCCAAGCAGCTGATACCACTCACTAAGGAGAGTGGAGTGGACAAATACCTGGCAAGTCCTCTCGGTAAGGTTAGCTTGTGGACACGCCTTCTGTTGGCTGTGGCTGTGAGATATCCTTCCCAAGATAATCTGCCGTGGGCAGCCAAGAAGTGGAACACCGTTGAGCAGGGAATTAAGGTTCTGAAGGAGTTTGCTGTGAAGGAAGTGCTTTATGGAGATCATGGCACACATGAGCCTCATGACATTCCTCTTGGAACAGGTCTCATGAAGAAGCTGATTAAGCTTGCTCCTTCATCCTATGCTAACATCTTGGCCAGCAAGTTTCTATCAATTGCAATTTTTCTCACATCAAGACCAATCACTGTGTACACCCCACATGCCATGTTCAGCATTAGGGGTGCCCTG
Organism: Pogoniulus pusillus; assembly: GCF_015220805.1. Lineage (NCBI taxonomy): Eukaryota > Metazoa > Chordata > Aves > Piciformes > Lybiidae > Pogoniulus > Pogoniulus pusillus. Next base: position 360,695 of record NC_087270.1, on the reverse strand, counting down.
CCTCCAGCCAGGAAGAAGAAAGGGATAGTGGAGAGAACTGAATCTATTGGAATGTATTCATTAGGTGGCCTGGCAGTTCAAAAGATCGGAAATACAGGGCTTTAGTTGACACAGGTGCTCAGTGCACTTTGTTACCATCAAACTGCAAATGGACAGAGTCCATATCTTTTTGTGGAATCACTGGTGGATCTTAAGAGTTAACTAAGTTGCAGGCTGAAATCAGTTTAACTGGTAAAGAGTGGAAGAAACATACTATTGTAACTGGTCCTGATGCTCCTTGTATTCTGGGAATTGACTTTTTGAGACAAGGTTGTTTCAAAGATCCTAAAGGTCACAAATGGGCTTTTGGAATAGCATCTGTAGAGATTGAGGATGGTAAATTGAAATTGTCCATTAGACCTGAACTTTCTGATGAATCTGCAGTTGTGGGACATCATGACATAGAGGATCTGGAAGTGCCAATTGCAACTCGAACTGTTCATCACAGGCAGTACAGAACTAACCGTGACTCTTTGTTGCCCATTCATCAGCTGATTCATCAATTGGAGAGTGAGGCTGTCATTGAGAAAGCTCATTCACCTTTCAACAGTTCCATCTGGCCTGTGCGCAAAGCTAACAGAGACTGGAGACTGACAGTTGATTTTCGTGCCCTCAACGAGGTGACGCCACCCATAAGTGCAGCTGTGCCGGACATGCTGGAACTCCAGTACGAGCTGGAATTGAAGGAGGCTAAATGGTATGCAACAATAGACATTGCTAATGCTTTCTTCTCTATTCCCATAGCAAAGGAGTGCAGGCCTCAGTTTGCATTCACCTGGAGAGGAATCCAGTACCAGTTCAATCGTTTGCCTCAGGGTTGGAAGCACAGCTCAACCATCTGTCACTCAGTCATCCGCAATGCACTGGAGAAAGGTAAAGCTCCAGAGCACATCCAGTTCATCGACGACATCATTGTGTGGGGCCAAACTGCTGAGGAAGTCTTTGAGAAAGGTTAACAAAGTCATTGACATTCTGTTGCAAGCAGGTTTTGACAAGGTCAAAGGACCTGCCAAAGAAATTCAGTTTCTGGGAGTGCGGTGGCAGGATGGTCACCGTCACATTCCTCAGGATGTGATCAACAAAGTCTCCACCATGGCAGTTCCCAGCAATAAGGACACTCTATCTTTCTTGGGTGCAGTGGGATTTTTGAGACTGCACATTCCTGGTTTCAGTCAAATTGTCAAACCTCTGCACAATGTGACTCGTAAGAGAAACAATTTTGAGTGGGGACCTGAACAACAAGCAGCCTTTGATCAGATCAAGCGAGAAGTAGTCCATGCAGTGGGCTTCAGACCTGGGATTGTTTAGCCTGGAGAGGAGGAGGCTCAGGGGTGACCTTATTGCTGTCTACAACTACCTGAGGGGTGGTTGTGGCCAGGAGGAGGTTGCTCTCTTCTCTCAGGTGGCCAGCACCAGAACAAGAGGACACAGCCTCAGGCTGCGCCAGGGGAAATTTAGGCTCTAGGTGAGGAGAAAGTTCTTCACTGAGAGAGTCATTGGACACTGGAATGGGCTGCCCGGGGAGGTGGTGGAGTCGCCGTCCCTGGGGCAGTTCAAGGCAAGATTGGACGTGGCACTTGGTGCCATGGTCTAGCCTTGAGCTCTGTGGTAAAGGGTTGGACATGATGATCTGTGAGGTCTCTTCCAACCCTGATGATACTATGATACTGTGATCTGGTCCAGACATTAAGAACATTCTGTACACGGCTGCCAGTGACAATGGTCCAACTTGGAGTCTTTGGCAGAGAGCTCCAAATGAGACATGTGGTCATCCACTTGGTTTCTGGAGTCGTAGCTAGAGAGGTTCAGAGGCAAATTACACCCCAACAGAGGAAGAAATACTAGCAGCTTATGAAGGAGTGAAAGCAGCTTCTGAAGTGATTGGAACTGAGTCACAATTGCTTTTAGCTCCTAGACTGCCAGTTCTAAACTGGATGTTCAAAGGCAAAGGTTCATCACCACATCATGCCACAGATGCAACCTGGTCTAAATGGATGGCTTTGATAACCCAACGAGCACGAATGGGTAATCTTGACCGACCTGGTCTGGTGGAGGTGATCACCAACTGGCCAGAAGGCACAGACTGTACCAAACCTCCAGAGGAGAAAATAACTCGTGCTGAAGAAGCTCCTCCCTATGGTGATCTCTCTGATCAGGAAAAGAACTATGCTTTGTTCACAGATGGTTCCTGTCGTCTTGTTGGGAACAAGCGAATATGGAAGTCAGGAGTCTGGAGTCCAACCAGGAGAGTTACCGAAGCGAGAGATGGTGAAGGTGAATCCAGTCAGTTTGCTGAGGTAAAAGTTGTCCAACTTGCTCTTGGTGTGGCTGAACGTGAAAATTGGCCTATCCTTTACCTCTACACCGACTCATGGATGGTAGCCAATGCTCTATGGGGTTGGCTGAAGGACTGGAAGAAGCATGGTTGGCAGAGGAAAGGAAAGCCTGTTTGGTGTGCTGATCTATGGCAGGACATTGATGCACGACTGGAAAGAATTCCAGTGAAGGTGCGGCACATAGACGCCCGAGAGCAGAGCCACTGAGGAACAGCAACTCAACCAGCAGGCAGACCAAGCTGCTAAGATTTCTCAAGTTGATATCAACTCTGATCTTGACCTTGATTGGAAACACTGAGATGAAGTGTTCCTAGCTCGGTGGGCCCATGTTTCATCTGGACATCAAGGCAGAAATGCAATATACCAATGGGCTCGCGATAGGTCAATTTACTCATCCATGGACGCTATCACCCAAATCATCCATGACTGTGACATTTGTGCTGCTATTAAGCAGGCTAAGCAAATCAAGCCCTTCTGGTATGGTGAGAGATGGTCAAAGTACAAGTATGGTGAAGCCTGGCAGATTGACTACATCACTTTACCTTGATCTCGTTCTGGCAAGCAGTATGTGCTAACGATGGTAGAGGCCAGCACCGGATGGCTGGAAACCTATCCAGTTCCACATGCTACTGCACGTAACACCATTCTTGGCTTGGAGAGACAGATCATGTGGAGACATGGAACTCCAGAGAGAATTGAGTCAGACAATGGTACTCATTTCAAGAACAATCTTGTGAAAAACTGGGCCAAAGGGCATGGCATTGAGTGGATCTACCACGTACCCTACTATGCACCAGCTTCAGGGAAGACTGAGCACTAGAACAGTTTGCTGAAAACCACCCTAAAAGCCATGGGGGGGTGGAACTCTGAAACACTGGGACAAACATTTAGCACAAGCTACCTGGTTGGTAAATAGTAGAGGTTCAGTAAACAGAGCAGGACCTGCACAGTCAGGTTTGGTCCAAGTAGTAGATGGTGATAAAGTTCCTGTTGTACGTGAAAAGAATCTGTTAGGGAAAACTGTTTGGGTATTTTCTCCTTTGGGTGAAGGAAAACCTGTCCGAGGGGTGGTGTCTGCTGAAGGTCCTGGTCATACCTACTGGGTAATGCAAGAGAATGGTGAAATCCAGTGTATTCCACAGAGAAATCTAACCTTAGCTGAGAGAGTTTAAATTCAGAGTGTATAATACAAGCTGTTAGGAGTTTTGTGTTCTAGGTACCATCGGCATCCAATGTAAAGAATGTGCGAGAGAATCTACAGTATGTGAGCACGAACCCAATGTCACCTGGGAGTCCCTGTTGTTGCCTCATCTGTGAGGAGACAAACTGTTCTGAGCTTTTGAATCACCTACATCTGAGATAGTTGGAATGAAGTGTGAACTGAACTTGTAATATTCATTATTGTAAATATTGTTTTAGATTAGATCAGATAGTTCATAGCAATACTCTGAGTGAAGTAGACAGGGGTGGATTGTGCTAGTTTGAAGCTAGCTAGGATGTTTTGGTGAGAAGAACTAGATCATAGGCTGTGAAAGGAAGACAATGGTGATATCTACTTCACTCGCAGTCTTGCTGAACAAGAAATGAAAACATCAGATAACACTCTCGCCATTTTTTCTCTCATTCTTGATTGGGCTGCTGGCTGAGCAACATCATACTCCCTAACCTCACCTTCCATTTGGCCTAACCCACTTTGCTTCTTAACCTCTTGGCCAAACCTCTGTTCTTCCTTAGGACTGGGGTAAGGTTGAGAGGGGCAGGGAGAAGGTGAAGGGGTGGTTCAAAGCTTCTCCTGGGGACTCAGGTTTCTGGGAGGGGAGTTTTGTTTCTGTATTACCTTTTACCTTGTATATTTCTGTATATAACTGTATGTACTGTAAATATCTGCTTGTATATTGTGCTAGCTGTAAATAAATAGCTTCATTCATATTTCCAGAGCCAGCTGAGTCTAGTCTGGGTGATTTCTAAAGTGTGGAGGGGCACGGAACACCGAAACCATCACATGTGTAAAGGAAAAAAGAGAAGAGGGTCAAAGATAAAGGGATTGATACCCTCTTAAAAGAGTAGCAGCTATTCTGATGGATACTTTAGTGCAATCTTTGATTACACCATTTAATTGAGATAGATATTGACTTGAGGCCTTGCATTTAAAGGCTACAGCAGTTTTATGTTGCTCTAGCATTTTCCAACTCTACATGAACACATTAGTGATCATTCTGAAGTTTTATTTTTCATTTTCATCATGCTGTAGCTCAATTTAAAGAAAAAAACATTTCAGGATTTCAGATCAATACCTTTTCTATTAGAGTAGTTTAGCATTTGATACCAGTGGACTGCCAACTCCTGATCTGAAAATCCATGAGTTTCTCCCTGAATATGAAAGGAAAGTAACTTCAAATTGACTTCCAATTCAGAGTGTTATCATGTGGTAATGTACATGCATAAAATGTAATTAATGTAATAGATACAAACAACACATTGCTTAGAGGTAGAGTGCTGGTTGCTCTCATCAAAATAATCATCACTGTGGCTTCCATTAGTTAACTGAAGATAAACTTTAGATGAGCACACAGCTAGCTACGCTTCAAGATTTTTGAACTTCTGCTGTGCCAAAATGACAAACACACTGCGAATAAGTGTGCTTCATTTTCCTCAATTAGTACAAGATGAAGTAACTGTCCCCTTTCTAGCTACAGGGGAGAATAACCCAAGTTTTTTCCATTTCTGATTATACCCCTCAGAAATTTTTGCTGTAAAAGCTGACAAAGCCTATTAAATAATACTTTTCTCCTCCACTACTATGGGGTCATTAAGGAACTGCTATTGATATTAAGAATTGAAATTGTTTGATTTAGATTTAACTGTTCAAAAGTGCTGTTTTTTTCTAATTAGACTTGATTGCAAGTTTCACTATGAAGTAAATGAAGTGAATGAAAGATAACTTTACAAGTTTTATCTTTTAGTTGTATAGATCCCCATTGTCCCTGTTAATCCTTTCAGCAGACTTATTTCTTTTCTTGTATTTACCATCTGATTGATGACATTGCTCATTTCTTCTGCACAAAAGCTAAATACTTGTTTAATTTCCAAGCAAAGTTGAAGTCAAATGTAGGTTTAGGAATTATTCTTTTTCTCCAATTTAGAACCTTAACAAAAGCTGGTGAAAGGAAGTACAGAATTGGAAATACAAAGAAAGTCTTCCTAGATGATAAATAAGCACTGAAAATTAAGCTGATATCCACATACCTTCAAAGAAGTAGCTTCAACTTTAAGTGATGTTGGCCTAAGTCCAACTCTGTTTCTACTGTGAAAGAAGTCTCAAAGACCAAGAAAGGTCAGGGAGGTGTTTATGACTTTGTTACTTGCCTTTCAGAAAAGTGTAGCAGGATCATAAGAATTATGGCCCTGAACACCCCTCATACTGAGGAGGTTCTTCCTAAGATCCAATCTAAACCTACTCTTCCTAAGATCCAGTCTAAACCTACTCTTCCTCATCTTAAATCATTCTTTTATGAAAAGTCCCTCTCCAGTCTTCCTGTAGGATCAGTCCCCTCAGAGTCTTCTCTGGGCTGAACAGCCCCAGCTGTCTGTCCTCATACCAGACGTTCTCTGGCCCTTAGATCATCTGGACTTGCTCCAATCGTTCCACATTCTTTTTATGATAGGAACACTAGAATTGGTTGCATTATCCAAGGTGGGGTCTCACAAGAGCATAGAAAAGGGGAGAAATCACCACTCTTGACTTGCTGGCCACAAACAGGCCAAGTACAAAATAGTAACTTGCATTTGTTAAGTATCTGGTTTCATTGTTTAATTATATATATTTTCCCATCCACAGCCTTTTCATGTGAATACATAATTTCTTATAGCTTTTATTAGTTTATTTCAGTTCACAGTATCAGTAAAAAGAAAATGTCTTAGGAGATAAAGATCAATTTATATATATATATGTATATATTTTTTTTTAATATGTACTTTCTGATCAAGTTCCTGCAAAAATCTGACACTTAACAGGGCTCCTAGTTACTGATGCAAGCAAGCATCGAGCCTGAATGTTGTGCAGACTCTGGAGTTCAAAGAATTTTCTTAACTTCGGGCTTATTTTTCTAAACAAAGGCATCATGACCCATTTAGGGATATGAAGGGCTGCCAAAAGCTGTCCATAAGAGCTGAAGTTTGAGTACACTTGCAACACACCACCTCAAGATTGTATTTTTGGGGCTTGGCTTGGAGAGGAGAGGTGTCTAGAGAGACATCATAACAGCCTTCCAGTACTTGAATAAAACCTACAAGAAAGGGATTACTTACATGGGCATGTAGCACTAGAACAAGGGGCAATGGTTTTAAACTAGAGAAGGGTACATTTAAGTTGGACAGTAGGAGGAAATTCTTTACCAGGAGGGTTGTGGAACCTGGAACAGATTACCCAATGTCCTATACCTGGGGACACTCAAGATTAGACTTGGTAGGGGTCTGAGCAACCTTATCTACTTGGGGATCATAGAATGGTTTGGGTTGGAAGTGGCCTCCAAAGGTCATGTAGTCCAACCCCCACTGCAGTGAGGAGAGACATTCTCCAATGGATGTTCCTGTTTACTGTAGGATGGTTGGACTGAATGATCTCCAGAGGTCCTTTCCAACCCAGTGCATTCTATCCTTCTTTTCTATGATTTTTCCCCCCATACCTTATATACTATATATATGTTGATTTCTGACTACTGTTACAGTTTGAGTTGAGTCATAGTTATTTCTTGCTTTTATGCTGAGATTTAATATTAACTACTGTGGCCTCTCCCCCTTAAAGGAAGAGTATTTCTGGAAAAGTGTTTCAGGCAAGGTTGTTAAGGTTACTCAGGAATCAATTACATACTAGCCCAAGGGAAAGAAATTAAAGAAAAAGGTGCAAGGTTCTGTCAAATAGTCTATGTATGTTCTCTAAAAATATCCTAGGTGTGTTCCTTATTGGTTCATTTAAAAATTAATAATGTAATAGCACCTAGCAGCACAGCTGTAATGAAATATTGATTAATATTTCCATTGCAAATTGGTCTTAGAGAAAATTGTATAATGGAAAGGTTTTTAATTTTTCCTCACAAATTTAACATGTTCATCACAGAATAGTAATCCCACTGATTTAAACACACAAATACTGTAGTGAATTAGGGACATTTAAGTCTCTAACAGTACAGACTCTGTGTCATCTCAACATATAGGTACTCCATGTCTGTAAAACTATCATTAAAAATCATGAAATGTTTTCAGGAGTGGGCATCATGTTTTAAGAGTGTGCGTGTGATGCAGCACTAGAATTAAAAGTGTTTCATTCCAGTGACAGAATGGGAAGGGTAGTATCCTTGTTTCATGTGGGTTTTCACCTTCCTCCCAATTAACCAAACATCTGTCAGTTAAAACAGTGTGGAATAGAGCTGCGTAATTAGAAGTTGTTGCTTTCACTGAATTTTAAAGACATCAAATTACTTGTCCAAATTGTTTCTTCATGTGAAAGAGGTCATTTCCTGTATAGAAGCATTTATCTATTAAATGATTTGGTGAAGCATATTTTATCAGATAATTACTGTCTTCTTAAGGCTACCACAGAATTATGCACCTGCATGTAAGAAGTCCATTAAAAATAAACAAACACGGACCCTCTCCTGATTTGGTGCTGCATCAAAGCAATACACAGGTATTTTGATAACATCATTAAATCCCTCTGAATTCTGAATGCTCTGATTGACTTCTATTTACAGCAGGTATCTCAATAATGTATTTCTTTAGTTTAGCATCACAGGACTTTCACTCCTGTCTCTGCTCTCTGCTGATCTGATGATTTTTGTGTTGTTCAGTGATTAAGCTAATACAAGACTCTTCTGCTGCTAAATAGAAATCTTGTTTTCTTCTCCAACCAAACAACAGCTGTTGTTTCCTATCTGCTCCTAAAGTATAAGCAAATGCTTCATCATACATTAGCAAAACCCAATCCTATATATGTATGTTAAACTATATCCCACAGCACCTTATCTGTATGTTTTTTGAACACCTCCCTTGGCAACCTGTTTCGATGCCTGACCACTCTTTCAGTAAAGAACTTTTTCCTAATATCCAGTCTAAAACTCCTCTTGTGCAATTTGAGACCATTTGCTCAGTGTTTAGTCTTCTAAGAATATAAACTATACCAATCACGGTTGCCTCTTTACTTGATTGTGGTATGGGAATCATAGAATCATTAAGGTTGGAAAAAACCTCAAAGGTCATGCCTGACTATCATTGTTTGCAATAGATAAATTGCTTCTGCAGGCATGATCCTTTATCTGCATCCACTATGAAGACTTGCCTTTCTGTAGGCTAGAGAATATTTGTAATATGAGATTAAAACTATTTAAAAACAAGCTTAATCAAGTTGAGTGAGATGACCCTGACTATTTGTGAAATTAACCCAGCTTCAACATGCCTGAAGCCCATGTTTAACCAAGGAACAATGCATCAACCTGAAATTGTAGCTGCTTTGAAGGTGCAGATAAAATTGCTGGGGAGGATTCAGAAATGTTTCCTTCAGAGGGACATGACATTCTTGCTGCAGAGATTTAGAATCAATTACAGTTAAAAAAAAAATCAACATAAAATAAGTGAATTTACTAAGTTCTGAAAACTGTATGTCACAAAAAGACAAAAAAATTACAGTTCCCATCAGCTATCATCTTTTACCTCTTAATTACTTAATTATAGAGACACATTTGATTATGTCTCCCACTTAGCAGAAGACTTTGTGGACTCATTCTACTTTGGGGAAAATTTCTTGCCTCCCCATAATGAGTCATTACAGAAGTGTTTAAAAAACTTACAAAGCACTTGCTTCCGTTGTCCTCCATGGGTCAGCGATTGCCAACAGGACACAATCAGGCTGTTCTCCAGGTCAAGAGTACACAGCTGTCCCAGGTGGGTAGCAATTATGTGTCATTACAACCTGATTTTTGTTCAACATTCTGTCAAAAATGATATTTCTGTGTTCAATTCATTTCTTAATGGACAGGTATTGCAACCAAATTGGCATTAATTGACAGCGTTGTTGGTGGTCTCAGCAGAAAGCCAAAGGTGTGGAATGAACTGGAGGATAAAAGCTGTAATTAGACAGATGATCTCTAAACAGCCAATTTTTTTTTTTTTTTTGATGCTTTGGCAGAACAGTGTGAAGAGTTTTCACTGTGAGCAGCAGCAGCTGTTTCGCAGACAGAACACTTGAAGGTCAGCCAGCTCAATACACTGGGTCAGACCAAAGGACCATCTAGCCAATGAGCTTGTTCCCAGCAGATGCCCGCAAGAGAATATAAAAGTGGAGGAAATTATGTAAAATTATTTCTAGAGTATATTTCCTCCACCTCTGATGATTGTTGGCTTAGGGATTTTCTGAATCAAAGTTTGTTACATAAGGAAATGTATTCTTTGATTTTATCCTACTGTCTTCTAACTCATACCCCTGCTTCTTGTGCTCTGAAAAGAGCCTAAGGGCTTCTTATGCCTTGAAGAGGGCAAGTGAACCACTGTTTCCTAATCCTCTTCTGTGTTATTTATTTTTTACATCCCTTTTTCATGTAGTTCCCTCAGATGCTCATTTTCCAGACATCATTGTTTGCTTAATTGTTTTCATGAAAATGATTGTATTCAGTTCAACATCTGTCTTTTCCCACAACAGCAAGATCTTATTTTTCAGTGTTAATCTCCTGTTAATGTCCCTTTAGTTAAGTTAATGCTGTCTATTTTTGTGTGTGTTGACCCTCATGGCCAAGAAGGCCAGCAATATTCTGACATGCATTACGAAGAGTATAGGAGAGGTTCTTCTATCCCTCTACTCTGCCTTGCTGAAGCCACACCTGGAATACTGTGTTCAAATATGAGTTCCTCAGTTCAAAAGGGAGTGGAAACTACTGGAGAGAGTCCAACAGATTGCCACAAAGATCATGAGAGATTGGAGCATCTCTTTTATGAGGACATGATGAGAGACCTGCAACTCTTTATCCTGGAAAAAAGCAGACAGGAAGGATCTTAGCAATGCTTATAAATACTGAGAGGGTGGAGGTAATCTTCTCAGTTGTGCCCAGTGATAGGACAAGGGGTAACAGGCATAAATCAGAATGCAGGAGATTTCACTTGAGGAGAAACTTTTTTTTCCTGTGATGGTACTGAAGCACTTGAATAGGGTTCCCAGATTGGTTGTGGAGTCTCCTTCATTGAAGACTTTTAAAGCTTACCTGGATATGTTCTTGTGCAACCTGCCCTAGCGGGGAGCTTGGACTAGATGATCTCTAGTGCTCACTTCCAACTTCTACCATTCTGTGATTATTACAGATTTATTTACCCTTTCAGCAGTTTATCTCTCAGTCACTTGGCATCATGAGCTTCTCTTGCAGCTATTTGCTGCATTCTTTCTCAGTTGTTTTTTGTACTCACTCTGGTTACCATCTTGTCCAGATCATTAATTAATGCACTGAACACAATACTCCTCTGCAGTGAAAGCTGCTTATTAACTGTTGTGGTTTGCTTGTTATGTTTCAGTTAATTACTAATTCATGTAAGCATTTAACTTTATTTCACAGCAAATCAGTTAAGAACTTTTGATGAGGGACAAAAGGTTTCTGGAAACTGGAATACACCTTAATAATTGCTTTTGCTGTGTTAATTAGCAATTTTGGACAAATCTAAAAGATTTGTGATGTGTGACCTCTATTTGAAAATGCTGTTTTGACTTACCTCTCCCCCAGTTTGTTTTTTATCCGTAAGGTTTGAAGGTGGTACATCAAAAGATCTGTCTCAGATTGAAATGTTAATAAATTATAGGGACAACTGAATAAAATAAACTGCTGCTCCTCTGATAGTATTTTATCTCTACACAATGTTTTTATGGCCATCTGTGTACCCTCTTTTGCCTGAAGATAAATAGGGGTCAACCAACTTTATGCTCCACCATAATAAAATTCTTAGCAGAATATGATAAAGAGACATTTGGAACCTGAAACAGTTTGACCTCATCATTCCCTTTCCCTGTTATTAGTCATTAGTGTTCAGATGATGCAGAACGTTTTTTTCAGGTAAAAGTAGTCTAGAACTAAGGGGGAAATAATAAAATAAGTCATTCTAGTGTGTTTTTCAAATATAAAAAAAATCAAAATTGTCTGGAGAAGCCATGCTTTCTTTAGGAGTGTGTCATAACTTTAGCATTGACAGATACTGGTCATTTTTTTCTCCTTTAGTTTATGAATATGATCATATTCAAATTGTCTAGCTGTTTTCTGTGTCTCGAGCTTTAAGAGGATGGGAAAAATAAGTGAAGGTGCTGCAGGATTTTTTTTTAGTCTAATTTTTCATTTTAAATTCTGTTATTATATTGAAGCATTTGTGCTTGGCTGTAGTAAACTATCTTCTGCTTTATTCATAGTCATCTCAGTTTTCAGAGAGGCACATTAAATTATGTTGATCATTTTCAACTTCAGATAGAACGTGATTCAATAAATTCTTTTCATTTTAACAGAATTCTAAAATATGTACTAGATTCTTCACTATAACATTAAATTTATACTAAGCTTTAGGGACACAGCCTTTTTTGACTAATTCTGTGAAACAGAATTAGTCTATGGACTAGATTATGAAATATTCATAGCACAACACCACAAGATCTCAATCAAACAAAAGCTGGATCGTTGTGAGGATTGCAAATATGCTAAATGAAATTTCTTTCCCCAAAGATTGCAGTCTGAAAGATTCTGTAGTGTTACCAACTCTGGTAGTTCGTTACAAAATTTTCATTTACTAGAAATGCGTGTCTCGATCACTAACTCTCAGTTGTCCTGTTAGAATGTGAAACTCACTATTTTCATTTGTTTTAAGTACTAAATAGAAAGATCAGCCCTTACTGTCTGTAAGAAAGAGAGTTGGGAGGAGGTGTAGGGGCATAGAACTGCACATAAATCCTTAAGAGCAAACAGAACAACTGAACAATTCTCAGAATGCTCTTTACTTTGAGTAAGTTTTATGGCTTTTAAATACATTGATCACAACTGAGCTGAAGTTGGGTCATTCTGTGAATTATTTTCTTTTCTAAACACTACTAAATGTTTCTTTAAAGTTTGTATAAAAATAGCCAACTTTCGACTCCTTTCTCTACTGGAAAGTTTTCTGTAGAACTCGGGACAAATAGTTTTTGTTTGGAGAGAGCACAAACCTAACTTTGTTCTGACTATCTCTGTCTGTGAAAAGAGGCTGATGAATCTGTATATAAGCTCTAGATTAGATTTGAATAGACATTTTTCTCAATAGCTCTATATTCAGGCTAATCCCCTTAACTTAATTTGTTTTATACAGACATTTGATTTAAGGTTATTTTCTTTTGTATGCTGTAGTTACAGGAAATTAGTAGATTGTAAAAAAATATATTTTCACTCCTCTGAATTCTGCATGTTCTCTACTACTGTCATAATATCAACCACTTCGCCTTTCTGCCAACTGCATTTAAAAAAAATGCAATTTCAAAGTTCATCAGTCTGTATATGGACAGTGATAACATGGAAATCAGAATTTTAAGTCTACTACTAAATAACATTGTATGTAAGTCACAACAAGAAATAAGAAAACCAGTGTTCTCTGGTGTAGACTTTATGTGAAGATTTTATTTGTCTGTTTCTCTGATGATTGTTAGAGGGATGTACAGGAGTTGTACAGATCAAATGAGTTTAAAGTTGTCTTTTATGTTGTGTTTGAAAAACTTCAGGACATTTATGACTAAAAACCTATTTTCTTCCATTGTCAGTTATAAATACTAACAAAAATGTAGGTGTCTAAAATGGTGAGATAGTACTGAAGTTAATCCATAAGCCTAATAACCAGATGGAGTCAGTTCAATGCTTATTTTTATTTCTCTGCTAAAGCCTGAAATTCTCAAATAGTTTTATTGCCATAATCATTCACTTCTGAGACAAGCAGAGCTAGAGATTCATATTCATATTTTTTTCAGTATACTGTGATAAACTACACTGACGAAATCTCCTTTATTCTGTACAGGCTCCATCATCACCTTCTTCACCTAGAGCTAATGAACCAAAATACGAGAAGCGCTGGGTAGACACCTTATCAATTCCTCTGTCAATGGCTCAGATCTCGAGGTACAAAGCTGGAACAGATAAGCTAAGGTTTGTAATCTGAAATAAGAAATGCTGGCTTAGCTAGCTGCACCTAAGATTTTTGCTCTGGAGAGTTAGCTCTGTAAAAGTGGAGATATAAAAGTCCGTCTTCTTGAATGTCATGCGTATCCCTCACAAATATGCTTCTGTAATCTATTATACCTTAGATACTCAACATCAGCAGCTGGTACAGAGGTTAAGCTTGGTGCTACTTGCATTATTTTTTAAGGTGCAGCATTTCATTCTGCATCTCTAATCAAATACTTCTATATACCCAAATTCTGTAATGAAAATTAACTCCTCTTTTTCTTTACAAACACTAGTATGCTGCACAATCGTGACTATGCTGAATATCATTGTCATATAGAAACTCATATTGGCAAGAGACTTTGTGAAAGTACCTGGTACAAAATACTATATTTTTGATCATGGAGTTGTTTTGTGTTTTTTTTTAATACACCTCAGAGACCTAAATAATGGTCCATAAAGTGGATGTGGAATAGGTTGTCAAAAGTGATTTTCCTGGACCCCAGGGAAGATGAAAGCAGAAATGAAGTTTAATAAAGCTTCAATAGATAATGTGCTTGGAAAAAGTTTAACACATTGCAGCATGCATCAAGGTTTTTTTTCCTGCAAACCACTCCATGTAGGAGATCTGCCTCAAATCTACCAGTTATACTGGTCCCAGTAGTCCACAGTCCAAGGAGTTCTCCATATGGTTGAAAACAGATGTTAATTTTCTGTTGTTATTTTCCATTTTCTTTATTGCATGCTATTTACCTTTTAGTTAATGAGAGAATTTGGATCCCTGTTGAAGCAACAGCTATACAAATCACCTGATACTGTAAATTTCATGGGTATACATTTCTTCATCTGATATTTTTTATCTCTTTCATGAAACGACTTGAAAAATCACTGGGTTTCTAGTAGGACAGTTAGGCTGCTTTAACTTAGAGCAACTGGTTTCCTAAATCTGCTGTAATTCCTCTCCCAGACTTTGTGTTAAAACATCACAGGTGAAAAAATAAATCAATTGTCCAGGCACATTTGAAGTTCTTCCACAATCTGAATCTTGATTCTGTTTTACTTAGTTTCTCATCACTTCCTCCACTGTTTTCTTCATTCTTACTACAACTGATGACTTCCTGTGGTCCAACCTTTCCCAATCTAGCACAAGGCTCTCATCTATTGGAGGTTGAGAGTTCAGCTGTAAATTAACTGAACAGATCTCTGTGTGCACATTTATATATCAACTCATTCCCAATTTATCATCAGTGTTATTCAATTTGAAGGATAAAATGAAGAAGATACAGAGTTCAGCTATCACCCTCATAAGTTAAAGCGGTTTCACCCCTGTTCTGTGGACTGTAGGCATTAGATGGAGCAATCCCAAGGGATTCCTGTTCCCAAGACAGCAGTGTGTACATTTTGAGAATTAGTTGAAGCAAGCACCTTCTGATACTGAGTCAGGCTGAAATGGAGTGAATTTTCTTCATGGAAAGGTTTTCTTCATTTGTGACTAAAATAGTAACAAACTTATTTGGTTGTTGCTGAGCAATACTTGCACAACAAGTCTCTTTTTTCCTCTTCTCTTCCCACTCAATGAGAAGTTGGGGCAGTGCACAACCTAGACCACTGAGTTGACCAAACTGATACTGCTTGTCATGTAACTTCATGCTCAGCAGTAAAAACTAAGATGGGGTTTGGAGAGAGCTAGCCATTGCTTGGAAACTGACTGGGTATCATTCCACTGGCAAGGGATGGTGAGTGGTTGCCTTTGCATCACTTGGTTTGTTGGAATTTTTTCCTCTTCCTTTTGCTTATGAAACTATCTTAGTTCCAACCCATGGGTTTTTTACTCTTTTTATTCTTTCTACTGTCCCACTGGAGAGGGGTAGGGGTTGCACTGTGGGTGCTTAGCTGCTGGCACAGGGTCAATGCATCGCATATATATATTCTTTTCAGGACTGAGGCACTTAGTGCTTTCAGTTTCAGTCTTGGAGAGACATATTCTCTTGTGATGCACTGCACTGACATATTAGTATATACATTTAGTATATACAGCAGTCCTTTATTATGGGTGAGTGTTTTTTTTTTTTTTTTTCATTTAGTTGTAAACGTTCTAAAGGACAGTTCAATTGTTACATAAAGCCTATCCTATGGTTCTACCAAATGCTCCTTGCTTGTTTTTATAAGCCAACAGAAACGTCTATATGAACATTAAAGGAATTTTGTCTTGAGATTAACTGTGCATGAGGTGTTTCCCATGTTCTTACTAAAGATGCTGTCGCAGAGGGGTATTCTGCTGCCTACACCAATTGTGGCAGAGGGGAGAAATTAATTGGTGCAAGATAATAGTCTATAAAAATATATAATTTATTAATTTCAATATTCTGAACTCTCACCACCCTCAACCACTGAATTTAATATTAAAAGGATCTACACAGTTATGAAAGACATTGTAGGATTAATATCAAACCATAACTAATTAATAACTAGTGAACAATTCAAACTATAAACAGAGAGGAGTTTCCCTGCAGCAAATACTGCTTGGGGTCAATATGCCCAGTAGATGGGCCCATGCTCTTTCTGCTTTATGGCAGAAGGCAATAGAGAATTACAGAGGCATTGAAAGCATTTACTCACAAATTCTTAATAATTATCAATCAGCCTCTGGGGCTACGTCACAGCCTATACAAGTGTCCAAACTTCAGGGGAGTTTGCTCATGGACTTTGAGGCTGGAATCCTCCTGGCTTCAGGGGAAAGGAGAACCTTCCTGGCTTCTGGGGAAAGGACAGTCTCTGACCTTGTTCTCCTGGTGAAGGATGCAATCTCTGCCCTTGTCTCCTGGCTTCTTCTTTATGCTCTGTCCAGGGATTCTTAGGCAGGATCTCAGATGCAGAAGGAGTATGATGCTGTGCAGTGTCAGCACGGTGTTACGCTGACCAGCAGGCCAATCACATGCAGACAAGTGGGGTCTGCTTCCTGGTAACTCAGTGGCAGTGGTGCTTACCAGGCAATAATAAGGCAGTGGTTGTGCAGCAGGGTGCACAGCTGCACAGGAGTCTAAGCTCCGTAGATAAAGGTAGTCAATATAGGATCTAGTCCTGATAACTCACCGCAGTGGTGTGCAAGTGTGCACGGCTGGCTGGGAGCCTATGGGAGATTCTGTCTCCGTGAAGTAGATGCACTGCAGGTGGGCATGCAGGCAGGCATAAACAAAAAGCAGTGCTGCTGAGTCTAAGCAAGCAAGTGAGCAAGGGAGCACTTTGTTTACCTGTGTGCCTCTATTTATCAAATGTGAGCTGAGATTCATGGCCCCTTTGGACACCAAAATGACCAATCTGCTTTTGGCAGTTAGCCAAACAATACCATAATAGGCAAAAGCCACAGGCTTGGACCTCCCAAATATGGGGATAGCATGGGCCTAGCACCCGGTAAGCATGAGCTGGTCGCATGGGCTTACACAGACACCTTACACAAACACATTACACGACCTGGACCCTGGGCAGGCCAGACTTTATGGCACCAGGCTTATTGTGCTTCTTTGTGCTTGTTTATCCATTTAATGTGTTTGCCTCTGGTGCAAGCAGGAAAACATGTCCAGGCAAGGCAAGGCATATGTAAGCCTATTTTCGGGCCTATGGGCCCTCCATTACAGGTGCTTATTTTGCCTGAGGGACACCAGACTGCTCTTATCCTGTTCTCTCCTCATCTGAAATTTGTGTACATAGTTTTACTATTATCCTGCTTATATCCTTTCTTTGACATGTTTCTATATTCATATTAGCATAAATTCCAACATTTTTCTTCAGTAATTGCTCTTTAAAACCAGGTGTCTGCTCTGCACGAAGTTGAACCAACAAGCCATTACAATAATAGATGTCTGTTTCAGTCTTGGTAACAATCATTCTTTCAACCATACCTACACATCTCTGTTCCTTTTCACATTTCAGCCATCAGTCTAAAGTGATTTGAATGAGCTCATGACAATTCCTGGATGCCTCGCAGATCCTTCTGACCAATTTGCTTATTTAGCTATTCTTGGGATTCTTACTTGCAACCTATTTGCATATGCTGTTAGACAGCACATCTGCTTTTTGAATCCATGACTGTATGTCATCCTTGTAACTTTATCTCCCTTGTGGTTTTTGTCATAACTTCCTTTTGTTAAAATGCTTCATTGTTTTTTATTGTCTTGGTTAACATCAGTTAGTCTTGAAAAGATGTACTGTTAGCAGAAATGCCAGATTACTTTTGAAGCCTGTGCTGGTGGAGTACTGAAACTATATTCTATGGTTTCACATGCACAGTTGTATACCTTTTCCTCAGATGGAACATATGAAAGGTCTCTTCCTCTGTTTTCTACCTGAAACTACACAAAATGGTATGGCTTGTGAAAAGATGTTGAAGGCATTATGATTATTTTGCTATCACAGGTAATGCGTGCTCTACTTTCTCCAGTTCTTCTTTTTCATGCTAGAAAAAAAAAACAGCTTTGTATAGCTGTGAAATTCAATCAGCTTCAACTGACTTAGAATATTTTTGCTACTAAAATCAATCACAGACTTACTGTTTTAAAATCTAGTATTATATATTCTATGTGTTGTACCTGTAAATCCAACTGGTCTTGCTATTCTGATGTGGTAAACTGCTGCCAGCCAGTGTGGCTGTCCTCTCTGACTTTCTTCACTTTTATTCTCTGTTACGTTCATATTTTCAACATTCTTTTTCTGGTGGTGTAAAAAACCTCTGCCTTTCAGGCAAACTTAGAAACAAGAAAAAATTTATCATGATAATGTATGTCATGTCAGCATCTTGATAAATATTTTTGACACTTTTTCAATTAGAAATGTTCTGTGACATTGTCTCTTACACTGTAGCATACTTTTAGTATGGTTTAGATGATATCTAGTCCGACTCAATCGGATTAGGCTATATGTATATCATTTTTGTTAAACCGTGCACTTACTATCCTCTGTATTTCGAGTTCTTCAGTAAATCTGCAGAAAGGTCATACTGTTAGCTTGTGTCATGAGATAGCCAGGAACATCTCTATCTTTTCTTGAAGTCACAAAATCACAGAATGTTAGGGATGTGAAGGGAATGCTGGAGATCATCTAGTCCAACTCTTCTGCTAGAGCAGGTTCACCTAGAGCAGGTTGCATAGGACAGTATCCAAGCAGGCTTTGGATGCCTCCATCGGTGCAGGCTTCTCTAGGCAGCCTGTTCCCAGTGCTCTACCATCCCTCAAAGTAAGGAAGTTCCTCCCCAGGTATTGTGATGTTGCTTGCTGTTTCTATTTTTATCTGTAGTATTTTAGGATTTGAGACCTGAGATTTTCTTTGGTACTTAAGGAATATTAACACCATGGGGATTTTTTACTTCTGCATAGTTGGAAAGTGATGTTCATTTTCAATGGCTTTTAGACCTGATAGCAATGTAATAAAATCAGTGTATTTCACTGTATATGATTTTTGTGATTTCTGCTAAGTCAGAGACCTATCCCATACAGTTAGAATAAGAGATCAGCACTGAACATTGATTCTTAGAGATTAGGATGCTTTTAGAACCTGTTCCATTTGTGAAAGTGAGATAAAATACTATAGTCAGAATTTAGACACACTTTTGGATGCAATAGACTTGCAGTCCAAAAGTGTATAAAAAAATAAGTGACATGAAAACTACAGAAATTTTCTTTTTCTTTGCCTCAAGGGCAATACATTCGCATCCTTAAACACATCTCTTTAGTTCTGTTCAGTAGTGTGAAGCCAATATATGAAGAATGAGTTTGTTTTTTTTAATAGTTTATGTTCATGATGTTGAGCTTTGTGGTAGAGGGTTGCACAGGCCTCAAAAATACTGTGTTTACAACCCTTTTGATATGTTTTGGCCTGTTGCCAAGCCCTCATTGGACAGAATTGTGGCCCAAGGACCATCAATTGCGGGGTCAAAAGCCCACGACACCAGCCCAGGGAACTGACTAAGGCGCTCCTGCCCAGCCGCCGTTCCCAGCTGTGGGAGAATTTCTCCCACAGTGGGGCATGAGCTGTAAACATGAGACCTTGTGATGGGGAAAGGTCCTTGAGCTGGAAGGCACTGTGAGCAACCCCCGCACATCTGCTGAGGGCTGACCCTGCCAGCCCCCTGGGGTGGAACCACAGGTTGTTTTGATAAGGAATAACCTATCTGTGCCTTACACATAACTTTGAGCCAATCTGTATTGTCCACTTGTGCCAGCCCCAGTTTGGCTGGATACACCTCCTCTGAGCACTATATAAGACACTGCATTACCCTAATAAAATTGCACTGATCGCACACATGCACTGCTGCACAGAAGCTATAGAGTCGACTTGTCAGTGCCCCAATCTGCGTCTCACCAGCCTCCAGACCCCAACATCCAGCTTGGCCCGTACCCGTGGAAGCTCAGACAGCGTGCCCAAATAACCCCTGAATTGTTCCAATCCATGATATTTGGGACCTTCAAAACTGACTCCGGCCAGTGAGTAACTGAAAACTCGATCTAAGCCAGAATAATCTCTCAATAGCCTACCAGTGGCACTTTCATGCCACAGACTCTCTTCCTAAATCCTTTCAAACCTTTGCTAAATTCCCAATTTGCTGTACATAGACATTCTGTAATATAATCTCAGAACCGCATGCAAAGAACTTGTGTGGGGTAGCTGTAAATAAGTTTGGGGAAGGGGGATTCCTGGTGTATATAACATTAAATAATTTTTAAACCCTTTAAAAAATTCGGCCTCGTATTTCATTCCCCCAAAACCCAGACAAACTCCTCCACAACAAGCTTCTAGTTTCAAAATCTGTACTGCGACTAAGTGCATGAGCAAGAATCAACAACTCCCATTCTTGTCAGGATATGTGTACTTGGGAACCATTTTTGCTTTCCCCTGAAAACCTTGTGTTGCTCCCATAAATTGATGTGACATCTCTTCACTCATGTTTTCCTAGTGAAGAGCATCCCTTTAGAAGTAAATATACTTGATCACTCCATGTCTTATTGCTAGTAAGGAGAAGAAAAGTGAAATAAATTGTGCCTTCCCCCTAAAGGCAAACAGATCATTACTCTCTGGGAATTATTTGTATTAATATTACTACTGAATTCAAAGAATTACCTTTTTCTTTGTTTCTGGAAAAGCTGAGACTTATTTTGTCTTGTGATTTTTTATGACCTCCTAAAGTCTAATCCACCAGGATTAGCTCAGCAAGGCTTTGCTCCTAGATGCCTTCAATAAATGAATGCCTCAGGATAAACAGTGTTGAGTTTCTACAACAGACCTTCCTGTTTCCCACTGACTTTGACAACAAAAAAAATGAAAAAAAACACTCTGGAGCAAGATGAACATATTGAAGTCTGTGATGTTGATTACTTAGTTTTATTGCTGTTATTTTACAAAATACCTGTTTGTTCAAGAAACACCAATTTTCTAAGGAGTGATAGGGGAGAAAACTTGATTTGCACTGTTTTATCTTATTAATAATAATCCTAATTATATGAACAATCCATTCTTATGTGATTGCTCTTTCCTCTGAAAGCAGAGTGTGTTTGTTTAGATCTCAAAGAAATCCACAACATTAATAAATGTATCTCAAGTATGTTGACATCTGTTTTCCTGTAATAAACATTCCTTAATTTCATTGACAGTATAAACTGGATATTTAAACCATGTGGAGAATTTAAGATCTTGAAATACTCTTTTCCATATACATTAAACATAAAGACACTGATGATCCCTGTAGTCATGACAGGAATTAATTTCTGCAAGCTATAAACCCTCCTCATGCCAAAAGATTTCAAGGGCATGAACCTCAACTAGCATTACAGTGCCAGGCAGTCCAACACTTTTTAACCAAATTTATTACTCATATAAAAAATGTCCTAGAGACACTTACGTAGATTAAAGGTGCTGACATGTCAAATCAGCTGTGAAGACATCATTAAGGTAAATCCAAACTTAAGATAAATCCAGAATTTTGGTATAATTTGTACTATTGCTAGCACCATATTTCACATTATGATTGTCTCATTTTTACAGTAAAGCTTCTATTGTTTTTAATCTTGATTGTTAGTGTTGGTTTAATTGGTTGTTAGCTGAGGAATTCCTTTCTGTGATCTTTAATGAGCCACTTGTGTAACTTTGTGCCACTTGGCGAAAGTACACATTGTAAATGCTTTTATGTATCTACTGAAGTTGACTTAGTATCTAGGCATCCTGTGGATTCAGTGGAGAGAATTTCTTGGCTCTCTTAAATGCTCTGGATTATCTTCTATCTATGTGTAAAGATTCTCTTCACTGTAATACTTGAATTTGTCTAAGGCATTGTGAATGGCCTTTCTTCATGATGATGTATTAAGTCTGTTCCCATGCCTCCACTCTGTATCAGTACATAGAGATTGACAGATCTTCCCTCTCTCGGTGGGATGTTGAAGAGATCGTACTATAAGTCATCACAATTTGGCACTTTTAGGATCTTTTTCAGAGCTTTAGGTGAAGGGAAC
Organism: Pogoniulus pusillus; assembly: GCF_015220805.1. Lineage (NCBI taxonomy): Eukaryota > Metazoa > Chordata > Aves > Piciformes > Lybiidae > Pogoniulus > Pogoniulus pusillus. The sequence continues at coordinate 338,630 of NC_087270.1, read as the reverse complement.
AGTATGCTTGAGAAGTTAATGTTTTGCTCAGTTTACCAGAAGAAAATAAAAGGATTTGTTTTGACCTTTTCTTTCTTTCTGAAGAGGTGAAACAGATTTACTGAAATGAAAGTGACAGAGAATTTTGACATCGTAATCAGATTTTATTAGTTCCTACAATAATTCAGTCATGAGAGGACAATAAGTAAATTGACCAATATATAAGTCTTCAGACCAAGAAAGTTATTTTGCAAAGAGCAAGTATAACATTTTACAACTCCTTTAGCAATGAAGCATATCAGTTGATATATATCTGCTAGGACATTTTTGTCTTTTTAATATTATGTGTGATGGGTATTTTACATGACCCTTATTAGCAAGTGTATAGATTCACCATCAAAATGCCTACAAATGGCAAATGTTAGGTCAATAAGTTTTTCAGTTATGAAGTTTTTTAAGTCAAGAATGAATAGCTGTCTATTAAGTTCTATGTGTCGCTTTGAATGCTCATGTTGGCATATACCATATATGAAACAGCAGAGGACTTCACTTTACATCAGAGAATCCCAAGAAAACCCAGCAAGTTCATTGATCAGTATCTTGGTTCACTAGTTTCATTTTTTCTAGGTTAGTACCAGAAAGAAAGAGATATAGTACAGAAGTATAAAAAACTAATTTGTAAACGTAGTAGGTAACAATGATGTTTGTGGGAGAATTTCTCCCGCAGCGGAGCATGAGCTGTAAACGTGAGAATTTGTGATGGGAGAAAGTCCTTGAGCTGGAAGGCACTGTGAGCAACCCACGCACACCTGCTGAGGGGTGGAGCCTGCCGGCCCCTGGGGTGGACACAGCACCAGGGGGCTGACCCTGCCAGCCCCCTGAGGTGGAACCATGGGCTGTTTTGATAAGGGTAAACTATCTGCACCCTGCACGTGGCTTGGGGCCAATCTGTACTGTCCACTTGTGCCAGCCCCAGGCTGGCTGGGTACACCTCCTCTGAGCACTATATAAGACACTGCACTACCCTAATAAAATTGTACTGATGCATAGAAGCTGCTGTCTCGAGTCATCAGTGCCCCGATCTCGCCTCTTGCCAGCCTCCGGACCCCGACAGATATTCTTCATATTATGCACAAAACAAATATATGTGCAATCACTGAAATTAAAAATGTCTTTCACAGTAGTATGTTGAATCACAGAATCATTTCAGATGGAAAAAAACTTTGAGATCAAGTACAAGCATTGTCTACTTCTATCAAGCCTGGTGCAAAACCATGTCCCTCAGCACCACATCTCTGCCTCTAAACACCTGCAGGATTGGGGATTTAACCATCTCCTTGGGGAGCCCATTCCAGTGTTTGAGAATGCTTTCAAGGAGACATTTCTACGAATCAGTGATGGTTTGGGAGTTACCCACCCCTCTCACACTCTTATAAAGACATCCAGACTAGACTCAAACTGATGGAAGATAAGGAATGAAGCTTTATATTCACAGCTTAGCACAATATACAATCAGCTATTTCCAATATTTACATCTATATACAGAAATATAGAAGGCAAAAGTAATACAGAATCACAGTACCCTTCCCAGAAATCAGTGCCCAGGAGGGGCTTCCATCCACCCTTCCAACTTCTTTCCACCCCTCTACCTTATCCCAGGGTTTGCCTTACGTGCAAGGTGAGTTTGGAGGATTGGCTAGGAGGATTAGAAGCAGAATTATTCAGGTTACACAGAAGAAGCCTAGGGAGAAAAGCACGGGCACCGACTGTGACAGATAACAGACTCTCACACACTGTCTGACCTGTGTTTGTGTCCTTGTTTTTACACATCTCAGCAAGGATATGAGTGAAGTAGACATCGTTTTCTTTTCACAGCCTATAATTTATTTTTTCTCATTAAAATATTCCACTTTGCCTCAAACTAGGACATAACCTCCAATCTAAACCTCCCCTGGTGCAACTTCAGGCCATTTAATCTTATCTAACCCCTACCATTCTATTCTGTGATTCTATGACATGTGAAAAAAAAAATAAAGCTAAAGAAGGCACTTGTTTCCAACTTAATACATTCTTAGCATATGAAACCAAAGAGCAATAAAGGAAATACTAATTTTGTTTTTTCTTATATATATATATATATATATATATATATATAATGCATATTTCCTAAACACACTACCTAAAATGCAGTAATTATGAACTCGTGGGGAGTAAATGATCAGCACATAAATACACTGGTATAGAGAAACTACATGTTGCATGTGTTGCTCCTGCTACTGCCCGTTATTATCCTTCCTTTTGTTGCCTTTCTTTTGATTTGTAAAGTTCAAACTTGGAACTTCTCAAAAGTCATAGAAAACTCACTGGAAAACTGAGAAATGCTGGGCAGTTTCAGAAAATTGACCTATCTTCCTTTACGGATATATTTCTTCCTGCTGCAGATCTAATGCATTTGAAGTGCTGGCACTTGATGGAGTTAGTACTGGGATACTTCAGTTTTATACAGCCCAGGAGAGTGCTGACTGGCTGAGAGCAATATCAACTAACATCAGTGATTTGACACTTCAAAATGTATGTTACTTTCTGCATCTTTTCTTGTCTATGCTATTGTAAAACTATTTGTAATTTTCCAAGGGTAGAAAATAACTCACAGTTGAGATACCATATATAAAAACATGTGTATGGGGAGGAAAACGAGAAAGGAAAGAGTAGGGAGAGATAATCTGGTCAATTAAAAGTACTAGAAGGTTTTCAAAATTTGTGGTGTTGTTATAGAAAGGAGAGTAATAGCAAATCAGTTTGCATTTATTGATTTAAAGACTTTTTAAAGCAAAATATATATCCTTTCTGGTCACTTCACAGAGCTTTTAATATGAGCTTTTTTTTTCCTTTTTTTTTTTTTTTTAATTGGATTTCAACAAGAAAAAGTCAGATTATAATTCGAATTTATTTCTCCAATCTTCAAAAATTACTTGAAATAATATTTGATCACAATAGTACATTTATTCTGATTGTTGTTTTTTTTTTATCAATTGCTTAAGCAATATTTTTACAAAACCAAACATTTTTTCTTATAATGCATTCTCTATAATATTTTTTTAATTTAGTGATTTGCATAATTTATAGACTATTACTACATGGGAGTTACAAGACAGCAATGTAAGTTATTCAGCAAATTTCATTATTTCTTCTCTGTGACTAGCAAGAAGGTATATTGTAATATTTTTAAAGCAATTCCAGTTCATAGTTACTGAGCCAAATTCTTATACTTTTTAACAAAATCTGTTCAATAAAACTTCCTCCAAGTATATAGGTGAATAAGACAATAGACAGTGGCTGCAAATGTAAGCATATTTGATTAGTTGTAGCGTTGTAGTCTGTTTTTTTTTTTTTTTTCAAATGTACTATATGCAGTAGCACATCTCCTGACATTGTAGAATTATGGAATAGGTTTGGTTGGAAAAGTCTTAAAAGATCATTCAGTCCAACCATTAGCTAATTCTACCAAGTCTGGTGCTAAACTATGTCCTTCAGTACCACAGCTCCCATGTCTTTGAAACACCTTCAGGGGTGGGGATTCAACCACCTCCCTAGGGAAACTGTTCCCTTTCAATGAAGAATTTTCTTCTAATGTCCAATCTAAACTTCTCCTGGTGCAACCTGAGGCCATTTCTTTTCATCCTAGTTTCTTCTACTAGAGAGAAGAGACCAACATCCACCTCTCTCTAACCTCCTTTCAGGGAGTTGTAGAGAGCACGGCTTCCACTTAGCCTCTTGTTCTAAAGATTAAATAACCTCAGTTCCCTCAGCTGCTTCTTATAAGACCTGATCCCTAGCTTTGCCCTTTTCTGGATATGCTCTGGTACCTCAGTGTTTTTCTTGTAGTGAGGACTCTAAAACTGTACCAGTTCTCAAAGTGTGCCCTCACCAGTGCTGACTACATTGGGGCAATCACTTCCCCTATCCTGTTTGTAACATACCTTCATTCTATGACCTGTCTGCTGCAATGTAATACTATGTACTGAGTACTGGTTCTTAGTGAGATACAGAGTAAACTCTGTGTGGATCATATGAGAAGTGAGTACCATTTTTGCTTGGACTGAATGATTTACAGGTTTTGCCAGAGGTGTAGACTCTGTACAACTGGAAAATTCTGTTCAGAGCGTTATTTTGATTACTGACTGTCAGAACAGGTGATGCAGTAGTCAGTGAGAACATCTTCTGTTGAAATCCAGTATTTCAAACCAGGACTGTGAGGCTGGAATGCAACTAAAGCATACAGCAAGAGGAGGCTGGAGCATGCTCCTGCTCTCTGGGTGGCCAGAGGACACAGACGAAGATCCAGACTGCTTTGAGGCTTTGAATTAGATTTCTTGAAAATTCCTTTTGAAAGATTGGTATTACATTTATGTTATCTTTTCACAAAATTATTCTTTTCTTATATTTCTGAAATTAATATTAGGGAGTGGATCTGTAAGCCCTCAGGGCTTTTTCCTGATTCTGTGCTTCTGCGCTTCTGTGGAGTATCTTCATTCTCCAGTAGGACCTGAAGATAATCACCACTGGTTGAGGGATTATTTTAGATAATTTTTTATCTCTTTAAGAGGTTAATTAATACAGTCCTTCCTGACTCCATGTTCAACTCCTTCTGCAAGTGTTTAAACTATTCATTTCTTGTTCTCTCCTATGCCATCAGCTCTGTACCTAAATTAATTGTTAGATAGGTGGTCACAATGGCTTGCTGATACTATTAGCATAAAGAATGTCAGCATTCTTAGCTGACCTATTGCTAAGCATTTCAGCAAGACTTTTCACTCTTCCTTTTTTTTTTTTTTTTTTTTCTGTATGGTGTTGGTTTTTTTTTTTTTTTGGTTTTTTTTTTTTTTTTGGTGCTGATACTTGTTTCTTGACTTCAACATCTTTTCCTGCTCCTTAATCATTCTTACATCATCTGGTGCTAATTTTATATGCATCATTTGTCATATACGTTTGTATATAATTCAGAATAATTTCTTCTAAAATTTTTGTTCCTGAAGAGCTCCTGGTAGAGTAACTGTTTTCTTACAGTTCACCCTATCTCTCATGTATCACTTTACCTGTTTTTTGCTGTTTTTCTCTAATCCAGTCTCATTGAGCAAGTGGCAGCTCTTTGTCATATCTCCTGCTGATACCAGAAGACAATCCTAATGTAAACAGTACAAAAATAGCTCTGCCAAAATGTGACACTTCTGCTGACGTCAGACTCCTCTTCTGAAGTACTGAGACATCTAATTTCTATGCAATGGAAAGCTCTCTGGGGATCAAGAGTAAAGGAGGAGTCATCTTCCAATAATGAAGATGTCAGAGATTTTCACTGCCTAAGGATGCTACCTCTAGATGTTAGCATGTCTAAAATGTGCTACTTGGTAGATGAGAAATGACTCTAGTATTAGCTTGGAGAGACTTCTTATAAGACATAGGAGCTCAGGGAGTACTTCAACGTGGTGAAAGATTTAAAGGTGTTTTTTCAGCCTTCCTTAGTGATACATGCCTTGTACCCTTGACTCAGAAAATCCTCTATTAACAATCAGCTTTGCAGACAGGATGCATGAATTTTTTTTTCCTATGTACCTATGCCCCAAATTATTCATCACTTTGTTCATACTCTTGTTTTTCTCATACTTTTACCAGCATAAAACTTCCCCTGTCATCTTTGTTTGTGATTCAATCCCTATATTTTCTCAACATTCTCAAAGTTCTTCGCATCTACTTTTGGCAGAAATAGATAGAGATGAATCAGCACATCACTTTCATTTCTTAGCGCACCTCTTTTCTCACAGGAGGAGGTATAGTTGAAGAAATTGAGAGGAGAGAGGGAAAAGAAATTTGCATTGAAACTGCCATGATGAAACAAGTACAGCAAGCAAGTTGATCTGCATGTGCTTCTCACTGCTCCTGTTCTTAATTTGTTCAGCTAGAGAGTTCATTGTAGGCTGAAGTAGCAATGCTGTGCTGGAGGTGGGTTATTAGGACAGAGTTCTTCAGAATAACTTCTTTATCTCTGTTTTTCACCATTTGGATAGCTAGCTATTATACATGTGCAGCTTTTGTCAAGTGTTTTCATGTTGCCATGTTCAATGCAACCACGTAAAGGTAACGCTGTCAGTTCATTTATATTATGAAAACATATTTCTTCTATTTACAACTTCATCTAGGTTTTATTTTTTCGCCCCAGTATATTCTGATGGTGTTATTAAAAGGAAAAAAAAACCCACAACAAAATCTAAAACCCAACAAATGAGTATTTCGTAAGCATATAGGGGAACAAGTTAAGAAGCTGTTATTCCACTTTAAATATTATTAATCATTCCAGCAGCTTCATTGGAGGATTATAGAATCTTAAAATTTGGCTTCAAATATTAAATCTGGGTTACTAATCCAGATCATATTTTCACCTTTGAAGTCTTTTTGGATTTTATGTTATTCTGTGTAATGACGTATAAAATCACCTGTCATTCTTTTACACCATTATGTGCGCCTATATCTAAGTGATACTCCCTACATCAGAGGACTGAGAATTCTGTTTGAATATGGAGACATTTATGAAATATAAGCTTTGAACATACGTATTAAAAAAGCAAGAGAATAAAGAAGGTATTTGTTATGGAGCGGAGTTTAGGGGAATTTATGGGGAATAACATGCGAGGCCGAATTATACAGAAAATAAAAAGGTTTATTACTAAAACACTAAAAAATCCCCTTCCCCAAACTTATTTATAACTATCCCACGTAAGTTCTTGGTTCGCGGTTGCAGATTAAAATAGAGAATGGCTAAAATGAAGAGAGTTTGTGATTTTAAGAGAGTTCTTTGAGTCTTGAGAGATTATTCAGTCTCTAAGTAAAGAGTTTGTCGGTTACTCACTGTCCAAATGCAGTTCAGAAGAGTTTTGAAGTATTATGAATTTCAGGGCGTATTGTCTGAGCCTCCTGCAGGTCCAGGCTAAGCTGGGCCCTGGCCTCCGAGGCTGACGAGGATTGGGCGCTGCCGAGTTCGTGCCAAGTTCGTGCCAAGTTCATGCCGAGCTGGCCATAATTTTAATGCTGCCGAGCGATGCGTGTGCAGGCAGGGCGTCATTCAGAAGGAGAGCAGGGTTAAGAGTGAGAGGGTCCTGAGGTGCTCAATTAAGGCAAATGCAGCATTTTATAGTGTTCTAAAGAGGTGTGTTCAGCCAGTTCAGGCGATTTTACGTTAATTTTACAGATTGGTACAAAATTATAATCAATTCATACAATTGGACAATTCTAACCAAAACCAACCTACAGGACCACCCAGGGGTCAGCCCCCAACAGATGGTCACCGGGCAATGGGAACCAAGGTCCCTGTCTCAAAACATAGCCAATGTTTACCTTTTGCCCCTCTGGGGAAGAAATTTTCTCAGAGGCTCTGCAGCTGCTGGGACAGCAGATGGAAATATTGTTTTGATTTTGCGATGTCTTGGCCTTTATGTGAGTCACTGTCCTGTGCACAACTGGGGACTGCTAAAGGGCTCTGCTACCTTCCATGACAGTATTACTTCTTTTACACAGCAGAATGTGGGGTATATGAGGTAGATGGAAACAAAATCCTCGTGTGTAGGAAGCAGTATACAAATTTGATTGCCTCAATGATTATACAAGCAGTTCTATTCCTGGGGGGAAAGCACGTGATAATATTTTTTAGCTGCTGTTTGTGTTTTCTTTCATTGTTTTCTTTAAACTCAAAAATTTAATCTGAAAGTACCAGAGAGGTTGAGGTTATGTTGGGAAGCCAGTAAGGGTAGGAATCTCATAATTTAAATTTAGCCAAACAGCACATAATTTGCATAATATTCTCTTATAGCCAGGTGAAAAATAGATGTCTGTCAAAATCTGTCCTTCTTCCCTGTCTGGAAAGGGAATATAGATATATCACGTGTGTAATGTCCTTTTTGGCTTGCCAAAGTTAAGTGAGGGGAGGTATTTAGAGTTAGGTATGTAGTTCTGAATCATTTCTACCCCATTCTGCTCCTTTCCTGTCTGTATTCATTTAGAATAGAGCACAAGGCTTGAAATTGCTTCATAGTTCATTTTCCAAGTTTCTGACATGTTTTGAAGATCCAGGCTTTTCGTTCCAGTTCCCCTGCTGTCTCCAACTCCCATTACTGTATTACAGCGCTGAAAGCTCAGGCGCTGCCACCAAGGTATAGCATCTTCCATTTCTATTCCTCTCTCTGCACCACCTGTAGGAGGCGTCTGTCAGATGATATGGAGAATGCATACTTTTGTCACTTCAACCCTACGATGCACAGACATAATGTGATGCAGAAGGAGATCTTCTCTCCACAGTTTCATTAAGACTGCAGCCATCCCTGCTTTGAATAAAGAATGAGATGAAGCTGTGCCGTGAATAACTGTGGAGTCCAAAGCATTCTACCTTGTTGCTCTTACCACTGGGAAGCTGGATTAGTTATGAGGATGATCTTTGCAATACCCTCATTCTGCAGAGAACCTGTATGGCTAGTCTCACACATGTTTTTTCCAGGCACATCTAAACACAATAAAAGAAGTATCTTGACTGAACCAAAAAAAGAGGATAAAAGGAGATGGAATCCCAGCTAACCCTGTTAACTTGCTATGTTTTATGCTGTAATGATCTTAATATTGAGCACGTTTTTAGCAACCCACAAGTTAATATTTCCTATGTGTATGACAGCTTCTGCAGTTACCTTGTCTGTATTTGTGTGAGGCACTGGAGAAAGGTCAGAGCTGAGTATGGGTAGGGTGTGACGGTGTTCCTGTTGACCTTAAAGTATTTTGGGTGCCTTTTCACTGTGTCCTGCCTAACTGCTCAGGATTATTACCATTATTACCAAACCACACTCCTGAGGTCTGCTACCTTCTGCATCACTAAGCATGTCACAAGTTTGTTTTATCCAGTCACAAAGTGGGATCTTGAATTCCTTTATATGCTTTATCTATCTAACTTTTATGTATCATTACACCCCACACCCATGCTTTGCTAAAACTAAGGAGGCAATATTCTGTTGGTCATTAGATGTTTGTTTCATCACTAAACAAGCTATAATACAGATCCAGACACTCCAAGACAAGTTCAGAGAAACCTTGACACTTACTGAGGCCTGTCATAAACTTAACACATGATCAAAGAATTATAGGGAATGGAAGTGACCTCTGGAGATCTAGTCCAACCACCCTGCAAAGAGCCTTGTCTGGTTACAGTGCATCTGGCTGGGGTGGAGGTAACTGTCTTCATAACAACTGTATGTTGTTTTGTTTTGTATTTGTGGCTAAAACAGTGTTGGTAACACACCAGTGTTTGGCTGTTGCTGAACAGTGCTTCTACAGCTTCAAGACTATGATTTTTTTTTCAACCCCCCACTCGGACACACTCAATCCTCTCAGCAAGAGATGACCGAGTAATTAGGAAGGGACCCAGCTTGGAAAGCTGACCCATACTGGTCAAAACTGGTGTTCCATACCATACAACATTGTGCTCAGTTAAAAAAGTGGGCAAAAAAAGTGAGAGTGTATTTTCCTGGGTAGCTGTTGCTTGGAGACTGGTTGAACATCAGTTTGCTTGTGGGAGGCAGTGAGTGATGCCTTAATATCACTTATTTTCCTACTTCCTTCACTCTTTGTCTTGACCAGTGAGTTTTTCAACTTTTGCTCTTCCTCTTCTCTCGCCCTTCCCATTGTGAAGGCAGTAGGGAGCAAGCAGCTATGTGGGTGCTCAGCTGCTGGTCAGAGTCAATGCACTGCAACAGGCAATGCCATCACTGTGTTTAGTGAGCTACATGGCTGTGGACATGATCTGCTTCCAAGGATTACCCACAGATTTGATTTTATGAATCTGGAAGGGACAGGACATGAGTTCTGAATTTCTTAAGCTCTTTTCGTGTAGTTTTTGTTGATTCCCTGTGCAAAGCTAGAGCCAAGTTTCTATCACAAACATTTCATTTGTTATAAAACAGAGATTTTGATGATTAGATCCTTTGGAAGTAATCATCAGCCGCAGGACAGTTTGCAGTATGATTCTATGATACAGGGGGGTCTGTCTTTCTAGTCTTACCTTTTTCTGCATAGATTTTATATTATTGCACTTAATAGTACTGCTGTTTAACAAAGTGTTTCACTTTAAGGAAGTATCTGTGAGAGTTTAACCAGCACTCATCTATGCAAACTATGGCTGCCAAAGAATAGCCAAAATAAAAAAAAAACTTTTCATTAGCTGAACAGAGAGGAGGATGAAAGAGATGCAGCTCTTTCTTGAAGAATAAAAGGAAGCCCTGAACAATATTCCCTTCATCTTTAAACACATCTTAGAGTCTATGACCTTCATGTCACAAGTACTTAATCATTTTGGTAGGAAAAGACCTTTGAGGTCCAACTATTGTCTAACTCTGAATTGAAGTCTGGTGCTAATCCATGTTCCTCAGCAACACAGCACTGCATCTTTTGAGCACCACCAGGGATGGGGATTCAATCACATACCTCATTTATGTATCTGCTTAAGCAGGTTTCACTAAGACCTGAGGTGTGTGCAGTGCAGTATACTATTCACATTCAGGGTGGAGAAGTTAAGTTCATAAATGTAAATTTTTGTATGAAAGATTTAATGGAAACTACAATAAAATACTTATCTTTTGAGTCCTCAGTATTGTAAATTTAGTGTAATAGTAAAACTCTAGTATTTAAGCACTGAATTATTTAATTTTTCATACATAGAATTTGGAAGCATTAATGCAGTTTTTAATAAGTCCATGCTAATTATATTACAGTATATTAGTAATTCTGTATATTCTCCTATCTCTCCTTCTTAGATGAAAATGGCAAATAAATGCTGTTCTCCCTCAGACCAGGTAAGACTTTCATTATATTGTCCAGCATTTTTAACTCCTGTCATTGTGGTAAGTTGCAAAATCTGTAGAGCTGACATGCATGTTTAGTCAGTTTTAAAATTCTAAACCCAAGTTTTCTATGATTTAAAGTTCTGAAATTACCTACCGAATACAGCAGATTTTTACTAATTCACAATAATGAGTAGAATCATCCCCTGTGGACCTAAAAAAAGGGATTTAGTGTAGGTATGAAACAGGAGTAGGGCAATGGAACTCACATCCAAATCTTGGAAATCGTAATGTATATTTACATGCAATATTGAAGCACTGACTGTGAAAAGTTTACTCTGTGTTTACCTCACATATGGTGCACTGATAGACAAGGAGTGTACTGCAATTCCAGTCTCATTTGTACCTGTTATGCTGTGTAGACTGTTTGCCATGGTTGTCTAGGACTTGTGCAGTTCAGCAGCTTAATGAGATATGTATTCTGCTCCAACTAACCAAATGTCCTGAAGGCCTAGATGAGTTTACTGCATTGGGAAGTATTCTCACTTCTTGTAGCATTGGGAAGGAAAAAAAAAATTACTTTGTGAAATGTAATTAGCATTTTCCAGGCCAGTTATGTAATTCTGGGAAGCACTTTGAAGCTTGTGTTATAAAAATTTCACATACGTTGCTTTCATTGCATCAGTCTGTCTTGGAATCATTACTTGTGAACAAAGAGCCCAATCCCTACTTTTTCTAAAAATGCTGGGCTTGTATATCACAAAATGAAAATGATGCAAGATGTCTTTTATAGCTGTTTAGTGCCCTGTAGAATTTCTCTAGAATAAATAGTGACAGCCAGTCTAATTGCTTCCTGTGATAGTATAACATATTTTGTGAATGGGCCCTGTGGTGGAGGGGCAGCAGCCCCAAAACTGAGGCTTCACCATGCCTCTACATGCCCAGACATGTTTTTCTGCCAGGACCCACGAGGCAGCAAACAAGTTGCATAACACACACACGCCCAGCCCATGTACCCCTGAGGTCCGGGCAGGTAATCCCCATTGGGAGGGTCCAGGCATGTCTCTACTGCCTATTGGGGCAAGGTTTGGCTTACAGCCAACCTGATTGGCCATTTTAGATGTCCAACGAGCCACGAATCTCGGCCCAGAGCTTATAAAGAGGGGTGCACAGCAGCACCATGTGGTCAGACGTTCAGCTCGTCCAGAGGTTCAGTCTGTTCAGATGGTCCAGACTGTTTACCAGTTCAGAAGCTTAGAGCATTTAGACTCAGCTCTGATCCACAGCAGCACCTTGCTGCACTGACCTGCTTGCATTGGCCTAGACAAAGGCTCAAGCCTCACCTGCAAGCATTACAGAGGCCCAGACCTCATGCATTGATCTCAAGGCACAGTCATGCTATATGCGAGCCCTCTGAGAAGCAGAGCACATTCATGCCTGCACCATACATATATGGGGAGCCAAGAACCCCCTGCCTAAAGCCTACAGCTATCTTGATTCATCTACGGAGTTAAATCTCCATGCAGCATGGCATAGACCCTGTTTGCCCGGCATAAATACTACTTGCCAGCTATCCTGTAAGTTTGGAAAGACCCAGGCCCAGCAGACCCTCAGACTGTCTGCAAACCTGCAATCGCAGCCTGCTAGCTGCCCAAGCTGTGTCAAAAGCTACATGGAAAAATCCTTCTCCTGCATCAGGAAATTCCTGCCAGCTGATCATCCCTGGACACGCACAGCATCCAGAAGCCGCAGCTCCAAGGCAGAGGTCACCCCAGGAGAGAAGGTTAGAGAAATACTGTTACCCCAGAGACTGGGAGAACCCTTATCAATTCCCCTTGCAAGCCGGGACAGACTCCAGCTATACCAAGACCCCAATACTGGGCACACACTGAGACAGATTCCCAGGAGGGTGATTAATGATTAATACTCAAGAGCAGCACACCTAAGTAAGCTTTAAACCTTTGTAATATAAGTTATCTCTACCTAAAGAGCACACAGTTACAGCCCTTGCTGGGCAAACACTAGAGTTGTTAAGAGGCATTAAGCCTAAGAAATTCTCTCTCTGTCTATAATTGTTCATAATTTGATATTTTCATTTAATAATCAATCCCTGTAAATATATCCCAAAGCTATTTTCATAACTTTGCAAATGAACCTTGATTTCATAGTGGTTGGGGGTGGTGTAAATTTGTAAATATTAATTTTAATAAATAATTTTATAAAAAATCAAAACCACCTCAAATTAAGTTCTCACCTCCCCCTAACAGGGGAGGAATAGAGAAATCCCCTCCATGACAGGCCTTAAATGTACTTGAAATACAATGGAAACCATTAACGTACTGCATCAAACATTGGAGTATTCCAGTTTTTTTGTTTTGTTGGGATTTTTTGTAAGTTAATCATTACAGATATGTGTTGTGGAGGGGGATTTCTGTGCCTACGCCTATTTGGCGGAGGTGAGAAATTAATTTGAGGCATTATAAATTTTATATAAAAAAGTAATTTATTAAAATTAATATTTATGAACTCTCTCCACACCAAACCACTGTATATTAATATTTAGTCCAGTGCAGAGTTATGAAAACAATTTAGGACAGAATATATACAGGGATTTGGTTATTTAACTAGCAAAACATTCAAAACTATAAACAGAGAGAGGAGTTTCCCTTTTGGCTTAGTGCCACTTGGGAGCTTATACTACTTGCCCAGCAGAGGGGGCTGAAACTCTTTCTGCTCTACGGCAGAGGTAACTTGTGTTACAGAGGTATTAAAACCTTACTTATAGGTGTTGCTATTAATTATTAATCACCCTCCCGGGGCTGTGTCACAGCCTGTGCCCAGTGTCCAGACTTCAGGGGCTCTGCCTGTGGACTTGGACGCTGGAATCTTCCTGGCTTGAGAGGAGATAGATGAATCTTCCCAGTCTCTGGGGTCTTTTTCTAACCTTTCTCCTGGCATGGGATGATCTCTGCCTCGATGCTGCGGTCTTCTTCTGGATGCCATGTGCAGGGATTATCAGCTTGGCAGGATTACAGGAACAGGAGAAGAATATCCGTGCAGTCTCTGGCACGATTCCTTCATGGGTTCAGTTCGTGTGTGGGTGTGCAGACAATCCAAAAGTCTGCTTCCAGTTTCTCTCCTCAGCAATGGCTTTTACCAGGCAATAAGCAGCGGGCATGCAAAGTGTGCTTGGCTGCTGGGAGTCTGAACTCCTTAAGTAAAGCAAGACAGCTTGCAGATGAGCACAGCTGGCTTAGGAGGCTATAGGCTCCTTTTATATACAAATATGCAGGCTTAAATGAGCTCTGCATCTAAGGTACGCGGGCAGATTAGCTGTGTTTGAATCAAAGCATGAGGTCTGAGCCTCAGAGAGCATCGGAGCAATACAGTGGCATTCGAGCGTGTGAGTATGAGCAGCTGAGCGCTTCAGGTGAAGGTCAGAGCTGTGTCTGATCCTTGCAGGTGAGTCAGAGAGATGAAATGTGCTGCAGGCAGGGTCAGAGAGCTGAGCACGTGGTTCTCCTGTGCACCCCTCTTTATTGACTATGGGCCTAGATTAATGGCCCCTTTAGCCACTAGAGTGACCAATCAGGTTGGCAGTAAGTGTGCTATTTTGAAGCAGGCTAGAATGTTTTGGTGAAAAAGAACTAGGTCATAGGCTGGGAAAGGAAAAACAATAGTGATGTCTCCTTCCCTCAGACTCTCGCTGAAGAAGAATGTAAACATTAGATAACACTCTCACCATTTTTGCATTCACTCTTGGGCTGGGCTTTGACTGAGCTACATCTCCCTAACCTCACCTGCCACTCACCTTTGCTTCTTAACCTCTTGGCTGAACCTCTTGGCCAAACCTCTTTTCTTCCTTAGGACTGGGGTAAGGTTGAGAGGGGCAGGGGGAAGGTGCAGGGGTGGTTAAGAGCCCCTCCTGGGGACTCAGGTTTCTGGGAGGGGAGTTGTGTTTCTGTATTACCTTTTACCTTGTATATTTCCGTATATAACTGTATATATTGTAAATATCTGCTTGTATATTGTGCTAGCTGTAAATAAATAGCTTCATTTATATTCCTAGAGCCCGGCTGAGACTAGTCTGGGTACCTTCTAAAGTGTGGGGGGGCGGGGTACACCCAAACCATCACATATTTTATTTGGCTTCTCCCAATGTGGGGCAAATTCATTTGAGTGACTGTTAATTAACTCTGGGAATCAGAATGAAGCTAATAAAGCAGCTATTTTACTTGGCGGGAGCTCTTATGTGGTCTGTTTTCTGTTTTCTTGCATTTAATTGGATCAAAGCCCAAATTGTTTATTACTTTCTTAATGTAGCTTATAGAAAGGCTAAACCTAAGCTCACAACTGTTTTCTGGTCCTGGGGTGATCTCATTCTTCGGTATGCTGGTTTTAATGTCACTGAAAATCTTACCAATAACATTACAGGGGTATTTACCAATAATATTACATCCAATCAAAATACTGCTTTAACTACAGCCCTCATGAGGGTAATTCACCCCAGAACTGAGATGCCAGACATTTTTTCAGGATTATGTTCATGTAAGACCATGTTGTTACTCTTAGGTGTCAATTTATGTCTTGTAATTTTGATTTACATATTAATTCTGGTATTATGTGTGAAAAATTTGAATGCAATACCTGTAAGAACTAGGAAAGTCTCTGTCTCGAAAGCAAAAGGGACAGTGTCTCAACAATTACTTTCTCCCCCAGCAAATTCAGGAATAGTTTTGCAACCAAAATTACAACAATGTACCAGGGGAAACCAAAACAATGATAATTCAGGGGCACAGCCAGGGATAGTCCCTGTACCTCTTTCTTCAGATTCTGGGAAAAACTGCCAGCACTCCTAGCAGGAATGACAACAATGACAACAAAGATAATGAGTCAGGATTGGCAGGCATCTTAGGAGTACAGGCTCAAAGTCAGAATGTTCCTAATAACACTGATAATACTAGTAACACTAGCCCAGTCACTCCAAATCTCCAGGCCCAGACAGCAGACCAGAACCCTGTTAGCTCCAAGGCAGATCTGAACTCACAGACCCCAGGTCAGACCCCCAATGATTCAAAACCTCCAGCAGACAAGTCAAAGTCTGTTGCTGTGCAGGCCTTTTTGGCACATGCTAAGGCGAAAGCCAAGACACAGCTTTTGGCAAAGTGTGACAACTTCTGACGAAGTGTGACAACTTTTGACACAGTTGCTGTCTACAACTACCTGAAGGGTGGTTGTGGCCAGGAGGAGGTTGCTCTCTTCTCTCAGGTGGCCAGCTCCAGAACGAGAGGACATGGCCTCAGGCTGCGCCAGGGGAGATTTAGGCTGGAGGTGAGGAGAAAGTTCTTCACTGAGAGAGTCATTGGACACTGGAATGGGCTGCCCGGGGAGGTGGTGGAGTCGCTGTCCCTGGGGCTGTTCAAGGCAAGGTTGGACGTGGCACTTGGTGCCATGGTCTGGCCTTGAGCTCTGTGGTAAAGGGTTGGACTTGATGATCTGTGAGGTCTCTTCCAACCCTGATGATACTGTGATACTGTGATACTGTGATTCAAAGGAGGATGTAAGAGAGGGGACCTCTGGTGAGCAAGAGGAGGAAGAGAAGGCATTTAGTCTTCGAGACCTGGCAAACATGTTGAGATGTCAGTACTCAAATGAGAAGAGCGCTGTGAGGTTGGCTGCCAAGAGAGAGGATGGTTCCAATATGTTTAAGAGTGCTATGAGGAAGGTTCTGTTTCTAGGCCAGGGACAACCAGATCAACAAGAGGAAGAGGAGGAGGATGACATCCAGGACTCCAACGATCCACTCAGAGAGGTCAGGGAAGTTAGGAAGGAATACTCAAGGGAATCAGGTGAACCAATCCTAAGCTGGCTAGTGAGATGCCATAGCACTGGAGCAAATGCCCTGCAGGTAGGAGATAAGTCTGCCAAGCAGCTAGGGCCACTCACCAAGGAGAGTGGAGTGGACAAATACCTGATAAGTCCTCTTGGTAGGGTTAGCTTGTGGACACGCCTTCTGTTGGCTGTGGCTATGAGATATCCTTCCCGAGATGATTTGCCATGGGCTGCCAAGAAGTGGAACACCATTGAGCAGGGAATTAAACTTCTGAAGGAGTTTGCTGTAAAGGAAGTGCTTTATGGAGATCATGGCACACATGAGCCTGATGACATTCCTCTTGGAACAGGTCTCATGAAGAAGCTTACTAAGCTTGCTCCTTCATCTTATGCTAACATCTTGGCCAGCAAGTTTCTATCAAGAAGTGATAATGGAAGGTCTATCACTGTTGGTGAATTCACTGACCAGCTCAGGCAGATAGATGACAGCTTGTCACATTCTGGCCTAGTCTCTGCCATAAACACCATGACAACAGAGATAAAAGGGATAAAGGATGACATTAAAGATAGCATCAAGGAAGGTATTAAAGATAGCATGAAAGAACTGAAGTAGGATCTGAGAAACATTTCCAATCTGGTAAAGGATACCATCCCTGCATCATCTGAATGGGTGCATGTTTCTGCCGTCAGGAACAGACGCCCACCTCCTGCAAGGCAATTCCAGCCCAGGAGGAGACAAATTCCACCCAGACATCAGCAATCACGTGAGTCACTGTGGATAATTCTGCGTGACCGATACGGTGAGAACATGAACAAGTGGGATGGTAAACCTACTTCATCTCTTTCAAAGAGAGTCAGGGAACTACAGAGTGGCAGAAACAGAGGCATCAATGCCAGAAAAGTAGCTGTCACTTCTTCAGCTCCCCAGAGCAACTGCAATTATTCCAACAACTGCAATTCCTCTCACAACAACACCAATCACTGTGTACACCCTACATGCCATGTTCAACATTACGGGTGCCCTGCCTCCAGCCAGGAGGAGGAAAGGGATAGTGGAGAGAACCGAATCTATTGCAATGTATTCATCAGGTGGCCTGGCAGTTCAAAAGTTTGGAAATACAGGGCTTTAGTTGACACAGGTGCTCAGTGTACTTTATTGCCATCAAATAGCAAATGGACAGAGTCCATATCTATTTTTGGAATCACTGGTGGATCTCAAGAGTTAACTAAGATACAGACTGAGATGAGTTTAACTGGTAAAGAGTGGAAGACACATACTATTGTAACTGGTCCTGATGCGCCTTGCATTCTGGGAATTGACTTTTTGAGACAAGGTTGTTTCAAAGATCCTAAAGGTCACAAACGGTCTTTTGGAATAGCATCTGTAGAGATTGAGGATGGTAAATTGAAATTGTCCATTAGACCTGAACTTTCAGATGAATCTGCAGTTGTGGGACATCATGACATAGAGGATCTGGAGGTGCCAAATGGTACTCGAAGTGTTCACCACAGGCAGTACAGAACTAACCACGACTCTTTGTTGCCCATTCATCAGCAGATTTGTCAACTGGAGAGTCAGGCTGTCATCGAGGAAAGCTCATTCATCTTTCAACAGTCCCATCTGGCCTATGTGCAAGCCTAACGGAGACTGGAGGCTGACAGTTAATTTTTGTGCCCTCAACGAGGTGACTCCACCCATGAGCGCAGCTGTGCCGGACATGCTGGAACTCCAGTATGAGCTGGAATCGAAGGAGGCTAAATGGTATGGAACCATAGACATTGTTAATGCTTTCTTCTCTATTCCCATAGCAAAGGAGTGCAGGCCTCAGTTTGCATTCACCTGGAGAGGAATCCAGTACCAGTTCAACTGTTTGCCTCAGGGTTGGAAGCACAGCTCAACCATCTGTCACTCAGTCATCCACAATGCACTGGAGAAAGGTAAAGCTCCAAAACACATACAATTCATCGGCCAAATTGATGAGGAAGTCTTTGAGAAAGGTAACAAAATCATTGACACTCTGTTGCAAGCAGGTTTTGCCATTAAGAGAGACAAGGTCAAAGGACCTGCCAAAGAAATTCAGCTTCTGGGAGTGCGGTGGCAGGATGGTCGCCGTCACATTCCTCAGGATGTGATCAACAAAGTCTCTACCATGGCAGTTCCCACCAATAAGAAGGACACTCTATCTTTCTTGTGTGCAGTGGGATTTTGGAGACTACACATTCCTGGTTTCAGTCAAATTGTCAAACCTCTGCATGATGTGACTTGTAAGAGAAACAATTTCGAGTGAGGACTTGAACAACAAGCAGCCTTTGATCAGATCAAGTGAGAAGTAGTCCATGCAGTGGGCTTGGGACCTGTGTGATCTGGTCCAGACATTAAGAACATTCTGTACACGGCTGCCAGTGACAATGGTCCAACTTGGAGTCTTTGGCAGAGAGCTCCAAATGAGACACATGGTTGTCCACTTGGTTTCTGGGGACGTTGTTACAGAGGTTCAGAGGGAAATTACACCCCAACAGAGAAAGAGATACTAGCAGCCTATGAGGGAGTGAAAGAAGCTTCTGAAGTGATTGGAACTGAGTCACAATTGCTTTTGGCTCCTAGACTGCCAGTTCTAAACTGGATGTTCAAAGGCAAAGGTTCATCACCACATCATGCCACAGATGCAACCTGGTCTAAATGGATGGCTCTGATAACCCAACGAGCACGAATGGGGAATCTTGATCGACCTGGTCTGGTGGAGGTGATCACCAACTGGCCGGAAGGCACAGACTGTTCCAAACCTCCAGAGGAGAAAATAACTCGTCCTGAAGAAGCTCCTCTCTATGGTGATCTCTCTGATCAGGAAAAGAACTATGCTTTGTTCACAGATGGTTCCTGTTGTCTTGTTGGGAACAAGCGAATATGGAAGTCAGGAGTCTGGAGTCCAACTAGGAGAGTTACCGAAGCGAGAGATGGAGAAGGAGAATCCAGTAGTTCGCTGTGTTAAAAGCTATCCCACTTGCTCTTGATGTGGCTGAACATGAGAAGTGGCCTATCCTTTACCTCTACACCAACTCATGGATGGTAGCCAATGCTCTATGGGGTTGGCTGAAGGACTGGAAGAAGAACGGTTGGCAGAGGAAAGGAAAGCCTATTTGGTGTGCTGATCTATGGCAGGACATTGATGCACGGCTGGAGAGAACTCCAGTGAAGGTGCGGCACGTAGACGCACACATGCCTAAGAGCAGAGATACTGAGGAACATCAACATAACCAGCAGGCAGACCAAGCTGCTAAGATTTCTCAAGTTGATGCAAACTCTGATCTTGACCTTGATTGGAAACACCGAGGTGAGCTGTTCTTAGCTCGGTGGGCCCATGACTCATCTGGACATCAAGGCAGAGATGCAATATACCGATGGGCTCGCGATAGATCAATTGACTTGTCCATGGACGCTATCACCCAAGTCATCTATGACTGTGACATTTGTGCTGCTATTAAGCAGGCTAAGTGAATCAAGCCCTCATGGTATGGTGAGAGATGGTCAAAGTACAAGTATGGTGAAGCCTGGCAGATTGACTACATTACTTTGCCTCGATCTCATTCCGGCAAGCAATATGTGCTAACAATGGTAGAGGCCAGCACCGGATGGCTGGAAACCTATCCAGTTCCACATGCTACTGCACGTAACACCATTCTTGGCTTGGAGAGACAGATCATGTGGAGACATGGAACTCCAGAGAGAATTGAGTCAGACAATGGTACTCATTTCAAGAACAATCTTGTGAAAAACTGGGCCAAAGAGCACGACATTGAATGGATCTATCACATACCCTACTATGCACCAGCTTCAGGGAAGATTGAGCGCTACAACGGTTTGCTGAAAACCACCCTAAAAGCCATGGAGGGTGGAACTCTGAAACACTGGGACAAACATTTAGCACAAGCTACCTGGTTGGTAAATAGTAGAGGTTCAGTAAACAGAGTAGGACCTGCACAATCAGACTTGGTCCAAACAGTAAACGGTGATAAAGTTCCTGTTGTACGTGAAAAGAATCTGTTAGGGAAAACTCTTTGGGTATTTCCTCCTTCGGGCGAAGGGAAACCTGTCTGAGGGGGGGTGTCTGCTGAAGGTCCTGGTCATACCTACTGGGTAATGCAGGAGAATGGTGAAATCCAGTGTATTCCACAGAGAAATCTGACTTTAGCTGAGAGAGTTTAAATTCAGAGTGTATAATACAAGCTGTTAGGAGTTTTCTGTTCTAGGTACCATCGGCATCTGACAATGAAGGAATCTACGAGAGAATCTACAGTATGTGAGCATGAACCCAATGTCACCTGAGCGTCCCTGTTCTTGCCTCATCTGAGAGGAGACAAACTGTTCTGAGCTTTTGAATCACCTACATCTGAGATAGCTGGAATGAAGTGTGAACTGAACTTGTGATGTTCATTAGTGTAAATATTGTTTTAGATTAGATCAGATAATTCTCAGCGATACTCTGAGTGAAGTAGACAGGGGTGGATTGTGCTAGTTTGAAGCAAGCTAGAATGTTTTGGTGAAAAAGAACTAAATCATAGGCTGTGAAAGGAAAAACAATAGTGATGTCTCTCCCTCAGAGTCTCTCTGAAGAAGAACATAAACATTAGATAGCACTCTTGCCATTTTTGCCTTCACTCTCGGGCTGAGCTTTGACTGATCTACATTTCCCTAACCTCATCTGCCACTCACCTTTGCTTCTTAACCTCTTGGCCGAACCTCTGTTCTTCCTTAGGACTGGGGTAAGGTTGAGAGGGGCAGGGGGAAGGTGCAGAGGTGGTTGAGAGCCCCTCCTGGGGACTCAGCTTTCTGGGAGGGGAGTTGTGTTTCTGTATTATTTTACCTTGTATATTTCTGTATATAACTGTATATGTTGTAAATATCTGCTTGTATATTGTGCTAGCTGTAAATAAATAGCTTCATTTATATTCCCAGAGCCCGGCTGAGACTAGTCTGCGTACCTTCTAAAGTGTGGGGGGGTGGGGCACACCCAAACCATCACAGTAAGCTAAACCTTACCATAATAGGCAGGAGGCTCTTGCCTGGACTCTCCCAAATATGGGGATCGCATGGATTTGCCCTAGGGAGATATGAGCTGTGTGTGTGTGGATTGCACAACTTGTTTACAACCGGGGTTCCTGGCAGAAAAACATGTCCAGTCATGCATAGGCATAAATAAGCCTCTGTTTGGGCCTACAGGCCCTCCACAACGATATGACATACTCCTTTTTCATTTTTCTTGCCAATATCTGTACTTTTCAAAACAGGCAGTCTACCACTTTCTGTGAAACAGACCAAGAATATTACTTAATTTACCTCAAGATGTACTTCTCTTTGCTTTCTTAATTTTATGTTTTCTGATTTGCTTCATGGTAGGACGCTTGTTCTTAACTTGCAGGACAAGCTGGTGTCTGGCGTTAAATGTTATCCTGAGTTCATTTCACAAGTGTCTTTTTCTGTTCTGACACATCATACATCACAGCTCTACTTTATTTTCTTTCTTCATTTCCCTCTGGAGTGTTGTGCCTTATTTACTTTTCATAGCTCCTTAATTGAAAGTGCTGTATACAAACTGTACTGATTCCTTTATTAAACCTAACACATGCTAATTTTCCACTTATTGAAATATTTAGATGCTTTATTGGTGTAGGAAAACACTAACTGCAAATAAGAACTTTGATTTATCTACTATGATTGGGTTACATTTTATTAGTGACCTGCTTTATCTCCTCATAATGAATGCTGTTCTTTTTGTTCCTATGGAAGCTTTGGAAAGTGTACTAGAGTGTGTTAGTGTGCTAGTTTGAAGCAAGCTAGAATGTTTTGGTAAAAGAACTAGATAACAGGCAGTGAAATAAAAACAATTGATGTCAACTTCTCTCACAGTCTCGCTGAGAACTCTGGGAAGAAGAAAGACTTTTTCTCCATTTTTTTGTCTCTCTCTCTTGCTTTTGCCTTGGACCTGGTCACATCTCATTAACCCTGCTCCTACTAACCTTGCTCCCTAACCTCTTGGCTGCACCTCTTTTCTTCCTGAGAACTGGGGTAAGGTTGAGAGGGCTGGGGGAGGTGTTGGGGTGGTTTGAGAGCCCCTCCTGGGGACTCAGGTTTCTGGGAGGGGAGTTGTGCTTTTATATTGTTTATCCTTTGTATATTTCTGTATATAATTGTATATAACTGTATATATTGTAAATAGCTGCTTGTAAATTCTGCTAGCTGTAAATAAATTGCTTCATCTATATTCCCAGAGGCCGTCTGAGTTAGCTGGGGCAAATACAAAGTGTGGGAGGGGCGGGGTAACCCCCAAACCATCACATTTTGAATTGGCGCCCAACGTGGGGCTAGATATTTTGGAGTGATTGGAAAATTAGCTCTGGGAATTAAGATGAAGCTAATCAAGCAGCTATTGTATTTGGTTGGTGCATTGCTCTGGTCTGGTTTTGTTTTCTTGGCATTTAGTTGGTTAAAAGGTCAAATTGTTGCTTATTTCATTGATCTGGCTTATAATAAGGCTAAAGCTAAGGTTTCAGATATGTTCTGGAGCTGGGGTGATTTGATTCTTGGTTATGCTGGTTTTAATATCTCTGAGAATATTACCAAGGACGTTACAGGAGCTCTGGTCAATAATGTGACAATCAATGGAAATTCTGCTTTAAATATGGCTCTAATGAGAGTTATTCAGCCTAAGACAGGAATTCCAACTGTTTGCATAGGTACATGCTCGTGTAAAACTGTTTTTCTTCTCACAGTTTTTAATATTTGCCTCATGATTTTGATATTCATATTAATTTTGGCATTATTGGTGAAAAATTCAAAACCAGCTTCTGTAAGAGCTAGGAAAAATTCTGTGTCTCAGAAGCAGTCTCTTTCACAGCAAAACAAGGGAACACAGTTGTCGGCTTCCCCCTTGCCAGCCAAGGATCCACTCAGAGAGGTCAGGGAAGTTAGGAAGGAATACACAAGGGAATCAGGTGAGCCAATCTTAAGCTGGCTAGTGAGATGCCGTGGCATTGGTGCTAATGCTCTGCAGGTAGGAGACAAGTCTGCTAAGCAACTGGGACCACTCACCAAGGAGAGTGGAGTGGACAAACATCTGGCAAGTCCTCTTGGTAGGGTTAGCTTGTGGACACGTCTTCTGTTGGCTGTGGCTATGAGATATCCTTCCCGAGATGATTTGCCATGGGCTGCCAAGAAGTGGAACACCGTTGAGCAGGGAATTAAGCTTCTGAAGGAGTTTGCTGTGAAGGAAGTGCTTTATGGAGATCATGGCACTCATGAGCCTGATGATATTCCTTTGGGAACAGGTCTCATGAAGAAGCTTATTAAGCTTGCTCCTTCATCCTATGCTAACATCTTGGCCAGTAAGTTTCTAGCAAGGAGTGATAATGGAAGATCTTTCACTGTTGGTGAATTCACTGATCAGCTCAGGCAGATTGAGGACAGCTTGTCACATTCTGGCCTAGTCTCTGCCATACAAACTATGACCACAGAGATTAAAGATACCATGAAAGAACTGAAGGAGGATCTCAAAAACATTACTAATCTGGTAAAGGATACCGTTCCTGCATCATCTGAATGGGTGCATGTTTCTGCAGTCCGGAACAGACGCCCACCTCCTGCAAGGCAATTCCAGCCCAGGAGGAGACAAATTCCACCCAGACAGCAGCAATCACGTGCGTCACTGTGGATACTTCTGCGTGACACATACGGGGAGAACATGAACAAATGGGATGGTAAACCTACTTCATCTCTTTCAAAGAGGGTCAGGGATCTGCAGAGTGGCAGAAACAGAGGCAATAATGCCAGGAAAGTAGCTGTCACTTCTTCAGCTCCCGAGAGCAATTGCAATTGTTCCAACAGTTGCAATTCCTCTCACAACAACACCAATCATTGTGTACACCCTACATGCCATGTTCAGCATTAGGGGTGCCCTGCCTCCAGCCAGGAGGAGGAAAGGGATAGTGGAGAGAACCGAATCTATTGGAATGTATTCATCAGGTGGCCTGGCAGTTCAAGAGTTCGGAAATACAGGGCTTTAGTTGACACAGGTGCTCAGTGTACTTTATTGCCATCAAATTGTAAAGGGACAGAGTCCATTTCTATCTTTGGAATCACTGGTGGATCTCAAGAGTTAACTAAGATACAGGCTGAGATCAGTTTAACTCGTAAAGAGTGGAAGACACATACTATTGTAACTGGTCCTGATGCGCCTTGCATTCTGGGAATTGACTTTTTGAGACAAGGTTGTTTCAAAGATCCTAAGGGTCATAAATGGGCTTTTGGTATAGCATCTGTAGAGATTGAGGATGATAAATTGAAATTGTCTATTAGACCTGAACTTTCTGATGAATCTGCAGTTGTGGGACATCATGACATAGAGGACCTGGAAGTGCCAATTGCAACTCAAACTGTTCATCACAGGCAGTACAGAACTAACCGTGACTCTTTGTTGCCCATTCATCAGCTGATTCGTCAATAGGAGGATCAGGCTGTCATCGAGAAAGCTCATTCACCTTTCAACAGTCCCATCTGGCCTGTGTGTAAACCTACGGGTGACTGGAGACTCACAGTTGACTTTCGTGCCCTCAACGAGGTGACGCCACCCATAAGTGCAGCTGTGCCGGACATGCTGGAACTCCAGTACGAGCTGGAATTGAAGGAGGCTAAATGGTATGGAACCATAGACATTGTTAATGCTTTCTTCTCTATTCCCATAGCAAAGGAGTGCAGGCCTCAGTTTGCATTCACCTGGAGAGGAATCCAGTACCAGTTCAACTGTTTGCCTCAGGGTTGGAAGCACAGCTCAACCATCTGTCACTCAGTCATCCACAATGCACTGGAGAAAGGTAAAGCTCCAGAGCACATCCAGTACATCGACGACATCATGGTGTGGGGCCAAACTGCTAAGGAAGTCTTCGAGAAAGGTAACAAAATCATTGACATTCTGTTGCAAGCAGGTTTTGCCATTAAGAGAGACAAGGTCAAAGGACCTGCCAAAGAAATTCAGTTTCTGGGAGTGCGGTGGCAGGATGGTCGCCGTTACATTCCTCAGGATGTGATCAACAAAGTCTCTACCATGGCAGTTCCCACCAGTAAGAAGGACACACTTTCTTTTCTTGGTGTGGTGGGATTTTGGAGACTACACATTCCTGGTTTCAGTCAGATTGTCAAACCTCTGCATGATGTGACTCGTAAGAGAAAGAATTTCGAGTGGGGACCTGAACAACAAGCAGCCTTTGATCAGATCAAACGAGAAGTAGTCCATGCAGTGGGCTTGGGTCCTGTGAGATCTGGTCCGGACATTAAGAACATTCTGTACACGGCTGCCAGTGACAATGGTCCAACTTGGAGTCTTTGGCAGAGAGCTCCAAATGAGACACGTGGTCGTCCACTTGGTTTCTGGGGACGTTGTTACAGAGGTTCAGAGACAAATTACACTGCAACTGAGAAAGAGATTCTAGCAGCCTATGAGGGAGTGAAAGAAGCTTCTGAAGTGATTGGAACTGAGTCACAATTGCTTTTAGCTCCTAGACTGCCAGTTCTTAACTGGATGTTCAAAGGCAAAGGTTCATCACCACATCATGCCACAGATGCAACCTGGTCTAAATGGATGGCTTTGATAACCCAGCGAGCACGAATGGGTAATCTTGACCGACCTGGTCTGGTGGAGGTGATCACCAACTGGCCGGAAGGCACAGACTGTCCCAAACCTCCAGAGGAGAAAATAACTCGTGCTGAGGAAGCTCCTCCCTATGGTGATCTCTCTGATAAGGAAAAGAACTATGCTTTGTTCACAGACGGTTCCTGTCGTCTTGTTGGGAACAAGCGAATATGGAAGTCAGGAGTCTGGAGTCCTACCAGGTGAGTTACCGAAACGAAAGATGGAGAAGGAGAATCCAGTCAGTTCGCTGAGGTAAAAGCTGTTCAACTTGCTCTTGATGTGGCTGAACGTGAGAATTGGCCTATCCTTTACCTCTACACCGACTCGTGGATGGTAGCCAATGCTCTATGGGGTTGGCTGAAGGACTGGAAGAAGAATGGTTGGCAGAGGAAAGGAAAGCCTATTTGGTGTGCTGATCTATGGCAGGACATTGATGCACGGCTGGAGAAAATTCCAGTGAAGGTGCGGCACGTAGATGCACACATGCCTAAGAGCAGAGCCACTGAGGAACATCAACACAACCAGCAGGCAGACCAAGCTGCTAAGATTTCTCAAGTTGATACCAACTCTGAACTTGCCATTGACCTTGATTGGAAACACCGAGGTGAGCTGTTCTTAGCTCGGTGGGCCCATGACTCATCTGGACATCAAGGCAGAGATGGAACGTACCGATGGGCTCGTGATAGGTCGATTGACTTGTCCATGGACGCTATCACCCAAGTCATCTATGACTGCGACATTTGTGCTGCTATTAAGCAGGCTAAGCGAATCAAGCCCTTATGGTATGGTGAGAGATGGTCAAAGTACAAGTATGGTGAAGCCTGGCAGATTGACTACATCACTTTACCTCGACCTCGTTCTGGCAAGCAGTATGTGCTAACGATGGTAGAGGTCAGCACTGGATGGTTGGAAACCTATCCAGTTCCACATGCTACTGCACGTAACACCATTGTTGGTTTGGAGAGACAGATCATGTGGAGACATGGAACTCCAGAAAGAATTGAGTCAGACAATGGTACTCATTTCAAGAATAATCTTGTGAAAAACTGGGCCAAAGAGCATGGTATTGAATGGATCTATCATATACCCTACTATGCACCAGCTTCAGGGAAGATTGAACGCTACAACGGTTTGCTGAAAACCACCCTAAAAGCCATGGGGGGTGGAACTCTGAAACACTGGGACAAACATTTAGCACAAGCTACCTGGTTGGTAAATAGTAGAGGTTCAGTAAACAGAGCAGGACCTGCACAATCAGATTTAGTCCAAACAGTAGACGGTGATAAAGTTCCTGTTGTACGTGAGAAGAATCTGTTAGGGAAAACTGTTTGGGTATTTTCTCCTTCGGGCGAAGGGAAACCTGTCCGAGGGGTGGTTTCTGCTGAAGGTCCTGGTCATACCTACTGGGTAATGCAGGAGAATGGTGAAATCCAGTGTATTCCACAGAGAAATCTAACCTTAGCTGAGAGAGTTTAAATTCAAGCTGTTAGGAGTTTTTATGTTCTAGGTAACATCGGCGCCCAACACTGAGAGAATCTACGATAGAATCTACAGTACGTGAGCACGAACCCAATATCACCTGGGAGTCCCTGTTCTGAGCTTTTGAATCACCTACATCTGATTGAAGTGTGAACTGAACTTGTATGTATTGTTTTAGTGTAAATATTGGTTTAGATTAGATTGGATAATTCTCAGCGATACTCTGAGCGAAGTAGACAGGGGTGGATTGTGCTAGTTTGAAGCAAGCTAGAATGTTTTGGTAAAAGAACTAGATAACGGGCAGTGAAATAAAAACAATTGATGTCAACTTCTCTCACAGTCTCGCTGAGAACTCTGGGAAGAAGAAAGACTTTTTCTCCATTTTTTTGTCTCTCTCTCTTGCTTTTGCCTTGGACCTGGTCACATCTCATTAACCCTGCTCCTACTAACCTTGCTCCCTAACCTCTTGGCTGCACCTCTTTTCTTCCTGAGAACTGGGGTAAGGTTGAGAGGGCCGGGGGAGGTGTTGGGGTGGTTTGAGAGCCCCTCCTGGGGACTCAGGTTTCTGGGAGGGGAGTTGTGCTTTTATATTGTTTATCCTTTATATATTTCTGTATATAATTGTATATAACTGTATATATTGTAAATAGCTGCTTGTAAATTCTGCTAGCTGTAAATAAATTGCTTCATCTATATTCCCAGAGGCCGTCTGAGTTAGCTGGGGCAAATACAAAGTGTGGGAGGGGCGGGGTAACTCCCAAACCATCACAGTTAGAAACTTAATAATACATCCATGATGTGTGAGTAATTTTGCAGATCTATGAGTAATTTTCCAGAGTTTCAAATAGCAATTTCAAGTTGATTATGCAATATGGGAGTAAAGTGGTGAAAGCAGTGACAAGAATGGGACAGTTTGCAGGGGTACACATTATGAGCACTCTTAAAAGCTTCGATTTAGAATTTTATTCAAAGAAAGAACAGTTGTCTTTGCACTATTGTTAGTACTTAGGGCCAGTACATATGGGCCAGCCTGTGGTTTCCGTCAACTTGATAAATCAAGATTTTCCTGTCACTCACAGAAAATTGCATATGTAATTTTGAAAGGAAAATACAGTCCTGACAAGTGGAATTCCATTCTTCTTATATTATCTTCCCCTGGGTTTCAATTAAGAACTTCATGTTTGCCTTGTTTCAGTCTATTAAATTAATATCTTCGATATGCACCAAAATATATAGCTATATTTTTCAGAATGTATCATGTTTGCTTTACTATAGAATGTTTGGTGAATAAATTGGTCAAACTGCAGACTTTATCTGTGACTTAGTTTTGTCATTTGCAATTATAGATAATTCCAAAATAGTTTGGTGGGTGCTGCTATAAGAATAAATGGTGGGGATAATTATGCTGAAGGAGGAACATAATAGAAAGCCATATCCTTTGTAAAAGATTTATTCCAGTTTAATAAATGCTGTCTGTCTGCAAATCTGCATATGTAACTTTCTGAATGTAAAGGAAAATTTAGTATTGTTTCTGCCCTGTGATTTGGACATTACTATTTTTGTCTGCACAGTTCATATCATATTGCCACACTGATAAAGTCAGTGTACATTATAATTTGTAACAGATTATCAACAATATCAATTGTACATTGTGTTAAGGTAGTGAAGTGTCTGGACATCCCGTTTCTAAACCTTTCCTGACTACTATGGAAACAAAGTTTTGGTGAGAGTTATTAAATTTACAGAATAGCCAGTTGGGAACTGGAAGGGCTACTATATTGATCCTGCACTGGCAGGAGATTGGACTAGATCATCTTTTGAGGTCATTTCCAGCCCCTGACAATCTGTGATTCTGTGATTTAGTTTGCTGTTTCTTGGATCTCCTTACAATGTGAATGCTGCAGCTCAGAACAGTCTGGCTCAACTAACTAACTTATTTATTTCTGGATAAATTGATTGGCAAAAGGCAAAATTAGATGTGTGAGATTTTCATGATACATGAACAGGAGCATATTTCTATACTATTAGCTACTCCTTGTCCGTTCTTTCCACCTGTGTGGTCTGCTGATAATAAGGATAGTTATGAACCCTGGACTTTGAAGAGAGAAGCATTCCTGGGACTTTTTATCAGTTTTATCCATAGAACACACACCAAAGCGTTCATGCAGTTTAATGAAGGCCTTCTTCAGGCTGTTTCCACTGACTTCCATCAAAGATCTGTTGACTCAGTATATTCACAAGTGTTGTGACATTTCTGCCCCTCTGTCTCTCAGTATTTTGTGGCCTTAACTGAATATGAACAAGCTTGTCACCAGTAACTGTATGTCCAGACTGGTGGAACACTCTAGATCTGAATGCCTATTTCAAGGGAAATATGTTCCTCTTAATGTATATGAGATGAAACCTGAGCTTGTCTAGTTTGTTATTTTGGGGGAATGTCATAATCTGT
Source organism: Pogoniulus pusillus (assembly GCF_015220805.1). Taxonomy (NCBI): domain Eukaryota; kingdom Metazoa; phylum Chordata; class Aves; order Piciformes; family Lybiidae; genus Pogoniulus; species Pogoniulus pusillus. Next base: position 308,346 of record NC_087270.1, on the reverse strand, counting down.
TGCCACTCTATACCATTATTCCTTCATAAAATTTGCATGCATCTCAAAAAGGAAGCATGAAGTTTTTCTTCATTGTATTTTTTTCCTTAAAATTAATTTATCTGACAAACCATAGAATCATAGAACACATCAGGTTGGAGGGGACTCTTGAAGGTCATCTTGACCAACCCTCCTGCAGTGAGCAGGGACATCTTTAACTAGATCACATTGTTCAGGGTACATTGTGATACTGTTAGGGTAAAATTGTATAAAAATTGAACTAGACATCCAATTCTACAAGAACACAAATCATCATGAGATAAAGTGTATATAAACAAAGTATATGAACTCTAGAAGACAATCAAGACAGAGATGCTTGATTAAGATTAGCAAATATCAGCATACAAAAACCTTATAAATATGAGACCTCAGAAAAATAGGGTGTATTTCTCTAGAGGTATATGTAACAGAAATTTCAGTATGTCCAGATTTTGACTGTGCTGTCAATAATGTAGGATCATGTTTTTTTATGAACAGCTGGCTGAACTACTTTAGCATACCTGGGTATTCTGCTGCTTTTAGTCTGCTAAGAGATATATAGATAACTTTTTAGACGGTGATTATTTCAGACAAGATTTAGACAATCTCTGCTGTAAATGTAAATCTCTTCAATGACTTCTGGAACACTGGCATGATACCATACACTTCAAGAATATAGGAGTGGTAGAAAGGCAAATGCAAAAAATCCTGTTCTCATAGGACCACTCTTCATTGTGGAAACACTTGACCTATTTGGCCGTCTCTTATGCTCCCCCGAAAAACAAAGCTTTAATTCTCAATTATTATCTTTTCCAGATCATACACATGGGATGGGTAAATGAGAGACTTGAAGGAACTGATTCATCTCAGCTCTACAAATGCAAATTTCTAGCACTGAAGGGTTCCTCCTTTTACATTTTCAGCACTCCACCGGTAAAAAAAAAATACTGCTTTGTGACAGTTCAATTGTAAATAGAAACTTGTTTGTTGTGCTTGTTTTCCTTACCAAATGAAGTTGTCAGCTGAGATTACAAAAGAAGCTAAAGATACAGGTGCCACTGAATTTCAGTAAGCTTCAAATATTAAATCTTTTTCAAGGTCCTGTGAAAATTTTCTCATACCTGGATAGTTCTAAGAGTTCTAATGGGAAGTAAATGCTTTATTTTTAAAATTGCTGAGTTTATATTTTTTCCCTCTGGTTGATTAGGCTCAATATTTCTTACCTTATTTATTCTAAGGTATTTTGTAGATGTAATGGTTTAATAGTTACTCTGTTTTCTCAAAGACAAGGTGTATCACAAAATATACCATTTATACTGTTAGTAGGTACTTGTGGATTACGCACACAGGCAAGGAATTGAACTGTTACAGAGAATCCAATGTCAAATGTAGAGTTTGCAGAAAGTTTATCATTTTGCTTTGATAATTTACATAACTGGGAACAAAAAAAATCTATTTCACAGCAGATGACTTGCCTAATACTTCTCTGCAATTCTCACACAAAAAAAAGAGCTGTACTTGCCACATGGTATTGTCTTATCCACTCTATTTTTAATCTGGAGAGCTTTTGCTACAAACAAAAATTAATGAAACTTGGAATTAGAATGCAATTATTAATTATTTCAATTGTACAGCTTCCTTATGGTTTTGCTCAGAAGGTGATAAATCTGCCAATTTCTTCTGCTCATCCAGAGAAAATCTGATTGTTCACGTGTGTACCACCTGCAAGTCCTTTGGGAAATACATCCTTTTCAAACTTTATTCATGAACCTCAGCAAGAAGAAATCAGTAACATTTTCACCCTCTAGATCAAGATAGTAAATCAAATTATTCCCATTAATTTCAGGCATTTAGTATTATCTTTTAAATGATACAACAGATCTGAGAAAAGTATTTGTTTTTTTTCCCCCCCTTCTAAAATTTTTTTCATCTGTATGTTAAGTCAAGGAACTAAAATTCAATGAAATTACTACAATCCAATTAAAATGCAAAAAAGAATGCAAAGATATTAAACAAATTAATAACACAACACATGCATGTTTCTCCTCCATAAATTTTGGTTATTGTTTTTAGACCAGTTTCTGAAGAAACATTTTTGATACATGATAGTAATTGGAGATAAATTACTTCATTTTTCATGTTCAACAGTCCACAGAGAACAGAAAAGTGAGAATGAATGTTTGACAGCATTCATACTGTGTTACTTGTACACTCTGTTTCTTTGTCTGTTTTTGTTTGTTTGTTTGTTTGTTTTTTTTTAAAGAGTAGCTTATTTTTTAAAAAAAGGCAAGGGAACCCCTTTGGTCATTGTATTATGTCATCCCAACACTCACATATACCAGTAAATCAGAATACCTGTTGACCAGTATTCTTCCTATCTAGTCATCCCCCAGATGTTTTATGTCAGAGAAAAATATAAACCAGGAAGTAAGCAGTTTTCAGCAACCACCCCCCTGGAGAATTCAAACCTGGACCTAAAGTCACATTTTGGAAACTGTTTATTGTTGTCTTGAGGGCACCTTCAGCCATGGCTCTCCCTGGTCTCCTTTCCTGGGGTTCCCTCCATCCTTTTAACAATCGAGGAGCCCATTGCAGCTGCCTCATGGCTGTCAGCCTCTACCCCAGCAATGTAGCAGGACCTATCTCCAGCTTCCCATAGCCCCATCCTGCCCAGCTATGGCTCCCAAAAAGCCAGGCCTACCCACACATCCATGTTCAGGACCAGCCTCTGCTCACCTCTGTCCCCAAGTTGTTACCTGGTAAAACCAGTGCTACCACACCAGTTGTTTAGCTCATGCCAAGCAGTGATTGCAGAACGTATCTGTAATTGTCTCATTGTTCACCTCCTCACTGGGAGGAGACACAGACAAGACCACCAACCTAAACAGTCCAAAAGGGATATTATACACTGTAAAATATCATGCTCAGCAATAAAAAACAGGGATTTGTTCTTGAAAAGTAGTAACTGGCTGTGTGTTGGTCTGCTTGGAGCAGGCAGGGTGTAATTGGTTTGGCATCACTTGTTTTTTTCCCTCTTTCCATTTTGGCTGTAGCTTGATTTCACAAGTTTTCTTTTTGGTATTTCTTTCTCCTAACCCTCTACCACTACAAGGACACAGGGAGACAGTGAGTGATTGTGTGGGTGTTTAGCTGTTGGACAAGTGTTGTGGAGGCAGGGAATTAATGTGGCCAAGTCAGGAATATATATAAAAATAGAATTATTTTATTTTCCTGAAACCCACCCCCAAAACTATATACAGAAATAAATTTAGTTTTCGTTAGCAGATTTAGATTGATTGAGAAAATCTTACAAGGATACCATGGATAAATTTGACTCTTTTAGAAGTCATGAGTTGGAAAAGGCTAAGCTTTTTGGTTAGGGCTGGGTGATAGGTTGGACTGGATGATCTTGGAGGTCTCTTCCAACCTGGTTGATTCTATTCTATTCTATTCTATTCTATTCTATTCTATTCTATTCTATTCTATTCTATTCTATTCTATTCTATTCTAAGCTACTAAACATAGCATTCCCCATTATTAATCAGGCTGAGCCAAAAGTTTATTCACATGTGAGTCAGGCTGGCTGAGAGAAAGGGTGGTCCAGATGCTTGTCTGTTTGCTCTCTTTCAAAAGACGTTGGAGGCTCGTTAAGGCCTATCAAGCCTGCATAAAGGGGATGCTTATGGTGGGAAGCCATCCAAAGCAGGGACTGTCCTGTCCCTCAGGATCTTGTCCTTCGGAGCACCAGAGGACCCTTTCTGCAGGAACTATCCAGGTGGGGGGGAGCTCTACGGTGGGAACCCCAAGGCAGGAAGTCCCCCAATATTTATACTCTTCCTAGACAAAGAGTCGAGTTACCACTTCCCAGCCGTGAAGACCACAGCCAATCCTCTGCCCAATTCCGGTGCAGGCATCTGCATAGAGCGTCAAATAAAGTAATTATGCATGAAATATCTATAGATTTTGTCATCTGTAGATGATTTTGGAATAAAGAATGTGTTTTTAATGTCTCCTTTTGATGTTATAGGTAAGCACACTAGACTGGATACGAGCTGAAAAAATCTACAACCTCTGTGAGGTTCTATTTAAAATTCACAAGGTAAGTTTCCTAATTATTACAAGGATACTATTTAGTAAAGAAAGCTTGCCTTTTCTCTTTAATAAGCTGAAGTCAACCGTAACTAAGAGTGGCTAATATCAAAGTAGTTTATCCGTTGTTAAAAATCCTATTTGTAATTGCTAGTGCATTGGCTATGCAAGGGTAAGAAATATGGAAGATTCATAGGATCATATAATAGTTTTGTTTGGAAAAGGCCTTTAAGATTACTGAGTCAAACTAACATCAAATTTTGCAAGTGCACAACAGTTCTAAGTGAGCAAGTTACTAAAATGTTTCCACAGTGAAGAAAATACTTGGTTTTAGATCTGGTTGTGTAAAGTCTGGGTGAGACAGACAGATAAGCATGATGAGGCTGGATATTGGTTTTTTTCTTAGTCGAATTTTTAAGTGAATAGAGATAAGGAATGCTTTCACTGTATCTCCTGATCTTTGTGAAGGTACTTTAATTTCAGCACTTAGAAGTATAATTCTATGTCCTCTTTATATCGTATGTCATTTACAAATAATGTAGTAGTTTTTACCATACAAAGGGCATTTATGTGACATAGAATTCTTCACTTCCCTCCCCCTCCCCCCCCCCCAAACTAAAAACAGTGTCAGGTTGGGTTTTTTAATTTTATCCCAAGCAAAGATTTTGGCAGAAACATAAGCATTCTGCTTAAGTAAATGAATTACAGAAGTTACTTTTTAAGATGTTGCATTAGGTAGGCTAATTTAGTTGTCTATCAGCTATTCAAAAACTGCTTTGCAGGTGAGGTAAGGCTGAGTGAAACCCTTGAAAAAGTCAAAAGAAATATATTATCAGGGAGGAAAAAAAAAGACAAGCCACCACCCTCCCAGCAAACACACACAAATATCCAAACAGACCCTACACACACACAAAAAAGATCAGTCTTCTCAGATGAAATCTTGTTCACTGAAAAATTGCAGGCAACTTTAGTTTTCACTAGCTGCTGTCTTCTCTGCTCTTCCTTCTTTAACTATTTTACTAATGTTGAGTAGAACAAAGTTTGTTGTTCTGTCACCTGTACAGATCCTGACTTAATACTGCGGTGAAGGAGAACTGCTTAGCTTTTGGGTTTGGATGGTTTTATGTTTGTTGGGCTTTGTCATTTTGTTGTTTTGGGGTTTTTTAGTGCTGTAACACAGTTATTGAGGACAATTTACATAAGGAAAATTCAGAGTAGGGGTGTTTTCATTCTGCTTTAAATGTTACTACTGATAGCTCAGTCCTTCCCTGAATATTCTGGTAATTTCAAGGATCGTCTATCCCTAAAGCTAATTCTGATACTTGTTCATTAAGAAAAATAAGTGGAAATAAACTACCAAAGATTCAATGCTTTTAATGTTCTTGACATTTTGATAAATTAATGCTTAATTACCAATCTTCTTGAATACATTAGCTAAAGTGCAAAAGCTCAGATTCAACTCTTTCACTTCTTTTCTGTTCATTCTTTGGTATAAATGACAATAAGGCAAACTGAGCAAATTTAAAAATCTAGGGAAGTATAGTCACTGTGAGGGTGACAGAACACTGGAACAGGCTGCCCAGGGCAGTTAAGGAGTCCTCCTCTCTGGAGATATTCAAAACCCGCCTGAATGCATTTCCGAGTGATCCTGCTCTGGCAGGGTGGTAGGACTGGATGATCTTTTGAGGTCCCTTTCAGCCCCTGACATTCTGTGATTGTGATCTTGAGATTCAGGTTTCTGTGTTGCAGACTGAATGATGGGAGTTTGTGCTGTAAAAACTGCCCTTTGGGGAAAGTATTGGTAAGGATATTTAGAACCTAGTTAGAACTAGTGTAAAGCTGTGATGGAGAGTACTATTGTGTCTTCTCGTTAAAGATGGATTTTAAGTAGAGGTGTGTTAGTTTGAAGCAGGCTGTAATGTTTGGATGAGAAGAACTAGATTACAGGCTGTGAAAGGAAAACAATGGTGATGTCTACTTCCCTCACAGTCTTGCTGAAATGTATGGGAACAAGAAAGAAAAACATTAGATAACACACTTGCTTGGGCTGCTGACTGAGCTGCATCTCTCTAACACACCCTCCATTTGGACTAACCCACCTTTGCTTCTTAACCTCTTGGCCAAACCTCTATTCTTCCTTGGGACTGGGGTATGGTTGAGAAGGGTAGGGGGAATGTGAAAGGGAGGTTGAGAGCCTCTCCTGGGGACTCAGGTTTCTGGGAGGGGAGTTGTGTTTCTGTTTTACCTTTTACCTTGTATATTTCTGTCTATAACTGTATATACTGTAAATATCTGCTTGTATATTGTGCTAGTTATAAATAAATAGCTTCATTCATATTTCCAGAGCCAACTGAGTCTAGTCTGGGTGATTTCTAAAGTTTGGGGGGGGGGGCAGGGAACACCCAAACCATCACATCTTTTAATTTGGCACTCCAACGAGGGGCAAATTCATTTTGAGTGATTGTTAATTATCTCTGGGAAGCAGAATGAAGCTAATGAAGCAGATATTTCACTTAGTGGGGGCTATTGTGTGGTCTGTTTTCTGTTTTCTTGTGCATAATTGGATCAACGCCCAGATTGGTTACTTTTTGTTTACTATAATTTTTAAGAAGGTCAAAGTTAAACTCACATCTGTCTTTTGGAGCTGGAGGGACTTCATTCTTGGATATGCTGGTTTTAATGTAACTGAAAATTTTACTGGTAACATTACAGGAGTATTTACCAATAACAATACAGCAGATGGAAGTACTTCTGCTTTGTCTACAGCACTCATGAGACTTATTTTACCTAAAACTGAGATGCCAGATCCTTGTTCAGAATTTTATTCACGTTAGACTGTGGCATTTCTGTTGAGTGTGATTTTAGGTCTTGTAATTTTGATTTTCATATTAAGTTTGGCATTATGTAAGAAAAATTTGAGTGCAACGCCTCTAAGAACTAGGAAGCTGTCTGTGTCCAAGACAAAAGATAACCAATGTACCAGTGTAAACCAAAACAAAGATAACTCAGGGGCGCAACAGGGAGCTATCACTACACCTCCCTCTCCAGATTCTGGGAAAGCTTCCAATGTTTCTAGTGGGAATGATAACACGGCAGGATTCCCAGGATTCCCAGGAACACAGGTGACTACTCAAAGCCAGGATGTTCCCTCTACTAATAACATTAACTCAGCCAGTTTGAATCCCCAGGCAGCAGACAAGGACTCTACCTCTAAGGCAGATTTAAACTCACAGGCCTCAGGTCAGACCCCCAATGATTTAAACCCTCCAGTAGACTCGTCAAGGTCTGTGGCAGCTCAGGCCATTTTGGTGCCAGCCAAAGCCCCAGAAAAGACACATTTGACAAAGTGTGATTCAAAAGAGGATGTAAGAGAGGGGACCTCTGGTGAGCAAGAGGAAGAAGAGGAGACATGAAATCTCCGAGATTTGGCAAACATGCTTAGATCCCAGTACTCTGTTCAGAAGAGTGCTGTGAGGTTGGCTGCCAAGAAAGAGGATGGTTCCAATGAGTTTAAGAGTACTCTTAAGGAAAGTTCTGTTTCTAGGCCAGGGACATCTGGATCAACAAGAGGAAGAGGAGAAGGATGACATCCAGGACTCCAACGATCCCCTCAGAGAGGTCAGGGAAGTTAGAAAGGAATACTCAAGGGAATCAAGAGAGCCAATCCTAAGCTGGCTAGTGAGATGCCATAGCATTGGAGCAAATGCCCTGCAGGTAGGAGACAAGTCTGCCAAGCAGCTAGGGCCACTCACCAAGGAAAGTGGAGTGGACAAATACCCAGCAAGTCCTATTGGCAAGGTTATCTTGTGGACACGCCTTCTGTTAGCTGTGGCTATGAGATATCCTTCCCAATATAATCTGCCCTGGGTGGCCAAGAAGTGGAACACCATTGAGCAGGGAATTAAGGTTCTGAAGGAGTTTGCTGTGAAGGAAGTGCTTTATGGAGATCATGGCACACATGAGCCTGATGACATTCCTCTTGGAACAGGTCTCATGAAGAAGCTTATTACAGTATCACAGTATCACAGTATCACCAAGGTTGGAAGAGACCTCACAGATCATCAAGTCCAACCCTTTACCACAGTGCCCAAGGCTAGACCATGGCACCAAGTGCCACATCCAACCTTGCCTTGAACTGCCCCAGGGACGACGACTCCACCACCTCCCCAGGCAGCCCATTCCAGTGCCTAATGACTCTCTCAGTGAAGAACTTTCTCCTCACCTCGAGCCGAAATTTCCCCTGGCGCAGCCTGAGGCTGTGTCCTCTTGTTCTGGAGCTGGCCACCTGAGAGAAGAGAGCAACCTCCTCCTGGCCACAACCACCCTTCAGGTAGTTGTAGACAGCATTAAGCTTGCTCCTTCATCCAATGCTAACATCTTGGCCAGCAAGTTTCTATCAAGGGGTGATAATGAAAGGTCTTTCACTGTTGATGAATTCACTGACCAGCTCAGGCAGATAGAGGACAGCTTGTCACATTCTGCCATAGTCTCTGTGTGGCCGTTTGAGCTGATTCTCTAGCTCAGACATAGGGGAAAGATGAACACTGCAGAGATAGGCTACATAATGGCAACAATAGATAAATTAATATCATTTCATTGGAGCATCAAGAGCTTAATGTCCCCCTTTTCCTGCTGGCTTCTGCTGCTTTCAGCTGTGCCTATCTTCCCCAGCTGCTGTTTTGGCTGCTGCTGCTTCTGCTGCTTCACGGCTGCTTGACCCCTCTCCCATCTCCCTTGAGGTTATTGTATTGTTTTTTTTCCTTCCTTCTCTAGTTATTATCTCTCTTTACATTGTTATACTATAAGAAATACAATTTCATCTTTCCCTGACTTTCAAAAAAGGGGTCTGTGTTGTGGTGAGTTTATTTCTCTCTGGGGGAGGGATTTGCCCTAACCCGGGACATTAATTTTGGCGCTTTTCCAAATGTGGGGCACAATCTTGGTTTGGTTTTTTTTTCCCTTTTGATTGATAATCAGAATAAGAACATCAGGGGAAAATGAAGTTGTTTGATATATTCTGGCATATTACTGCCTCAATTCTGACTTTATCAGTTCAGCAGTGTTTTACAGCTATGTTGCACCACCAAGTGTGTTCATTCTTTGCTAAGATGGTCTGAGACTCGGTAAAAGCTGTGCTAACGAAGGTTGGAGATGTTGTTAGGAATGTTTTAAGGTTTAGGAATGTCGTTGAGGGTGTGCCGTATGTGACATTGGTGTCAGAGACTAGGAGTTATTTGGAAGAGCTGAGCTACCCAGTAGCCTGCCTAATATGTGTGAATTTGATGTTTTGGCTGCTATTGTGGGTCTGGTTGTAGTGTGGAGACGAGAGAGATGCAGGAACAAACAGGCTGTAAGTGAGGTTTTTGCCATTTCTGGAGGCAACAGCAGGGAGCTAAGGGTTAAAGAAACAGTCTGTGATTGAAGCGGGGAAGGGAAGGCCACGGCACCGGGCAGACGGACTGCTCGCAGAGCAGTGAAACGTCCTGCCTCGGAACCTTTGAGAGGAGGAAAAATTGTTGGACATGGCCCATACCCCACTGACCCTGAAGCATGGAGGCAGGAAACAATCTGGTTCCCATTCGTACCTAACAGAATGGAGGAAAGTAAAGGTAGAGGCGATGGAACCCCTGCAGAAGTGCAGTCACAAAGGGCTGCGGCAGCGGCTCCAGATCTGGCTGCAGACGGTGTGGGCTATGGAAAAGTTCCTCGGACAGATAAAGTTGAGGAACCGGTTTGTGGAAAATGTGGCTCGAACATTTTGATCTGTAGAAGGGTTGCTGACACCAGAGCCTCTGCCAGTAGAGAGGCTGCTGAGGCAAAGACTCTTTCACCTGCAACCAGGGGACCGGAAGCGGTACCGGGGGATGTGGCGGGGTCGTTGGAGGGTGAGCCCACTAACGCCGTTGAGCCTGCTAATGCCACTGCTCCTGCCTTAGCCCCGCTTGTCTCTGCTGAGCCGGCTGCTGTTGCTGCTGTGGGGAAGGGTCCTTCTGCCTCAGCCTCAGCTCCACTACCACGTGAGGAACAGAGCCAGGCAGACAAACAAAATTCAGATGATTCAAAGAAAGGCACCTCCCAGAGTAAGACACAGTTTACTTTAGATAAGGTCTCCCTTGCTCCAATTAAAACGAGGAGAAAAATGGCAGCTAGCCTTGGGGGTTGAGATAGCTCAGATGACAATGGGGATAAACCAGAGCAGGGTAACCCTTTTGCTGTGGATGAGGAGCTTCAGAAGTCTGCTCAACTCATGAAGCAAAGGGAAGAGGATCCAGGAGAAGGTACATCGGCTGGTGTGAAGGCTGTACCCTTGTGGGCACAAGGAGTGGAAAGGCTAAAGCGAAGGGAAAATATACTCAGGAGACGGATGATAGTGATGATGAGGAGAGAGCCCCGTTGCCAAGGGAGGAGGTCAGGCATATTAGGCAAGACTATGCCCAGAAAGAGTGAGAACTGCTGATGAGTTGGCTGAACAGATGCTGGGATGGAGGCATGGACACCATAGAAATACACCCTCGGACAGTAAGGCAGTTAGGAGTTTTCTCGAGAGACAATGGCATAGATAAGCACTTAGGACATCTTGGTGGCAACTCTAACCTCTGGTCATGCGTATTGGCAGCTGTGGTACTGCGGTACCCCAACAGGGATGATTAACCCTGGAGACCCTTACGCTGGAATACAATTGAACAGGGGGTTCAGTGCTTGCGAGAGATGGCCATAAGAGAGCTAATCTATGGAGATTATACAACGGAGGACCCTGAGGAGATACCTATTAGCCGAGCTCTCCTAAAGAAACTTATTCAGCTCGCCCCCTCTAATTATGCCCATACATTGGCAAGTAAAATGGTGGGGAAAGATGATGCAACAACTTCTCTGACTGTGGGAGAATTTGCTGATCAAATGAGGCAAATGGAGGATAGCCTTATGGTTAATGCTATTGTGTCAGCCATAAATACTACGACTGAAGAGATTAAAGATAGCATGAAACAACTCAAGGAGAATTTAAAACCTCCCTATCCCAGTTGGCAAAGGACAGTGAACTTTCTTCTTCACCATCAGAGTGGGTACATGTCTCAGCCATCAGAGATAGGTGTCCTCCTAGAAGACCAATTCAACCTAACTCACTAAAAAATAGACAACAGTCACGTGGGTCTCTTTGGGTAATCTTACGTGACCAGTTTGGTGAAAACATGGATAAATGGGATGGAAAACCTACTTCACATCTCCTAAAAAGAGTGAGAGAGTTACAGAGTGAGAAGCCTAAAAGAGTAGTTCCCTCAGTTTCCCCACATGACTCATATAGTTCTGGCAATGATTCAACTAACACCATTAAACACTATGCCAACTGCACTTGCAATGGCCAACATTAGGGGGGCCTTGCCTCTTACCAGGCAAAGGCCAGGGACCAGGAAGACAACAGGATATACTGGAATGTATATGTTAAATGGCCTGGTACCTTGATAATTCAGAAATACAGGGCTCTAGTGGACACGGGTGCACAATGCACATTGATGCCTTCAAACTGTAAAGGAATGGAGTCTATTACTATTTCTGGGATTACAGGAGGCTCTCAAGAATTGACAAGGTTAGAGGCAGAGGTGAGTTTGACTGGGAGTGATTGGTGAAGGCATGCCATTGTAACGGGTCCAAATGCACCTTGCATCTTGGGAATTGACTTTCTTAGAGAAGGGCGCTTTAAGGATCCCAAGGGTTTTAAATGGACCTTTGGAATAGCAACTGTAGAAGCTGTTGGAGACAAATTGAAGTTGTCTGCTAGGCCTGAGCTTTCAGATGAGTCTGCAGTTGTTGGGCAGCATAATGTAGAGGATGTGAAGTTGCCAGTTGCCACCCAAATTGTACACCACAGGCAATATAGAACAAACCATGACTCTTTGGTGCCCATACATGATCTGATTCGTCATCTGGAGCGCCAGGACATCATTAAAAAGACCCATTCACCTTTCAATAGTCCCATATGGCCTGTGCGAAAGGCAAATGGAGAATGGCAACTGACAGTTGATTTCCACGGCCTAAATGAAGTGACTCCGCCCATGAGTTCTGCTGTGCCGGACATGTTAGAACTCCAGTATGAGCTGGAATCCAAGGAGGCCAAATGGTATGCAACCATAGATGTTGCTAATGCTTTCTTTTCTATTCCAATAGCAGAGGAATGCAAGCCTCAATTTGCTTTCACCATCTTCCCCAGCTGCTGTTTTGGCTGCTGCTGCTTCTGCTGCTTCACGGCTGCTTGACCCCTCTCCCATCTCCCTTGAGGTTATTGTATTGTTTTTTTCCCTTCCTTCTCTAGTTATTATCTCTCTTTACATTGTTATACTATAAGAAATACAATTTCATCTTTCCCTGACTTTCAAAAAAGGGGTCTGTGTTGTGGTGAGTTTATTTCTCCCCGGGGGAGGAATTTGCCCTAACCCAGGACACTCTGCCATAAAAACTTTAAGTACAGAGATAAAAGATGGCATTAAAGACCACATTGAGAATGGCATTAAGAATAGCATCAAGGAAGGCATTAAAGACAGCATGAAAGAATTGAAGGAGGAAATAAAAACCTCCATTTCCAATCCGGCAAGAGATACCATTCCTGCATCATCTGAATGAATACATGTTTCTGCCATCAGGAACAGATGCCCACCTCCTGCAAGGCAGTTCCAGCCCAGGAAGAGACAAATTCCACCCAGACAGCAGCAATCACGTGCGTCACTGTGGATAATTCTGCGTAACCAATACAGTGAGAACATGAACAAGTGGGATGGTAAACCTACTTCATCTCTTTCAAAGAGAGTCAGGGAACTACAGAGTGGCAGAAACAGAGGCACCAATGCTAGAAAAGTAGCTGTCACTTCTTCAGCTCCCCAGAGCAACTGCAATTATTCCAACAATTGCAGTTTCTCTCACAACAACACCAATCATTGTGTACACTCTACATGCCATGTTCAACATTACGGGTGCCCTGCCTCCGGCCAGGAAGAAGAAAGGGATCGTGGAGAGAACTGAATCTATTGCAATGTATTCATTAGGTGGCCTGGCAGTTCAAAAGATTGAGGATGGTAAATTGCAATTGTCCATTAGACCTGAACTTTCTGATGAATCTGCAGTTGTGGGACAACATGACATAGAGGACCTGGAGGTGCCAAATGGTACTCGAAGTGTTCACCACAGGCAGTACAGAACTAATCATGACTCTTTTTTGCCCATTCATCAGCTGATTTGTCAACTGGAGAGTCAGGCTGTCATTGAGAAAGCTCATTCACCTTTCAACAGTCCCATCTGGCCTATGTGCAAGCCTAGCGATGGAGACTGGTGTCTCACAATAGACCTCCGTGCCCTCAACGAGGTGACTCCACTCATGAGCGCAGCTGTGCCAGACATGCTGGAACTCCAGTACGAGCTGGAATCGAAGGAGGCTAAATGGTATGCAACCATAGACATTGCTAATGCTTTCTTCTCTATTCCCATAGCAAAGGAATGCAGGCCTCAGTTTACATTCACCTGGAGAGGAATGCAGTACCAGTTCAACCGTTTGCCTCTGGGGTGGAAACACAGCTCAACCATCTGTCACTCAGTCATCCACAATACACTGGAGAAAGGTAAATCTCCAGAGCACATCCAGTACATCGACGACATCATGGTGTGGGGCCAAACTGCTGAGGAAGTCTTTGAGAAAGGTTAACAAAGTCATTGACATTCTGTTGCAAGCAGGTTTTGCCATCAAGAGAGACAAGGTCAAAGGAGCTGCCAGAGAAATTCAGTTTCTGGGAGTGCGGTGGCAGGATGGTCGCTGTCACATTCCTCAGGATGTGATCAACAGTCTCGACCATGGCAGTTCCCACCAATAAGAAGGACACTCTGTCTTTCTTGTGTGCAGTGGGATTTTGGAGACTACACATTCCTGGTTTCAGTCAGATTGTCAAACTTCTGCACGATGTGACTCGTAAGAGAAACAATTTTGAGTGGGGACTTGAACAACAAGCAGCCTTTGATCAGATCAAGCGAGCAGTAGTCCATGCAGTGGGCTTGGGACCTGTGCGATCTGGTCCGGACATTAAGAACATTCTGTACACGGCTGCCAGTGACAATGGTCCAACTTGGAGTCTTTGGCAGAGAGCTCCAAATGAGACACATGGTCGTCCACTTGGTTTTGGGGGTTGTACAGACAGAGGTTCAGAGGCAAATTACACCCCAACAGAGAACGAGATACTAGCAGCTTATGAAGGAGTGAAAGCAGCTTCTCAAGTGATTGGAAGTGAGTCACAATTGCTTTTAGCTCCTAGACTGCCAGTTCTAAACTGGATGTTCAAAGGCAAAGGTTCATCACCACATCATGCCACAGATGCAACCTGGTCTAGATGGATGGCTTTGATAACCCAATGAGCACGAATGAGTAATCTAGATCGATCTGGTCTGGTGGAGGTGATCACCAACTGGCTGGAAGGCACAGACTGTTCCAAACCTCCAGAGGAGAAAATAACTCGTGCTGAAGAAGCTCCTCCCTATGGTGGAAAAGAACTATGCTTTGTTCACAGATGGTTCCTGTCTTCTTGTTGGGAACAAGCGAATATGGAAGTCAGCAGTCTGAAGTCCTAGCAGGAGAGTTACTGAAGCGAGAGATGGAGAAGGAGAATCCAGTCAGTTTGCTGTCCAACTTGCTCTTGATGTGGCTGAACATGAAAATTGCCTATCCTTTACCTCTACACTGATTCATGGATGGTAGCCAATGCTCTATGGGGTTAGCTAAAGGACTGGAAGAAGAATGGTTGGCAGAGGAAAGGAAAGCCTATTTGGTGTGCTGATCTATGGCAGGACATTGATGCACGTCTGGAGAGAACTCCAGTGAAGGTGCGGCATGTAGACGCACACATGCCTAAGAGCAGAGATACTGAGGAACACCAACACAAGCAGCAGGCAGAATCAGACAACGGCACTCATTTCAAGAACAATCTTGTGAAAAACTGGGCCAAAGAGCATGGCATTGAGTGGATCTATCACATACCCTACTATGCACCAGCTTCAGGGAGGATTTGAGCACTACAACGGTTTGCTGAAAACCACACTAAAAGCCATGGGGGTGTGGAACTCTAAAAAACTGGGACAAACATTTAGCACAAGCTACCTGGTTGGTAAATAGTAGAGGTTCAGTAAACAGAGCAGGACCTGCACAATCAAACTTGGTCCAAACAGTAGACGGTGATAAATTTCCTGTTGTACTTGAAAAGAATCTGTTAGGGAAAACTCTTTGGGTATTTTCACCTTCGCGTGAGGGGAAACCTGTCCGAGGGGTGGTGTCTGCTGAAGGTCCTCATCACACCTACTGGGTAATGCAGGAGAATGGTGAAATCCAGTGTATTCGACAGAGAAATCTAACTGTAGCTGAGAGAGTTTAAATTCAGAGTGTATAATACAAGCTGTTAGGAGTTTTCTGTTCTAGGTACCATCGGCGTCCGACAATGAAGGAATCTACGAGAGAATCTACAGTATGTGAGCACAAACCCAACGTCACCTCAGAGTCCCTGTTGTTGCCTCATCTGTGAGGAGACAAACTGTTCTGAGCTTTTGAATCACCTACATCTGAGATAGCTGGAATGAAGTGTGAACTGAACTTGTAAAATTCATTAGTGTAAATATTGTTTTAGATTAGATCAGATAATTCTCAGCAATACCCTGAGTAAATTAGACAGGGGTGGATTGTGGTAGTTTGAAGCAGGCTGGAATGTTTGCACTAGCCCACCTTTGCTTCTTAACCTCTTGGCCAAACCTCTATTCTTCCTTGGGATTGGGGTAAGGTTGAGAAGGGTAGGGGGAATGTGAAAGGGAGGTTGAGAGCCTCTCCTGGGGACTTAGGTTTCTGGGAGGGGAGTTGTGTTTCTGTATTACCTTTTACCTTGTATATTTCTGTATATAACTGTATATGTTGTAAATATCTGCTTGTATATTGTGCTAGCTGTAAATAAATAGCTTCATTCATATTTCCAGAGCCGCCTGAGTCTAGTCTGGGTGATTTCTAAAGTGGGGGGGGGGGTGGGGGGGGGGGCGAGGAACACCCAAACCGTCACAAGATGTGAGCTTTTAACCAAATTGTAAACTTCTCAACTATGTTCATTATGACACGAGTCAAAAGTGGTAAATAAGGATCTAATATGGAATTTACATTTTAAAACAAAATGATTATTCTATTTTAGATTTTGTTTTCTTTGGATATATACATAAATATATCCATTTACATAGAATCAGAGAAGTGGTTTTGGTTGAAAAAGACCTTTAAGATCTTTGAGTCCAACTGTTATCTAAATCAAGTCTGTGATTCTGTGATTTTCATACTTAAACATGTGTGTTCAAATATGTCAATTACATTTTTTATATTTTTAATCTATTATTTTAAAATATTTTTATCTCTCCATATGTATTAATGTACTCAAATATTCATGGACATGTAGTGATAACAACAAGATGATTAAAAATGTAATCTCCTATATTATAGGGTTTTCTTTCCTTATGGTGCCTCATACTCCATATTTTCTGGAACTATTACTGAAAAGCTTTGCTTTTCAGAGGTGAGAATATTAGATATACTTTTAAAAGCTACCCATCTTAAAAACAGCCCAACATTTTAACATGTATTTTCACATAAAGAGTAAAAAGTATCAATGTAGCTGTCTGCAAGACAGGATGAGCATCACTCAGTCTTGAAGCAGATGTAGATGGGAATACCTGTCACTCCTTCACACCAGATTATGTTCAGGTATTTTGCTCAAATTCCTTTTCAGCAGTCTAGGGAGCACTGTAATATGATTTTGAAATTCCTCAAGGCTGTTTTCTCCTCAGGCAGCTGCAGGGCCATTTTTGGCAACAAAATGATTTGTACCCTGGTAGCATTATGTGCAGTTTCTGAGATGAAGTACCCCACAGAATCCCCATAGGTTCACCATACCAGAAGTGATTAAATAGGATAAAGTTAAATTTCCAGCTTATATTGCACAATAATTCACCAGCACAAGTAAAATTTTCAGTTCTCATGTGAGTGTTTTGATTCTGTTTGTGAATATGGGAGCAGTGCTAGCAAAGTTATTTGTTTCCTCTGCTTTTCATTACTAAAAATTAGGTCTTGCTGCTGCCCCGTGAGGACGGTTGTGTGTGCGTTTACAACAGGAGGGCAACAAGTACATGATTATTTGGATTTTTTTTTTTTACATATATATATAATATTTTTCCTTACATTTGGGTGCTTAGGTTCCAAGTGTTTGGTTTTTTGTGCAAGGTCTTAGAACTATAGCCTCATGGATAGATTATCAGAGGTTCTGGAAAACTAAATTCTAACTC
This sequence comes from Pogoniulus pusillus, assembly GCF_015220805.1. NCBI lineage: Eukaryota > Metazoa > Chordata > Aves > Piciformes > Lybiidae > Pogoniulus > Pogoniulus pusillus. Next base: position 290,910 of record NC_087270.1, on the reverse strand, counting down.
TTTATAATCTAAACACGTATAACTCTTTATAAGGCATATCCTGACTACAAGATTCTAGATCTTGGGTATCACTACAAATTTGCATTCTAGCATTTTCAAAACCACAGAAATCCAGTCAAACATGACTCAGATCATCTCAGCTGGAGTCATGTTTCCTAAATCTAACCTGGATTGCTAGAGTGAAAAAAATCTACTTCTGCATGACAAGAAAATGAAAAATAATGTCCTCTTTACGAATTATTTTTATTGTTCTTTCAATCTTCTGTGTCTCACATTCTTATAGAGAAATGGGGATAGGAAAGGACCATTTCTGGTCAACAGGAATTTAAAAAATGCACAAAATGGAAATTCAGTTGGTGAAATTGTCAGATGTATAAACCATAGCTTTTTATTTGGTTTTCTTTTTCTCTATATTTATGCAAATCAATGGTGTCTTGAAAGATTTTGGACACTTCTTGTAAGAATTTATGAAACATTCTATTACAAGAGTATTTTTTATTATGAAAGGCTGGTGTGAAATTTCTCTTAATCTTGAAGGTGATGACAGGATCACACTTCACCCCTTCTTGCAGTAGCAGAGCAGCCTTTGCAGCTATTAGGAGACATTTAGCAGCTCTCATTGTCATTTCCAGAATTAGGTGCTTGATAAGTGACTGCATTCCTTGATGTTTAGCATATTGGAACCCTATTGGAACAGAGTAATATTCTCCTGTAAAGCTGGTGCACAGCTGTTGAGTTGCATTCAGGCAACTTGGTGTTTTCCTTCCTTAATGTTTTTAGATTAGCTATGTATTGCTCAGATAACAGTCTTTTGGAACTGCAGACATAGCTTGGATTACAGGGCACAGGGTAAAGTAGATCAGAAGTGGAGAAGTTATTGTTGATGTTATTAATTATCAGAACATTTCTTCAAGTTCATTATTAATGTAATGACATGACATATCCAAGTACTTTATGCTAGGTGAAGAATCAAATATTGCACATGTCTTTCAGCTCTGGCTTGCTGATGATTGTTGGATGCAAGCAAATTTATATTTAGGTATCCATCAGGACTTTGATCTTGAAGACCAGAGGTCATATTGTTTCAGCGTAATGGTTGGACATGGCAAGAGTCATTATTTCAATGTGGAGCTGGACAGTGAGTTGGCAGTGTGGGAGAAATCATTTCAAAGAGCGATTTTCTTGGAAGTTCAAAGAACAGGGGTAAGTAATGAGTAATTTAAAGCCTGGAACTATTTCATCAATAAAACCAATGTAACATTTTTTAGATTATTTGTATGTTTAATAATTGCATCAGATTGATGTGCTCCACATGTTCTGAACACCTTCAGGGATAGTGACTCCACCACCTCTCTAGGCAGCCTGTTCCAATGCCTGTCCACTCTTTTAGCAAAGATTTTTTTTTCCTAATATCCAATCTAAACATTCCCCTTTAAATGCAGCTTGGCTCTCTTTACCATTAAGGGTCCCCAAGTTCTTGTCTTTGACAGAGTTGTTTTCACCCTCACCCTGTACATGTTCTTTAAAGTAGGAATTTCTAGAAGAAGAGTTGTATTTCTAACAAGCTTCTGACACATCATGGTCTACAAAAAGGAGCGTTCAAAGATGCTTTCAAATTTTATCTGCCTATATTGTGTGACATTTTTATACATTTCTTCTGAAAACAACAGCAGTATTAAATGAGAGAAAGGGTGTAATAAAGCAGGAGGGAATACCCCTCACAATATCATTGCCCTTTCAGCTGTTTTAAAACAATACTTCAAGCTGCCAATGCTTCCAAAAAGGTGTCTACTGAGAAACTTATGAAATATATCTATTTGCAGTAACAGCGAACAAACCGATGTTAATTTAAATGTATCTATTTTCTTACTAGAAAAAGTATTGTAGTCACTGATGGCATAATTCTGACAGATGTGGGCAGAAAGTGGCTGAAAGGCAGAAAAAGTGTTGTTTAAAAGTTATTTCCATGACCTTGGTGATAAAAGTTCACATTGCATTGGAGAAAGATGAAGTGAAGTCCTCTGAATCATAAATAGAAGTCCAGTCATCTCCCACAAATCTCAGCAAGCCTCTTTGTCTCACCAGGGAGATTCTAAACAATACAAGGCCAATAATGAAGCTCTGATAAAGTAGATGTTTTGGAGTTTTTGTAAAAGAACAAAACCTTCTTTACAATTTAGACAATCTTAAAAAAAAAAAGGATATCCTGTCTTCTCATACTAATTATTTGATTCATCAGGGTGGTCTTTCCAGTACTAAGGGATTTTGCTCTATTTTGTTTCAATGTTGTCTTTTTTTAAGTAATTTTATCAGTATTCTTCCTTCCCTTCAAGCTAAAAAGACTTTATGTTTACTAATCTGAATCTTAATTAATGCAGAAACATTTTAGAAAGGATGATTTGGGTCTTTGGTGTCTTCAGTCTCATTCAACAGGAGTATAGAAGAGGATATTGCAATAGTATTTGGTAGTGGACAGAGGACACAATGATAGTAATACATTTCACTGTCAGCTGCAGAAAAGTTGCCGTAACTTAAAATGTTGTTAAATGGATGTCAGAAGCCAAAGAAGAAGAATCTACTTCACAAGATGGAAGAGTTCTCAGGAGACTCAAAAGAACATTTGGGGGAAAGTTATCTACTGCAGTGTCTCTGCAGGTGATCTGTAGTGATATAATCTCTTCATTTATCTAGCAACTTCTAAACACAAAGGAAAGTTTTCCTTTTGTGTTTCCAGCTGTGATGAAGATGCTTCAAGTTCTTCTCAGTCCTCATGAAGCTGAATAACCTAGTTTCATGAAACTATTTGCTTGCCTTGGACAAAAGAAATTGTTTAGAGTTAGTGCAAAATTAAAATACATCAGATGCTGGACTCCATTTACTCATACCAGATGAACCAAGTATTTGTACTTATGTCTTGGTTCTAGATTAAATTTCCCAGAGACTCAAAATATAGCTAACAGAACCAATACAATAATGGGATGCTATCCCCTCTGCCCTCACCCTTTGGAAAGAAAGGAATTAGATGTAGAGAGGAAAAGGGTAAAACACCCAAATAAAATAGTCTTACTTCAATTTAGAAGTTAAAAGAAAAAACAAAAAGGTTAACATTAAATAGAAGGTATGTAAGGTAGGGGAGTTACAAAGAGATATAGGGAAAGGAAAACAAGATACAAGAAATATAAATACAACCAGATTGATGGCAATGGATGGAGGTAGATTTTCAGGAAGGGGGGGTGTCCACCATGTGGTAGGATGCTCACGTGGTGAAAACAAGAGCAGCAGCAGAAACAAAGGTGGTGCTAGCAGGCAGGGAGGTGAAAAAGAGAAAGAAACAGGAAGTTCATGTGTTTTAATAGGGGCCCTAGACAGGAAGTGAGAGTGGGCTAATCAGTACACCTGGGGTCAGGTTCAAGATCCATCCCACTGATGGAAAGTTAACCCTTTACAACTTAAAGTACAAAAATGTTAAATACAGCTGGTAATGCTTAATTTTATATTGGATGATGATGACAAAGCATATGTGAAGCAGAAATATATGTAGGAATCCCTTTAAAAATGGAAATGTTGCCACACCCAATCTCATGAGGTTCAATAAGTCACAGAATCAGAGAATGTTAGGGTTTAGAAGAGGTCATGCAGGAATGCGTCCGCATGGTTCTTGAAAGTCTCCAGCTACAACCTCTCTGGGGAGCTTATTCCAGTGCTCTGTGACCCTTATAGTAAAGAAGTTCTTCCTCATGTTGAAGTGGAACATCCTGCACTGTAGTTTACGTCCATTGCCCCTTGTCCTATCTCAGGGTGCAAGTAAGAAGAGGTTGTCCTTTTCTCCCTGACACCCAGCCCTCAGATATTTATAAACATTTATTAGATCCCCTCTCAGTCTTCTCTTCCCCAGATTGAGAAGCCCCAGGTCTCCAGCCTTTCCTCATAAGAAAGTGAAGGTATGTGAAAATATACGTGGGACAATTTACAGGTAAAAAGCTGTTAACCATTCAAATCACTGTTATATCTTGCTTTTCTTTGTGGAACAATGAGTTGGTGTAAATCTGCAAAGCTGTTGCTCAGGCACAGAGATGAAGAAGCACAATCTGTTCCTGACATAGACTAAGGCTAAAAAATAGGCTTTTTTGAAATTTCCGTGCTAGAGGATGACCACTGCTAAGCTGCTAGCCTTTGATTTTGCCCTCTCATGTCCATTTTTCTCCCTACCTTTTTCTACAACCAATGTAAGCCATAGTCTGCTCATTCATCAGAGGAGGTGACAACCCCTTTTTATTCTGTCAAATTTACATTAGCCATGAGTGCACATCTCAGAGAGATTGCTTTGGCCATGGACAGGCATAGAATCATAGAACCATTAAGGCTGAAAGAGGCTTGAGATCATAACATCCAACCTCTCACCTAGAACTCAGTGACTACTGATAAAACAGTGCCACAAAACCATGTCCTTGAGCACCACATGCACATGTCTTTTAAATACCTCTTAGGGTGGTGACTTCACCACCTCCTCAGGCAGCCTGTTCTGATGCCTGGTAATCCTTTCTGTGAAGAAGTTTTTCCTAATATCCAGCCTGAACCTGGCACAACTTAAAGCCATTTCCTCTTATCCTGTTTCTTGTTGCATGTGAGAAGAGACCAACGTCCACATCACTCCATCCTCCTTTGAGATAGTTGTCATGAGCATTATAAATTGTGAATAGATTAGATTAGATTGATATTTATCTCAGTTAGAATAGCTGTTGTGTGACAGGAATTTTACTTATGAGGCTGGCTCAGATTGTAATAGATAGCAGTATCTTGAGCAAGCCAGCATTTGAAAAATTAGCATGTTCAACATAAGTGTTATTTTCTACAGCATGAAGCACTGGGCTAGCTTCACTGCTGCTAAAATCAATAGAAGCTTTCTTTGAAGTTCAGTGAGACTATAGTGGGACATTATTAGAGTTCTCAGAAAAATCTTTCTTTTACTGCTAGGGTAACTTGCATATTAAAGAACGCCAGTGGAGCACCTGGGTAAAATGAATCTTTGTTCACCAATATGGTTAGATGGTCATAGTCCTCTTTATTTCCGTGATACAGTGATTTATATGCATTCTTGCAAGAGGTGTGCTCCACCAAGATTGGTTACATATAGAGGGTACAGGGTTACATGTAAGGCATGGATAGGTCAATATACCATAACAATCTGAGGGTCAGCCTCTGGGGCTGGCTAAACTCTGCCCACCTGCAGCTGGCACTCCACCCCCTGCAGCTGCATGTGGGGGGAAGCTACCCAGTGCCTGGTATCTTAACTCCCAAGATGGATTCAAGGACGCTCCCAGCATGGGTTGCTCATGTTTATCATTTTGTGTCCTCTGCTAGCAAGAATTTCTCCAACACTTGCATACATAAATGTTGAGTCACAGATGTGCATCAATGTTTTAAAAAAAACCAAGACAACAACCATAATGTCTTCTTGAAATCATCAGTTTACAGTACCATCATTTGTAAGAGTATGTACTTTTTCTATACTAAGAGTCAGTCAAGTAAGTAAAAAGAATCTTTACATTCTGTTGCAACTGCAGATCTTGAAGGAATGTACAAGAATTTTAATCAGATCTGGTTTGGTTGTATGAGGTGGGTTTAATTGTATCCATTCATATTTTCACAGTTGTGTAACCTTTTAATTGTGGTGTGATGAATTCCTTAAAGGTATGACCAGTTGAGTGGATCTGCCACATTTAAAGTGAAGATGGTATTGATTCCTTTACTCTCACACAAATTATTTCACGTATTTTTTTGCAAAGTTATCTGTAAGAGAATACACCAAGGGTTCAGAAAGCTGTTCTAAATTAAAATTCTGAAAGCTCTCATATTTTTCATGAATGTCAAAATTCATCATCAGGTCATTTTCTCATACATAATCTGGATTCAGAGTGAGAATGCTTTCAGTGTATTTTATAAAAGCACTCTGAAAGTTCTGCTTAAAAACAAACAATCAAATTTTTAAAATATGAGAAAGATTACATATTTTTAATTTTTTAATTGAACCATATTGGAATTTCAGCTTTGAAGGCACTTCTGTGTAGCACAAGCCATTCTATGGGGGGGGGGGGGGGGGGGGGGGGGGGGGAAAGTCTGTTGAAGAAGACTTTTCAGGCTGTCTTCAGAATTAAGGGATTTAATTTTGTACGCCTTCTAGTGCACCCTCTGTGTGTGGGCAGAGATACATTTCTCACCACAATCATAACAACTGTGGTTGCTCTTATCATCATCTCCACATCCTACTTCTAGCTTTTTAATGTTAAAATTGGATTTTTAAAATATTTTTTAGTTTAATCTTATTCTTGACCTGGCTGCTCACGTAATAAGGCTTTTACCAAACGCTGTGTTTTGCTAAGTACAGTGGATGCATTAAAAAACCTTACTCCTTCCACTTCTGTATGATTTAATAGCTTGCAAAATGCTGCTGGTTTAAGTTGTAGAGCAAGAATTGGTGTTCTAGTCTGTCTGCAGTGGTGTAATCTTTTTTCCCTTACCCTCACTGTATTTTAAATGCTGTTGACACATTATTTTATTTCCAATGCATAATAAAAGAGCACAAAATAAAATCATAGAATTGTTTTTGTGAGAGAAGACCTTTAAGATCATTGAGACCAATCATTATCTAGCAGCTAAGTCTAGTGGTAAACTGTGTCCCTCAGCACCACATCTCAGTGTCTTTGAAACACCTTCAGGGATGAGATTTAACCACCTCCCTGGAAAGACTGTTCCAGTGTTTGAGAACCCTTTCAGCCACTAAGTTTCTTTTAAAATCCAACCTAAACTTCCCCTGATGCAACTTGAGGACATTTTCTCTTGTCCTGTAACATGGTACTAGGAAAAAGAGAACTACACCCACCTTGCTCGGACCTCATTTCTGGTAGTTGTAGAATGTAAGGATATCATCTTAGCCTCCTTTTCTTCAGGTCCTTCTCTGGTTTAGGCTGTTCAGTTCCTCTGAGAAGTTCTGCAAACTTCAGTGTTTTAGAGATGATCACACTGATAGAAAGACACAAAAAACCCTAACTGTAACAAAAGGTGGGATTTTGTTTCAGTATCAGTGATAGTTGAATGATATTAAGATTAATCTTTTTCCTTCAAATTGGCAGTCCTGGAGTTTTCTGCTAGTATGATTGATCCGTTTACCAGTGATTGATATCTAGGGAAAATTCTTACAATTAAATTCAATTATTGCTCTTATGTACAGTTTAATAAGAATGAAAATAAAATACAGTCATATACCTATAGTCCATTAGAATTCCTGCCTTCCTAGTCGTCTCTATACAAATCATTCTTTTAAGTCTTTGTGAGATCATAGACTTTGAAGAGAGAAATACTTTAACAAGGAAAAGTGTTTGGTCATTCTGAGATTTTCATTTGCTTCTTGACTTGGGTAGCTAACACCAATGAACAAAGTTTAAAACCTTTTTGTTAGGTTAGCAGATCTGTTCACAATCACATTCCCTTCTTCTGAGGGAAGGAATTATCAAAAGTGATAATCATAAATTCTGGATTTGAAATTAACTGGCTGTTGTTCAGCGTATTTGTAAAGCCTCTTGATGGTAGACAGAATCTTACCTCAGTGTTTCAGAGTGCTCAAGACACCTATCTCTTTACTTCTCCCTGTTGAGAAAACTGATAATATAAAGATGAAAGAATCTTGCCTTTTTAATTTTTTTTTTCCATTTAGAGGTAATTAACCCAGACCTTCAATGATAATTACCTTCTGCAGATTCTGAGATGTGTGCATGATCTTGGAAGATAGTAACTGAAGTGGATACCAAGAACAACAGCAGAAAGTAGTGTTCTCCAAGCTTCACAGTATTAGTTAGCTGCGGGATCGTGGTAGAATCAGTGTCAAGAGTCTTGTAGGTGGGCACAAAAGAGACAAACTACTGACCAGCAGATGTGGCCTTGTTTACATGGTTAAGATTCTTCCCTAGGATAAATGTAAAGGCTTACAAATGTCTCAAGGGAGAGTGTCAACAGGATGCAGTTAGACTCTTTTCAGTAGTGCCCAGTGATAGGACAAGGGGTTATGGGTACAAATTAGAACACTAAAACTTCTGCTTGTATTAGAGGAAAACTTTACTTTGAGGATTCCAGAGCACTGGAACAGGCTGCACAAGGAGGTTGTAGCAGTTTTCTTCTCTGGAGACTTTCAAAACCTGTCTGAACATGTTCCTGTGTGATTCACTCTAGGTGATTCTGCTATAACAGGGGATTGGACTAGATGATCTTCACATATCCCTTCCAACCACCACCATTCTTTGATTCTGTGACTTAATTTAATTCTGAAGGCTGAAGCAGAAAGGTGCTCACACACTTCTACCAACACCTCCTGCTCCTAGAAGCAGCTCCTCTTCCCCAGGCCCTCTTTTCCCATCGTTTAGCTTCCAGGACTTTTCTTTTAATTCCCTCTCTGCCTTATCCAGTTTTCTTACCCTCCTCCAGGAAGCTCAGCCCTCTGCAGTACATGCACAGAGAGTTCAGCTTTCTATCTGTGATACATTGAAAAAAGGCAAGAATTTAATTAGCAAGAAAGAAACACTATGCCTTCCTTTACCTTCTGCTTTTGGAGCAAAAAGGCTTGCTCACTCTCCTGTGAGCTACTGTAGTCAACAGGTTCCAGTGAGAAGGCATGGACAAGACAGGCAGAAAGTACATGTGTTCAGGACTGCTCATGACCAGTATTGTCAGTGTGTGAGTTAATGCTTATCAGTGCATGATGAATTAGTACTATGCAGTAGTACCATCTTAGTGTCGTGCTGGACACCTCAAATCTGCCCAAAGAAGAAACTCAAGGATCCAGTGATTCTGCAGAATGGCTTCAATGGAACCTGCCACTGGAAAGGCAGGTTCATCAGAATCCTGAGATAGTCTATCAAATGAGGAGGACAGATATAAGCTGAATTACTTCTGGGAAATTTCAGTGCCTCTGGGAAAGATAGTGAGTGTATGTCGCAGAACCATTAAGGTTGCAAAAAGACCTCTAGGATCCAAGGATCTTGAAGTCCAACCATTAACCTAAGACCACCATGGCCATTAATGCATGTCCCAAAGTACCGAGTCTACACCTTTTTTTAACATCTCCAGGGATGATGACTCCACTATCTGTCATGGAGGGCCCATAGGCTCAAAAATAGGCTTATTCATGTCTATTCTTGCCTGGACATGTTTTTCTGCCCAAAATAGAGGTAAACACATAAATGGACACAAAAGGGGCACAACAGACCTGGTGCCATAAAGTCTGGCCTGCCCAGGGCCCCTGATTGTGTAACATGGTTGTGTAAGCCCCACATATCCAGCTCGTGCCTGCCTAGTGTAAGGCCCATGTGATTCCCATATTTGGAAGGTCCAGGCCTGTGGCTTTTCCCTATTATGGTAAGGTTTGGCTGACTGCCAAAACCTGATTGGTCATTTTGGTGGCCAATGGGCCATTAATCTCACCCCACATTTGATAAATAGAGGTACACAGGTAAACAACGTGCTCGCTCGTTCTCATTATTATGCTTAGGCCTGCCTGTATCTACAAAGCTCAGTCTCCCGTGCAGCTGTGCACCCTATTGCACGCCCGCTGCCTTATCACTGCCTGGTAGACTCCACTGCCACTGAGTTACTGGGGGCAGACTCCGGATTTTCTGCACATGATCGGCCTGCATGGACAGTGTGACACCATGCTGAGACTGCACAACATTCTGCCTCTGCACCCAAAGGTCCTGCCTAAGAATCCCTGGACAGAGTGTCCAGAAGAGGCCAGGAGAACAAGGTCAGAGACTGTTCTTCCTCCTGAAGCCAGGAGAATTCCAGCCTCGACATCCACAGGCAGACTCCCCTGAAGATTGGACACTTGTAATAGTCTCTGATGTAGCCCTGGAGGGTGATTGATAATTAATAAGAATTTGTGAGTAAAGACTTTAATGCTTCTGTAATTTCTGTTGCTTTCTGCCATAGAGCATCTACTGGGCAAGCAGCATATTGACCCCAAGCGGCATTTGACCGTGGGGAAAATCCTCTCTGTTTATCCTTTGAATGTTTGCTAGATAATAATAGTTATTAACAATTTACTGTTTGATGTTATTCCTAGAATGTCTTCCATAACCATGTAGAACAAACATTAATATTAAAATTCAGTGGTTGGGGGTGGTGAGAGTTCAGAATATTGCAGTTACTAAATTATATATTTTTATAGAATATCATCTCACTCCAATTAATTTCTCCCCTCCGCCACAGTTGGTGTAGGTGGCAGAGTACCCCTCTGTGACACTATTTCCTTGGAATTTAGTAATTTTGAATATTAACCCCTCTCAGATCCTGGAAGGACAGGCTCCAGAGCCATGCCTCTGGACAGGGTCAAGAGGTTTAAGAAATTCTTTCAGTGAATAAGTGAGAATTTTTTTTGCTATTTGAACAACTAGTAATTAACTAATGATCTAAGTTTGTCAACTTCATGATCTTGTCATGCATTAAAGGTATATGCATTGAGATACTGATACTTGAACAATTACACAGGTAAGAGTTTTGTAATTAATTGCCTTTTATTATGAATAGTAATTTTACAGTTCATTTCATCAGTGCTCAGAAAACATCAAATAACTGATCTCAAATGTATAGTATGGTTTTCTTAAGTGCTGCAGTTTGGGTATGAGGTATTCCTTTTAACAGCTAAATTCTTAGTACTTTGACTGAAGAACCTCATCAGGCTTAAACTCACAGTCTGCCTCCCCATAATGTTCAGAATCACCAAGGTTTGGGCTGGAAGAGCTTCTACGTTGTATAGAGTTAACATTCCGGGGGAGTAACCCTGAACCAGACCCTTGGGGCCACACTCCCCCCACTTCCTGTGCTATAAAAAAGACAGAGGGGCTTTCTCTCTCTCTCTCGCTTCGCTCCCTCTCGGCACACACACACACACTGCATACCAGCACACCATGTGGCAGCCACGAGGCAGATCCATACCACCGCATTACTTGGGTTGTATTTATCCCTTTTTGTATTTTGCTGTTTTCCCTTCCCTATCCTTTGTAAACTTCCTTACTTCCAATACCTTTTCTAAGTTATTGTTAAACTTTTCCTTTTAACTTCTAAATGGAGTGAGATTGATTTATTTGGGTGTGCTTACCTCTCTCTCTCCCTATATCTAATCCCTATCTTGGGAAAGGAGGGAGAAGCGGGGAGGGCACTCTAAAAATTGTTATTGGGTCTATTAAATTTATTAGAGTCTCTGGGAACTTGCATTTGAACCCAAGACATACGTCCTGTCTGGAGCAGGACAAGTAAAACATTTGTTAAATGTTGTGAATTTTCACACATGTTATGAGCTGTTTAAATTAATGTGGCTATTAGGGTATAGCTATATGACTGGAAAATATTGTAATGCATGTCTTACGGTTTATGATCTTTTATATTCTCATCTACCTCTGCTTACAATCCCCAAATCTTTTGCAATAAGCTTATATTAGAGCTAGACCCAGAAGAAAAAATGTCATATTTGTAAGGAAAATTTTTTTGAACAGCTTGTTTTGTTGCTTAAACTATGAATTCTCAAGCTGATATGCAGTACTATTTTACATTCTGAAAGATTCTCTAGCAGATAGCTAAGCCTAGATCTCTTATGCTAAACTTCTGTATAAACATATTTCATTTGTCTCTAGTATTTCTCTGTGAGTAAATTCAAATTAATTCCATTCTTTGCAAATATTGGTTATTTGTAAAATACTCCAGGCTAATTATTTGTTCATCATTCATTTTAGTATTCACCACTTGTGGCTGAGCAATTAGATGCTTACCCACTGGGAAATCTAATTTAATATGTTTCATAAATTGCTTTGCTGAGTCAGAGCCCAGTTAGTATATAACCATTTTAATTGAAAAATAATGAAGAATAATTTATGGCTGGTGCTTAGTGCCATCTTATAGTTACTCAATAAAATGCAGGGATATTTGAGTGTTCCAATTTAATATCAGTCACTGAAATATCTTTAAATGCCAAATAATATAACCTTTGAACACCAATGAACAAAATAATTTATTCATAAATAATACACATCTGTGTCATTATTTAATTGATTTATTATCTGTACTAATAATTTAATTCCCAGCCTTTTCAGAATCCTTTTAATAATGTCATATTAGTAATTCAGAAATGCATATTTTAGTATAGTTCTTTTGAATATAAAATTATTTTATATAAATTTTGTTGGTTTAGTACATTGCTTATTTTACTATAGTGGTAAATATTTTTATAATAGTGGAATGAGTAAACCTTTACAATTACTAAATGTAGAAGTTTTAGATTGTGCTAAAAATATTAAATTAAAAGGAAATTAAAAGGACAATTTTCAGCTTCAGCAAGTTTATTAAATTAAAGCTTGGAATCTCCTGTAGGCCCTTCTTGTGGTAAAGCTATTTTGGGGGTGAACTTAAAGAAACTATGCAGATACAGAAATTTTGTAAAATCACATGTCTAAATGTGAGGCAACATCACAGCTTATGAAACATCAATGAAAGCAAAGCGATGCTCTCTTGAAACAAAAAAACCCCACCGATTCAAAGATTTCCAATGTCATGAGGATATCGTGTACAATTGCTGGTGAGGTGAGGAAAAGCTGGAGACAGGGTTCAAGCTCTACTCATGCCGAAGGCCACAGGCTTTTTGCCATTAACTGTGAATGGTGAATGTCAAGCTGTTTAGTATTATAACAGCAGCAAAAGCTTCTCCAGGTGCCTTCAGAATCCATCGTATACCAAATTTACCTAGTCTTAAAAACATATAAAGAAGAATGAAAATAACTTTTTACTGTAAATCCATTCAGAAGTTTAAACATAATTTCTATGGTTTCTTAATGAAACTGTTTTCTTTCTAACCTGAATGGTGATCAAAGAGTTGGTTTATAGTACAAAGAGACAAGCAACTACTTCAGAGAGTCACTAAGATGATGAGGGGACTGGAACCTTACGAGGACAGACTCATCTGGGGCTGTTTAGTCTAGAGGAGGCCAAGGGAGGATTTCGTTAGGGTGTCAGGAGGATGAAGCCAGACTTCTCAGAGGTATTCAATGACAGGACTGAGGGTAGCACACACAAATTGGAACACAGAGGGTTCCACATAAACATAAGGCAAAAATTCTTCCTGTTGAGGGTAGCAGAACACTGGAACAGGCTGCCCAGAGAGGTTGTGGAGTCTCATTCTCTGAAGGCATTCAAAACCCACTTGGATGTTTGAAATATTCAGATTTGACTTTGTTTGGTTTGTATTTCATTTTCTAAGGGATGGTGTCCAAGAATTTGGTATTTATTTTGTAGAAGACCAAATCAAAATACAGATGATCTCTAGCAAATGTTTAGCTGAGACATACGATACTAAGTCAGAATTTTGTGAGTTTTAAACTGTAATAACATAAAGCAGCTGAGTGTCTTACCACACAAAACTCTGAAGAGAATGTTATTTTTGTATGATAGCTGCCAGTAATGATTGTTCTCTCAAAAACCATACCTTTTGTTTTCCAGTCTAAAACATACATGTGCAGCTGGCAAGGGGATAGACTGTGTTTCACAGTAGACTTCACTCTGGGGTTTACCTGTTTTGACAGGGAAACAAAGGTAAGAGGAAAAACAAAAGAAAAGTTTCATTTTGCTTTCACTGAAATTATCAGTAACTAGATGATCAGTAACAGCAAATTTTTATGTTTGTGTTGAGTATTTCTTATTCAAATATACTGTACATTTTATTTATATACCACAAACTGAAGTGTGGCCTCTTTGAGACTTGAAAGAGACAATTCCAGTTTTATCTCAGCATAAAGATGCACTTTAGAGAAAGATATAAAAAAGATAATTTCTTTTCAAGTATTAGAAACAAAGGATGGTTATATTTAGCAGAGAACTTGGTTCCTTATGATGAAAAAGCTTCAAGATCTTTAAAATATTGCCAGTCACCAAAAAAAAAAAACAACAAAACCAACACCAGTGTCACCTGATTCTATTTGTTTTGAAGCTACAAATATCAAATAGGATTAATTATTTTTCCATCAGAAGAAATGTAGGCCATGTCTAAAATAAACAGAATAAGGGCAAATGCATTTCAAAATAATAATCTGTAAGATTAAATTCAGTTATCTTGCAAAAGAATGATTATGTGTAAAGTACCTACAGGGAATGTTTTATGACACATGGCAATTCCTAAGCCTTTTCTATGTTTTTCCTGATTTATATGTAATGTAATAGTACTTTAAACCATTCTAGATGGATTTATGTACTTATTTGCCAATAAAAGTAATCACACATTAAAAAAAAAGTTTCTGCATGAATAGTGGTGTTACTTTAGCACTCTCCTATGAAATATGTGGCATTGAAACAGACTGTCCAGGTTGGTGGTGGAGTCACCATTCCTGGAGGTGTTAAAAAAACCATGTAGACATGGCATTTCAGGACATGCTTTAGTGAGCATGGTGGTGTTGACTTGAAACTTGGGCTTGAGGATATTAGAGGTCTTTTCCAGTCTTTATAATTCTGTGATCTTCAACTCCAAATTGAAAGGAGCTTTTAAAAATATAGAATAAAGACATTTCAGTCAGTCATTCGGAGTTAAGAGGAAACATACCGCATTTTGCAATATTGACACAAGTTTTGTGTGTTGCTGTTTTGGGGTGCTGCACCTAGAATGCACAACTTTATTGACATTTTTGTGCAGAGAATTCATTGTTGTTTGCAATTTTTGGTTTAATTTCTAAGTGTGCTATACTATGAGGTAGCACAATACTTAGGGAGCTACGTGTGGATATCTTTCTCTGCATCATGTGGTACTGCTTTCTGAAATTGGGCTGTTTGCACAATTGTACATATTTTGCAGGTAGCCACAAATCAACAATAAAAAAAAATCTGATTGGCTTAGACTGTAGAAAACAGCCTACAGAAAAGACTAAATGAGTGTACTCACACCTTTAAAATGATACAGTTCTCTACTGATAGGACTTTGAGCTAAAGTACCTACCTTCAGTATTGATGACAAGGACAGTTGTTGCTTGCCTAAGGAGAAATGTCATCAGGAAGATTTATTCTGTTGTTAAACTGTAAAAATCTGGAGAGCTCAAGTACATTTATTGCTAATCTGTGTGAGAGCTGAAAATGTCCTCAAGCCTGAGTGAGGCAGTAATGGATGGCTTCTGAAGTTCACCTTCCTTTACATACTTGTTTGCAGGAACTGACTGTGTTGCTCCATACTCATAGCTTTTTCAAAGTACTTTCTACCAACACTGTAGGATGGTTGAAGAGATCAAGCAATTAATAGTTTGTTAGGGATGCAGAAATTTTGATAGCATTTTTTTTTCTGAAGATAATAGATTTCAAATTATCATAAAATCATTTTGATTGAAAAAAGCCTTGAATATTATCAAGTCCAATCATTACCTACTTGACCAAGTCTGCTGCTAAACTTTGTCCTTTTGCACCACACCCCTTTGTCTTGTAAACACCTCCAGGGACAAGAATTCCGTTACCTTTCTGGGGTTCCTCCATTTTATGAGAACTTTTTCAGTCAAGAATTTTCTTCTAATATGCAGCCTAAAGCTGCCCTGTTGCAACTTGAGGCTGTTTTCTTTTGTACTATCACTTGTTACTAGGGAGAAGAGACCAACACAGTGTCTAATTACACTATTGGTAACTAATTATAGTCATCTATTGATGTAAAGAATCCTCTAATACACAATAGGTAGTTGTACAGCCTTATTAAAATGAAGGCAAGTCCTCTGTCTATGAGTCTGAGACTGTGGGGTAGTAGCCCATTCATGTACTCATTAAAAACTGCTCTTTCTTACAATCTCAAAAATAATATTAAAAGGGCTTTCTTGTTACAAATGACAAAATAAAAAGGACGAGAACTTTTGTGGTGGGCTGACCCTGGATGGATGCCAGGCAGCCAACAAAACATGCTCTATCTTTTGCTTTCATATATGATAGTTACTAATTTTATTTACTCCACAACCAGCATGTTATCGTGCTCTATGTTTAGTGCCCTAATGTTTAGTCTTAATATGTAAACGTTGATCATTAATCTGTAAGTCTAGATAAGAGCATGTAACAGTCAATTATTTTTTTCTCTCTTTAGAATGTCCTGTGGAGGTTCAAATTCTCTCAGCTCAAAGGCTCTTCAGATGATGGGAAAACAAGAGTAAAACTGCTTTTTCAGAATCTGGACACCAAACAAATTGAGACAAAGGTAAGCAATGTCTTATTCTCACTTTGCTATAAAATGACACAAAATTACTATAAAGCATCCAAAATGTCATTGACTACTGTACATACATATAGGGAACTGCACATCACAGGACTTTTTGATTGCTATTCTCTAGAAACTCCATAATAAGCAGAAGTTGATGCAGTATCAATAGACTAGTTATTTGTACAAGCTTGTTGCTGAGTTGTGTTATGATGGTGCTTTGCTGCTTCAGAAAGATTAGTTCTGTGAAGTTGTTTAGTTAATTTACATTATATATAAAACATACTTTTAAAAAGAGTGGAGGAAAAATGAAACCATTTAAATGCCAAAACAGTTTTAAGCTGCTGTATAATTGACCTAAAATTTTAAGCAAATATGTGCTTAAGTTTTACCAGTAACATAATATGTAATATTTAATAGCTCAGAAAAGGGAATGCTCTTGCAAGAGGCCAAGCAATCCTTTAAACCTGTTGGTTCTACCACAAATTAAGAGCACTCCATGCTTTGCACAGGCATTAAACTGTGGAGACATCTAGTCACTACTACAGAATCAGGAATGGCTTGGACTACAAGGGACCTTAAAGGTGATCTAGTTCCAACCCCCTTGCCATGGGCAGGAACAACTCCTACTATACCAGATTCTCAAAGCTGCATCTAACCTACCTTTGAACACTTCCAGGCTTGGAACCTCCACAGCTTTCTCTAGGCAACATGTCCCAGTGCCTCACCACTCTCACAAGGAAGAATTTCCTAATGTTTAATCTAAATTTAACTACTTCGAGTTTGAAGGGATTACTCCTCATTTTGTCACTGCATGCCTTTGTGAAAAAGTCCCTCTATGTCTCTCCTGTAGTCCACTTCAATACTGGAAGGCTGCTCTAAGGTCTCCCCAGGGCCTTCTCAAGGCTGAACAACCCCAGCTCTCTCAGCCTCTCTTTACAGGAAGGGTACTCTAGTCCTCTGATCATCTTCATGGTGCTCCTCTGGACCTGCTCTAACAGTTCCATGTCTTTCTTGTTTTGGGAGTTCCAGAGCTGGACACAGTACTCTGTGTGGGTTCTCATGAGAGCAGAGTAGAGGGGGAAGGTCTTCCCTCAACCTGATGACCACACTTCTTTTGATGCAGCCTAGGATATGATTGTCTTTTGGAGCTGCAAGTGCACATTGCCAGCTCATGATCTTGAAAAGTAACCTGTTGCAGAAAACTTGTGTGTTAAATATCAGCCAAAATACTTTAAATTTGGCAAAGTTGTATGTAACTTATGTATCTGAATACAGGTTACAAGTAATCTAGATATTAGTAGATATTCTTAACTACATGGCATGTACTCTGAATTTCATGTTTTCTTTTAAAAAAATACAATGGTGCAGTATGATCTGGTTTTGCAATTAGACTGCAGTATATTTGCAGCAAATGCCATTCTCTTTAAAACAGAACTTCAGGAGAGTGATCAAGGACAGGTCAGCAAGCATATTATTTTCGTTAGATTTATAGCATTCATCCAAGAGCATATTTATTCCATATTCATATCATAGTATCATAGTAACATCAGGGTTGGAAGAGACCTCACAGATCATCAAGTCCAACTCTTTACCACAGAGCTCAAGGCTAGACCATGGCACCAAGTGCCACGTCCAGTCCTGCCTTGAAGTGCCCCAGGGACAGCGACTCCACCACCTCCCCGGGCAGCCCATTCCAGTGCCCAATGACTCTCTCAGTGAAGAACTTTCTCCTCACCTCAAGCCTAAATCTCCCCTGGCGCAGCCTAAGGCTGTGTCCTCTTGTTCTGGCGCTGGCCACCTGAGAGAAGAGAGCAACCTCCTCCTGGCCACAACCACCCCTCAGGTAGTTGTAGACAGCAATAAGGTCACCCCTGAGCCTCCTCTTCTCCAGGCTAAACAATCCCAGCTCCCTCAGCCTCTCCTCATAGGGCTTGTGCTCAAGGCCTCTCACCAGCCTCGTAGCCCTTCTCTGGACACGCTCAAGCATCATAATGTCCCTTTTAAACTGAGGAGCCCAGAACTGAACACAGTACTCAAGGTGTGGTCTAAGCAGTGCAGAGTACAGGGGCAGAATGACCTCCCTGCTCCTGCTGACCACACCATTCCTGATGCAGGCCAGGATGCCACTGGCTCTCTTGGCCACATGGGCACACTGCTGGCTCATGTTCAGGTGGGTATCAATCAGTACCCCCAGATCCCTCTCTGTCTGGCTGCTCTCCAGCCGCTCCGACCCTAGCCTGTATCTCTCCATGGGGTTGTTGTAGCCAAAGTGCAGGACTCTGCACTTGGAGCTATTGAACCCCATCCCATTGGACTCTGCCCATCTGTCCAGGCGGTCAAGGTCCCGCTGCAGAGCCCTTCTGCCTTCCAACTCAGTCACATCTGCCCCCAGCTTGGTGTCATCTGCAAACTTGCTGATGACTGACTCTGTACCCTCATCCAGATCATCTATGAAGATGTTAAAGAGGATGGGGCCCAGCACAGATCCCTGAGGGACACCACTAGTGACTGGCCGCCAGCTGGATGTGGCACCATTCACCACCACTCTCTGGGCTTGTCCCTCCAGCCAGTTCCTAATCCAGCACAGAGTGTTGCCATCCAAGCCATGGGCTGACAGCTTAGCCAGCAGTTTGCTGTGGGGGACAGTGTCAAAGGCCTTGCTGAAGTCCAGATAGAGCACATCCACAGGCCTCCCCACATCCACCAAGCGGGTCACCTGATCATAGAAGATCAAGTTAGAAAGGCAGGATCTGCCCTTCCTAAACCCATGCTGGCTGGACCTGAGCCTTTTGCCATCCCTTAGGTGCGCTCTTATCACCCCCGAGATAACCTGCTCCATCAGTTTCCCTGGCACTGAGGTCAGGCTGACGGGTACTGTTGGCACATGGCAAATTACGGAGAGTGCTATCGAAGTTTTTGCTCTACAGCAACATTAATCTCTAGCATTAATAAGTCAAAATCTAGCACTTTATTTCTACTAACATGGGTCCTTTGCTTCTGGAGTTTGGCAGTTTATTACTGAACATCTTGAGATCTTGGGAAACATTTGCAAGATGATGGTAGAGTTAAGGCTTTACTGTGTGACAGTATTGGGCAGCCTGATTGCTGCTGGCAATCAACTCTAATATTTACTGGAATGAATGAGTTTGCTTGTCTGCTCTTAGACAGGTGACTTGAGAACAACTTCTCAGTGAGCTTCCTGTGCATTAGCAAAGTTTGCATCTGCCAGTGCAACATTTAAAAGTAATTCAGATTTAGCAATAGATAGTGGCATTTGGAATCATCCAAGATGAAAGCTGAAAATCATTTGACTCTTCCAGATTCCTATGGAACACTGCTAGCAGGCTTGAGTACAACCGATAGAGATGCAATTTATCTGGCACTGAATGTTGTTGGCATCATAGATCTAGTTCTTATTCTTGCAGGGTAAGAGCACCATTTTAGCTCCTCTTTCTGCTCATTGTGCAAATTACAGTCAAAAAGAGGAGGCCAAATGTGAGTTTTAAGCTGAAGGATATTTCATACCGTAGCAGATAATTGCACATTCATAGCAGTCATAATCAAGCTGTACAATACTAATGCATTTGTTCTTCTCATCCATCACATGGCAACCAAGCCCTGATATTCTTGCTGAGAATGGAACTGAATTTAGGATTTCCTTTCCTGTTTTGACTTCCATGTGGACTGGAGCAAAAAATCTAGATACCTTTACTTGTTTGTTTTTTTTTTTTAACAAAGTATATGGTTATTATTTCAATCTGATATAAACAATATGCTGAAGAATACAGTAGTAACAGTTGTGCTTTCATCAATGACTGATAAACTCTGAGGCTTACCCATGTTCTTAAAGAAACCATGAAATACACAGGGCACAGTAATACCATTTCTCAGTGTCTCCTCTTTTTTTTTTTTTTAATGTGATACAGGCTCATGTCTTGTTCAGATAGCGATTCAACAGTTCTGGGAAGCAATCAATAAAATTAGTTGTGTGTGTGGTAATGGTGCAACAGACTTGACAAGCTCTTTATGATACATAACAGATGCAGCTCATGTAGGTGGCCAGCTGAAACAAGGACATATATTTTTCTTACTTGTCTGTGTACATATGGTGATTGAGGTCAGTGCAGGATGCGCATTTTTTATATTCTCAGTACCAGCAGGCAGCTTTGCAGTCTTCTTCCATTACTTTAATCCAATCCTTTCTGTTCTCTTCTTGCTGTCTTCCTTTTGGTGCTTTTATTGCACCTAATCCACTTATTATCATACATGTAGTAAACTGAAGTATTTTTGGTTAAGGAAATATTACACATGTACAGATTCTTCTAAATACACCTCCAAAAACTGACAATCTTAATTAAAGAAACAAGCATCATTCACAGATAAGGAGAATGCTATGTAAGTTAGAAGTGCGTAAAACAAATGTGGAGAAATGGAAGGCTTTGTGAAGGGCTCTCTCCTATCAGTTAATTTGGCCCTATTTGGTCAATTTTGAGGGTCAGAACTTGAGCTGGAACTGTTGAATGATTTAAATTGATTTTGGAGCAAATCTAAAATTAATGTGAGTGGGTTTATATTTTAGGATGTATTGGTTTTAAAGATGGTAATTTAGGGCCTAAGGGATGTGGTTTAGCACCAGGTTTGGTAGTTAAGTAATGGTTAGGCTCAATGATCTTAAAAGTATTTTCCAACCAAAATTACTTTATTGCATGATAAACCAGTTACTTAAGCTGAGAACTGATATACTGAGGCCTCAGTTTCATAGTGATTTGTATTTTGTTAATACTCATAAGAGTTTAAACTCATTTTAATTTTATAACACTTAGATAATGTGAGTTAATTAATGGCACTTTTTTCTGTAAGTGTTTATACAAGTTTCATGCTAGTATTTAGAGTAGACAGCTACTCTCAATACAATATATTTAAGAAACCTAAT
The DNA here is from genome assembly GCF_015220805.1 of Pogoniulus pusillus. Lineage (NCBI taxonomy): Eukaryota > Metazoa > Chordata > Aves > Piciformes > Lybiidae > Pogoniulus > Pogoniulus pusillus. The sequence goes on along the minus strand of NC_087270.1, from coordinate 269,737 downwards.
CCCCTATTTGCTCCAAAGCTGACAGTGAGAATTGAAAAACCAAGCATGTGCCTCAAGACTAACATTTAGCCAATGTGTTGTTTAAATAAATGTCTTCTTCCCAACCCAAAAACTGACCCAAGCATCTTCACAATATTTACCAGATGCAGACTTAACTGCTAGCAGTATCATGTAAATTGAATATGTTTCTCATATTATATTTGTTGTCATTGTCAAAATATCGCTATGTTTCCATCTGGGGAGACTGGGAAAAAGAAATCTATCTTGTACTCAGAAGATGAAGTATGTTATAAAAAGTCAAGGGAATCTGAGAACTAGTTAGGATTGACTCTGCCTTTGTTTGTGAATTAAGTCATATGAATTTCATACCCGTCTATACTTCCACTCTTCACTCTCCTCAGCTGTGACTTGACACCACATCATCAATGAGCACCTTTCACTTCTCAAGTACTTTAAAATACATTGTGGTATTTGAATGCTTGCAAGTTAAACTCTTGCGGTGAGGCAGATCTCGCGGAGAAGGGCTGAACTCACTATGCAAGGACACCGCACAATCCAATGTGGATCAAAAGCGAGTGACAACTTTATTTAGTAGATGCGCGCTTATATGTGTTACAGATAATATATGCATACCTGTAAGAAGCTAAATGGCTGAATCTCTAAATACCCCATTTGCATGGTGCACCTACTTGCTACGTGCAGCTGCAAGCAGCAAACTACTTCTTATCTTATTCAGAGTTAGCTGTATCCTGCTCTGCTTGGGTTGTCTGCCGCCTCATCAAGGACAGCGCCTCCCTAGCTGACTGTATTAAATGCTGCCTTTGTTTATTCAATATGTCTTTGTTTCTTCAATGTGGCCTTTGTTTCAGTGTGGCCTAGCACAGCCTTAATTTAGTTCCATATACTCATCCTGCTTGCCCACCTCTAAGTCATGTCCATTTTCCTTTAGCCATTCTGCAACAATTCCCCTCTTTTCTTTTTGGGCAAGCAGGGCTGTACCCCCGGTAACTCGATCCACACCCCTCAGAATGCATCCATACCCTATGTGTAGTAATATAAGCATAAGCAGTACTATTCCCAGCAGGTGGAGGCCCTCGTTGATAAGCTGTAGTATCCAGGGAGACAAACCTCCAAAGGTTGATGTTAGCCACTGGTCAAAGGGATTTTCATTAACAACAATGCTGTTAGTATGATTTTTCAACCAAGCAAGCTGTTTATGGATAGACTCCCCATGATGTGAGAGATTAAAGCAGCATATTCCCTCAAAATCACTACAACCATAGTGCTAAAATCAGAAAGAGAATAAACCTGTTAGAGCTTTCACTAGTAGCATTAGTTGGGCAAGCTAACAACCCAAGCTTAGCTAACAATCCTAAAAGCTTTTTCTGCTAGCAACAGTAAGTCATTTGTTCAAAAGACCAAAAGTCCAGACGAATGTCACAGTCACAGGAGAGTGCAGGTGTGCCACATCTTCATTGGTTCTGTGTGGCAATTGATGTTGTAGAGTTGCAGATGTATCTGCTGTCTAATATTCTTCCTCAGACTCCCATTGTTCTACTTTCACTCTATAGTTCTCAGAAACCTTGATGCTTTCATCACACTCCTAAGCTATGAGCTGCATCTGTCTATTGTGCTTAAAAACTACTAATTTCTAAATACAATACAAAGATATGCCCTAGATGTTGCTTTCAGAATACTCTATCAGGCCTTTTCCCCACAGTTCTTAATCTGCTTTTAAAAATTTAAGGCAGTGTTTGTCATCTTTCTGCAGGGCCCTTGCAAAAATATGACAAGCACATTGCCATCTGTGCCAATTAAGTGGGTTTTGGCCCTTACAAAAGGAACTAAACTGAATCTATTCCATTAAACCACAGTCACTGAAAACTCATGAAAATATCCAAATTCGTTAACCATGATCAAAACCTTATGATCCATACACACACAATCATCCTGTCAGTGCTCCTTTCAAGTCCTTTCACAATTCCGCCATCTGAGCAAGACTTCTGCTCACTTTAGGAAAAAACAAGCTGGTCATAATCAGGTTGGTCTTCATCTTAAGGCCTGTGAAGATAAATGATCAAACACAAGCAAATACAAGAACAAATGCAGACATATTCATTGCCTAGGCTAACAAATCCATTGGCTTAGTCTGTACTACACAACCACAGAAATTTCAACATTCTCTTTTCCTTCTACTTTCCTTTCCTTCCTTCCCCTATTCTCTATTCTCTCCCCTCTTTTTTTTTTTTTTTTTTGAGTTATACATAATCCCAGTGCTATCTAAATATACAGAAAAATCTTTTAAAATATTCTACAATATCCTTATATCCTAAAATTCTACATTTATATTTACAAACTCTTATACTTAATTATATTATCTGTCAACTTAAAACATACATCAACTAAAGGAAATGAAGCCATTAACTCAGTACTGAGAAAAAAAACCAAAGAAAATCAGGAAGATATTACATTCATGGAGCTCCTTTGAAAATACTCTGGTACCAGAAAAGGAAAAGAATCTTAAATCAGAAGTTATACACTTACAAACAACTCTTACTATAATATTCTATTATATTAACTGTTAAACATGTGCAGCTATCAAGTACTTAACATACTCTATTTTAATTGCTTAAGTCTTATCACAATTACCCTTCTAAAATGATTCTAAAACTTATCTTATTAAAATAAACATCTTATCAAGTCACGAAGTAGCTATCACAAATTCAGCCTGTTTCTTTAAGAAATGAAATAGTTTTGTTCGCAGCAACTGCAAGGGAAAGAAAAACACAGGAGAGAGGGAGGGCAGCGGTGGAAGGTGATAACGCCGGGGGATGGGGGGGGGGGAGGGAGGCTCGTATCGCTCATCTGAGCCGCCCGGTCTCTCAGTCCCCATCCCATACTGTCCTTGTTGCTTCTACTTCCTTTTCTTCTCTGTTGATCGTCCCTCTGTCTCTCTGGCGTTTTTTTCTCTTTTTCCTGTGTTACTGTCGGTAGAGACGCGGGGGGTGGGGTGGGGGTCTGCGTTGTCAGGTGCTTAGCAGAGTCCTGTGGGCAGGTCACCAGCGGCACTCAGCAAAGTTGGTACACACGGCTGCAGGAGTGCTGAGAAATTTTTTAACCTGAGAAATCTTTGATGCTGTTGCTGGCTGAGTGCTTGCTTCCATGTGAGACAATGCTACCTTTTCTTTTTTATGCGTGGTCTTACTCCAGCTTCTACACTCCAGGCTCTCATCAGGCTCCTCAGATTTCTCGCCTCCACCTGTATCTGAGCTTTTGCTGCCGAGCTTGCCACTTGCATGGGGATCTCCGTGGCAGGGGCTCCCGACTCCAAGGCTGGGAACAGCTGCCTCTCCTCCTTTCCAACACAGTTCTGAGGAGTCTTTAACCGTGTCATTGCCAAACGTCCTCCATTCTGCTTCATCAAAATATGACTCAGGGGGTTTTAAAAAACCCTTAGCATAGCCATATGCACAAAGTCCTGGCAAATACTTGGTATTAAAATTCACTTTGCGCTTTTCAAGAAAGCAAGATAGCAAGGAAAGGGCTACCTCTTTATCCATGCCGCAGTGTCCCGCTTGCCCCCCTTGCAGCAACGAACGTTGGCCCTCTTATCATCTGCCTCGGGCACCCCTAATTGGTCCGCCACCCCGTCCTAGATTCATCTTGCTAGCGGGTGTCGCTCTCCTCCGGCGGCCTGTTCCGCCGGCCTGTCCTCCTCCGTGTCTCCTAGGGTACCCCAAATCGGGGTCCCTGTTCGGGCGCCAATCCGCGGTGAGGCAGATCTCGCGGAGAAGGGCTGAACTCACTATGCAAGGACACCGCACAATCCAATGTGGATCAAAAGCGAGTGACAACTTTATTTAGTAGATGCGCGCTTATATGTGTTACAGATAATATATGCATACCTGTAAGAAGCTAAATGGCTGAATCTCTAAATACCCCATTTGCATGGTGCACCTACTTGCTACGTGCAGCTGCAAGCAGCAAACTACTTCTTATCTTATTCAGAGTTAGCTGTATCCTGCTCTGCTTGGGTTGTCTGCCGCCTCATCAAGGACAGCGCCTCCCTAGCTAGCTATATTAAATGCTGCCTTTGTTTATTCAATATGTCTTTGTTTCTTCAATGTGGCCTTTGTTTCAGTGTGGCCTAGCACAGCCTTAATTTAGTTCCTTTTACTCATCCTGCTTGCCCACCTCTAAGTCATGTCCATTTTCCTTTAGCCATTCTGCAACATCTCTTTCATTGTCCAAGCTAAGTGAAAAGTAAGCACTAAATTAACATAGAGTGAAAACTAAATTTCCATGCAGCACTGCTAGTGAAGGAAATACAGATATACATATTTTTACACTTTTAACATCATCATTACAGTTAAAGATTCAAATTTTCACTGTCATTTGCTAACTAGTCCATTCTATATTTATGTAAAATGTTTATAAACCTAAATACGAATTCACATTTTCTCTCTCTTTTTTTCCCTCTTACTTCCTCTTTTAGGAACTTGAATTTCAGGATTTGACAGCAGTTTTGCACTGTATTCACTCCTTTATAGCAGCAAAAGTGGCATCTGTGGATCCAGTATTCATAGACAGTCAGAGTATTGCAAGAAAGTATATGTACAGTAACTGATTCCAGTTTATATGTTGTGACTATGGAAAATAAATTATTTTCTTAGAGAAAGTAATTATTTCATGCACAATATTGCAACTTTGTGATTTTGCAAGAGGTTGAAAGTTGTATTATCTGTAACACTGAATTTTCACAATCTGTTAAACATTTTTTCAAATACTAAGTCAAACTGAATCAGTTTGTCATCTTTAGCATTAATCTAAAATTCTAAGTGAATTTTTGTTTAATATTTGTGGTGTCTCTCTGATTTCTGCTCTTGTGGTCATACATGCTCTTCCTTGTTAGACAGAAATGTGGAATAACATCTCAAATGTGTGTCCAAAATGTGACTTCTATATCTGTTTTGAAAAGTGATGGGCACTACAGTTTTGGCTGTAGAAAAAGAACTAATTATTGAAGATAACTACTTTAGGAATTGAACTTTTATCTTGCCTCTGTGTGTTTAGCTCAGAGTTTAGCTCTGGCAAAACCCTAAGTATTCTATTTCAGATCAAGGAAAAGACTTAAGCATACACTTGACTCTAAGCATATTAAGTAGCTTCAGTGTATGCACAAGTTAATGTTCAGATTATATTTAAATATTGTGGTAGATCAACTGAAGAGCTTTAGACTGCACTAAGAAGCCTAATTCTTCGAAACTCAATTTTAGAAATCTTGCCATAGGGTTTTCTTGTCTATTAATAAAGCTTCCATGAATCATTCATTTATTCATCCATAAATTGCCATGACGCTCACTATCCTTTGATGTGATGCTCTGTATAGATGCTCCCAGTGCAGGGTGAACATAACAAAACATAAAGATTTTTCTGGGCCATCTACCTTTTTTTTTTTTTTTTTCCGTGACTTATACACAAGTGAAGTGGTTTTATCTTGCTGAGGAAATAACGTGGTTCTGCTTTTGACATATTCCTAACCTTCCTTCTGAAATCATCTTCTTATGTACACAGATAATGCTGCCTGATATTGAAAAATTCTATAAAAGGATGATATTTTAATGATGGGGCATATTCCCCGTAAGTAATACCAAATGTTTCAGGCTTCTCAGTTCTCAGGTACAGATTTGAGGCAGAATCAGGCAATTTTTTTTTAAAGTAAAACAATCAAAAAATCAAGAAAGAAGAATATCCTAAATAGGTGCAAGGAATATGGAGCAAATTCATCAAAGCCTTCCATAAATTTTAGGGGTCTAGTAAACTGCCCTGGTAAGAATACAAATCTGAAGGTACTGTATCCTGAGGAAAAGAGGTAGGTGCCTTTGGCAGTTCTCAGGTGAGGAGGGATTTTTCATAACATTGGTGGTTATGTTTAGTCAGAGAAATTGTCCCTCTCAGGTCTTGATGTAGTTAACTCCCTTGGAAGACCCTAATGGGGCTTCAGGTACTTAGGTCAAATGGATGCTTTTCTATTCTACATAAAGCTTAGGCACAAATAAAGTGCTTAAAGTGATTCGATCCTACCATTAGGATTACCTGTTGCCAAGTGCTATCCATAGCCAACATAGCTATATCCACTGATTTAAACAACAGCAATTCTGCAATTCCAGTGTTGTTTACAGTTCTAATGCTGTTTTCAAGGAGGTATAGTAGGAATGTTAACTCATGTTGAAACAGTATTTATCAAATGGGGAAAATATTTTACTAGTTATAAATAAATATTTCTAACAATTTTTAATGTAGTATAAAATAGAGATAACATTTTATAAAAATCAAAGAAATGTGATTCTTAAACATATTTTGTTCAAAATATTTAATTTTAAACTTTCATTTTTATTTTCATCTTTTTCTGTTTACTGAGATTTTAGAATTCACAAATTATAGTATTAAAATTAGAATCACATTCTTACAATTAGTTCTCAGTTGTTAGCAGGAGCAATTGGAAATGACAGTGTCTTTAGAATGAAGAGTGATGGAATAACCTCAGCTTTTTTTTTTTTTAAATTCTATTTTCTCATACTTGGAATTCAACACTTACCTGAAAGTGTAGGAAACTCTACCAGCTAGTACATAATTGATACTACAGTCAGGCCTCTAGACTTAATGCTTTAAATATCAAGCAATTAAAAACAGACCATAGCTCCCCATATACCATAAATAAACATTTTAAAGAAATTGAACTTGGTTTATTCAATAACATTTTATTTTTATGAAATACTTCTGCAATCCAAAGCAAACTTTTTTTTGGGGGGGAGGTTTTGTTTGGGTTTTTTTTTTTTTTTTTGGTTTGGTTGTCTTTTCTTGTTTTGTTGTTGTTTGCAATAGTAACTGAATATTGCAGATTTTCATTAGCCACCTTCAGATTTTGTAGATGAAGTTGCTCATAGTGATTTGAAGTAGTTCTGCTCTTTATTTCATGGAATTTCTAAAATCTTTTAGTCTTTTGGTGAGCTATCTACTATATTTTTTGCAAGAAAGTAGTTCTCTTCTAGTATATCCAGATCAATCTCAAGGGAAATTACTGAAGAATTTCTTGTATTCACCCTCAAGGTCAAGGTCTTAGGGTTATGTTTCATAAATAAATCTCTAAATGTGTGTTTCATGAGGAATCTGCAGATCCTTCTTAGTTCCCTTAGTTTTTCCTTCCTTTTACATCCTGCCACAATCTCAAAGCAAAGACTAGAGCCCAATCTTCATGGAAGTCACTCAAATCTAGGAGAATCTAATGAATTGCTAGTTGCACTGCTGCTACATAGATTACATAGGATTGTACAGATTGTGTAAAACTTCCATAGCGCCTTAATTTTTCTTTGTCATTCTCTTAGTGGGTTAACATATACCTCATATATGAAAATGTGTCACTTCTTATTTGCTTGGTTGCTTAAGTTCATATGTTTTTGTGGGGTTCTTTAACCATTGGTTTCAGAATAAACATGCAGTTTTTTTTAATGCAGATATAAACTTGCACATTTTTTCCCTCACCAAAATTATTGAGAATTTACACCACTTTTCAGCTCATTGAACACCTCAAAATAGTAGGATTTGGTGCTAGTGGGAAGGCACCTTCCACAGTAATCCCTCAGAAATCACACACAGAGGGAGAAGATTGTTGCTTTATGGCAGCTCTGCAGCTGGAACATCGCATAATCACAGAATGGTAGAGCAGACTTCTGAAGATCATCTGCTCCAACCTTCCATGCTAGAGTAGGATCAAGTATTTAACTGCCAATCAAACCAGAAAACAGTTCCTTGTTATGATGTAGTAAGCTTTAGTCTTAATACCTCAGTTTTTAATTTGTGTATAGTTTTATTTTTTGTAGGAAATGGGAGTGGTGCCACAACTAAATAAATAGTAGCAAGAGAGAGACATTTGCTACAGCAGACACAGAAACAGACGACTGGAGAAAGAGGAATACAGAGATTCAGAAAACTGTGTACCATCACAAAGTTAAGATTGTTACCTATGATTAGAAACAAAGCAATACCAGGATAATTTCCATATAAACTAAAAACTTGGTTAAAAGTATAAAACCAATCCCATTTATAAGTATGATTTTGAGTAAGAGGGTAGTACTGTTGACTTAAACCAGAGCAAATCTCATCAGTGACATGTCTTGGACATGAGCAATGGACTTGAGTCATTTTGTTGATTTGATAAAATAATTTCTGGCATTTTTTGTTCTGCACTGACTAAAATCTGCAGAAAAAATCTTGTGCACAGATGAACTAGAGTCAGGTCAGGTCTCTTCTAAGGTAGTGGCTTGGTTGTGTTACCCTGTTCAAACACCAGTATCCAGCAAAGGACTTGTGGCCAGACCTTGCCAAATAGCATCAGGGATAGGAAAAAAGCCCCTAACAATTTTAGTTATAAATGTAGGTGTTGCCAGAGAGTGTCATTGAGATCTGACCTGTTTTGTTGGTTTTTTTTTTGCTTACAATCACAAAGCATAGAACTATAATATTGCAGCTGTGCTAGAACTAAAATACTGAGGCTGTGCTGATCCCAAGCCTAAGTTCTGGAAATCTGATTTAATTCTTTTCACACTAAATATTTCAAAGTGACTTCTACCCTTGAGCTAGTAAGCCTGAAGATTAAACAAGAACTCATTTCTTAGTGTGGTGGAGGGGCAGCAGCCCCAAAATTGAGGCCTCCCTATGCCTCTACATGCCTGGACATGTTTTTCTGCCAGGACCCATGGCAGTAAACAGGTTGTGTAACACACGCACACCCAGCCCGTGTACCCCTGGGGTCTGCCCAGGTAATCTCCTAATTGAGAGTGTCCAGGCAAACAGCTACTGCCTATTAAGGTAAGGTTTGGGGTTACTGCCAACCTGATTGGTCACTTTAGATGGCCAAATGAGCCACGAATCTCAGCTCAGAGTCTATAAAGAGGAGTGCAAAGGTGCACCACGTGTTCAGAGTGTTCAGAGTATTCAGAGGTTCAAGCTCAGCTCTCTGATCCACATAGCAGCACAGACCTGCTTGCATGGCCTAGATACAGAGTCAGGCCTCACTCACTTGCAAACTTTCTGAGGCTCAGACCTCTTGCATTGATCTCAAGGCGCAGTTATCCTGTCTTCGAACCTTTCGAGAAGCAGAGCGCCTGCACACCTGCACTTGATACCTATATGGGGAACCGAGAGCCTCCTGCTTAAGCCTAGAGCAGCCGCACACACTGGCTGCTATCTTGCATTTATCTATGGAGCTCAAGTCTCCCTGCAGCCCGGCAGACCCTGATTGCCAGCTGCCCTGTAAGCCTGGAAAGATCCAGCTGAGCAGACCTTCCAGACTGTCTGCTAACCTACAAACACAGCCTGCTAGCTGTGAGATGACTGTGCCAGGGACTGCATGGACAAATCCTTCTCCTGCATCTGGAAAATCCTGCCAGCTGATCATCCCTGGACATGCAGCATCCAGAAGAAGCAGCAGCACCGAGGCAGAGACCACTTCACACCAGGAGAGAAGTTTAGAGAAATCCTGTTTACCCCAGAGACCGGGAACACCTTATCATTCTCCTGCAAGCCAGGACAGATTCCAGCCTCACCAAGACCCGAATACTGGGCACACTGTGACACAATCCCAGAAGGGTGATTAATGGTTAATACTTAAGAGCAACACATCTAAGCAAGCTTTAATTCCTTTGTAAAATAAGTTACCTCTGTCTTAAGGGCAGACACAGTTTCAGCCCTTGCTGGGCAAACAGTATAGTTGCTAAGAGGCATTAAGCCTAAGGGAATCTTTCTGACTAAAGTTGTTGATAATTTGATATTTCCATTTAATAATCCAATCCCTGTAAATATATCCCAGCTGTTTTCATAACTTTGCACAAAGAACTTAATTACATAGTGGTTGGGGGTGGTACAAATTTGTAAATATTAATTTTAATAAATAATTTTATAAAAAATTAATACCACCTCAAATTAATTTCTCACCTCCCCCTAATAGGGAAGGAATAAGAGAAACCCCTCCACAACACTTAGGAGGAGGCAGGGCTAAGCTCCAACAAACTTTGTGACCATAAATCTAAAATCCAATCTTATATCCAAAGTACATTAATTCCTAAATAACTTAAGACAAGGCATGTTTTATCTACAAAGCCTTTAATGTGTAGTCTGATGCATCTAGTGGTGTAAGCAGTATTTTAAAATGCCTGAATTTCTTTTAAAGTGCATTTCTTATATGCTTCTACTAAAATGCTGTCAGTACTTTTGAACACCTCCCCACCACCTAGAATATCTCCATCACAGTGAAGGAGGTGTAATGGAAAAACAAGTTTTCTGGTTGTTGTTGACCATTGTGATTACTTTTTCATTTAATATGTTTTGGCCATGCCCTCTGGCAAGATTTTGGGGGCAGAGAGAGTAGAAATTAGAAAGGAAACTTCCTGCATTCTTGAGAGGCAAAGAGAGGTCAGTGGTAACTGCTGTCCCTCTTTCCAGTGCATAGGAAATGGACCAAGCAGTGCAAAAATTGAAGCGGGGGAGGGATGGGCAGATTGTGCAACCTTAAAAACCTATTGTGCTTGGAGCTGCATCTAGAAATTCTTCTTTCATTGACGTTCTCTTGCTTTCAATTGCTATTAATTGAATGATGGCTACAGAGCAGGAAAATGTTTCAAAGGAAATAATGTAAAATGCAAAATCATTCTTCTTTTTTTTCCTTAACCTATGCTTCGAAAATGTTTAGCTACTCTTGTGTTGAGGCATGTAAAGAAGGGTTTTTCTTATGTGAAATAAAAGACCTTGTAGTAAATTTATTAGGAAGTGTAAAAGGGATTTGTGCAACATGAAGATGAAATTGAATATGTTTTTAATCTGTTTTATGTAGAAAAAGCCTACAAGTAAAATCTTTTCATTAAATTTGAAGTTCTTAAATTCCACTGACTTAAAAATAGCACTGGGCTCACGTCCCAGTGATTTTAATGGTACGTAACCTGAAAAATGACAAAAAGACATAAAATTTTAAATAATCCACAGGGGAAGAAAAGCTCTTTTCTTCTTCAACTAGTATACAGCTGCCTGCATTGTCAGGGAAGATATTCGTTCCTACTGGAAAAGCTGCTGACTTTGAATAAGGAATCAGACTCAAACAATTTGGTCTGAAAGCTGTTATCTTTGATTTGGAAAGGCTGCCATGGAACCTTGGAAGAGTTGCAGTTATGCTCATATGCATAGAATGATTTTTTTTCAGCACCAAAACATGATCTATTATGCAAGTCTACACTTACATCAGGAGCTCTAAGTAGTGTCTACCAGACAACCAAGCAGGCATAGGAAATTAAAAACAAAGGAAGTGAAATACAAGAAAGGAGCCTATAAGAAAGCTGAGTAAGGACTGTTACAAAGGCCTGTAGCACTAGGACAAGGGGCAATAGTTTTAAACTAGAGAAGGGTGGATTTAGATTGGACATTAGGAAGAAGTTCTTTACTATGAGAATGCTACAACACTGAAACAGTTTGCCTAGGGAGATGGTGAGGATGCTGTCTCTGGAGATATTCAGTCAGGCTTGATGGGGCTTTGAGCATCCTGATCTAGTTGGGGATGCTTGTGTTTACTGCAGAGAAACTGAACTAGATGATCTTTGAAGGTTCTTTCAAACCTATTGCATTCTATGATTCTAAGAACTTTATTTTTCTTTCCTGGTTACAAAGTATTCTTGGAACATATTTCTGTTACGTTTCTACCTTAAGCAATTGCCAGGTTTTTACATGTCTCTAAATTCTCAACTATGATGGAAGTATCATACTTATTAATAAGTTAATGTAGAAATTGGGTGTCCAGCCTGTGCTTCGTGGTTAATATGAATGCTGTAATCAGCAGAAAATGACTAGCAGTTCCAAAGAGTGCTGTACAGCCTCCTGAAATAGAAGCCTAAAACCAGTGGATGGAATCAGGTTCTGATGAGGCACTCACGTTTCTTCATTGAACAGCCTAAATTTTCCTATGCTGTAGCACAGTCTTTAAGTAGCTCAGTTGCCTGTAGACCGCATTAATGTCAGATGTATATACCAATGCAATAAAAAGTAGCAATCGTGAAAAATGTGGAGGGATTATGAGAATAAAGTAAAACAAACTTGAAGTGAACGGAGTGTAAATCAGGAGTCTGTCAGCCCCTTACACAGGTGGAGGCATGGAGAAAAAGCCTGAGCCTATGTTTCTAACTAGTAGTTACTACCTAGTGTTTAGTGGAAAGCATTTCCAAAATGAAGCAGTAGAAATGATATTAATTGGTAGACGATTTCTGTGTCCCAGGTGAAATACTGACTCTTGGAAATCAAGCTATTGTGTCTTTAAGAATTTTATTCAATTAACACAGAGAACTGAGCTAAATTGATGCCTTACAAAATCCAGAAGCAAGGTACATAATCAGCTCACTGTTCCCTTTTTTGTATAGAAATTGGACAAATATTCCCCAGCTGAGCCAATGTGACTATTTTTTTTTTTTTGGGTTTAGGAATAAAACTTTCCCTGTGTTTTGAAGTAAAAATGCTTTATTGAACCAATTTTAGTGTTGGATAAAACTGGAAAAAAAACTTGTTCCTTAAATCATAGAGTCTTGGAAAATATCTCTGAGATCAAGACTTGAAGAAGTGGTATGACTTGCATTCTTCTCATACTCAATTATATCCACTACTATGAAGAATATTTAGAGTAGAGGTAACACATACTGCACCTTGGAGTTCAAGGTATAGTAATGCTTTTCATAGAACTCAGATGAGGAAATGTATGTAGCCAGAGAGAAGTAGGAAACTGTAGTAACATCAGAACAGCTGCAGAGCTGAATATCAATAACAATTCTGGGCTTCAATTCTTTGTGGCAGTTAGTGATGGTTTTATCAGCATTTTTAGCATTATTATGGATTTATATCTCCGTATCACCAGGATATTCACAGCAGGAGGAATAGAAAAGGAGTTAGATTCATAACCAGACATGTATTTAATTTACCTTTTACCTTGGATCAAAGCAGTAAGGAGTTTCAATCAACTTGCTCCATATGGTAGGTGAAAAGAATGTTTTTATGACAGTATCAAATTATGAGTTCACAGTTATTTTAACCTACACAGAGTTAGTCCTGCTGTTAAATGCACTGAATTTATTTCTTTGTTTCTTTGGTTTGTGCTTTTTTTTTTTCCCCAGAGTTTTGCTAAGATCTCAAAGTACTCTTAAATATTTTTTGTTTCATTACAGTCTCTGTCACCCTGCTTCTGTAAAGCAAAACACTTCTAATGCCTTTTGTTGCCACACTTACCACTTTTATTCACTCAATAATGATTTTATTTTTTAAAAAATTCTTTAAAATTCTCGCACATTATTTTTATATCTGTGATGGATTGGGAGTTACCCATCCCCCCACTCTTATGAAATCACTCAGGCTAGACTCGGCTGGCTGGAAGTTAAGGAATGAAGCTTTATATTCACAGCTTAGCACAGTATACAAGCAGCTATTTACAATGTATTACAAATATATACAGCTATATACAGAAATATACAGGTAAAAAGTATTACAGAAACACAACACCCCTCCCAGAAATCAGAATCCACAGAAGAGGCTCCCAGCCACACTTTCACCTTCTTCCCACCCCTCTACCTTATCCCAGTGTCTGCCTTACATGCAAGGTGAGTTTGGAGGATTCTCTCTGTAGTTCTGTGTCTCCACATGACTTGTCTTTCCAAACCAAAATTGGTGTTAGGTGCAGTTGCATGTGGAACTGGATAGATTTGCAGCCATCCAGTGCTGGCCTCTACCATCGTTAGCACATACTGCTTGCCAGAACGAGATGGAGGTAAAGTGATGTAGTCAATCTGCCAGGCTTCACCATACTTGTACTTTGACCATCTCTCACCATACCATAAGGGCTTGATTCGCTTAGCCTACTTAATAGCAGCACAAATGTCACAGTCGTGTATGACTTGGGTGATAGCATTCATGGATAAGTCAATTGACCTATCACATGCCCATTGGTAGTTTGCATCTCTACCTTGATGTTGGAACAAATCATGGGCCCACTGAGCTAAGAACAATTCACCTCGGTGTTTCCAATCAAGGTCAAGATCAGAGCTTGTATCAACTTGAGAAATTTTAGCAGCTCAATCTGCCTGCTGGTTGTGTTGATGTTCCTCAGTATCTCTGCTCTTAGGCATGTGTGCGTCTACATGCCGCAACTTTGCTGGAATTCTCTCCAGCCGTGCATCAATGTCCTGCCATAGATCAGCACACCAAACAGGATTTCCTTTCCTCTGCCAACCATTCTTTTTTCCAGTCTTTTGGCTAGAGCATTGGCTACCATCCACGAGTTGGTGTAGAGGTAAAGGATAGGCCAATTCTCATGTTCAGCCAAATCAAGAGCAAGTTGGGCAGCTTTTACCTCAGCAAACTGACTGGATTATCCTTCTCCATCTCTTGCTTCGGTAACTCTCCTGGTAGGACTCCAGACTGCTGACTTCCATATTCGCTTGTTCCCAATAAGATGACAGGAACCATCTGTGAACAAAGCATAGATCTTGTCCTGAGCAGAGAGATAACCAGCACGAGTTATTCTGCCCTCTGGAGGTTTGCTACAGTCTGTGCCTTCCGGCCAATTTGTCATCACCTCCACCAGACCAGGGTGATTGAGATTCCCCATTCATGCTTGTTGGGTTATCAAAGCCATCCCCTTAGACCAGGTTGCATCTGTGGCATGATGTGGTGATGAACCTTTGCTTTTGAACATCCAGTTTAGGACTGGCAATCTAGGAACTAAAAGCAATTCTGACTGAATTCAAATCACTTCAGAAGCTGCTTTCAATTCTTCATAGGCTTCTAGAATTTCTTTCACTGCTGGAGTGTAATTTGCCTCTGAACTTCTGTAGCTACAACCCCAGAAACCAAGTGGATGACTGTGAGAGTCTAAATTCTCTCTCTCGTTAATCAATGAAGATAAAGATTGCATCGTCTCTCCTTAATCAACAAAGATAAAGAAGATTGCATCATCTCTCCTTAATCTTGTTACTTCTGGGACTCAGACTGGGTGCTTGGCCAAAGCTCAGGGATGCAAATCAACAGACAACACCTTCAAAACTCCTGGACCTCACCCTGGCTGGAATGCCCAGGAGGCCTACATCTTATCTCAGCTACCTCCAAGGTTTATGTGTATGCAGGGTGTGGACAGCTGCAGCCCGGGAGGGGGCAGAGGCCCTCTCCCCGGTGGCACCAGACCCCTGTGAATGCATGATAATGCCCTGGAGACCTGCAGCTGGACACTGATCAGAAAACTATAAAAAGGCAGGAGAAATGCCTGCCAGAGTGTGGCATTCCCACCAGACCATGAGTGGCATGCCTAGCAGACTAAGTGTGGTATTCCCAGCGGACCACCAGTGGCATCTCCATCGGACCACCGAGGGCAGACCATCACCAGACCACCAGAGCTGCACCACACCTGAAGAACCTCTGACAGACTCCACAGAAGATCATCCCTGGGCCACGCACCAGTCTCTCTCTCCCCTCCATCTGCGACTGAGGGTAATAGGATCACAGCCTTTTTCCTTCCCTGCTCCCTCTTCTCTTCTCCATCATTCTCTTTATCTTTTTCTCTCCCCCTTCTTCCCTCTCTCCCTCTGTTTTGATCTTTTTCTCTCCCCCTTCTCCCCTTTCTCACTCTGTTCTGATCTTTCTCTCTCCCCCTTCTCCCCTCTCTCCCTCCGTTTTGCCCAACCTTATCCTTTAATAATTAGTTTCATGGTGATATATGGTCTCGTTTCCACCGTAATTTCATAACACGGAATCCATAAGAACTGGTCTAGCTCCTGTGGACAGAGATACTGTTAATCTCTGCTCCTCCGGACCTTGACAATGATCACGTGTCTCATTTGGAGCTCTGCCAAAGGCTCCAAGTTGGACCATTGTCACTGGCAGCCGTGTACAGAATGTTCTTAATGTCCGGACCAGATCGCACAGGTCCCAAGCCCACTGCATGGACTACTTCTCGCTTGATCTGATCAAAGGCTGCTTGTTGTTCAGGTCCCCACTCAAAATTGTTTCTCTTATGAGTCACATCGTGTAGAGGTTTGACAATTTGACTGAATCCAGGAATGTGTAGTGTCCAAAATCCCACTGCACCCATGAAAGATAGAGTGTCCTTATCGGTGGGAACTGCCATGGTGGAGACTTTGTTGATCACATCCTGAGGAATGTGACAGCGACCATCCTGCCACTGCACTCCCAGAAATTGAATTTCTCTGGCAGGTCCTTTGACCTTGTCTCTCTTAATGGCAAAACCTGCTTGCAACCAGTATGTCAAGGACTTTGTTATCTTTCTCAAAGACCTCCTCGGCAGTTTGCCCATGCACAATGATGTCGTCGATGAATTGTTTGTGCTCTGGAGCTTTACCTTTCTCCAGTGTATTGTGGATGACTGAGTGACAGATGGTTGAGCTGTGCTTCCACCCCGGAGGCAAACAGTTGAACTGGTACTGGATTCCTCTCCAGGTGAATGCAAACTGAGGCCTGCACTCCTTTGCTATGGGAATAGAGAAGAAAGCATTAGCAATGCCTATGGTTGCATACCATTCAGCCTCCTTCGATTCCAGCTCGTGCTGGAGTTCCAGCATGTCCGGCACAGCTGCACTCATGGGTGGAGTCACCTCGTTGAGGGCACGGAGGTCTATTGTGAGACACCAGTCTCCATCGCTAGGCTTGCACATAGGCCAGATGGGACTGTTGAAAGATGAATGAGCTTTCTCAATGACAGTCTGACTCTCCAGTTGACAAATCAGCTGATGAATGGGCAACAAAGAGTCATGGTTAGTTCTGTAGTGCCTGTGGTGAACAGTTTGAGTAGCATTTGACACCTCCAGATCCTCTATGTCATGATGTCCCACAGCTGCAGGTTCATCTGAAAGTTCAGATCTAATGGACAATTTCAGTCTCTACAGATGCTATTCAAAAGCCCATTTGTGACCTTTAGGATCTTTGAAACAACCTTGTCCCAAAAAATCAAATCCCAGAATTCAAGGAGCATCAGGACCAGTTACAACAGTATGTTTCTTCCACTCTTTACCAGTTAAACTTATTTCAGCATGCAACTTAGTTAACTCTTGAGATCCACCAGTGATTCCAGAAATAGTGATGGAGTCTGTCTGTTTGCAATTGGATGGTGATAAAGTACACTGAGCACCTGTTTCAACTAAAGCCCTGTATTTCTGAACCTTTGAACTGCCAGGCCGCCTAGTGAATACATTCCAAAAGATTTAGTTTTCTCCACTATCCCTTTCCTCCTCCTGGCTGGAGGCAGGGCACCCCTGATGCTGAACATGGCGTGTGGGGTGTGCACAACGATTAGCATTGGAGAGAGAGAAACTGCAATTATTGGAATAATTGCAGTTGCTCTGGGGAGCTGAAGAAGTGACAGCTACTTTTCTGGCATTGTTGCCTCTGTTTCTGCCACTCTGCAGCTCCCCGATGCTTTTTAAAAGGGCTGAAGTAGGGCATTTGCACCAAGAGCACGGTATCTCACCAGTCAGTTTAGAATTGGTTCTCCTGATTCCCTTCCATTTTCCTTTCTAACTTCCCTGATCTCTTTGAGGGGATCATTGGAATCCTGGATATCATCATCCTCTTCCTCTGGTTGTCTTGATTGTCCTTGAGCTAGAAACAAAACTTTCCTAAGAGCATTCTTAAACTCCTCAAAGGCATCCTTCTTCTTGGCAGCCAATCTCACGTAGCTGCTTTCATCATTGTATTGCATTCTAAGTATATTGATTAAGTCTCTAAGGCTGTATTTCTTCTTTTTTTGTGTGTTCCAGAGGTCCCCTCTCTTGAATCACTGTCTGTCACATTTTATCACTGTCTTGTCTATGTTTGTGTCCTTGTTTTCATAGGCCTCAGTGAACCTATGAGTGAAGTAGAAATCACCATTATTTACTTTTCACAGCCTATAATCTATTTTTTCTCATTAAAATATTCCAGTTAGCCTCAAACTATCTCAGTGTTATGTGGAGAAAAATCTGCAATTGCAATCATCCCAATACTCATAGTTTTGGAAAGCTTATATGAAAAGTATGTAAACAAAAATTATTTGTTTTAATCATTAAGATCTTTCACTGATTTTTCCTCTTGGAAAAAACTTGTCCCATGCTTCATTCTTGTCTGCTGTGTTCTGGTAGGCACAGCAGCACAACACATCTGTTCCCTTGCTCCTTTGCGTACATCCCTCAACAATGGATGCCTCTTCATCAGTAGAAAGTCTATTTACATGGCATGTTCTGTTATGATTTTACTTTAAGAGGCATTTTAGTTTCTTGTGTTTGGTTTGGTTTTGTTTTGGTTGTTGGTTTAGGTTTTTTTTTGTTTGTTTGTTTGTTTTGTGGTGTGTGTTTGTTTATTTAAATGGCTTTGTCAGCCATCTTCAGGTGTTTCCTTGCATTAAATTGTTTAGCTCCCTTGCTCTCAAAGGAAATGTTCTCCTAGTCTGACATGACTGGTGTTTCGTAACAATACAAGCAAGTAGGCAAGGCAGAGGCGTTAATAAAATACTTTCAATATTCTTTTTAATAGGCACGTTATTTTCTCTTGCTCTTCCAACAGCACTTGCAAAATTATTTTGGCTGAAAATGTCTCTGTGTTAAACTATACCTAATAGTTGATCCCATTTTTTGCCTAATATTTGATAATCATTCACTTCCATTTTGTTGATGCACCTTTATCTGCAATATGCACCACCCTTTGGTTTATCATACTACTTCAGAGGTTTTTCAAAGTAATTTTTCTGAAAGAATATATATTGTTTTCATTTTCTGTAGCTTTTTCAACAAATTCAATCTACCTTTGTTTCAAGAAGACGATGTCTTTAAACACTCACATAAGGGATACGTAGCTAAGGAAGTAAGGTAAGCTATGGATAAAATTGCAGTTCCTTAGTGAACTGTAGTTAGTGACAATGCAGGAGACCAGACTCTCTGTTGTTGTATATCTTTCAGTCTTCTTTTGGAGAAAGCTTGGGAGACAGAGATCCACAGCCAGCTTCCCTCTTGTTGTGAGCAGATCTTGCAGTGAGAAAAAGGTCTACCTGTTATACTATTACATGTAAATGATAATTTAGATTCCTCCAGAATTAAGCTAATAATTAAAATTATGAAACATGCAAGCACCCTACAGATGCTCACTTGAAATTCCTGTACCCTCACAGTGGTTTACTGCACATGTTTCATTTAATATCTTCCTACAGTTGACTGCTATGCCTCAGCTAATAAGCGGAAGTCATTAATCTGTAATAGTTTGGTTATGTATGGCTGTTTTTCTAGGCATGTATCCTTTGACTTTTCAGGTCAGATAGGTTAGCCTCACTAGAAGTGGGGGTTTGAAGTGAAATTAAGAATACAGACAAATTTCTACAACATATTCTTGGTGTGACAAGAACAAGTAAAAGTAGTTAGATTATGAGTAAAAGAATATGAAAATAGGCATGCTCAAGGCACTTGAAAAGTCCATTAAATTCTGTTTTTTAAAATTCTAATGATTTTTGATCATATAAAATCAGGCATTTATTTGTCCTCAAGTAAACATATGCAGAGTAGGAAAGTCAGACTTTCAATTTTCAAATGTGAGAGGTCATTCAGAGTATCTGCCTGTTCAGTTGCATCATTACTTACTGTTTCTTTAAATGCATGCCTAACTTTTGTTGTATCCAGAGCCATCACCACTCTTATAGCTGGAGGCAAAGATCCACTGTTTCTTATACACATTTTGTCTCAGATTGATGTTGGAGCAATTTTATGTTTAGACCCTGAAGAAAAATGTTTTTCTTCTTTGAATTAAAAATGAAATAAAATGGGGCAAATATTCTGAAAAGCTCTTTGAGGAGAGAAAAAACCCAATCCTTTCTTTCAACACTGAATTCCTAAATCTTTTCTATACCCCTCTCAAGCCTTGATAAGCCAAAAAGGATTAGAAGCAGTTTACATCAGCAAGGTGATAGCAAGCATGGCCTCAGCTGCAGTGTTCTACATGGGCTCCCTTGTTCTCTCTCATCAAATGAGTTACTTCAGTAAATACCATTTTGGTGAAATTTAGTGAGAAATAGCAAACTTGATGCCTCTGTAACAGCTTTGAAGGACAAATCGAATTGTCCCTGCACTAATCTAAATAATGGAAGGCTGAGCTTGTGTTGAGCATGAAGTTATTTGATTAACAGATCACTTGTAGTGGAAAAGCACAAGGATTTCTTCAATGGCTTTCTGTAGCACAAACGAGATAGAATCATAGAATTGTTTTGGTTGGAAAAGACCTCTGGGATAATTGAGTCCAACTGTCAGCCTAACACCACACTGGACAAAAAAACATGTCTTGAACTGATATATTGCCAAGGGTCAGAAATACTGTTGACAATAGCAAGTAAAGTACAGACCTTCTGCAGGAGACAAAGATTTATAAGGATTGCAAAGATGCTTCCAGGTTCTTCCATATTAATAATATCAGAACTTTCAGGATGACCAGCCAGGCATGGAGAAATAGCCACATCTCCCTAAAAATTCCTATACTGCAGGGCAGAAAATATGAAAATGGGAGCTGTCTGATTTTCCTGTCTCTCCTTGTATTCTCAAAGCAT
This sequence comes from Pogoniulus pusillus, assembly GCF_015220805.1. Classification (NCBI taxonomy): domain Eukaryota; kingdom Metazoa; phylum Chordata; class Aves; order Piciformes; family Lybiidae; genus Pogoniulus; species Pogoniulus pusillus. The sequence goes on along the minus strand of NC_087270.1, from coordinate 249,093 downwards.
CTTAATTCCATATTATTCCGCAACTTTAACTGTGTTTTCTCCACTTTGAACATGGCATCTACTCATGCAAAAGACCTACAGAGTAATTGGGTTAATTTACTACCTGAAATTCATGCAGTTGTCTCTTATTCACCATGTACAGTCAAAAATGGGGCTATTTTGAACTTTAGAATAAGAGACAAGTGTGTTGGAATGACATACCTTTTAGTTGCAAATACTTTTTTGGTGATAAAACAATATTTGTGCTGCAGCATGTCATTACAGTCAGAAAGACAAAACTTGAGTCGAACCATCTTGGCAATGAACGAACTGCATTCACAATACTCTTGTTTGTGTAACACAAAGATATATCAAAATACATATAAGTACTCCAATTCTCCCCTTACACATAGGCAACTTGTTTCTGCTAAATTGCTTCTCTTCATGCCATGCAATGTCAGTAATAAAGTTCAGAACTGTATCTTTTCCTCCATAAATGGTCAGTTAGGCCACCCATACTCAGAAGTAATTTTGAATGTTAATTCAGTGGTGGGAAAGAAAATTATATTTAAACTATAAAAATACTCTCTCAAATTAAAAACTTGGGATGTACCGCAATGAAGGGACAGGGCAATGACTTGAGGCAAGCCAAAATTCCACTTTATTAGAAAAATAGGCAGGTATATATTGTCTCAGAAAGGCTGGCAGGTTAATCACTGATTGGTTAGAATTACAGTAAAAAAGTTAGTATCTATTACATGATTGGCTAACACTCTGCTCAGGCAAAAGACGCTGTTTCTACTTTCTTCGTTACTTTCACTGCTCCTTGATATATGTTGCTATGCAACTATCTGAGCAGTCCTGACCGCAGGATCCTACTTATCTTTCTTTTCTGAAGTCTGTCTGACCCACACATTGCATGCCCAAGGTCTATGCTGTATTTGTTTTGTCTCGAGCAACTGTTCCTTGCTAACAAACCATTCCCCTATTCCTGCAGGGATATAAACAGGAAAAAACAAAACAGTGAACTCCACTGGAATAATATAGATCCAGGCACTTGGGAATATGCCAGACGCATCCTAGTAAGCTGTTCTGCAGGCTACAGTTGCCATTGTACAGAATTACATATATGTGAAGGGCAGGAAAAAAGATGTATGGAAAAAATCCTTACCCAGCATGAGCAATAATACTACTCAGTTACTAAGTAACAGAGTTCCTATCTGTGATGGTTTGGGGGTTACCCCGCCCCTCCCACACTTTGTATTTGCCCCAGCTAACTCAGATGGACCCTGGGAATATAGATGAAGCAATTTATTTACAGCTAGCAGAATTTACAAGCAGCTATTTACAATATATACAGTTATATACAATTATATACAGAAATATACAAAGGATAAACAATACAGAAGCACAACTCCCCTCCCAGAAACCTGAGTCCCCAGGAGGGGCTCTCAAACCACCCCAACACCTCCCCCCGGCCCTCTCAACCTTACCCCAGTTCTCAGGAAGAAAAAGAGGTGCAGCCAAGAGGTTAGGGAGCAAGGTTAGTAGGAGCAGGGTTAATGAGATGTGACCAGGTCTAAGGCAAAAGCAAGAGTGAGAAACAAAACGGAGAAAAAGTCTTTCTTCTTCCCAGAGTTCTCAGTGTGACTGTGAGAGAAGTAGACACAATTGTTTTTCATTTCACTGCCCGTTATCTAGTTCTGTTACCAAAACATTCTAGCTTGCTTCAAACTAGCACAATCCACCCCTTGTCTACTTCGCTCAGAGTATCGCTGAGAATTATCCAATCTAATCTAAACCAATATTTACACTAAAACAATATATACAATTCAGTTCACACTTCAATCAGATGTAGGTGATTCAAAAGCTCAGAACAGGGACTCCCAGGTGATGTTGGGTTCGTGCTCACATACTGTAGATTCTATTGTAGATTATCTCAGTGTTGGGCGCCGATGCTACCTAGAACAGAAAACTCCTAACAACTTGAATTTAAACTCTCTCAGCTCAGGTTAGATTTCTCTGTGGAATACACTGGATTTCACCATTCTCCTGCATTACCCAGTATGTATGACCAGGACCTTCAGCAGAAACCACCCCTCGGACAGGTTTCCCTTCGCCCGAAGGAGAAAATACCCAAACAGTTTTCCCTAACAGATTCTTTTCATGTACAACAGGAACTTTATCACCGTCTACTGTTTGGACCAAATCTGATTGTGCAGGTCCTGCTCTGTTTACTGAACCTCTACTATTTACCAACCAGGTAGCTTGTGCTAAATGTTTGTCCCAGTTTTTCAGAGTTCCACCCCCCATGGCTTTTAGGGTGGTTTTCAGCAAACCATTGTAGCGTTCAATCTTCCCTGAAGCTGGTGCATAGTAGGGTATGTGATAGATCCATTCAATACCATGCTCTTTGGCCCAGTTTTTCACAAGATTGTTCTTGAAATGAGTACCATTGTCTGACTCGATTCTCTCTGGAGTTCCATGTCTCCACAAGATTTGTCTCTCCAAACCAACAATGGTGTTACGTGCAGTAGCATGTGGAACTGGATAGGTTTCCAACCATCCAGTGCTGGCTTCTACCATCGTTAGCACATACTGCTTGCCAGAATGAGATCGAGGTAAAGTGATGTAGTCAATCTGCCAGGCTTCACCATACTTGTACTTTGACCATCTCTCACCATACCATAAGGGCTTGATTCGCTTAGCCTGCTTAATAGCAGCACAAATGTCACAGTCATAGATGACTTGGGTGATAGCGTCCATGGACAAGTCAATTGACCTATCACGAGCCCATCGGTATGTTCCATCTCTGCCTTGATGTCCAGATGAGTCATGGGCCCACCGAGCTAAGAACAGCTCACCTCGGTGTTTCCAATCAAGGTCAATGTCAAGTTCAGAGTTGGTATCAGATTGAGCAATCTTAGCAGCTTGATCTGCCTTCTGATTATGTTGATGTTCCTCAGTTGCTCTGCTCTTAGGCATGTGTGCATCTACGTGCCGCACCTTCACTGGAGTTCTCTCCAGCCGTGCATCAATGTCCTGCCATAGATCAGCACACCAAATAGGCTTTCCTTTCCTCTGCCAACCGTTCTTCTTCCAGTCCTTCAGCCAACCCCATAGAGCATTGGCTACCATCCACGAGTCGGTGTAGAGGTAAAGGATAGGCCAATTCTCACGTTCAGCCACATCAAGAGCAAGTTGAACAGCTTTTACCTCAGCGAACTGACTGGATTCTCCTTCTCCATCTTTCGTTTCGGTAACTCTCCTGGTTGGACTCCAAACCGCTGACTTCCATCTTCGCTTGTTCCCAACAAGACGACAGGAACCGTCTGTGAACAAAGCATAGTTCTTTTCCTCATCAGAGAGATCACCATAGGGAGGAGCTTCCTCAGCACGAGTTATTTTCTCCTCTGGAGGTTTGGAACAGTCTGTGCCTTCCGGCCAGTTGGTGATCACCTCCACCAGACCAGGTCGGTCAAGATTACCCATTCGTGCTCGTTGGGTTATCAAAGCCATCCATTTAGACCAGGTTGCATCTGTGGCATGATGTGGTGATGAACCTTTGCCCTTGAACATCCAGTTTAGAACTGGCAGTCTAGGAGCTAAAAGCAATTGTGACTCAGTTCCAATCACTTCAGAAGCTGCTTTCACTCCTTCATAGGCTGCTAGAATCTCTTTCTCAGTTGCAGTGTAATTTGTCTCTGAACCTCTGTAACAGCGTCCCCAGAAACCAAGTGGACGACCACGTGTCTCATTTGGAGCTCTCTGCCAAAGACTCCAAGTTGGACCATTGTCACTGGCAGCCGTGTACAGAATGTTTTTAATGTCCGGACCAGATCTCACAGGTCCCAAGCCCACTGCATGGACTATTTCTCGTTTGATTTGATCAAAGGCTGCTTGTTGTTCAGGTCCCCACTCGAAATTGTTTCTCTTACGAGTCACATCGTGCAGAGGTTTGACAATCTGACTGAAACCAGGAATGTGTAGTCTCCAAAATCCCACCACACCAAGGAAAGAAAGTGTGTCCTTCTTACTGGTGGGAACAGCCATGGTAGAGACTTTGTTGATCACATCCTGAGGAATGTAACGGCGACCATCCTGCCACCGCACTCCCAGAAACTGAATTTCTCTGGCAGGTCCTTTGACCTTGTCTCTCTTAATGGCAAAACCTGCTTGCAACAGAATGTCAATGATTTTGTTACCTTTCTCGAAGACTTCCTTAGCAGTTTGGCCCCACACAATGATGTCGTCAATGTACTGGATGTGCTCTGGAGCTTTACCTTTCTCCAGTGCATTGTGGATGACTGAGTGACAGATGGTTGAGCTGTGCTTCCACCCCTGAGGCAAACGATTGAACTGGTACTGGATTCCTCTCCAGGTGAATGCAAACTGAGGCCTGCACTCCTTTGCTATGGGAATAGAGAAGAAAGCATTAGCAATGTCTATGGTTGCATACCAATTAGCCTCCTTCGATTCCAGCTCGTACTGGAGTTCCAGCATGTCCGGCACAGCTGCACTCATGGGTGGCGTCACCTCGTTGAGGGCACGAAAGTCAACTGTCAGTCTCCAGTCGCCCGTAGGTTTACGCACAGGCCAGATGGGACTGTTGAAAGGTGAATGAGCTTTCTCGATGACAGCCTGACTCTCCAGTTGACGAATCAGCTGATGAATGGGCAACAAAGAGTCACGGTTAGTTCTGTACTGCCTATGATGAACAGTTTGAGTTGCAATTGGCACTTCCAGGTCCTCTATGTCATAATGTCCCACAACTGCAGATTCATCAGAAAGTTCAGGTCTAACAGACAATTTCAATTTATCATCCTCAATCTCTACAGATGCTATTCCAAAAGCCCATTTATGACCCTTAGGATCTTTGAAACAACCTTGTCTCAAAAAGTCAATTCCCAAAATGCAAGGCGCATCAGGACCAGTTACAATAGTATGTGTCTTCCACTCTTTACCAGTTAAACTGATCTCAGCCTGTACCTTAGTTAACTCTTGAGATCCACCAGTGATTCCAAAGATAGAAATGGACTCTGTCCCTTTGCAATTTGATGGCAATAAAGTACACTGAGCACCTGTGTCAACTAAAGCCCTGTATTTCCGAACTCTTGAACTGCCAGGCCACCTAATGAATACATTCCAATAGATTCGGTTCTCTCCACTATCCCTTTCCTCCTCCTGGCTGGAGGCAGGGCACCCCTAATGCTGAACATGGCATGTGGGGTGTACACAATGATGGGTGTTGTTGTGAGAGGAACTGCAACTGTTGGAACAATTGCAGTTGCTCTCGGGAGCTGAAGAAGTGACAGCTACTTTCCTGGCATTATTGCCTCTGTTTCTGCCACTCTGCAGATCCCTGACCCTCTTTGAAAGAGCTGAAGTAGGTTTACCATCCCATTTGTTCATGTTCTCCCCATATGTGTCACGCAGAAGTATCCACAGTGACGCACGTGATTGCTGCTGTCTAGGTGGAATTTGTCTCCTCCTAGGCTGGAATTGCCTTGCAGGAGGTGGGCGTCTGTTCCTGACTGCAGAAACATGCACCCATTCAGATGATGCAGGAACGGTGTCTTTTACCAGATTGGTAATGTTTTTAAGATCCTCCTTCAGTTCTTTCATGGTAACTTTAAAACCATCTTTAAGCTCGGTAGTCATAGTCTTTATGGCACAGATTATACCAGAATGTGACAAGCTATCCTCTATCTGCCTGAGCTGATCAGTGAACTCACCAACAGTGAATGACCTTCCATTATCACTCCTTGCTAGAAACTTACTGGCCAAGATGTTAGCATAGGATGAAGGAGCAAGCTTAATCAGCTTCTTCATGAGACCTGTTCCCAAAGGAATATCGTCAGGCTCATGAATACCATGATCTCCATAAAGCACTTCCTTCACAACAAACTCCTTCAGAAGCTTAATTCCCTGCTCAACGGTGTTCCACTTCTTGGCAGCCCATGGCAAATCATCTCGGGAAGGATATCTCATAGCCACAGCCAACAAAAGGCGTGTCCACAAGCTAACCCTACCAAGAGGACTTGCCAGATGTTTGTCCACTCCACTCTCCTTAGTGAGTGGTCCCAGCTGCTTGGCAGACTTGTCTCCTACCTGCAGGGCATTAGCACCAATGCCACGGCATCTCACTAGCCAGCTTAGGATTGGCTCACCTGATTCCCTTGTGTATTCCTTCCTAACTTCCCTGACCTCTCTGAGTGGATCCTTGGAACCCTGGATGTCATCTTCCTCCTCCTCTTCCTGTTGTTCTGGTGGTGCCGGGCCTAACACAATCTTCCTCATAGCATTCCTAAACTCATTGGAACCATCCTCTCTCCTGGCAGCCAACCTCCCAGCTCTCCTCTCACTTGAGTATTGTTGTCTCAGCACATCTACAAGGTCTCGCAGACTAACTGCCTCCTCCTCCTCTTCTTGCTGCTGATCACCAGAGGTCCCCTGTCTTACATCCTCCTGCGAACCACTCTTTGTCTTAGCTTTTGCCTTAGCAGGTGCCAGAAGGGCCTGAGCAGCAACAGACTTGGATGTGTCTGCTGGAGGATTTGAATCTTTAGGAGTCTGACTTGGTGGGTTTGAATCCTTAGGGGTCTGACTTGGAGCATTTGAATTATTGGAGGTCTGACTTGGAACTTGTGAGTTCAAATCTGCCTTGCTTTTAACAGGAGGATTTTGGTTCTGGTCTGCTGGCTGGGGGTTTGAATTAGCTGAGCTGGTGTCATTAGGATTTGGACTGACTGGGCTAGCGTTACCAGCACTAGTGGGATTGTTTGCCTGTCCTCCTGGGATGCCTGCCAACCCTGACTTGTTTTGATTGTTGCTAGGAATATTCTGATTTTGGGTACCTGCCTGTGCTCCTGAGGCTCCTACCAAACTCTGCCCGTTATTGTTATTGTTTTTGTTATCATTGTTTACGTTATTGGCGGGAACACTGGCTGTGTTCCCAGCACTTGGAGAAGGAGGGGCAGAGGCTGGCAAGGGGGAAGCCGATGACTGTGTTCCTTTGTTTTGCTGTGAAAGAGACTGCTTCTGAGACACAGAATTTTTCCTAGCTCTTACAGAAACTGGTTTTGAATTTTTCACCAATAATGCCAAAATTAATATGAATATTAAAATCATGAGGCAAATATTAAAAACTGTGAGAAGAAAAACAGTTTTACACGAGCATGTACCTATACAAACAGTTGGAATTCCTGTCTTAGGCTGAATAACTCTCATTAGAGCCATATTTAAAGCAGAATTTCCATTGCTTGTCACATTATTAACCAGAGCTCCTGTAATGTCCTTGGTAATATTCTCAGAGATATTAAAACCAGCATAACCAAGAATAAAATCACCCCAGCTCCAGAACATATCTGAAACCTTAGCTTTAGCCTTATTATAAGCCAGATCAATGAAATAAGCAACAATTTGACCTTTTAACCAACTAAATGCCAAGAAAACAAAACCAGACCAGAGCAATGCACCAACCAAATAGAATAGCTGCTTGATTAGCTTCATCTTAATTCCCAGAGCTAATTTCCACTGACTCCAAAATATCTAGCCCCACGTTGGGAAAGCCAATTAAAAATGTGATGGTTTGGGGGTTACCCCGCCCCTCCCACACTTTGTATTTGCCCCAGCTAACTCAGATGGACCCTGGGAATATAGATGAAGCAATTTATTTACAGCTAGCAGAATTTACAAGCAGCTATTTACAATATATACAGTTATATACAATTATATACAGAAATATACAAAGGATAAACAATACAGAAGCACAACTCCCCTCCCAGAAACCTGAGTCCCCAGGAGGGGCTCTCAAACCACCCCAACACCTCCCCCCGGCCCTCTCAACCTTACCCCAGTTCTCAGGAAGAAAAAGAGGTGCAGCCAAGAGGTTAGGGAGCAAGGTTAGTAGGAGCAGGGTTAATGAGATGTGACCAGGTCTAAGGCAAAAGCAAGAGTGAGAAACAAAACGGAGAAAAAGTCTTTCTTCTTCCCAGAGTTCTCAGTGTGACTGTGAGAGAAGTAGACACAATTGTTTTTCATTTCACTGCCCGTTATCTAGTTCTGTTACCAAAACATTCTAGCTTGCTTCAAACTAGCACACTATCAGTGACAGTGAAAACTTGTTTGTTTTAGGGTTTTGGGTTTGCTTTTTTGTTTTCCTTTTATGCTAGCGAGTGATTTTGCAAATGTTAAGTACTTTCTGTATCTCTTCTTGAAGCATGTAAGTGTATATCTCACTGTTCTATTTCCCATGCCTTTTGGGGAGCATTATTAACATTGTCTCAGAGAAAGAAATTCCATTCTTGAAGAGGTCAGATCGCTGTTTGGCACTTTTCTCATCTCCTCCCTTTGTGTTCACTCATCCCACAGCATGTGCCTGTTCACTAGGCAAATTTCTGCTGTTTATTGTGTTTTTTCACCTCTACCAAAATACTTGGATTGTTGTTTTTTTTTAATTTCTGATCTAGTGCCTGTTCTCTCTGAAAATCAAATGTTATCTTCTGACAATCAATTTGTTCAAAATTTCTTTTTTCCAACCCGTATTTTGGAGCTCCTAAATCTTTCATGATAAGAGCTTAACCCTTTTTTAGAACCGTCTGATAGTTCACTGTATTGACAATACAAAATGGCATTTTCTTCAAAATTTTACTTTCAAATAACATCACCTGGTATACAACAAGGATTGACAATTTATGCTAGTTGCATTATATTAATTCTACTACATTAAAAATTGATATTTATTAAGTTGTGATTATAGCAACAAAAAAGAAGCATAGCAATTTATGATGACAAATGCTGATATCTGTATTTCTCTTTATATCCACTTCAAAATTCAAAAAAATTAATGAAATGTATTCAATAATATTGACATTTTTCATTTTTATTCAAGATTTTTTTTCATATTTAATAGTTTATTAGTCTAATGCTAGTCCTCTTTCAATGGAGACATGACAAATGCCTTTGGTTGGTAAGCATAGCATTCCATAAATCACTTATGTTTTCAAATTAAGGAAATTTTGAAGCTCTTGGAATATGCTCTGGTTTCACTTAGCTGTTAAAAAGTGGGGAGAAGACATTATTCTTTGTGAAAGTGGTAGGCAGGAGGAAAAGCAGAATGACCTTTCCCTATTTGAAAGAAAGAGTTCCTATGTATCCTGGGAAATGGTATTAATAGCATTCCCACACATGCTCTTATATAAACCAGGAATTTCTATATCAAATACCACAGTAAATTTGTCCACTGTGGGTTGGCAACACCATTAGTAATACAGCCACATGCTGCAGTTTGGGGAATTTCCATCCCAAAATGATTGCTTTGGTCATGCATCCATTGTTTCTCCCCTCCATCGTGAGAAATTGTGTACAAAGTACAAGACTATTACTACTTCTTGGTGAAGACTTGCCAAAATGCATTATGGATGTGAAATGTGGAGGGTTTTAATGACATTAATACTGTATAATGTGTGTAAGTGTCACCAGCAATGACTTGTAGAGTTGCTTCCTCTTCTGATCAGCAACTCCCATACAGCTGCTTGCTGTATACTGTTGTTCATTGGGAAAAGTGTGTACTTCAGATAGTCTTCACAGAATCACAGAATGTTAGTGGTTAGAAGAGACCTTGAAAGATCATCTAATACAATCTCTCTGCCAGAGCAGGATGACCTAGAGTAGATCACAGAGGAATGCCTCTAGGAAGATCTTAAATATCTTCCAGAGAAGGAGATTCCACAACTCCCCTGGGCAGCCCATTCTTTTTAATGTCTTCTTTTTCTCACCCAAACAAGAAAAAGATAGGTGAATATCCAGTGAACTCTTTATAGGAAATGTTCTAGACCATTTGCAGAAATTACTTTGAAAGTAGAATTCCCAAGAACTCAGGGCTTATAGGATTACATCATCAGTGGTGACATTAATGCTCAGGTTTTCCTATCTAATTTTCATTTGTTCTTATTTCCACCTTGTAAAACTTTCTTTGTTGAAAAGGAAAAAAATATATTTTCTATAAGAATTGACATGTGTTTTGAAAGGTCATGTATACCAAAATCTCTGGCACAGAAAAAACATCAAAGTGAGCTACACCAGATAATTACCACAAGATTTTCAGTTTGAAAGCCTTAAACAACATAAATGGAGAAGGTTTTGTTTGTTTGTTTTTTAAGAAGGAAAACCTTTTGGTTATTACACTCTACTGTAGCAAATAACTACAACTTATTAAATGTTTCCTTACAGTTCATTAGCTTTGTCCTAAAAACTTTTCATCAGTTCATAATAATGCCAGACCTAAATAGATATCAAAATTCTATGGAGACACATAGAGACTGTTTGAATGTTTTTGTCTTGACCATGTGGCAATTAAATATTTGTTGCGTTTATAGAATCATAGAATTGTTTCAGTTAGAAAATATGTTTAAGATAATCAAGCCCAACCTTTAACTCTACATAGTCTGCTGCTAAGCCGTGTCTCTCAGCACCACATTTGTGTGTCTTTGAAACACTTTCATGGATGAGAGTTCAACCACCTCCCTGTGGAGCCTGTTCCAGTCTGTTAGAACCCTTTCAGTCGAGAAGTCTCTTCTAGTATCAAACCTAAACCTCTTCTTGTGCATTTTGTTAGTTTCACTTGTTAATAGCAAGAAGAGACCAACAGCTACTTGGCTCCAATATCTTTTGAGGGAGTTGTAGAGAGTCTTCTTTCCTCCATGCTAAACAACCCCAGTTCCCTCAGCCGCTTCTCAGAAGATCTGTTCTCCAGATCTGATCTCCAGATCTGATCTCCAGAAATGAGAAATGAGAAAAACTAACTTTCTTTGAATTTCTGCATATTGGAAGTTTCTTTCTATTTTAGTAGTAGGTTGTACCAAGGGCCAAAATATTGTACAAAACTGTAATGCCATAAGTCTGATCATCTTTCACGTCTAAATGTGCTTTGTTAAACATTTAATGTATTTCAGTTGGCACATTAAAAATGGCATCTGAAATGCAGTACTTTTTGTATGTGTAGCTTTCGGGTTTTGTGGGGGTGGATATGTCTTGGGGTGTGTTTTTTGTTTTGGTTTGGGGTTTGTTTCTTTTGGGATTTTTCTGTTGTCATTGGGGGGCCTTTGGTTGGTTTTATTTGTCTGTTTTGGGTTTCTTTGTTGTAAATGCTGCCTTGCAACATGTGCATGATTGTATATTTACATAGGGTAAAACTACTGTAATTTTTTCTGTTCAGTTCAGGAAGCCAAAAAGGGATTTAATAAGCAGTAAAGATTAAACTAGGAAGTAATATAAAGGCAGAGTGTATATATTTTGCACTTTAAAATAACCTTTTGTAATAATCATATAGTATGCTGTAATTCCATTTTCTAGGGATATTCTTGATATTGTCACAGTGTTGTCTTTACATCTAGATATGACTTGTTTGTATATGCACACACTTCAAAGGTGATTTCTATAATGGAAGATGCAAAATCTTTGTCACTTTTATTGATATCATACTTGAAAAATACCATTTTTAAATATAAATTATGAATGTACAGTTGTATATTAGAAAATCAAATATTGTCACAATGAAGAGGTGCACTTTAAAAATGTAAGGGTGTTTTTCTCCAAGAGTGTTATTTTGTATAGATGTTTTGGAATAAATAATTTATTGCTCGTTGTAGTGGTGGGTTTTTTTCTTATTTATGAAATAATTATAAGGGATTTCTTAGCAGCTACATGAGATTTCTATCTTATCATCAATGTTGTGGTGGGTTTCTTTTTAAAGTGAAAATTTTGTAATCAGGAAAGAGCTTAGTCACACTTCATCTTCCACTTAATAATTCATCATTGCCTTGATTTAGTTCCTCTGATGAAGCCTATGAGTGATCATAATGCAGCCCACAGTCCTCCTCATGACTGACTAGGGGACCTGGCTACAGCATCTTTCAGCCATGAAGACCTGTTTTGGCCATGTAAGTCAAGGTATGGAGATTGGGATACATAAGAAGCATTTCTAGTCTTGGACAAGACGGAGCCAGGCTCTGGCCTTTGTCTATAATCTGGAATAAGGAAGTAGAAGCACTTCTGCTTCCCACATTTTAAATGCAGCCAACTGAAATGGTAGAATCATGGAACTGTTTCAGTTGGAAAAGGTCTTTATGATCATCAAGTCCAACCGTTATTGAACTCTACCATGTTTGGTGCTAAATCATGTCCCTCAGTGCCCTGTCTCTGTTTAAATTCCAAACAACTCCAGGGATGAGGATTCAGCCACCATCCTGGGAATCCTGTTTTACTCTTTGAATACATTTTCAGTCAATAAGTTTTTTCTAATACCCAACCTAAACCTCCCATGGTGCAACTCATCCTATCTATTTCTAGTTACTAGGGAAAAGAGACCTCCTTTCAGGGCATGGGAGACCAATGAGGTCTCCCGTCAGCCTCCTTTTCTCTGGACTAAACAACCCCATCTCTCTCAGCAGCTCCTCACTAGACCTGTTCTCCAGACCCTCTACCAGCTTTGCTGCTTTCCTGGACTCACTACATCACTGACACTGAGGGGTATTCTGCCACCTATGCCAATTGTGGCAGAGGGGAGAAATTAATTGATGCAAGATAATATTCTATAAAAATATATAATTTAATAATTTCAATATTCTGAACTCTTGCCATCCCCAACCACTGAATTTTAATATTAAAAGGAACTACACAGTTATGAAATACATTCTAGGATTAATATCAAACCATAACTTATTAATAACTAGCAAACATTCAATCTATTAAACAGAGAGAGGAGTTTCCCCACAGCAAATACTGCTTGGAGTCAATATTCTGCTTGCCCAGCAGGTGGGCTGAAAGCTATTTCTGCTTTATGGCAGGAGGCAACAGAAATTACAGAGGCATGAAAGCATTTAGTCACAAATTCTTAATAATTATCAATCAGCCTCCAGGGCTACGTCACAGCCTATACAAGTGTCTAAACTTCAGGGGAGTCTGCCCGTGAACTTTGAGGCTGGAATCCTTCTGGCTTCAGGGGAAAGGATGAATCTTCCTGGCTTCTGGGGAAAGGACAGTCTCTGACCTTGTTCTACCAGTGAAGGATGCAATCTCTGCCTTTGTCTCCTGGCTTCTTCTGGATGCTTTGTCCAGGGATTCGTAGGCAGGACCTCAGGTTCAGAAGGAGTACGATGCCATGCAGTCTGAGCATGGTCTCATGCTGACCACAGAGGCCGGTTGCGTGCGGACAAGTGGGGTCTGCTCCTGGTAACTCAGTGGCAGTGGCATGCACCAGGCAATAATAAGGCAGCAGGTGTGCAATAGGGTTCATGGCTGCATGGGAGACTGAGCTCTGTAGATACAGGCAGACAATACAGGATCTAGTCCTAATAATGCACCACGGTGAGCACAAGTGTGTGCACCACGGTGAGCACAAGCGTGCACAGCTGTCTGGGAGCCTATGGGAGATTGTCTTTGTGAAGTAGATGCAATGCAGGTGGGCACGCAGGCAGGCATAAACAAAAAGCAGTGCAGGTGAGTCTAAGTGAGATAATGAGATCAAGCGAGCAGGGGAGCACTTTGTTTACCTATGTGCCTCTATTTATCAAATGTGGGCTGAGATTAATGGCCCTTTGGACAATAGAATGACCAATCAGGTTTTGGCAGTTAGCCAACCTTACCATAGTAGGCAAAAGCCACAGGCCTGGACCTCCCAAATATGGGGATAGCACGGGCCTAGCACCCGGCAAACATGAGCTAGGCATGTGGGGGCTTACACAACCACCTTACACAATCAGGGGTCCTGGGAAGGCGAGACTTTATGGCACCAGGTTTGTTATGCCCCTTTGTGTTCGCTTATGTGTTTACCTCTGGTGCGGTCAGAAAAACATGTCCAGGCAGGGCAAAGCACGTGTAAGCCTCTGAGTGTCAGCAGTGCAAGATGGACTGGAAGGGCATGGCAGATACCCGGGAAGCTGCAGGCTCTTTATGCCACTGCTACTTTTTGCCTTGGCATGTGTCAGAGTCCTTTGGTGTAAGCAATATCTTCAGCTGCAGTCTCAGTCTCAAGAGGTTTCTGTGCGTGTGCCTCCTGCTGTGACTGTGCTGCGGTTGAGTGGAGAAGGCAGATCTGCTGAGGAGGACAGAAAAGCACAGATTGGAGTGCAAACTTCTGTAAACTGGTGTGCAGGGCATTCACCTGGGGAGGTGTAATCCTGATCTCTGGTCCTTTTTGCAGAGGAAAATGAGATGTGAGAAAGGTCTCATTTATGTGCAGCTTAAATTGCATTTTGCCGTGACTTACTGGACTTTTTCACTTCCCTGTGGTAGTAAATTGTGCTTTTCATGGCAATAGAGGTAATTTCTTTGTGCTAAAATATATTAACTATTTCAGATGGTTTCTTCTACTTCGTGCTTGGAATTACAGAGCTGAAGTATTTTCTGCAGAATGTAGCTCAAGAGACAAGAAAATTCCTACTGATTAGGAGTGGAAAAAAAGGTGCTTCTTTTTCACTTGCAGAAAAAAAGGTATTTTGACAGTGGGGAATATTAAACTAATTATGTTTCTTCTAAGGATCTTTAATGCTAGTTGCTGTTAGTTGTGAGCTTTCTACCTTTTCCTGAAAAAATGAGTTGTTCTTCAAGGTTCACTTTTATTAAACCAGGTCATAGTCAGGTGTCACTGCAGCCCATCAGATCAAGACTTGTGGTATTGTATCTGACAGTGAAATGGGTAAGCTAATTTTTAAGTACTCAGAGAGAAGTGGTTGTCTTCCCTTTTTTCCTTCTGAGAGTTGGACTTTATTGTTCATATGGAGCTTTGGTTAATGATTCAGATGCAGCTTCTATGCATCTGTAGGAGAAATTTTAATTGATGGTGTCAAAAGTAGAGTAAGAAGAGCCCAAGATGGCTTGTTCAGTGTCTCTGCTACCTGTGAAATTCCCATTGCATTAAATACTTTATTGCCTACTCCACACAGAGGTAGCTGGTCTAAGAATTCATCCTCAGAAGCTGCAAGAAGCTCAGATTTGCAGATCAATCTTTTCTTGTGCTCTCAGCAGCTCCAGGTCCATTCTGCAAACTTACACTAGTCTGATGGTTTGGTAGAGAGCACTGCAAACTAGAAATATTTTACGTAAAGGATATTTGTGTAACTAATATGAAACATTACTTGTTCATGGCTAAATCCGCCAGCTCTAGCAGGAGATGTTCCTGCCCAAGGCAGAGAGGTTGGAACTAGATGATTGTGATGATTTGGGCTCTTACCAGCCCCCCCCCCCCCACTTTTATAACTGCCCCAGCTAACTCAGAAGGGACTCCAGGAATATAAATGAAGCTATTTATTTTACAGCAGCAAATATACAAGCAGCTATTTACAATATATATAGTTATATACAGAAATATACAAAGGATAAACAATACAGAAGCACAACTCCCCTCCCAGAAACCTGAGTCCCTAGGAGGGGCTCTCAAATCACCCCAACACCTCCCCTTGCCCTCTCAACCTTAACCCAGTTCTCAGGAAGAAGAGAGGTGCAGCCAAGAGGTTAGGGAGCAAGGTTAGTGGCAGAAAGGTTAATGAGATGTAGCTTCATCAAAGCCCAGAAGCAAAGTGAGAGACAAAATGGAGAATGCTATCAAATGTTTTCCTTCTTCTTCCCAGAACTCTCAGCAGGACTGTGAGAGAAGTTGGCATCAATTGTTTTCATTTCACTGCCCATTATCTAGTTCTTTTCACCAAAACATTCTAGTTTGCTTCAAACTAGCACAATGATGTAGGTTTAGCAAGATGGACTTTGTAGGGGTAAAATAAGGGAAGAAGGGCATGGAGGAAGGGCATCCTTATATGCAAAAGGGGCAAACTTTTTTCAGTACATTTAACTGAGAATCAGAATGGTGTTCCTTTTCATATGCTTTCACTGACTATACTGAGGTGGGCACAAAGCAGGACAGAAAAATCTCTGAATAAATCTGAGCCAAAGTTTGTAGTGCAAGACACTTCCTGGTAATGCAGCTGAATTGAAAGTGCTTGTAACAACCATAACATTACTGAAAATTGATAGGAAAAGATCAAATCTGGGGGGAAGGATTTCTTGCATGGAATATTTAAATTTTGTCTATTCTCAGAGCTTTTTTGTTGTAATTTGTGCTCTTATCCAATTCACTTTGGAGACTGTGTGCTCACTTTGTGGAAAGGATAAAATAGTTATATCTCAAAGCTTTAGTCAGTGCGGGGAACATTGAGAAATAGTGAAACTTCAGGTTATAAACGAGCCCAGGGTAGAATACAGTGACAAAGAAAAGCTGAGGAAGTAACTGGGAGCTTAAGCAGAAGCTTGTGAGTTAAAAATCATTAGAGCACTTTGTAAGGGTTGCAGTAATAGCCGTGTTGCCTGAATGCAATGGCTTACACAAACAGGTCAGATTAACACTGGCACATGAAGCAGATATTTAAATGAGAGACCACAATTGTAGTTGTACGCATGTTTTGAATCAAAGCATACCAAAACCTTCTTACTGTTCTTCACCAGTTCATTCCTACTTATTTGATTCCCTCAGCAAGATACTTTGCTTGAGAGCTATTGTAGTTGATGAATAAAAGTTGCTCTGAAAATTAGAATACTGCTAGACATAGGATGTTAGTAATAACAATTTTGATGGAGGACCCTTCACGTCTCTATAAGAGGGTCTACATAATTGAGGCACATTGTTCCCATTCCTGTCCAACCTTCTGGCTTCATCTAAAAACCAGCATCTGGCCTTCAGATCTTGGATGCGAATTCCCCTGGCCGAAAAGATATAAGCAAACCTGTCAGTTCACTGTGTAAGGTCAGCCATAAAGTACTGGACACCCAAGAGAAAAGATGAGTACAATGTCTTCTGCACCTTCCTCCTCCTTGAAGCTCCATATTGATATGTACCTGGCATGCTCAGGGCTAAAGGAGCTGTACAGCTGTATGAGGTCATCCATACTGGAATATCCCTAGCTTCATGAACATCTCCTTCCTGGCTCTCAGTGAAACTTTGCTATCCTGAAACCAGGATAAAGCATCTGTTAAACCATTATCCAGACCTGTCACATGAAATACTTTTAAAAAGAATGTTGTGGCACAAGCAGTGAAGTGCAAAAGTCATCACAAACTGTGGTCCCTGTGAGGCTCCAGCCATCTGCTTACTAATTATGTGTACCACAACCTGGCTCTTATAAAGAAAACAAACATTGCTGCTGGCATCTTTGCTCTGCCATATAATTACTGCGACTGGCACAGGCACAATTCCAAAAAAGTTAGTTATGCCTTTTTGTACCCATTCCTATCAACACTTTCAATTTTTTTGTTTGCTTTTTCTTTCCTGGCAGAAAAGGACCTGGGGGTGCTGGTGGATGGCCAGCTGGATATTAGCCACCAGTGTGTTCAGGTGTACAAGAGGGCCAAGAGCATCCTGGCCTGTATCAGGAATAGTGTGTTCAGCAACACAAGGCAAGTGATTGTGCCACTGTACCTGGCACTGGTGAAGCTGCACCTTGAGTTCTGGATTCAGTTTTGGGCCCATCAATACAAGAATGGCATTAATGTGATGAAGTATGTCCAGAGAAGGGCAATGAAGCTGGTGAAGGGTCTGGAGAATAGATCTTCTGAGATGCAGCTGAGGGAACTGGATTTGTTTAGTCTGGAGAAAAGGAAGTTGAGGGGTAACGTTACTGCTTTCTGCAGCAACCTGAAAGGAGGTTGTGGTGAGGTGGAGATGAATATCTCATCTCAGGTAACTAATGATAAGTGGAAAGAGCGTCACATTGTTCCAGGAGAGGTTTGTATTGGATATTAGGAAAAATTTCCTTACTGAAAGAGTGGTTAGCCATTGGAACAGACTGCCCAGGGAGGTGGTAGAGTCATCATCTTTGGAGGTATTCAAAATGTGTGTAGTCATGGAACTTTGGGTCATGGTGGTGTTGGAATGATAGTTGGACTTGATGATCTTAAGGCATTTTTTCCAACTTTGATGATTCCATAATTCTAAAGGATACACCTGCTCTTTCTGCAACCTTCTACCTCATGCTAACCTGCTTGAATCTGCCTTTCCCAGCCTCTACTAATTCCTGTGTCTGACTACATCATATTACCCAAGATGTGCTTGCAGTGTTTTAAGAACTTAGCTAACGTTAAAGTGAACTTCATATGGCAATGGAATATTTAGCATCTTTGCTCACATTACAGTAATGCTGATCAGACAGTTGCTGCTTAGAAGTCAGCTTTTTGATAAGGTAGATTTATTCACTGCCTCAGCAAATGAAGCTGGGTTTCTTTGCCTCATTGGCGGTCTCAAGAGGTGACAGTTAATTCAGAGCAGTCAAGTCATACTCCTCTGGTGGCCAAATGTCTAAGGACACAAGATCTGCACTTGGGGGGGGTGGGGGGCAGGGGGTGAAGCTGAAGATTTAAACTTCTCTGTGCCTCAAGGGGAAGAGAATATGGACATCATTCCTAGATTTATATGTACTAAAAAAAGCTACCCAGTGTCATAATACTATTTTCTTTTATTTGATATCTGAAGATTAGAAACCTATCCATATGAGTTATTAACATGACTTCAGACTCTGCTTAGTAACATCTGCAGATAGAGGACTCATTTCTTATTCACAGTCCTTCAAAGGTATAACATGACATTTGCCACACCCCAAAGGTTCTACTAGTCCTGTTGTATAGTGTCCTTATTTATGGATGGATACCCACACCAAATTGATCAACTATATCCTGTTGTTAGAGCTCTGGGAGGTTCATTCTGCTCTACAAAGTAGCCATCAGCAGAGTCTGGATATGTTATTGGGTCTATTCCACCACACAGTGAAGAGTCTTAGTTGCCTCTGTCTTCTATGCTGGCCACATTCAATCATCTTGAAAAACTGGCTGGAGAGCACCCTTTTTGAACCAAACTACTTTTCTAGTGAAAAACCTTTTGTTACTTTTATACTAGTAAATTAAACTATATCAGGAGATGTTTGGGATATGATTTATGACTATCTCTAAAAAAGTGAAAGTTGCTTCTGTTGTGGAGGGCCTGTAGGCCCGAAGGCAGGCTTGTTTATGCCTGCTCTGCCTGGACATGTCTCTCTGCCTGCACCAGGGGTAAATGAGCACAAAGGGGGCACAACAGACTGGGGCCATAAAGTCAGTTGCCCAGGACACCTGTTAGTGTAAGTCCCTGCACGCCCAGCTCGTGCCTGCCTAGTGCTAGACCCACGTGATTCTCATATTTGGAATCCAGGCCTGCTGCTTTTGCCTAGTATGGAAGGTTTGGCTGACTGCCAACCTGATTGGTCATTCTAGTGGCCAATGAGACCATTAACTCTTGGACCACATTTAATAAATAGGGGTACACAGGCTCATGTGCAGTCTTCCCCACATTACTTGTGGCTCCACCATGTTGCTTGCTTGCCTGCCTGTGTACTTCCTTGCAGCTTTATGCCTGCCTTTATATGATTGCCTGGTGTGCGCCATTGCCACAAGTTGCCAGGAGCAGACCCACTTGTCTGCATTCGATCAGCCTGAGTAGTCAGCATTAGATCCATGCTCAGACTGCACGGAATCCTGCCTCTGCACCTGAGATCCTGCCTACGTACCCCTGGAGAGTGCATCCAGCAGAAATCAGCAGCACAAGGTCAGAGACTGCCATTTCCCCTCATGCTGGAGGATTCCAGCCTTAAAGTCCACAGGCAGAGATGGTGGAGAATTGGACATTTGTATAGGCTGTGACGTAGCCCCGGAGGGTGATTACTGATTAATCCAAATTGTGAGTAAATATTTGAATGCCTCTGTAATTTCTATTATGTCTACCATAAAGAAGAAAACAGCTTTCAGCTCACTCTTGCTGGGCAAATAGTATATGACCCCAAGCGGCATTAAGCCGTGGAGAAAACTCTCTCTGTTAATAGTTTCAATGCATGCTATTTGTTATAATAGTTAATGTTTTTTATATATATATATATATATATATATATATATATATATATTCCCATAATGTCTTCATAACCGTGTAAGAATCCTATTAATATTAATATACAGTGGTTGAAGGTGATGAGAGTTCAGAATATTTTTATATAATATAATCTCACCCCAATTAATTTCTCCCCTCTGCCCCAATTGGCGTACAGGCAGAATATCCCTCTGCGACAGCTTCTGGTATGATTTTTGTCCCAGGCCAGTAAGCAATCTGCTAACCAGTCCCTTGGCATATGAAGAATTAACATTGGCTAATTACTGTTTGTGACAGGCAGTTAAGTTGATGACCATTCCTGAAAAGAAGAAGACCTGAACGTCAAAATGAGGCAAAGTTGCATGGCACAATGCATGGTATGAACTTACAGCACTTTTCTTACAGTAACATAGAGATGTATTTTGAGGACTTCCAGCAATGCAACAAAACAAATTGGAAATTCTTTCTTAGGGGCGTATGTTGTCAGTGTGCTACCAACATTGCTTCCCATCAGAAGACATTTGTCCCAAGAGTTTCTCATTTACACAAGTGTCATTGTTTCTGGTGGGAGCCACAACCCTTTTGGGAGGTAAACAATTCTGCTGTCAGATACCATTGATCTGACTGAAGCACAGATTTGGCTTCCTGTCAGTGAAGAAGGCGTTATCTTGTGCATTAGGGATCAACTTCAGAAATGAAGAAGTGAGGGATACATTGTTAGGAAAAACTTATTTTCTAACAGGGTTTCCCATAGCAATGTGCAAAAATGTCTGTGTGGTTGGTACAGAGGCACTTACAAAACAGACAGCTACCCAAAATGTGGAGTTATTCCAACCAAAGTTGCCCAGCACTCTGACAGACCTAAGCAAGTTACAAGATTGGACGTTGGCAGGAATATAACTACACAATAGAGTTCTAAGTTTGGTAAATACTCCTTTGTAGAAAGGTGACCCAAAATGTGCACACACTTATTCACAATAGGGAAAACCTCCCATGTAAGGGTACCCAGAAAGAAAACATTCACCCAAAGAGGGGAAAGGGCTCAGAGTTTCTTTGAGCATCACCCTGATCCAAGAGGAGAGTACCCATCTGCAGCTGAGCTACGTGGACCTACTCAAATTAGCTCTCTGGCAGGACTCCATTTATACCCTAGTCAACTCTGAGCTGTGATCATAATAATTAGCACACAATAAAGGACTGGGAAAAAGAAATAAAGTTTTAATGGCCATGAAGGCCTAATCTTTATTGGGTTTTTGGCAAGCAAATAGTGTGGTCAGCAGGGCCAAGAAGTGATCAGACCCCTGTACTCAATATTGCTGAGGCCACACCATTTATTTATTTGTTTAATTATTTATTTACTCTCCTTCTGTGTCTTGAACACACTTATTATTTTATTTCAAAATTTATCACTACAGATTTGGCTGCATTAAAAGAACTTTGTTGGATTTGTCATCTACCACACTATCTTTTATTTTTATTTAGATTCAGACACAAATACTTCAGTTCCTTTGCTGTGTCTGTGTAACTGTATGTGCATATACATACATACAAATGCATACACACAGAAATGCTCTTCTCTATTCCTTCAGCTACTTGGTGATTTCTGCTTAACTGTTTACAAAGAACGGATTCTTACCAGTTTTCATTTAAATGCGATGGGGTTTGTTCTTGTTAGCTGCTATTTAATGCTACATGCTTGATAATTCAGAGGTGCCTTTTTCATATGAGTGTCTCAAGATAAAAATAAGAAAGCAGTAACATCTGTTGTTTGTCCAGTCCAAGAGTTTTCTTAAACATACTTTAGCTACAGAATGCTTCAAACTCATCAGGGCATTGAAAATAACAGCTCAAGATTTGTGAAATCTTGATGTGACGTCAAACAGCCAAGTTATTTTTATTGCTCACTCATAAGGCTCACTTGAAGACTAAACGTCCCAGAGAGTAGTTCTGTGCAACCTCTTAATATCCAAGCTCATGAAAAATGTTTCCTTTGACTTCTTCAGATCATTTAATTTACTGATTTGTGGCAGACTAATGGAAATTTGGAGATTAATTCACAAGCATAGTCATTTGCCTGAGTGAATGTGAACTTGGAGTTCAAGAGTATCTCATTAAATTTAAATTGTGTTTTTCAATTAACAAAATGTGTTTATAATGTAGGATGTGTCTAGTGAAAAATCCCTCTAATGACCTGGTGGCCATCTTGAGATTCTTTTTTTACTTGATTTCTCAAATGGGGTCTAGTTTTTCACTGACTCTTTGCTTCCCCTTATGATCTTTCTCCAAATTGAAAATTCTATTCTGAAATGATTTCTCACCATTGCTTTTCTCTTTGAATTAATTGAAAAATCAATTAAAAATGAAAAAAATCAATTTGGAAAGTCAATGCAGCCTTGTGCAGGTCTGATGATGGCACTTAGCTGTGTGTTGTAGTGGACTCACCTGAGGAAGGGATGCCATCCAGAATGATCTTGACAGGCTTGAGAAGTGGACTGGTGCAAACTGCACAAGGTTCAACAAGGCAAAATGCAAGGTTCTTCATCTAGGTTAGGCCAGCCTCAGGAACAAAACCAGACTGAGTGCAAAGCAGGTTGAAAGTAGCCCCAAAGAACAAGACTTGAGTGTACTGATTGATGAGAAGCTCAGCATGACCTGGCAGTGCACTCAACCCAGAAGGCAAATCGTGTTCTAGACTGCATTAAGAGGAGTGCGGCCAGCAGGTGAAGAGATATTCTTCCCCTTTACTCTGTTCTTATAAGACCTCCACCTCAAATTTCTGCTTCCAGTTCTTGTGTCCTTATCATGGGAAGGACATAGAACTGTTGGAGTGAGTCCAGAGGGGAGGGCCACAAGGATGATTCAAGGGCTGGAGTGCCTCTTCTGTGAGGATAAGTTGAGAGAGTTGGAGTTGTCCAGCCCAGAGAAGAGAAGATGTGGGAACCAAGATTTGGCAAGTAATAAGAATGTAAACTGAATTTCAGATAAGAAGAATGGGGGGAGTGGAGGAGCAGGAAAGGGAGGGGGGAATGCAGCAATATCAGAACATCTGCCACAGAAGTGTTTGAAAAGCAGGCTGAAAATCACCTGCAAGAGTGTTACAGGAGTAGGGGTCCAAAACCCTTCTCTTACTTCTTGCTTATAGTAATGATTGCTTATCTGGATGCTCTTAGTTACTATAAGTTAATTATTTTCTGGATTAACTTTAGTTTATTTTCTCTTCTTTTTAGCTATTTGTTAAGCATGTGACAATAATTTCAACACAAAGCTTGAGGAAAATGAAGTAACTTGTCCCCCAATCTATTATTCAGCTTCATAAAAACACCCTGAAATAATATTTGAACTATTTAGTTACTATTGAACTACTTTTCCACTACATGTAAGTATATTTTTTCACTTAATATTTATCCTCTGTGTTAAGGCAGCTATGTATATAATTTAAGCTGAGCTTCGAAGTCTAAACATAAATCACAGAAATTAGTCCTAAAAGACTTTGTATTTTGCATTTGACAAAAAGCCACAACTGTTGCTGAGAGAAGCACAGAAAAGAATAAGACCTCTGCAAGGTCTTCTCTAACTAAAAAGAACAGCAAAAAATAATTTCTAATAAAATGGAATTCATTTTAGAAAAAGAAAATAAATGCTCAATGTGACTAGAAGTCATTGCATTGATGAAACCCAAATTAACTCCTCTTTCTTTGTAAACTACTTTTCTTTCACCTTTTCTTGCCCCTTTTCTTTTTTTGTGTGTATGTGACATATTGCTGAACTACCTAAAATTAGACTAATTGCTGCTTGCATCATATTAATCTGGAACGTCAGTGAAATTACTCTTCTGTTGGAGTGTGGTAGTTATGTCTGCTTTTTGTCTCCCCTCTTGCGAAAGAGTGTTCTTGGAATTTTAATAGCCAGAAGAGAACAGAAACTAATTCTTCTGTTATAAGTTAACAGTGTCCTTCATGCCTTGCTATAGGCCAAGGTTGCCACTAAATACTACAAAACAATGTAATCTGCTACTAGAAATAGCTCCTGCAGTGCAGAGGTTTATCTTGGAGGTTTCTGGTTCTAATCCAGTGCTTGTAGGAGGTGATGATGCCTCAGAGAGCCTGGCAGGGCTGCAGGCTGTTACAGTGCAAATGTAAGAGTTGTTCTGAGCTTATAGAAATGTGTCTGTTTCCTGTACCACATCTCATCTACGTTTGCATAATGTTTTAGTATGGGCTAATTTTCTGGAATGCCACAGTAGGTCTGCAGAAATTCTTGTGTGTGCATAATCTGAGATTCTACTGCTTTGGGGGAATTTCCTTCATCAGAATGTATCTTTTTATCAACAGTGAAAAGATATATTGTATAGGTCTTTGACTATTAAGAACACAGAGACAGTGCACATAATTAAAATGTTTAACTGTTAAGGTTCGCTGCTTCTTAAGAGTGCTGCTTAGCATAAGTACTGTTTTATACTTGATTTGTGCTCCATGTTTAAACAATCATTCATCTGTACAGTTTCCCTGCTTGGCACAAAGATCTGACAGGCTTTCTGTGCCTGAATGGCTGCAGATAGGCAGCTGACAGAAAATTCAGAACAAAGATGAAAGTCAGCAAGATAGAGTTCCCACACTTTCTAACTAAAACTGTTTGAATGTCAATGAGGACTTAAACATTTATACTCTTAAAATCATGAAACCACCATAGACAAGTACTTCACCTGCAACTAATGGGCAAAGATTGAGGTCTTCACTTAGATTTTGATGTAGAAAAGCTGTTTTTGAGCTTTGTAAGAACCTAGTGTGGCCAGAAGGATTTTGAAATCTTTTCCTCTTTTAAAGCTTGGATGAGTAGCAGTGCATAAAGCTGATAGCGTAAGCTGAGTGCCTGGAAAGTACTTCACTTTCAGACTTCAGAACAGTTACAACCATTGATAAAGTACAGAACTGTGGAAGATAATCTCCTCAACAGACAAAAGGTCAGGCTATAAAACTCTTGCTTGCCATTTTCTAGAAATTCACCATATCGACTCATGAAAAGAAAGGATGTTTTCGTACTGAGCTTCTAGAAACATTATTTATTCCCCACATTTTTAGAGATGATTAATTAATTATTAATTTTCTCGTGATGATGGAATATAGAACTAAAACCAATTTAAATCTTTCAGTCTCGAATCAACATAGCACATGTGATAAATGTTACTTTTTGGACAGTTTATATGTTAGAACTCCTGTTATGACTACCCAATAACCAGTGCACTGAAATGAAAACTGTAGCTCACATTTCCTGTGTGAACATATTAATTGTGGTACCTTGATAGTGTAGTTACACATGGACAGAAGTACAGAGTACATTATCATTACTCTGGCCTGTTCAACTGTTTCATGTGCAATGACTAATTTTCAATCAAATCCTGTTCAAAATGACTGATAAAATATTGTTGAATTTCTAATATGTAGGCTAAGTGTTGCTAATATTATCAGAACATATTATGGTATAAAATAAAATTACTTCCTTGTGGTGGAGTTTTCTCCAAATGGAGGGAAAAAAAAAAGTCATAAGGAAGGGGGAAAAAGACAATTAACTACAGATCTTTCAAAAAAAAAAATGAGGTAATATTTTGAACTTCAGAAAGAGTCACATATGGCTACAAATCTAATTTAAAAGTACCAGAAATTATTTAGAAGAGGAAGTTATGTCCTTTGTCAACAGCTATCTCTTCTTTCTTGTAGATGAAAGTGTTCATTATTTTGGGAATTTCAGCAGCTATAGCCTTCACGTCTGTTTTTTTTTCTTTCCTTCAGATGGGCAAAGATAGCCTGTTTGGTAAGTAACAGGAAAAAAATTCATGTTATTTTGTTTGTCAGCGATTGCTTTTAAGCTGACAATACACTGACGATGCAGGCCGTTTAGTAATGGTGGTTTAGCTTAATCTCTTTTTCTGTTCAAAATACACTATTTGGCTTTTGCAAGTATTAGTCCTTGGGTGGTTTCTTCTAAAGTACAGCTTCAGGAAGGAAAGGAAAACTTCGTATGTGTAATGTATCTCAGTTGTATGTGTCTCAATTATATATTCTTAGGCTAGGAGTGATCTTTCTTAGTGACATTCATATGTCAGGTGACATACAAACATGATTGCAGGATTTCTTGCCCGTACTGCCAATCACTACATTTAGTCATCCCAGGCCAGAGTCAGAGTCACCTGGCATGCTGCTGCTAGCCCAAAAGGGCACACATCACCTGTGAGTATCCTCTGAGCATACCAGGAAGATTTTTAGAGCATCTCAGGTTGCAGTAGTGCAGATATAAGGTTGTATTGGTTTGAGGCTAATTGGAATATTTTAATGAGATAAATCAGGTCATTGGTTGTGAAAAGAAAATAAAGATTAAATCCATACCATTTGTTGGTTTGCTGAGAGGGGTAAATAATTTGTCCCCTTTGTTTCAAGACACTACTCTGCTCTAGTAGCAGATAACAATGTAAGCTTTGCTGGTTGTTTTGTTTGTTTGTCTGGAAAGGAAGAAGAGGAGAGGGTGGTTTTGAGCACCTTCTGTGCAGCTCCTTTGTCCAGGAGGGAGTTTGGATTTCTGTATTATTTCTAATTAATATATAATTGTAAATACTTGTAAATATACTGTGTATATATATGCTTGTAAATTTTGCTTTACTGTAAATACAGCTTCATCTTATGTTTGAGCTTAATCAGTTATATCTAGTATGTGAGAAACACAACAGGTATAAGACTGAATTGTATAAGAGTTCTGCAGAGACTGATTTTGCATTAAAGTAGGGCAGAGATGTTGAATAAATAGGACTTCAATCTTTATGTTTTCCTAATTATATAGCTGCAGATCTGATTCAGGAAAGAAAGTCTCTATGAAGGGTTTCACTTGAAGTTAGCATAGAATCACAAATAAAATAAAATTATATACAAAATAGAACAACCAACCTTGAAGCCATTGCTTCAGATGGAAAATATTGTTTTGGATTATTACTGTGAAACAGGAAATCAAATTTATTTTCTGTAGTGGATGCTCTACTTGGAGCTTCCATTTTAATAGTTTGGAAACATGTGGTCCAAAATGAGATTATAGAACCACAGCATTATTTTGGTTGAAAAATACCTTTAAGAGCATTGAATCCACCCATTATCTAACTCTACCAAATCTAGTGCTAAACTATGTACCTCAGCACCACAAATCTATCTTTTAAATGCCTCCAGGATGCTAAGTTAATGTAAAATTAATTTTATATGGACTGTAAATACACAAGACTAGATGGACACTATATGATTCCTTTTTATTATAAGTGTCTTTTGGTCTGATGGGAGCAATAAAACAACAACAAGTAAAACATCTTTTAAAACACTGCATTAACACCAAAATCATACTTCTCAGTATAAAGTGAAGACAAACAACTGTGTCTTCTCTTTTAGGTCAGACTGAACCAATGGCACATCATAGAGAGTATGCTGAGCTTATTTTATCATATATAGGGGAAGAACATAAATAATTGCTACTACACTTAGAGGCTGAGTCAAGTGAAGTAGAATTTTGCCTCATCACACCTTCTTTTCCCTTTAGCTGATCACCTTATTAAAAAAAATAAATCCAAGAAATAGCACAACATGGACTACAGTTAAAATATATCACCTAAAATGACAGTGTGCACAAGTGATGAGCAATTTCACATGAATGATTATTAATAAACTATTATTATTCATGATTCATTTTCTAAGGGGGAAAAAAATGGGTGATCTCACAAATTATGGATGTGAATTCAAACACACTGAATTTTAAAGACAACTGATTAACTTAATATGAAGCTAGAGGAATAATCTGTGTTCCATGATAAAATTATGCAGAATAGCAGAGCTGAAGCATTACCAGGTTCGCTTGTGTCTTACCATCAAACACAGGTGGAGAAATCAGAATCTAGCTTTCATACATTGGGCAGATCCCAGAAGATCTTAGAGTTTGTTAGCTATGCTTAAATATTGACTTGAATTTTGCATGTGGTTGAGGCCAGTTCACACAAACCTGAGGAGCATATTCACATGCATGGTTCACAGCACATATCAGCTGTTAAATTTGGTGCCACATAATATATGCATAGCTGGATTTACACTGCAAGAAACAGAAGGAAAAATCTGCTTCTTCAAGCCTTATAAATCAGGAAGTAATTCATTTACTGCCTCTGCCTTATCTTTCAATAAGGTTAGGACCCACAATATTAGTTTCCAGAATGCCAAAATATGAAGATCATTTTCATGGCAAAAATTCACACATACCTTAATATTACAGAGCTCTGTAATTTGTAAATTAAATATTTGGATAAATGCACTACTAAAAACCATATTAAACTTTATTTTTAATTTTTTTCCCTGTTGAGAAGAAACTGAAGATAACTGCATAACTCAGGCTATCGAGAATGGCTCTATTCTGGTCGATTATGCTACACAATATACACTAAAAAGGTAAGAAAAAAAAATTAGTGAAGCATCTATTCGTCAAAAATGCATAAGTAAGAGAGAAGTTTGGGCCAAGTCTGTTTCTTTGAGAAAACACATAATGATAGAATGTGTCCATGATCATCTGAACTAGTATAATCTTGTGCATTATCACTGCAGGAGATGCTGTCTTAAAATGTGAGAAAAATAAGAAATATGAAAATAAATAGGAATGTTTTTCTAATCTAAGCAACACAACATATTCCATTAATGTGAGACTCAGGAAACTTTTAAGTGCATGGACATTACATGTTTTTTAACTTTAATTCAGTCTTTTCCAGTGCAAAGTGAAATGGGAACCCCTGTGGCTTGTGTCAAATGCCTCTTGCCTTTAAGGGACTCTTGTAATGAATTTCATGTTTCCTTTTCAACTAAAACAGACATAATAAAAGCATAAGAGAAAGGAAATAAAACATTTATCTTGAACTGTCGGTAGTGAATAACTTGGGGAATGCTTCTTTGTGCTTCAGTTATGCTGTGAGAGCAATCCCTTTCCAGGAATGGTGAGAGTGCCTCAGGATGATTAAATATGTGTCTAAAACAATTTAAACCTTTTCTGTGTGATTTTTAACTACATTTCCATGCAGTACAAAAATATTTTCTCTGCACTATTTTAAATGCACCAGCTGGGTTTAACAGAGTGTAATCACCACCTTTTTGCTTCAACTTTCCTGAAGGATTTCCACCAGTGTTTTAAAAATTAGTCCAAATTTGCAGAGCTGCAGGAGAGATGATTGTTTATATGGACAGAATCAGTGAAAAACTATGGTTTTGCAGGACATAAACACTAAGGCCATTTTGTATCATTAGTACTTTGGTGACAATACTGAAGCACACAATTTTAAAAATGTAGATCTTAATATTTCAATAGCTCAGCTGTCTCATATACTAAATGAAAATACTGAAGTTTTGCTCTCTGGTGGGATATTGTAGTAATGTTGTGGAGGGGGATTTCTCTATTCCTTCCTTATTAGGGGAAGGTGAGAAATTAATTTGAGGCGGTATTAATTTTTTATAAAATTTATTTATTAAAATTAATATTTACAAACTCTTGCCACCCCCAACCACTATGTAATTAAGTTCTATTGCATGGTTATGAAAACAGTTAGGATATGATGTATTTACAGGGATTGGATTATTAATTATCAAATGATCAACTATAGACAGGGAGAAATTTTCCTCAGGCTTAATGCCTGCTTAGGAGCTATACTGTTTGCCCAGTAGGGGCTGAAAGCTGTGTGTCTGCTCTAAGGCAGAGATAACTTATATTACAAAGGAATTAAAGCTTACTCAGATGTCTTGCCCTTAAATATTAATTATTAATCACCCTCCTGGGATTGTGTCACAGCGTGTGCCCACTATTCAGGTCTTTGTGAAGCTGGAATCTTCCCACTTGCAGGAGAAATAATAAGTCTTCCCAGTCTCTGGGGTAAACAGGTTTTCTCTAACCTTCTCTCCTGGTGTGAAGTGGTCTCTGTCTCAATGCTGCTGCTTCTTCTGGATGCTGCATGTCCAGGGATGTTCAGCTGGCAGGATTTCCAGGTGCAGGAGGAGGATTTGTCCGTGCAGCTTCGGGCACAGTCTTCTCACAGCTAGCAGGCTGTGTTTGTAGGTTAGCAGACAATCTGGAAGGTCTGCTGACCTGATTCTTCAGGCCAGAGCAGCAGGCATGCAATATGTGCCAGGCTGCTGGAAGATTGATCTCCGTGGATAATTAGAGATAGCTCTAGGCTTAGGCTGGGGGCTCTCGGCTTCCCATATATGTATCAAGTGCAGGCGTGAATGTGCTCTGCTTCCAGAGGTTCACAGACAGGCTAACGGCACCTTGAGATCAATGCAAGAGGTCTGAGCCTCAGAAAGTTTGCAAGTAAGGGCCTGATCCTATGTCTAGGCCTTGCATGCCTGTCAGGGCTTGGTATGTGGATCAGAGAGCTGAGCTTGAACAGCTAAGTCTGAACCTCTGAACACGTGGTGCACCTTTGCACTCCTCTTTATAGACTCTGAGCTGAGATTTGTGGCTCTTTTGGCCATCTAAAGTGACCAATCAGGCTGGCAGTAAGCCAAACCTTACCTTAATAGGCAGAAGCTGTTTGCCTGGACCCTCCCAAATATGGGGATCACCTGGGCGAACCCCAGGGATACATAGACTGGGCATGTGTGTGTTACACAACCTGTTTACTACCATGGGTCCTGGCAGAAAAACATGTCCAGGCATGTAGAGGCATAGAGAGGCCTCTGTTTTGGGACTTCAGCCCCTCCACCACAAGCAAGTAATTGGTCAATACTCGCCCAATGTCTTAAAGATGATAAGTGATGAAAGACCCTAAAAGAGAAATGCTTAATGATGATTGTTTGAATTCTATTGGGAATAAAACTGAGGCCACTTGTTTATTCCACATAAATTACCAGGGTGCTGTAGAGACTGATATAAAACTCTTAATCTTTTAATTTACAAATGATCACTATCAGAAGTGAAATTCATATTTCTATTGTGTGGCTTTATAGAATTCAATTTATTGTGGCCCAGCTGAATGAGGCAGTGAGAATTATAAATATCACTAAGCAACTTCTTCCTGTTCTAATACAGGCTTCTAAATACACTCTACACCTGCCTTATAGACTTTAATTCCTGGCTAATTGCAAAGTATAGGGGACTGAACTGTTATCTGATCTGATCATTATATTGAGGAGTGAATCCCTAAACACATTTGCACTTTCATGTTCGTTTAAATCTACTAAAGGTTTTCTGTTTTGTCACTTTAAGAATATTGCATACTGGAAGCAAAGCTTTGGTCAGCACAGAGGCTAAAAACAAGAAAGGAATGCACTGTACTACATAATTTGAGCTTCTGGAAGTTAAGGACATCATTATACTGTGAAAACTCATTTTATTTTGGCTTACGTGTAATTGAAGGAAACTACAGTATGGTATAGATGAGATCAATACTGTTTTTCAGACTAAAAAGCCTGTTCTGACAAGAAAAGGCAGTTCCTTTTTCAGGTTAGAATAGGCAAATTCATAGCTGTTCCATTATAGTAGTCCAACCTGCTGTTTTCTGAATTCGTGATCTAGGTACCTGGACTACAAACTGACTCAAAATAGCTGGATTTTTTTTTTTTTTACCTCAGTTTGACTTTGAATTCTAATAAAGATGGACAAGCACAGTTCTTCACCTGAGCTGTTTAATAGCATCCCTTCAAATACTGACTTGTTTGTATTTTAACAGCTGGAGCAATTGACTGGAAACACACCAAAGATATTGGCTAAAACTGCTTTGAGTTCATAAAGCATGTCCGTATTCTCTAAGAAAATGTCACTTCTTAGAAATTATTTCCCAGGGTTTAATGTTCTATGGGTTCTAGTGTGATCCTCATAGTTTGCTGGCCTAGTCATGATTTGCTCCTCTTAACAATTTTTCTCAAGACTGTTTGCTATTACCTACCTGCTCTCCCAGTTATCTTATGGGGTTGTTAGCCTTTTAGAGTAGGTGTCCATACTTGTCATTAAAATACAAGCATTTATAGCAGAACACAATGGCATCATCTTTAAAATGTACAATGGCAATGCAAAGAGAAACCTAGGCAGTTTGAACAGAGCTCTCACAGCTACATCATAACCTCACTCTGAGGTTATGACACTTACCCAGAAGTGCAAATGTGTTGCTAATTTAGCACCAGCTGCATTATAATGTAAGTTTTGAAAGTGGCGATTCATTGTTCCAGCAAATCTTGTTGCAGTGATAACCCATACAACTGATGAACCTCATACTAGCTTTAACAACACTGGAAGGGCTTCCAAGTGTGACTGGTAGTCCTTTTTATATTCTGCTGCATCTCTAAGCATGATAGCTCTTTTTTTGTACTTGCAACAGATTTTTAGTTCTGGTCTTGAAAGGAAATGAATTGTTTCTATATAAAGAACAAATGCTAAGGCTCTTTTGGATCAATTAAGGACAAAGCTAGGGTCTTGGAGTTGTATCATCTCACTTAATGCTTTTTCATGTAAGCATATTTCTGATTCTGCAGCTAGAATTTAACTGTTTCTGTTGCCAGAATCAGAACTGCTGTTTCTATTTTAAACTTATGTCATGTCTTAAATAAACCTAAGTGAATATGACAGTACAATGTTGTCATGCGAATTGCATGTCCAAATAAATCCGAGCTGCAGAGAAGCCCTTGGCAATGCCTGCAACCTATGACAATGTCTGGCAATGGAATAGGCTAAGGTGGTTTGTGATAAGCTGTAGGAATCAGTTTAGGATTTGAGACTTCCAGCTAAAAAGGGAATTCTCCCTGATGCATTTTCCTCCAGGCTTCTCTGTCAGTAAAAGTACAGTGGTTAAAATGGACTGTGCTGAGTGAAAAATAAATCTTACAGTAGATCACGGAGCAGCTGAGAAAGGTCTGGATACTACCTGGGCCAGCACTGTGCCCGGAGCAGGACAAGATAGATCAGGTAGTTAGCACACTATCTGGCTTCAAATATCTCCAAAGATGCAGAAATCCCAAATCCACCTGCAGTGATTGAGATTTTTTGGTGTTTTTTTTTTTTTTTTTTTTTAATATTAAATGTTACTTAAAAGCAAAAGCTATTAATTTCCATGTGTCTGTAGGTGGAGTCCTGTATCCTGTGTTATGACTATTCTGAACTAGGTATTCCCAATCACTTTATACTGCCAGCTCTGTCTCATCCCAACACTTTGTCTCAGCCTAAAAGCATAACACAAACTTAAGCTTGTGTGTGTGTGTCCCATGGGAGGACACGTTCCCTTTCTCTCCAGTATTTTCCTTTCAGAACAGGGTCACAAAATTGTCTTACTCTCTGCTTCCCCAGAACACTCTTGTGGTGAAGGGGCAGCAGCCCCAAAACTGAGGCTTCAGCATGCCTCTACATGCCCAGACATGTTTTCCTGCCAGGACCCACGAGGCAGCAAACAAATTGTGTAACACACACACGCTTAGCCTGTGTACCCCTGGGGTCCGCCCAGGTAATCCTCTATTGGGAGGTCCAGGCATGTCTCTACTGCCTACTGGGGCAAGGTTTGGCTTATGGCCAGCTTGATTGGTCATTTTAGATGTCCAACGAGCCACGAATCTCGGCCCAGAGCCTATAAAGAGGGGTGCAGAGCAGCACCATGTGGTCAGTCCTGTTCAGTCCGATCAGATGATCCAGACTGTTTACCAGTTCAGAAGCTTAGAGCATTTTAGACTCAACTCTGATCCACAGCAGCATCCTGCTGCCCTGACCTGCTTGCATTGGCCTAGACACAGGATCAGGCCTTGCTCACTTGCAAGCATTACAGAGGCTTAGACCTCATGCATTGATCTCAAGGCGCAGACAAGCTATCTGCAAGCCCTCTGAGAAGCAGAGCACATTCATGCCTGCACCACATATATATGGGGAGCCGAGAGACCCCCTGCCTAAAGCCTAGAGCTACCTTGATTCATCTACGGAGTTAAATCTCCATGCAGCACAGCATAAATACTACTTGCCAGCTATCCTGTAACTCTGGAAAGACCCAGAGCTCAGCAGACCCTCAGACAGTCTGCAAACCTGCAAACGCAGCTTGCTAGCTGCCAGACCGTGTCAGAAGCAATATGGGCAAATCTTTCTCCTGCATTGGGAAATTCCTGCCAGCTGATCATCCCTGGACAGATGGCTTCCAGAAGAAGAAGCAGCACCAAGGCAGAGATCACCCCAGGAGTGAAGGTTAGAGGAAACTCAATTTACCCCAGAGACTGGGAAAAGCTTTATCACCCCTTGCAAGCCGGGACAGACTCCAGCTATATCAAGACCCCAATACTGGACACATGCTGAGACAGAACCCCGAGAAGGTGATTAATGATTAATACTCATAAGCATCACACCTAAGTAAGCTTTGAATCTTTGTAATATAAGTTATCTCTATCTGGAGAATGCACACAGTTTCAGCCCTTACTGGGCAAACACTAGGGCTGTTAAGGGGCATTAAGCCATAGAAATATTTATCTCTGTCAATAATTGTTAATAATTTGATATTTTCATTTAATAATCAATCCCTGTAAATATATATATCCCAAGCTATTTTCATAAACTTGCAAATGAACCCTGGATTTGATAGTGGTTAGAGGTGGTGTAAATTTGTAAATATTAATTTTAATAAATAATTTCATAAAAATCAAAACCGCCTCAAATTAATTTCTCACCTCCCCCTAACAGGGATGGAATAGAGAGATCCTCTCCACAACAACTCTTCAATAAAAATATACCTTGAACTTAGAATATATCCAACACAAATACAACTATGAATGAATTCTGAAAGGTTATACATTTTAAAACTTTCTGTGTTTTATCTCAAATGTAGAACTATCCAAGAAAGGGGAGTAACAGCTCCTATCTTGCTACTGGCTTTCACAAAATCTCCTGAACAAGAGAGTCGAGATATTTCCCTAGCAGCTGAACGAATGGAAATGTCAATTCAAGTGATGAAGCAAAATGTTTGCCAGAAGAACAAACATTTGTTGCATCCAACTGGTAAATATAGTGTCTTGATATTGCCATCTCCACCTGTTGAATTATTGACTGTTGTCTTTTAGATTGAAGTTGGGTTAACTTCACATTTATTTTATCTTTGGCAGGAGTACATATCTTGTTAGTTCTCTGGGACAAGGATGCCCTCTCTTTTGCTCTTGAAAAGCACCTCACACAGACACTGGTTTACATTTTGCTTTCATTGAGAGCAGGCTGTGTTGCTTTAGTTGGGGAGAATAACACTATGATATTGGCATCCTGTGAACCCTCAACTGTATATTTGTATTGCCTAGAAATCAGCTCCATGTCCGCAGTGTTGTAAGCATCTTGTTTACAGTGAAGTATCTGTCTACTCTAGTTTAATGCTTCTGGGACTTAGAGTCTACAAATAAAATAATATCATTTCTACCACTCTGTGGCACTGACATCTTCAAATACTCTTCCTCTGGACATCAGTGATGTTATTCATATCATTATTTTAAGGAAATACTTTCTTGTTTCCCAAACTTTATAATGTATTTCTGTTAGCACATTTATTTCCACTTTGTTTCTATCTTAACTGTTTCTTTATGGGAGAAATTAAAGTCTAGCGAGTTCAATTATGTATAGTTGTCTAAGTAAAATTCTTGTTGCCACTAGAGATTACTTTCAAGATGTCTGGCACCTGGAAGGCTCAAAAATTCAGAAGCATTGACTTTTCCCCCCATAATTTAATTCTGTCACTTAGTGCAGCATGAACTATAATTTGTTCTCTCTCTTAGTATTACAACATGATGTTGTTTTTCAAGATGTGGATGCATTAGAGTGCTGTTAATTAGCATAAAGATACACTGTTATTTTATTATTCTTTTTTCCTTGCAGAGATATCTGGTTTACTAATCATTTGCAGAACTAAAAATATATCTCTGTGTGTGTGTGTGTGTATGAATATGTTTATATATATATATATACAACCACATACATACATATAATTGCTTTTCTTCTGTTTTCTTCTTGAAAATAAATCAACTGTCTGAACTATAGAACAAGTGCACAAAGTCAATGAGTCAATATTGAGGTTGTACTGATAACTAGGAAACTGAGCTGTAAGTAGAACTTTGAACCCGAAGTAACATGGAATTACAGCTGTGCCTCAATGAGTCAATATTGAGGTTGTACTGATAACTAGGAAACTGAGCTGTAAGTAGAACTTTGAACCCGAAGTAACATGGAATTACAGCTGTGCCTCCAAATTTGGCATGAGTAGCTAGTATATATTGACAAGCTTACATAGCCAGTCTAATAGCTCGTTCTCTTTCTGTTCTTAGCCATCTCTTGCACAGATTCTAGATGCTTAGGTGAACATTTTTAGATCTGATTTGGTTCTTGAATCTTTTTGTGCTTCTTTCTGTGACCATTTTGTCTTGATTAGTGGCTTAAAGCAGCTTATTTAGTTGGGTGAGCAGACGAGACAGGTAGTGGGACTAGATGACCCACAGTGTACAGTGGAAAGAAAAGGACAAGAGTTAGATGTTGCCTGTACCACTTTCTTTCAGCATGTGATGGTTACAGCCAGTTCAAATGGCAGGAATAAATTCCAGAAGAATATTGGTCCTGTTTCACACTTACTTCTACCTCTAACTAGCTATTCATGTATTTACATACGTGCATGGGTGAGAGAGGGTGCCCGAGCTTTCATGACAGCATCACTTTGTCCCCTCTCAACAGAACACTCACTGAGAAACCTCTCTGGGACAATATGACAAAGTTACTAATAACACGTTGTCTACTAGGATACAGCTCCCTGATGTTGCCTAACTTCCAAATTCTAACTAATAATTCTGAGCCTCTTCTATTCCAGAGTTAATTATATAGTCAACTGTAGTGTCTTTAAATTTATGCTTCTTTCCAGTGACACATATTTTCATCCTTGGTATAGAGTTCTACTCTTGAATATCACCTTTTACACCTTTGTTATATGTGCAGGGACCAGCCAAGCAATGTGACTGCAATGCAAGCAAGGAAGGAGAGAGCAGGTTAAAGCAATATGTCAACCTCAGTTCTCAGCTATGGCTGTACTATTGCTCTGATTTTCTACTCATCAGATAATAAATCAGCTCTTCCCTTTCACACTCTATCTCCTCTAAGTCACTGAGACTGCTTCCTGCAGCACTTTCCACTAAGTACTCCTTCCTAGGAGAAAAGAGAAGAGGAGATGTTGTAATTGTAGTGACAATAATGCCTTTCCTCCTGTAGTAGCTATATAGCACTACAGCAAATTGCTTATTTGGATTCTTCCTTTCAGATCTTTTATCAGCTGATCTGCTCACTAGGATTGCTAATATTTCTGGATGTCTGCCTTATATGTTGCCACCAAAATGTCCAAACAATTGCTTAGCTAATAAATATCGACTCATCACTGGTGCCTGCAATAACAGGTATGTATAATAAAAATTTTGCTCTAAAAAGTCTCTCTTTCCTATTCTTTAAACTCAAGAAGCTACATCTAAATTTTCCTAGAAAAACTGGGGAGAGAGGGGGTAGTATGACCTCAGTCAGCTACTTAATGTTGTATATAGTAATATTGAACGTAGTGATTTTATAGAATTGTCTGTGGTACAGCTATTGGAATTTGAAATACTGAAAAACAAGCCATGGATGAGTGAGAGTGCCTGAGTTCAGAAGTACTGATAGAGGGTTGTAATGACCTTAGAGAATGGAGTAACAAATGTAAACATATCTAAGCCTGGAGTCTGTGGGTTTTGCCTATCTCTGCTGACAGAACTGCTCAGACACAATATGCACGTTGTTGAGAGAATATGAAGAATGCCTGCCAAGTAGTGTGTGTAATCCTGACGTAGTTCTAACGTAGGTGTGTATAACCAATCAGAATTTAACATGATTTTGTGATCCTATTATGTAGCCTTCTGATAGAAAATTGTTTAAACCCATGCTTGGGTGAAATAAACTGGAACCCGCTTATGTTAAGCCTTCTCCCTGTCTCTTATTACCCTCTTCTGATACTATGATATGTCAGCCTTTGACAACTTTTGGCATTACTGTATCTTTAAATGAGGTGCTTCTAAAAGCCCACGAGGGAAGAACTTCTTCATTTCAATTTTGATACACTAATTTTTACAGACAGCCTCTTCCTACAAAGGCTGCTAAGATTATTTAGGGAACTTAAAGTCTTCATAAGGAATTTTAAAGGGAGGGCTTATTCAGTATATGCCTTGTTCTATACATATTAAAGAGACTGAATTCTAACCCATCATTCATTTTTGATTGAATTGGTTAAAATGATATTGAGCAGAATACAATTACTTCATGAAAAGCAATAGGAAAATTAAGTAGATTTTCATTCTTACATTTTCCCACAACCTTAATACTTATCAAAGCATACATCTAAGCATTCTGGGTGAGATATATATATATTTATATGGAGAGAGAGAGAGATGTAGATAGATACAGATACATATATTCATATTTGCCATCTCAATAAATATTATTTACTAGTTTTATCTACTTGTTACCCAATATACGTGGCAATAGTTTCCTGTAAAACCTAATATAAGAGATGCAACTGTATTTCAGAATCCTCCAATGCAATGAAGGTGTAAAATTGAAACTTTTGCGCAAAACAGTTAAGGGTATTTATACTCAGCAGCTTATAGATACGT
This sequence comes from Pogoniulus pusillus, assembly GCF_015220805.1. Classification (NCBI taxonomy): domain Eukaryota; kingdom Metazoa; phylum Chordata; class Aves; order Piciformes; family Lybiidae; genus Pogoniulus; species Pogoniulus pusillus. The sequence goes on along the minus strand of NC_087270.1, from coordinate 210,516 downwards.
AGGTTTAAAGTCACAAACTGAAAGGCAGACATTAGTGTCACAAGTGAAGGGTTACAGAGGTGTAAAAGGAAGGCCATCAGTGTTGCCCAGGTTAAGGCGTTCTACAACATGGTTAAGGAAGAGTAGTAAAGTTCTACAGTTTTATTATTCAATGAATCTGGTTTTATGAGATGAGTCCATTTTGCTACATCATAAGTCATTTGCAAGGAACATGGCTGATAGCCATTTTTTGTCAAAAGGACACAACCTGATATGCATAAATCTTTTAAACGTAAAGATATGTGTGATGGTTTGAGGGTTACCCCGCCCCCCCACACTTTTGAATTTGCCCCAGCTAACTCAGACGAACCCTGGGAATATAGATGAAGCAATTTATTTACAGCTAGCAGAATTTACAAGCAGCTATTTACAATATATACAGTTATATACAATTATATACAGAAATATACAAAGGATAAACAATACAAAAGCACAACTCCCCTCCCAGAAACCTGAGTCCCCAGGAGGGGCTCTCAAACCACCCCAACACCTCCCCCCGGCCCTCTCAACCTTACTCCAGTTCTCAGGAAGAATAGAGGTGCAGCCAAGAGGTTAGGGAGCAAGGTTAGTAGGAGCAGGGTTAATGAGATGTGACCAGGTCTAAGGCAAAAGCAAGAGTGAGAAACAAAATGGAGAATGTTTACTTCTTCTTCCCAGAGCTCTCAGCGAGACTGTGAGAGAAGTTGACATCAATTGTTTTCATTTCACTGCCCGTTATCTAGTTCTTTTACCAAAACATTCTAGCTTGCTTCAAACTAGCACAATCCACCCCTGTCTACTTCGCTCAGAGTATCGCTGAGAATTATCCAATCTAATCTAAACCAATATTTACACTAAAACAATATATACAAGTTCAGTTCACACTTCAATCAGATGTAGGTGATTCAAAAGCTCAGAACAGGGACTCCCAGGTGACGTTGGGTTCGTGCTCACGTACTGTAGATTCTATTGTAGATTCTCTCAGTGTTGGGCGCCGATGTTACCTAAAAAAGAAAACTCCTAACAGCTTTGAATTTAAACTCTCTCAGCTAAGGTTAAATTTCTCTGTGGAATACACTGGATTTCACCATTCTCCTGCATTACCCAGTATGTATGACCAGGACCCTCAGCAGATACCACCCCTCGGACAGGTTTCCCTTCGCCCGAAGGAGAAAATACCCAAACAGTTTTCCCTAACAGATTCTTCTCACGTACAACAGGAACTTTATCACCGTCTACTGTTTGGACCAAATCTGATTGTGCAGGTCCTGCTCTGTTTACTGAACCTCTACTATTTACCAACCAGGTAGCTTGTGCTAAATGTTTGTCCCAGTTTTTCAGAGTTCCACCCCCCATGGCTTTTAGGGTGGTTTTCAGCAAACCATTGTAGCGCTCAATCTTCCCTGAAGCTGGTGCATAGTAGGGTATGTGATAGATCCATTCAATACCATGCTCTTTGGCCCAGCTTTTCACAAGATTGTTCTTGAAATGAGTACCATTGTCTGACTCGATTCTCTCTGGAGTTCCATGTCTCCACAAGATCTGTCTCTCCAAACCAACAATGGTGTTACGTGCAGTAGCATGTGGAACTGGATAGGTTTCCAACCATCCAGTGCTGGCTTCTACCATCGTTAGCACATACTGCTTGCCAGAACGAGATCGAGGTAAAGTGATGTAGTCAATCTGCCAGGCTTCACCATACTTGTACTTTGACCATCTATCACCATACCATAAGGGCTTGATTCGCTTAGCCTGCTTAATAGCAGCACAAATGTCACAGTCATAGATGACTTGGGTGATAGCGTCCATGGACAAGTCAATTGACCTATCACGAGCCCATCGGTATGTTGCCATCTCTGCCTTGATGTCCAGATGAGTCATGGGCCCACCGAGCTAAGAACAGCTCACCTCGGTGTTTCCAATCAAGGTCAATGTCAAGATCAGAGTTGGTATCAACTTGAGCAATCTTAGCAGCTTGATCTGCCTTCTGGTTATGTTGATGTTCCTCAGTGGCTCTGCTCTTAGGCATGTGTGCATCTACGTGCCGCACCTTCACTGGAGTTCTCTCCAGCCGTGCATCAATGTCCTGCCATAGATCAGCACACCAAATAGGCTTTCCTTTCCTCTGCCAACCATTCTTCTTCCAGTCCTTCAGCCAACCCCATAGAGCATTGGCTACCATCCACGAGTCGGTGTAGAGGTAAAGGATAGGCCAATTTTCACGTTCAGCCACATCAAGAGCAAGTTGAACAGCTTTTACCTCAGCGAACTGACTGGATTCTCCTTCTCCATCTTTTGTTTCGGTAACTCTCCTGGTTGGACTCCAAACCGCTGACTTCCATATTCGCTTGTTCCCAACAAGACGACAGGAACCGTCTGTGAACAAAGCATAGTTCTTTTCCTGATCAGAGAGATCACCATAGGGAGGAGCTTCCTCAGCACGAGTTATTTTCTCCTCTGGAGGTTTGGAACAGTCTGTGCCTTCCGGCCAGTTGGTGATCACCTCCACCAGACCAGGTCGATCAAGATTACCCATTCGTGCTCGTTGGGTTATCAAAGCCATCCATTTAGACCAGGTTGCATCTGTAGGCATGATGTGGTGATGAACCTTTGCCCTTGAACATCCAGTTAAGAACTGGCAGTCTAGGAGCTAAAAGCAATTGTGACTCAGTTCCAATCACTTCAGAAGCTGCTTTCACTCCCTCATAGGCTGCTAGAATCTCTTTCTCAGTTGCAGTGTAATATGTCTCTGAACCTCTGTAGCAACGTCCCCAGAAACCAAGTGGACGACCACGTGTCTCATTTGGAGCTCTCTGCCAGAGACTCCAAGTTGGACCATTGTCACTGGCAGCCGTGTACAGAATGTTTTTAATGTCCGGACCAGATCTCACAGGACCCAAGCCCACTGCATGGACTACTTCTCGCTTGATCTGATCAAAGGCTGCTTGTTGTTCAGGTCCCCACTCGAAATTGTTTCTCTTACGAGTCACATCATGCAGAGGTTTGACAATCTGACTGAAACCAGGAATGTGTAGTCTCCAAAATCCCACCACACCAAGAAAAGAAAGTGTGTCCTTCTTACTGGTGGGAACTGCCATGGTAGAGACTTTGTTGATCACATCCTGAGGAATGTAACGGCGACCATCCTGCCACCGCACTCCCAGAAACTGAATTTCTTTGGCAGGTCCTTTGACCTTGTCTCTCTTAATGGCAAAACCTGCTTGCAACAGAATGTCAATGATTTTGTTACCTTTCTCGAAGACTTCCTTAGCAGTTTGGCCCCACACAATGATGTCGTCGATGTACTGGATGTGCTCTGGAGCTTTACCTTTCTCCAGTGCATTGTGAATGACTGAGTGACAGATGGTTGAGCTGTGTTTCCACCCCTGAGGCAAACGATTGAACTGGTACTGGATTCCTCTCCAGGTGAATGCAAACTGAGGCCTGCACTCCTTTGCTATGGGAATAGAGAAGAAAGCATTAGCAATGTCTATGGTTGCATACCACTTAGCCTCCTTCGATTCCAGCTCGTACTGGAGTTCCAGCATGTCCGGCACAGCTGCACTCATGGGTGGCGTCACCTCGTTGAGGGCACGAAAGTCAACTGTCAGTCTCCAGTCGCCTGTAGGTTTGCGCACAGGCCAGATGGGACTGTTGAAAGGTGAATGAGCTTTCTCGATGACAGCCTGACTCTCCAGTTGACGAATCAGCTGATGAATGGGCAACAAAGAGTCATGGTTAGTCCTGTACTGCCTATGATGAACAGTTTGAGTTGCAATTGGCACTTCCAGGTCCTCTATGTCATGATGTCCCACAACTGCAGATTCATCAGAAAGTTCAGGTCTAACAGACAATTTCAATTTATCATCCTCAATCTCTACAGATGCTATTCCAAAAGCCCATTTGTGACCCTTAGGATCTTTGAAACAACCTTGTCTCAAAAAGTCAATTCCCAAAATGCAAGGCGCATCAGGACCAGTTACAATAGTATGTGTCTTCCACTCTTTACCAGTTAAACTGATCTCAGCCTGTATCTTAGTTAACTCTTGAGATCCACCAGTAATTCCAAAGATAGAAATGGACTCTGTCCCTTTGCAATTAGATGGCAATAAAGTACACTGAGCACCTGTGTCAACTAAAGCCCTGTATTTCCGAACTCTTGAACTGCCAGGCCACCTAATGAATACATTCCAATAGATTCGATTCTCTCCACTATCCCTTTCCTCCTCCTGGCTGGAGGCAGGGCACCCCTAATGCTGAACATGGCATGTGGGGTGTACACAATGATTGGTGTTGTTGTGAGAGGAACTGCAACTGTTGGAACAATTGCAGTTGCTCTCGGGAGCTGAAGAAGTGACAGCTACTTTTCGGGCATTATTGCCTCTGTTTCTGCCACTCTGCAGATCCCTGACTCTCTTTGAAAGAGCTGAAGTAGGTTTACCATCCCATTTGTTCATGTTCTCCCCGTATGTGTCACGCAGAAGTATCCACAGTGACGCACGTGATTGCTGCTGTCTGGGTGGAATTTGTCTCCTCCTGGGCTGGAATTGCCTTGCAGGAGGTGGGCGTCTGTTCCTCACTGCAGAAACATGCACCCATTCAGATGATGCAGGAATGGTATCCTTTACCAGATTGGAAATTGAGGTTGTAAGGTCCTCCTTCAGTTCTTTCATGGTATTCTTAATCTCTGTGGTCATAGTTTGTATGGCAGAGACTAAACCAGAATGTGACAAGCTGTCCTCAATCTGCCTGAGCTGATCAGTGAATTCACCAACAGTGAAAGATCTTCCATTATCACTCCTTGCTAGAAACTTACTGGCCAAGATGTTAGCATAGGATGAAGGAGCAAGCTTAATCAGCTTCTTCATGAGACCTGTTCCCAAAGGAATATCGTCAGGTTCATGAGTACCATGATCTCCATAAAGCACTTCCTTCACAGCAAACTCCTTCAGAAGCTTAATTCCCTGCTCAATGGTGTTCCACTTCTTGGCAGCCCATGGCAAATCATCTCGGGAAGGATATCTCATAGCCACAGCCAACAGAAGGCGTGTCCACAAGCTAACCCTACCAAGAGGACTTGCTAGGTGTTTGTCCACTCCACTCTCTTTAGTGAGTGGTCCCAGCTGCTTGGCAGACTTGTCTCCTACCTGCAGAGCATTAGCACCAATGCCACGGCATCTCACTAACCAGCTTAAGATTGGCTCACCTGATTCCCTTGTATATTCCTTCCTAACTTCCCTGACCTCTCTGAGTGGATCCTTGGAACCCTGGATGTCATCTTCCTCCTCCTCTTCCTCCTGTTGTTCTGGTGGTGCCGGGCCTAACACAATCTTCCTCATAGCATTCCTAAACTCATTGGAACCATCCTCTCTCCTGGCAGCTAACCTCCCAGTGCTCCTCTCACTTGAGTATTGTTGTCTCAGCACATCTACAAGGTCTCGCAGACTTACTGTCTCATCCTCCTCTTCTTGCTGATCTCCAGAGGTCCCCTCTCTTACATCCTCCTGAGAACCACTCTTTGTCTTAGCTTTTGCCTTAGCAGGTGCCAGAAGGGCCTGAGCAGCAACAGACTTGGATGTGTCTGCTGGAGGGTTTGAATCTTTAGGAGTCTGACTTGGAGCATTTGTATCCTTAGGGGTCTGACCTGGAGCTTGTGAGTTCAAATCTGCCTTGCTTTTAACAGGAGGATTTTGGTTCTGGTCTGCTGGCTGGGGGTTCAAATTGGCTGAGCTGGTGTCATTAGGATTTGGACTGACTGGGCTAGTGTTACCAGCATTAGTAGTGTTATTAGCATTAGTGGGATTGTTTGCCTGTCCTCCTGAGGCTCCTGCTGAACTCTGTGGCTTGTTTTGGTTATCCTTATCATTGTTTACATTATTGGCAGGAACACTGGCTGTGTTCCCAGCACTTGGAGAAGGAGGGGCAGAGGCTGGCATGGGGGAAGCCGATAACTGTGTTCCCTTGTTTTGCTGTGAAAGAGACTGCTTCTGAGACACAGAATTTTTCCTAGCTCTTACAGAAACTGGTTTTGAATTTTTTCACACATAATGCCAAAATTAATATGAAATTTAAAACTACAAGAGCCAGTATAATGCCCAGCAACCCTGCCATGCTCTGTTTCGAGTAGCAATCCTTGCAGGGATTTGGCATTTCAGTTTGGGGCTGGATGACCCTCATGAGAGCAGTAGATAAAGCAGACTCTTGATTGATTCTCACATTATTGACAAAAACTCTTGTAATATCACTAGTAATATTCTCAGTGACACTAAAACCAGCATAACCAAGAATAAAATCACCCCAGCTCCAGAACATGTTTGAAAGCTTAACTTTAGCCTTCTTAAAAACTACATGAAGCAAGAAATAACCAATTTGATCTTTGATCCAGTTGTACACAAAAAACCAGAAAACAGGCCACACAGCAATCCCCACCAAGTACAATAGCTGCTTGATTAGCTTCATCTTAATTCCCAGAGCTAATTTCCACTCACTGAAATATCTAGCCCCACGTTGGGCGCCAATTAAAAAATGTGATGGTTTGGGGGTTACCCCGCCCCCCCACACTTTTGAATTTGCCCCAGCTAACTCAGACGAACCCTGGTAATATAGATGAAGCAATTTATTTACAGCTAGCAGAATTTACAAGCAGCTATTTACAATATATACAGTTATATACAATTATATACAGAAATATACAAAGGATAAACAATACAAAAGCACAACTCCCCTCCCAGAAACCTGAGTCCCCAGGAGGGGCTCTCAAACCACCCCAACACCTCCCCCCGGCCCTCTCAACCTTACTCCAGTTCTCAGGAAGAATAGAGGTGCAGCCAAGAGGTTAGGGAGCAAGGTTAGTAGGAGCAGGGTTAATGAGATGTGACCAGGTCTAAGGCAAAAGCAAGAGTGAGAAACAAAATGGAGAATGTTTACTTCTTCTTCCCAGAGCTCTCAGCGAGACTGTGAGAGAAGTTGACATCAATTGTTTTCATTTCACTGCCCGTTATCTAGTTCTTTTACCAAAACATTCTAGCTTGCTTCAAACTAGCACAATCCACCCCTGTCTACTTCGCTCAGAGTATCGCTGAGAATTATCCAATCTAATCTAAACCAATATTTACACTAAAACAATATATACAAGTTCAGTTCACACTTCAATCAGATGTAGGTGATTCAAAAGCTCAGAACAGGGACTCCCAGGTGACGTTGGGTTCGTGCTCACGTACTGTAGATTCTATTGTAGATTCTCTCAGTGTTGGGCGCCGATGTTACCTAAAAAAGAAAACTCCTAACAGTTTGAATTTAAACTCTCTCAGCTAAGGTTAAATTTCTCTGTGGAATACACTGGATTTCACCATTCTCCTGCATTACCCAGTATGTATGACCAGGACCTTCAGCAGAAACCACCCCTCGGACAGGTTTCCCTTCGCCCGAAGGAGAAAATACCCAAACAGTTTTCCCTAACAGATTCTTCTCACGTACAACAGGAACTTTATCACCGTCTACTGTTTGGACTAAATCTGATTGTGCAGGTCCTGCTCTGTTTACTGAACCTCTACTATTTACCAACCAGGTAGCTTGTGCTAAATGTTTGTCCCAGTTTTTCAGAGTTCCACCCTCCATGGCTTTTAGGGTGGTTTTCAGCAAACCATTGTAGCGCTCAATCTTCCCTGAAGCTGGTGCATAGTAGGGTATGTGATAGATCCATTCAATACCATGCTCTTTGGCCCAGTTTTTCACAAGATTGTTCTTGAAATGAGTACCATTGTCTGACTCGATTCTCTCTGGAGTTCCATGTTTCCACATGATTTGTCTTTCCAAGCCAAGAATGGTGTTTCGTGCAGTAGCATGTGGAACTGGATAGGTTTCCAACCATCCAGTGCTGGCTTCTACCATCGTTAGCACATACTGCTTGCCAGAACGAGATGGAGGTAAAGTGATGTAGTCAATCTGCCAGGCTTCACCATACTTGTACTTTGACCATCTCTCACCATACCATAAGGGTTTGATTCGCTTAGCCTGCTTAATAGCAGCACAAATGTCACAGTCATAGATGACTTGGGTGATAGCATCCATGGACAAGTCAATTGACCTATCGCGAGCCCATCGGTATGTTGCATCTCTGCCTTGATGTCCAGATGAGTCATGGGCCCACCGAGCTAAGAACAGCTCACGTCGGTGTTTCCAATCAAGGTCAATGTCAAGATCAGAGTTGGTATCAACTTGAGCAATCTTAGCAGCTTGGTCTGCCTTCTGGTTATGTTGATGTTCCTCAGTGGCTCTGGCCTTAGGCATGTGTGCATCGACATGCCGCACCTTCACTGGGATTTTCTCCAGCCGTGCATCAATGTCCTGCCATAGATCAGCACACCAAATAGGCTTTCCTTTCCTCTGCCAACCATGCCTCTTTCAGTCCTTCAGCCAACCCCATAGAGCATTGGCTACCATCCATGAGTCGGTGTAGAGGTAAAGGATAGGCCAATTCTCACGTTCAGCCACATCAAGAGCAAGTTGAACAGCTTTTACCTCAGCGAACTGACTGGATTCTCCTTCTCCATCTTTCGTTTCGGTAACTCTCCTGGTTGGACTCCAAACTGCTGACTTCCATATTCGCTTGTTCCCAACAAGACGACAGGAACCATCTGTGAACAAAGCATAGTTCTTTTCCTGATCAGAGAGATCACCATAGGGAGGAGCTTCCTCAGCACGAGTTATTTTCTCCTCTGGAGGTTTGGAACAGTTTGTGCCTTCCGGCCAGTTGGTGATCACCTCCACCAGACCAGGTCGGTCAAGATTACCCATTCGTGCTCGTTGGGTTATCAAAGCCATCCATTTAGACCAGGTTGCATCTGTGGCATGATGTGGTGATGAACATTTGCCTTTGAACATCCAGTTAAGAACTGGCAGTCTAGGAGCTAAAAGCAATTGTGACTCAGTTCCAATCACTTCAGAAGCTGCTTTCACTCCCTCATAGGCTGCTAGAATCTCTTTCTCAGTTGCAGTGTAATTTGTCTCTGAACCTCTGTAACAACGTCCCCAGAAACCAAGTGGACGACCACGTGTCTCATTTGGAGCTCTCTGCCAAAGACTCCAAGTTGGACATTGTCACTGGCAGCCGTGTACAGAATGTTCTTAATGTCCGGACCAGATCTCACAGGTCCTAAGCCCACTGCATGGACTACTTCTCGCTTGATTTGATCAAAGGCTGCGTGTTGTTCAGGTCCCCACTCGAAATTGTTTCTCTTACGAGTCACATCATGCAGAGGTTTGACAATCTGACTGAAACCAGGAATGTGTAGTCTCCAAAATCCCACCACACCAAGAAAAGAAAGTGTGTCCTTCTTACTGGTGGGAACTGCCATGGTAGAGACTTTGTTGATCACATCCTGAGGAATGTAAACGGCGACCATCCTGCAACCGCACTCCCAGAAACTGAATTTCTCTGGCAGGTCCTTTGACCTTGTCTCTCTTAATGGCAAAACCTGCTTGCAACAGAATGTCAATGATTTTGCTACCTTTCTCGAAGACTTCCTCAGCAGTTTGGCCCCACACAATGATGTCGTCGATGTATTGGATGTGCTCTGGAGCTTTACCTTTCTCCAGGGCATTGTGGATGACTGAGTGACAGATGGTTGAGCTGTGTTTCCACCCCTGAGGCAAACGATTGAACTGGTACTGGATTCCTCTCCAGGTGAATGCAAACTGAGGCCTGCACTCCTTTGCTATGGGAATAGAGAAGAAAGCATTAGCAATGTCTATGGTTGCATACCAATTAGCCTCCTTCGATTCCAGCTCGTACTGGAGTTCCAGCATGTCCGGCACAGCTGCACTCATGGGTGGCGTCACCTCGTTGAGGGCACGAAAGTCAACTGTGAGTCTCCAGTCACCCGTAGGTTTACACACAGGCCAGATGGGACTGTTGAAAGGTGAATGAGCTTTCTCTATGACAGCCTGACTCTCCAGTTGACGAATCAGCTGATGAATGGGCAACAAAGAGTCACGGTTAGTTCTGTACTGCCTATGATGAACAGTTTGAGTTGCAATTGGCACTTCCAGGTCCTCTATGTCATGATGTCCCACAACTGCAGATTCATCAGAAAGTTCAGGTCTAATAGACAATTTCAATTTATCATCCTCAATCTCTACAGATGCTATACCAAAAGCCCATTTATGACCCTTAGGATCTTTGAAACAACCTTGTCTCAAAAAGTCAATTCCCAAAATGCAAGGCGCATCAGGACCAGTTACAATAGTATGTGTCTTCCACTCTTTACCAGTTAAATTGATCTCAGCCTGTATCTTAGTTAACTCTTGAGATCCACCAGTGATTCCAAAGATAGAAATGGACTCTGTCCCTTTGGAATTGAATGGCAATAAAGTACACTGAACACCTGTGTCAACTAAAGCCCTGTATTTCCGAACTCTTGAACTGCCAGGCCACCTAATGAATACATTCCAATAGATTCGGTTCTCTCCACTATCCCTTTCCTCCTCCTGGCTGGAGGCAGGGCACCCCTAATGCTGAACATGGCATGTGGGGTGTACACAATGATTGGTGTTGTTGTGAGAGGAACTGCAACTGTTGGAAGAATTGCAGTTGCTCTCGGAAGCTGAAGAAGTGACAGCTACTTTCCTGGCATTGCTGCCTCTGTTTCTGCCACTCTGCAGTTCCCTGACCCTCTTTGAAAGAGCTGAAGTAGGTTTACCATCCCATTTGTTCATGTTCTCCCCATATGTGTCACGCAGAAGTATCCACAGTGACGCACGTGATTGCTGCTGTCTGGGTGGAATTTGTCTCCTCCTAGGCTGGAATCGCCTTGCAGGAGGTGGGCATCTGTTCCTGACTGCAGAAACATGCACCCATTCAGATGATGCAGGAATGGTATCCTTTACCAGATTGGAAATTGAGGTTTTAAGATCCTCCTTCAGTTCTTTCATGCTCTCTTGAAAACCATCTTTAAGCTCTGTAGTCATAGTCTTTATGGCACAGATTATACCAGAATGTGACAAGCTGTCCTCTATCTGCCTGAGCTGATCAGTGAATTCACCAACAGTGAAAGATCTTCCATTATCACTCCTTGCTAGGAACTTACTGGCCAAGATGTTAGCATAGGATGAAGGAGCAAGCTTAATCAGCTTCTTCATGAGACCTGTTCCCAAAGGAATATCGTCAGGCTCATGAGTACCATGATCTCCATAAAGCTCTTCCTTCACAGCAAACTCCTTCAGAAGCTTAATTCCCTGCTCAACGGTGTTCCACTTCTTGGCAGCCCATGGCAAATCATCTCGGGAAGGATATCTCATAGCCACAGCCAACAAAAGGCATGTCCACAAGCTAACCCTACCAAGAGGACTTGCCAGATGTTTGTCCACTCCACTCTCCTTGGTGAGTGGTCCCAGTTGTTTAGCAGACTTGTCTCCTACCTGCAGAGCATTAGCACCAATGCCACGGCATCTCACTAGCCAGCTTAAGATTGGCTCACCTGATTCCCTTGTGTATTCCTTCCTAACTTCCCTGACCTCTCTGAGTGGATCCTTGGATCCCTGGATGTCATCCTCCTCCTCTTCCTCCTGTTGCTCTGGTGGTGCCGGGCCTAACACAATCTTCCTCATAGCATTCCTAAACTCATTGGAACCATCCTCTCTCTTGGCAGCTAACCTCACAGCACTCCTCTCACTTGAGTATTGTTGTCTCAGCACATCTACAAGGTCTCGTAGACTAACTGCCTCCTCTTCCTCCTCTTGCTGCTGATCACCAGAGGTCCCCTGTCTTACATCCTCCTGCGAACCACTCTTTGTCTTAGATTTGGCCTTAGCAGGTGCCAGAAGGGCCTGAGCAGCAACAGACTTGGACATGTCTGCTGGAGGATTTGAATCTTTAGGAGTCTGACTTGGTGGGTTTGAATCCTTAGGGGTCTGACTTGGAGCATTTGAATCCTTGGAGGTCTGACTTGGAGGATTTGTATTACTGGGGGTCTGACCTGGAGCTTGTGAGTTCAAATCTGCCTTGCTTTTAACAGGAGGATTTTGGTTCTGGTCTACTGGCTGGGGGTTTGAATTGGCTGAGCTGGTGTCATTAGGATTTGGACTAACTGGGCTAGCGTTACCAGCATTAGTGGGATTGTTTGCCTGTCCTCCTGGGATGCCTGCCAACCCTGACTTGTTTTGATTGTTGCTAGGAATATTCTGATTTTGGGTACCTGCCTGTCCTCCTGAGGCTCCTGCTAAACTCTGTGGCTTGTTTTGGTTATCCTTATCATTGTTTACGTTAGCGGCGGGAACATTGGCTGTGTTCCCAGCTCTTGGAGAAGGAGGGGCAGAGGCTGGCAAGGGGGAAGCCGATAACTGTGTTCCCTTGTTTTGCTGTGAAAGAGACTGCTTCTGAGACACAGAATTTTTCCTAGCTCTTACAGAAGCTGGTTTTGAATTTTTCACCAATAATGCCAAAATTAATATGAAAATTAAAATCATAAGAGCCATGATAATGCACAGCAACCCCGCCACAGTCTCTTTATTGTAAAAATCCTTGCATGGATTTGGCATTTCAGTTTGGGGCTGGATGACCCTCATGAGAGCAGTAGATAAAGCAGACTCTCGATTGATTGTAACATTATTGACAAAAACTCTTGTAATATCACTAGTAATATTCTCAGTGACACTAAAACCAGCATAACCAAGAATAAAATCACCCCAGCTCCAGAACATGTTTGAAAGCTTAACTTTAGCCTTCTTAAAAACTACATGAAGCAAGAAATAACCAATTTGATCTTTGATCCAATTGTACACAAAAAAACCAGAAAACAGGCCACACAGCAATCCCCACCAAGTACAATAGCTGCTTGATTAGCTTCATCTTAATTCCCAGAGCTAATTTTCCAATCACTCAAAAATCTCTAGCCCCACGTTGGGAAAGCCAATTAAAAATGTGATGGTTTGAGGGTTACCCCGCCCCCCCACACTTTTGAATTTGCCCCAGCTAACTCAGACGGACCCTGGGAATATAGATGAAGCAATTTATTTACAGCTAGCAGAATTTACAAGCAGCTATTTACAATATATACAGTTATATACAATTATATACAGAAATATACAAAGGATAAAGAATACAAAAGCACAACTCCCCTCCCAGAAACCTGAGTCCCCAGAAGGGGCTCTCAAACCACCCCAACACCTCCCCCCGGCCCTCTCAACCTTACCCCAGTTCTCAGGAAGAATAGAGGTGCAGCCAAGAGGTTAGGGAGCAGGGTTAGTAGGAGCAGGGTTAATGAGATGTGACCAGGTCTAAGGCAAAAGCAAGAGTGAGAAACAAAATGGAGAATGTTTACTTCTTCTTCCCAGAGCTCTCAGCGAGACTGTGAGAGAAGTTGACATCAATTGTTTTCATTTCACTGCCCGTTATCTAGTTCTTTTACCAAAACATTCTAGCTTGCTTCAAACTAGCACAATATGGATATCCTTTATATTGCCCCAGGGTTGCTTGGAATTTGAACTAAAAGCTAGTCTAATATTTGCATTAACAGCTCCATCAGGGCTTGAACATTTTGGCCAACATTCATGTAGTTGAACTAGAGCACATGGCTGAACTCTTAATTTGTGAGCATGGCTGCTGGAGGCATTCTCTCCAGAGATGGAGAGAAATCCACTCTCCTGTGGGTAAGGTTAAACATCTTTTTCTTTACTGTGGTTCTGGTAATATAAGGATGGGCAGGCGCATTCCAGTCTTATTTCTAGTGCTGGGCAGGGTGAATATGATCCATTGAGTCTGCTTAGCCTGTAGACACAGCGTTTTACTGTGTATAGGATTTTTTCCTTGCACCAAATCAGTGTTTAAACCTACAACTCATATTTGGTGATATTTTAGACTTTTTTTGCTCTAAACATCTCTAAAAAGTACAAGTCAAAACAAATCAAAACTCCCAAAACTGCAGACTTTGAAACCAGCAGTTTGAATCTTAATTTATCCTAGAACTTTGTGAGCCGGTTGAAATACTTCAAGCTCTACTAAAATATATCTTCTTTAAGAAACTGTTATACCAGGATGTTAACAATGTGTTCTACAATGTAAACCAGCTGGAAAGACTTGAAACATTAAATGCGGTAACTAACAGAGTGTTCTTTTCCTTGATTTACAACTGACACTACCAGATAGAAAATGTACCAGGACATTTGTATTCATAATTTTAGGTACCCAGTAGGAATGTGCAGCTGTGGTGTAAACCAGTAAACGCTGCATTTCATAGGTGAAATATAAAACAGAATTAACCTGTGAAATATACTGTGAAATTAAATGTTTACCTATAAGAAAAATCTATGTAATTGAAAGTTTGATGGTTTGGGCATTAACCTGCCCCCACACACTTTTGAATTTGCCCCAGCTAACTCAGACGGCCTCTGGGAATATAAATGAAGCTATTTATTTTACAGCAGCAAATATACAAGCAGCTATTTACAATATATACAGTTATATACAGAAATATACAAAGGATAAACAATACAGAAGCACAACTCCCCTCCCAGAAACCAAGAGTCCCCAGGAGGGGCTCTCAAACCACCCCAACACCTTCCCCGGCCCCTCTCAACCTTACCCCAGTTCCCAGGAAGAATAGATGTGCAGCCAAGAGGTTAAGAAGGAAGGTTAGTGGCAGTGGGGTTAAGGAGATGTGACTAGGTCTGAAGACAAAGACAGAATGAAAGACAAAATGGAGAATGTTTAATTCTTCTTCCCAGAGTTCTCAGCGTGACTGTTGAGAGGAGTTGACACAACCATGTTTTCCTTTTCACTGCCCATTATCTAGTTCTTTTACCAAAACATTCTAGCTTGCTTCAAACTAGCACAGAAAGAGAGTGTGAATGTCTTTACGGATGTTTTCCTCAATTCACATATTTGGGGCAAAGCATTTATTCCACAGCACTGGGGTGATTTTGTTTTAGTGTCAACATCCTAGAACAAAGTTGTAACAAAATAGGATAAATATGGCTTTTAATGAAGAATTTCAACATGATTTCAAACATTCCCAGCACTGTCATCATCCATATTGACTAGTAAGAGATATTAATGGATTTTGCTTTCCTTTCTGCCTGGAGGCTTATGTGTGGAAAATAATTGAAATAAATTTACAACATTAATTTTAAATTAAGGGAAGCAAGGCATATTTGCATAGCTTTTGCTTTCTCCATTTTTTATCTCAGCTAACTAGCATCAATCTGTGTCATTTTTAGTGTATAGTGTAATGACAGGAATTCAAAGGTGAAGTATTTAGATGCTAAATGAATGGAATCTCACAGTGCAATTAACCTCACCTAATCTTAACTTTCTAAGACAGCTATACGTCTACTGAAAAGCTAATGGTGAGAGAGCATGGGATGACAGGATCTCACCCAGGAGTTGTCTGTCTGTCTAGCTTGATGGACAGGTGATGAGATGACTATATTACCTTTTGTTTGCCTAATATTTGGGCAGCAGGAGGAAATTTGGCTGCAGCATTTCTATTTCATTGCTGTGTCACTAATCATTTCATTAGGTAAGAATCTGATGCTTAATCTGAAGCTCTAATACTTGACAGAGTTGGGGGTATGAATATGCCCATCAGCAGAAAGAAAGAATTAATCATAAGAAGGAATTGAGGTGTTTCCTTTAGGATATCTGCTTCACTTCAATACAAGCTAAGTGTTCAGTTTAGTGGCAGACTTACTTTTCAGAAGTTTTACAAGTTTGCCAGAAGTTGTGTCCATGGTAGCCTGGAGAAGAGGAGTCTCAGGGGTGACCTTATTGTTGTCTACAACTACCTGAGGGGTGGTTGTGGCCAGGGGGAGGTTGTTCTCTTCTCTCAGGTGGCCAGCACCAGAACAAGAGGACACAGCCTCAAGCTACATCAGGGGAAATTTAGGCTGGAGGTGAGGAGAAAGTTCTTCACTGAGAGAGTCATTGGACACTGGAATGGGCTGCCTGGGGAGGTGGTGGAGTCACCGTCCCTGGGGCTGTTCAAGGCAAGATTGGACGTGGCACTTGGTGCCATGGTCTAGCCTTGAGCTCTGTGGTAAAGGGTTGGACTTGATGATCTGTGAGGTCTCTTCTGACCTTGTTAATACTGTGATACTGTGAAACATGACAAAATCCAATTATTAAATTGCTGCATGACATTCATTCTTTCTACTTAAAACTCAACAGGACATAAACATAACATTAAAAAGACACAAATCTGGATAGCAAACTGCATCTTAAAACTCCAGATTCCTTTCAAATGAGACACAGCAAAATTGAAAAAATGCAATGGATTGGATGAGAAGTCCAATTTCCCATAAACAGAAAGTACTGCAATAAAATTTGAGTACTCCATAAAGCTCTATGGTACAAAAATCTCATTATTTCTGCTACCTTGGCATAAAATCATTTTAACTTAAGCAAAACTTCAAGACATTAACATGCTTAATGTAATAACAAAAAGATGTGTTAGAAGGGTTTTATTAAAGTAGCATTCCAGTGATCTACTAAACTATGAAAACAATCAGGAGAAAAATCACTGGTTAAGAAATTAACATTTAATTACTTTTAATTGAGTGAAATAGCACTACACTATGTGCAGTATTTTATGCGGTTTCAATAAGGGCAAATCAACTGTAACTAATTTGAATGCTTTATTAAAGCATACTTCAAACTTCAAGTGTGAATTATTGTGGATAATTAAGTGTATTACTGTATCATATAGCCTGGCAAATTGAGCCTCTTCAGCGTCCTGGGGATCAATGAAGTATTAATAAAATAATTGTTCTCTCTTTAGTCTCCCAATAGATATATAACCACATGTTTTAACACTGCATGCTCCTACCAACCATCTGGGGTTATTTCTGGTTCTTTGTGGCTTCACAATTTCACTCAGCTAGGTACATTACAAAAAAAAAGAAAAAAAAAATTTAACGTTTCTATCTATTTAATAGGTATGAAAGATATTGAACAGGCCACATAAAAAAAAAGAGGTAGCAAAACAATCAAATCCAAAACTAAAAGATACTCTTATGGAAAATGCATAAGAAATGTTCATGGCACAAGGAAAATTAATTAGATCAATCCCAAAAATCACTGAATATGCTAATTACTAAAAATCACGAGGAATCCTTTCCTGGCCCGCAAATCAGGTATGATCTGATGCTTACCACCCTATTACTTGTAGACTTTTGTCTTGAAAGAAAGCTGGCTACAGGATGACAGATTGGCATCGTGTCCAGTTCTGGGCTCCTCATTTCAGGGGGGACAGGGAATAACTGGAAAGAGTCCAGTGGAAGGCCATGAGGATGATTGGAGAATTGGATCATCTGCCTTATGAGGAGAGGATGAGAGACCTGAGGCTGTTTTGCATATAAATATCCAAAAGTTTGTGTCAATAGGATGGGGCTGGGCTCTTTTTTGTGGTGCCTAGTGATAGGACAAAGGACAATGGGTACAAACTAGAACATTTGAACTTAAAGAAAAGCTTCTTTATTTGAGGATGGTGGAACACT
This sequence comes from Pogoniulus pusillus, assembly GCF_015220805.1. Classification (NCBI taxonomy): domain Eukaryota; kingdom Metazoa; phylum Chordata; class Aves; order Piciformes; family Lybiidae; genus Pogoniulus; species Pogoniulus pusillus. Next base: position 193,008 of record NC_087270.1, on the reverse strand, counting down.
GGAACAAGCTGCACAGAGAGGTTTTATGTGGTGTTTTTTTTTTTTTCCTGGAGACTTTCAAATCTCACATTCCCATGTGACATCATCTAGATGACCTTGCTTTAGCAGGGAAGATAAACTAGGTGATCTCCAAATATCCCTTCCAACTCCTACTGGTCTATGTTTCTGGGGCACCATGTGCTGTTCTCAAGGTGTCCCCAGACAGATGTCATTCAGAGAAATGTTGGTTATATTCAAATTATTTTGTATTGATAATATAACCAGTATTAATTTAAATAATTTTTATATTTGGGATACATTCAGAGGTGCCGGACTGGGGGGGGGGGGGGGGGAAGTGTGGAGTGGAGGGAGACATTGCTACTTGCTCCTATTGTTACTTTTTGGGTTTTGTTTCTCTTTTCCCAGGGAACATCCTAGATGGGGAGCATCCAACACAGCACTGGCTAGGTGGCTTCCTCCAGCCTATGAAGATGGACTCAGCCAACCTCGAGGATGGGATCCTAGCATCCGATACAATGGAGTCCAGCTACCCTTGGTTAGAAAATGCACCACAATATCACTTGAAACACTTACACTAGACCATAGCAACTGAGAGAACCAGGGTTGTTTATTCTGGAGGAAAAGAGGCTGGGGGGAGACCTTGCCACTCTCTATACCTCCCTGAAAGGAGGTTGGAGCAACTTGGGTATTGGTCTCTTCTCCCCAGATGAGAAGGGGATGACTTCAAGTTGTACCAGGGGAAGTTTTGGTTGGATATTAAAAGACACTTCTTGATTGAAGGAGTTCTCAAAGACTGGTACAGGGCTATCGCAAGTTTCTCCAGGAGAAAGTTTGTTGCAAGAAAAGAAATTTGTTGAGAGAATTAAATGTTGGAATAGGCTGCTTAGACAATTTTGGAATATCCCTTGGGAAATCAACCAACACTTGATTTGATGGGGCTCTGAATAACCTAATCCTTGCTCTCACAGAAAGACACATCATGCAGTCTCCATTGATTTTGTGATTCTTTGTTTCCATGATGATATCTGTAATACAGAAAAACAGGGTTGGATGTTGACTAAATAAATACAAAGAACACAGATGTGCCAGCATGGGTGTCTGTGTATGCATGTATGCCATATCTCCTACCTTAACTGAGCAAGCATCACTATCAAGCCAGAACTTCATTTTTTAGACAGCCTAAGGTACTGAGCTAAAAAGAGATTGCAATATTTGTGGGGCTTAGCAGCTTATACACTTTAAAAATATATCAGACCTCCAATAGAGGTGAGTTTAAACAAAAAATTATTTGCATAGAGAACTGGGTGAAAAATTCCCCAATGCAACCTAAAGTGATTTGATTTGGATTTGCTCTATCTGGTTTGTAATAATTGCTTTGAAACTTGACTTTTAATGGACTCAAAGTCTTGTTATTTCAACCACTGTATGTTTAATAAGGATGAACAAGAGAATTTAGTGTTAATGTCACCTGCAACTCATGTTATTAATTAAATAACATTGTCTCTAAGCGGCACAATTTAGCACTTGAAGATGAAAACCTGACATTTACACAAATAGCTTTCCAGTAGATGGTACAAGCTGCCTTTCTCTAGACTCATTAAGGTAACGTACTTATGAAATGAAACATACTACACCAAAACTGCATGACTGCACCAAATGTGACAGTATCCAACTATCAGTAAGGTTCTCTGCTTTATTTTGAAGCAAGATAGGATAAAACATGGGCTGTCAATGTTTGTTCTCAGTTCTATAATTGTATTTTGTTCTACGTTTAGCTCTCCAGCTATATCATTTAAGCCTTTAAAAAGCAACATGCAAATAACATGAAGGTGAGGGGTAAGTGTGGTGAATACTATAAACAATAGTAGAATGCAGCATAGCAGTGATAAGAAAGTCTTAGTGACTGCAAGACAGAAGGTCTGTGCTTTGTGGCCACCAAAGGTACTAAAATACAGTATGGAAATTTGTATCTGGTGAGCTCTATGATCTCTGCTCTTGACTATTTCAATATAAAGCCTGATGTTCCTAGCAAATCCCATGTTGCCTCTTGTCCTTACCAAATCTTTTTGACTGCACCTGCCTTATGCATTCATTATATATCCCATCTATTTATTACAGACATCGTGACACTGTTTGAAGTGCTGCCCTTTCAGTTGCTTAGCTTCAAAGGCAGCTGTTGTATGTGAGGAAATATTTTGCAGCATGAGGGAGGAATAAAAAGACTCTAATCATTACAAATCAGTGATTTTGCTCTGATGATGTCACAGAAACACAGAATGCTAGAAGTTGGAAGGGACCTCCAAAGATCATTAAGTCCAACCCCCCTGCCAAAGCAGGATCACCTAGGACAGGCCACAGAGAAATGCATCCAAGTGGGTTTTGAAAGTCTCTGGAGGAGATTCCACAACCTCTCTGGCAAGCCTGTTCTAGTGCGAGTATCCTCACTGTAAAGAAGTCTCTCCTCAGGCTGAGGTGGAACCTTTTGTGTTCTAATTGTAACTCTTGTTCCTTGTCCTATCACTGGGCCTCACCAAAAAGAGACTATAACCCACCCCTCAGATATTCATAGATGTTGATAAGATCCCCTCTCAGCTTTCCCTTCTCAAGACTAAACAGCCCCAGTTCTCTCAGTCTTTCTTCATGGGAGGGATGTTCAAGTCCCACAGTCATCCTTGTCGCTCAATTGAGTTTGAATCTGTGGTACCAGCATCTATTATTCAAATACACAAAGTACTCCTTTTATAAATAGGAACCTTTTAGCACTGTTTCCCCTGCCTTTTAGCATTTTCTCATTTTGTGAGAAGTAAATGCTACTTGGTGCTCATGCTAAATTAGTTCTCTTCCCAGGTTCGTGAAGTAACAAGAAAAATTATCCATGCATCTAATGAGGCTGTTACTGAAGACAATTTGTATTCTGATATTATTATGGTATGGGGACAGTACATAGACCATGACATTGCATTCACACCCCAGAGCACAAGTAGAACCACCTTCCTAAATGGATTGGAGTGCCATATGACATGTGAAAAACAAAATCCGTGTTTTCCAATAGAGGTAAGATTCTATATTAATTTCTGTAAGGCTCTAAGCAGGTGGGTAAGGTGAAACACATAGTGATATTAGTGATGTACGTAACACTGAAATAATTACAAAGTTGACTGATAGATCAACCAAAAATATTAGAGCAGTGACAGAAAAACTGGAACTCAATGCAATTCTTAAATGACACAGGTAGATGTTTAAAATTGTTTTGTACAGATAAACTATAGATAAGGTACTTGGTAAAAAAATCTCAAATGTTTCTACTTCTCAGGTTTATGTTGCAGAGAAATCTTACTAGTCTCGCCACAGTGTTATTGTTCTCATGCTTCAAGGTTTTGAGTTCCATTAGGGAAAACAAAAAAGTAGTCATAAATAATTCTGGTTTTAACTTGCCTGTCAGCTAAAGTTAAAGCATCTTAACTTTGCCCAGCGAAAGCAAAGATATATCCAGCAGCTGATGCAAACTTTTGAAGAGGGTTGTCTTTTCAGAGTATGAATAAAGTGATCTTCGGGGAGATGTTGAAACTTCTATGTATCATCTCTTTGAGTGGATGGAAAACATGAATTCAAAGCTCATTGGATGGCTAGAAGAAGTATAAATTGGTATAAATATAGGATCCTGTATTCTTGTCCAATTAATTTAAAGTTGTAGTTATTTTTTCACTCAAAAAAAATGAGGTAACAAAGCAAAAACACTTTTTTGTTTGTCAAAGCACAGCCTGTCTCCTCATGCTGCAGAGGAATGCCCCATGCCCATTGAAGCCCTTGAATTGATGCCCCCATCTCTATCTACAGTAATAAGGCTGGGCTTTGATTACTGGCTAGCTTCTCTATGCACTGAAGCTAATGTAGGGTATAATTTACTTCACATGATGCAGTGAAGAAAGTAGAATGTGTCCTCTCCGTATGACAAGGGTCATAGTTGTTGGGCACTCAGTCTTGAGGGGGACGGAGGGACCCATTTGTCATCCCAACCCATCTTACAGGGAGGTCTGCTCCCTTCCTGGTGCCCAGGTTAGGGACATTGCCAGGAGACTCCCTAACCTAATCCAGCCCTCTGATTATTATCCCTTGCTGGTAATACAGGCTGGCAGGGATGAAATCAAGAAGAAGAGAACCAGGGAAATTAAAAAGGAATTTAAGGCCCTGGGGAAGTTGATAGATGGGGCAGGAGCACAGGTGGTGTTCTGCTCAGTTCCCCCTGTGGCAAGGGAGTTCACAGAGAGGAACAGCAGAACCTATGACATCAACAGCTGGCTCAAGGGATGGTGCCAGCGGCGGCACTTTGGGTTCTTTGACCTTGGGGGAACTTTTACTGAGCCAGACTTGCTTGATCCTGATGGGGTGCAGTTGTCTAGGAGGGGCAGAAGAGTCCTGGCACTGGAGTTGGCAGGGCTCATTAGGCAGGCTTTAAACTAGATCTGAAGGGGGTGGGTGAGGCAATTACTCTCTCTGAGAAGGAGAGAGTGGGAAGGAAACTAGGGACAATTGAAAGCCCAGCTGAAGTGCATCTACACCAATGCACGCAGCTTGCGTAACAAGCAAGAGGAACTGGAAGTCCTGGTCCACCAGGGTGACTATGATATAGTTGCCATTTCAGAAACTTGGTGGGATGACAGGCATGGTTGGAGTGCTATACTGGGGGGAGATAACCTCTTCAGAAGAGATAGGCAAGGGAGAAGAGGAGGAGGGGTGGCCCTGTATATTAGGGAGTCACTCCATGCCACTGAGCTCAAGGTGAGGGACGAAGGGGTTGAGAGCTTGTGGGTTAAAATCAGAAGGAGGACTAACAAATCTGACATCCTGGTTGGAGTCTGTTACAGACCACACACCCAGGATGAGGAAACAGATGAGATATTTAACAAACAGCTGGAGGCTGTCTCAAGATCTTCAGATCTTGTCCTTGTGGGTGACTTTAACCTGCCAGATATCTGCTGGGATGTTAATTCAGCAGAGAGGAGGCAATCCAGGAGATTTCTAGAATGCATGGAGGACAGCTTCATGAGCCAGCTGTTAAGTGAGCCTACTAGGGGTCAAGCTCAGCTTGACCTGCTGCTCTCCAACAGAGAAGGGCTGGTAGGAGATGTGACAGTGAGAGGCTGCCTGGGGTGTAGTGATCACGAGATAGTGGAGTTCTCAATATGCAGGGAGATAGAGAGGAATTATAACAGAACCCACACCTTGGACTTCCGGAGGGCAAACTTCAAGTTGCTTAAGAAACTTATTTGCAAAGTCCCCTGAGCAGCAGCCCTTAAGAACAAGGGGGTCTAGGATGGTTGGACCTACTTTAAACAGGAGCTCTTGAAGGCACAGGAGCTGGCAGTTCCCATGTGCCGAAAGATGAGCCGGCGGGGAAGGCGACCAGCCTGGATGAGCAAACAGCTCCTGAAGGAATTGGGGGAGAAAAAGAGGGTGTATCACCTCTGGAAGGAGGGGAAGGCTTCTCCTGACGTGTTTAAGGAGGTAGCCAGAATATGCAGGAGAAAAATTAGAGAGGCTGCCACCTCTATGAAGGATAATAAAAAGCACTTTTATAAATGTATCAATTCTAAAAAGAAGGGCAAGAAGAGCCTCCACTGCTTACTGGACCAGGAGGGGAACACTATAACTGATGATGTAGAAAAGGCTGAGGTCCTGAATGCCATCTTTGCCTCAGTTTCCAACAGTAAGGAGGGAGGAGGAGGCAAGTGGCCTCTTGAACTGGGGGATGGGGTCGGGGAGCGGTGTATTCCCCTGGAAATTCATGAGGAATTAATTCAGGACCTGCTGAGCCACCTGGACACCCACAAGTCCATGGGACCAGATGGGATCCATCCTAGGGTGCTGAGAGAGCTGGCAGCTGAGCTGGCCAAGCTGCTCTCCATCATTTTCCACCAGTCCTGGCTCACCGGAGAGGTCCCAGGAGACTGGAAACAGCCAACGTGGTCCCCATCCACAAGAAGGGTCAGATGGAGGAACCCAGGAACTACAGACCCATCAGCCTGACCTCAGTGCCAGGGAAACTGATGGAGCAGGTTCTCTTGGGGGTGATAAAAGCGCACCTGAGGGATGGCCAAGGGCTCAGGTCCAGCCAGCATGGGTTTAGGAAGGGCAGATCCTGCCTCTCCAACCTGATCTCCTTCTATGATCAGGTGACCCGCTTGGTGGATGTGGGGAGGCCTGTGGATGTGGTCTATCTGGACTTCAGCAAGGCCTTTGACACTGTCCCCCACAGCAAACTGCTGGCTAAGCTGTCAGCCCATGGCTTGGATGGCAACACTCTGTGCTGGGTTAGGAACTGGCTGGAGGGCCGGACCCAGAGAGTGGTGGTGAATGGTGCCACATCCAGCTGGTGGCTGTCACTAGTGGTGTCCCTCAGGGATCTCTGCTGGGCCCCATCCTCTTTAACATCTTCATAGATGATCTGGATGAGGGCATGGAGTCAGTCATCAGCAAGTGTGCAGATGCCCCCAAGCTGGGGGCAGATGTGGCTGGGTTGGAGGGCAGAAGGGCTCTGCAGCGGGACCTTGACTGCCTGGACAGATGGGCAGAGTCCAGTGGGATGGTGTTCAATAGCTCCAAGTGCAGGGTGCTGCACTTTGGCCACATCAACCCCATGCTGAGATACAGGCTGGGGTCGGAGTGGCTGGAGAGCAGCCAAACAGAGAGGGATCTGGGGGTGCTGATTGATACCCACCTGAACATGAGCCAGCAGTGTGCCCAGGTGGCCAAGAGAGCCAGTGGCATCCTGGCCTGCATCGGGAATGGTGTGGTCAGCAGGAGCAGGGAGGTCATTCTGCCCCTGTACTCTGCACTGGTTAGACCACACCTTGAGTACTGTGTTCAGTTCTGGGCCCCCCAGTTTGGGAGGGACATTGAGATGCTTGAGCATGTCCAGAGAAGGGCGACGAGGCTGGTGAGAGGCCTTGAGCACAGCCCTACGAGGAGAGGCTGAGGGAGCTGGGATTGTTTAGCCTGGAGAAGAGGAGGCTCAGGGGTGACCTTATTGCTGTCTACAACTACCTGAGGGGTGGTTGTGGCCAGGAGGAGGTTGCTCTCTTCTCTCAGGTGGCCAGCACCAGAACAAGAGGACACAGCCTCAGGCTGCACCAGGGGAAATTTAGGCTGGAGGTGAGGAGGAAGTTCTTCACTGAGAGAGTCATTGGACACTGGAATGGGCTGCCCGGGGAGGTGGTGGAGTCACCGTCCCTGGAGCTGTTCAAGGCAGGACTGGACGTGGCACTTGGTGCCATGGTCTGACCTTGAGCTCTGTGGTAAAGGGTTGGACTTGATGATCTATGAGGTCTCTTCCAACCTTATTGATACTGTGATACTATGATGTGATATAAAATGTGACTAAATTTTGACTCTCATTTCTAAAAAGCCAGTTTGCTGTTGATATGAAACTGCAAAAGTCTTTAAAAGCTGATGCTTTGTTTATCACCTATTCTTTGAAACAGCATAATTGGTATTGATATTTAAGTGCAAAAACCTCAATTTTTTATTAATAAATAGATTTTAAAATTGAGAAAAGGCACTTAAATTAAATCAAATGTGGATCAAAAGGACCGTTGAAGACTAATCACTGAATCATGACTAAGTCAATCTTAGAAATCCCATCTGTTTACAAAAGAGAGAATTTAAAGAAGTCTTCAAAACAGGACTCCAAGGCTAATGTTATTCATGCACTAGCAGCATTTGGGTGCAAAAAGAAATAATCTGCACAGTTTACCACGTTGTAGGCCCAGTGAGTGCATCCTTCAGTGCTCTAAGCAAGGGGCATAGTTCAGATTTCTCTCTTGGATCTGTGAAGAGATTCATCACAGAGTATATTTCAAGGATGGTGTTGGAGATAAGTTGTGTGTTTGTGTGCTAAAGCCAGCTCTGAATGTGGCCTAGGAGCTGCAGTGTAGTCTAGCAGGGAAATGGGGTCAAGCAACAGCCTTGGCTACCTTTGGGAGTTAGTGCCTGATATTCAGAATGGCCATGATGAGAGGATATACAAAGTAATTCATCCAAAGCATTGTAAATCAGGTAAGTTTCCTAACTGGTGGATGATCACATGTTCATAACCCCATTCATTTTTCAACTCTAGTTTGGTTTTATTCTTTTATTCACATCTTAGAGAAATTGGTTGTTCTTTTACTTCTGTTATATGTCTAGCATTTTGCGACTGTTTCTGTCAGGGGAAAGAATAGTCACTGTATTAAATATATATATATATGTACACTATTTTTTTGTGTGACAGGAGGAACCATATTTTGAACACTGAAACAAAATGCTATTTCACTCCAGAACTGATCTTCCTGAAATCTTAATTAAAACTAAGTTCAGTTAGGTTTATACATTCATTTTGTATGTGAACAAAGAGTGACTGGTTTCCAAAGACAGTGACATCGATAGTGTATTATCCAACAGCGTAAACAGTGAGGCTGCAGTTCTCACTCTTGCTGCACTCCTAGAACAGCAGCACGCAAGAGATAATTCACACATGGAAAAGAACAGCTGTGCTTACAGCTGCACACCCTCTCTGGGATTTTCACCATGGAGAGAAAAGCTCCTGAGCATACAGGTTAGTGAAGCTGCCTGGAAAATGTTCTGAGTTACTGCAATTCAATGAAGGATTGAAAGCTGCAAGAGTGCATTAATATTAATAACAAGTGTAGGTAAATGATTCATAGATTAGCAGGAAGCATTATGATTTTCTATTCTGAACATTTTCATGATAAAGGCAATGAAAATTTCACCCAGTGATTCTCACGTTGAGCCCTTAGCTTCTGGTAGAGCTCAAACATTCTTTTCCTATATCTTTTCAGAATCTCATAATGTAAGGAAAAAAAGAGAAATAAATCACTAGTTTTAATTTTGTCACGGAAGAGTATTCTGCCACCTATGCCAATTGTAGCAGAGGGGAGAAATTAATTGGTGCAAGAGGATATTTTGTAAAAATATATAATTTATTAACTTCAATATTCTGAACTCTTGCCACCCCCAACCACTGAAGTTTAAAATTGATATCTGTTCTACATGGTTATGGAAGACATTAAAGGAATATCCCAAACAGTAACTTGTTAATAACTAGCATATATTCGAACAATAAACAGAGAGAGGACTTTCCCCGTGGCTTAATGCTGCTTGGGGTCAATATGCTGCTTGCCCAGCAGCTGGGCTGAAGCTCTTTCTGCTCTATGGCAGGAAGCAACAGAAATTATAGAGGCATTAAAGCATTTACTCACAAATTCCTATTAATTATCAATCACCCTCTGGGGCTACGTCACAGCCTATACAAGTGTCCAGTTTTCAGAGGACTCTTTGCCCATGGACTTTGAGGCTGGAATCCTCCTGGCTTCAGGGCAAAAGAGAATCTTCCTGGCTTCTGGGGAAAGGACCGTCTCTGACCATCTTCTCCTGGCAAAGGATGCAATCTCTGCCCTTGTCTCCTGGCTTCTTCTGGATGTTCTGTCCAGGGATTCTTAAGCAGGAGCTTTGGGTGCAGGAGTACGATGTAACACTGGCCATGCAGGCCAATCTCATGTAGACAATCCAGGGTTTGCTTCCTGGTAACTCAGCTGCAGTGGCACTTACCAGGCAATGATAAAGCAGCAGGCATGCAATAGGGTGCACGACTGCATGGGAGACTGAGCTCCGTAGATACAGGCAGGCTTCAGCATAACAATGAGAGTGAGGGAGCAAGCAGTGTGGGGGAGTCTGAGCACTTTGTTTAACTGTGTACCCCCATTTATTAAATGTGGGCTAAGATTAATGGCCCTTTGGCCACTAGAATGACCAATCAGCTTTTGGCAGTCAGCCAAACATACCACAATAGGGAAAAGCCACAAGCCTGGACCTCCCAAATATGGGAATCACGTGGGCCTTACACCAGGCAGGCACAAGTTGGGCGTGTGGGGGCTTATACAACCTAAAGCCTGGGCAGGACAGACTTTATAGCACCAGGCCTATTGTGCCCCTTTGTGCTCGTTATGTGTTTACCTCTGGTTATGGGCAAAAAAAACATGTTCAGGCAGGGCAAGGCATGAATAAGCCTATTTTTGGGCCTATGGCCCTCCACCACAAGTTTATGCTTTTTGATGCATGGAACAGGGTTGTGCAGATAACCTGTCACTTTTCAGATGATTATTTCAAGCTAAGGCTAGAGACATAATGAGGTATTAGAAAGACTTTCACAGGAGATCTGCTGACTTGATTCAGTATTAATTACATCACCGACAATAAGTTAGACACAGCACACATACATAGTAAGATCCAAGTCTGAAAAGCTTTCAGACAGTTACTTCAGATACAAAAAGGTGGAAAAGAAACAGTCTCAGAAAAGTGAGGTGGTTTACAAAAGATGACATGTAACGTGGTAGGTTACTGTCTCTGAGTGTGCTCAGTAGTCAGCAAAGTGAGCCCCTGCCTTTTCCTTCTGTGTTTCAGAGGTAGCAGTTCAATATCAGATATTCAAGTCTTGTGTTCACAAATAGACATTCATGTTTTCTTTATTGGGAAACTTTGATAGACCATAAACTAGGTTTTCTTTTAAGTCTACAGCGAAATCCTTTAACAAGGTCATTCCCTACAGAGTAAATTCACAATAAGAAAGAATTTCTTTAACCGAAATAACAGTTTAGATGTTATAAAAGAACATAAAAGAGTTTCACCACAAGCAGGTTTCACCATACAGATATAATAGTTCAAATCAATGTGCAGCTATAATAGGAAAACTGTTTTGACCAGAAAGTGTTTTGAGGTTCTGTTTTTTTTCCCCTCTATAATTATACAAAATGGAGAAAAAATTTATATGGATCTTCCTCATTAGTTTTAGAGAAAAATATGAATCTGTACCTATTTCATCAGAAAAGAGTAATTTTTGCCCTCAGACTGTTTTGGATGATATTTGAAGGATAACATAAGGACATTCTCATTTGGCTGCTCAGCTGCTGGCTGCATACTGCTTACCCAGTGAGAAGGGAAGGGAGTGCATTATGCAGTTCTTCCATCCCAATGATGTTCATTACTGTTGTTTTTCTCCACTGGGGCACAGAATGGTTTGCAATTAAATTACAGTGGCAGTTAGCTAAAGATTATTCAATACAACATTCATTCATTGTTAATATGTTTTGTTGTAAGCCTCCTTGTCCAGCGGCTTTTTACCCTGATACCTGAATTTGTCCAGGCTTTCCTGATGACTAGAAGCAGGAAGCACTCCAACACATGCAATGCTGTGGCTGCCAAGTTCAAATATTTGTAGTAAGAGAGGAGATCCTTGTTTACATTACCAGGTGAAGAGAAAAAGAAAGCCATACTAGTATGGCAAACAACTTAATAGACACAAATACTAAACAGAAATAGATAAAATACTGATTTCAGCAATCAGTAAAAGAAAAATGTTTCCTTCCAAAATAACCTACTCTGATTTGTAAAACCTATTAATTAATAAATATTGGTAGAATTTCTTTAACAAACAAAGCATGAAAACCAAATTAATCTCTTTCTTACTTGGATGCTTCATTGTTATCAATTCCTACTTGCATGAACTCTAGCAGTAAGAGAATTTTACTGGATATAACTTGATGATCTATGAGGTCTCTTCCAACTTTGGTGATACTGTGATACTGTGTGATACAATGTTATACAAAGCCCTTACATTCCTTTTGAAGGTGATTTTGTCACTTTACTCTGGTTTTAATGATTAATTTATCTTTACAAAGTGGTCTCTGTATTACCAGAAGCATAAAGAAAAAAATTACAACTTCTTTTGTAACATCTGCAATATTTGCTTTCTTCTTCCAGAGAGTTTTCAAAAGCAAGGAGATAGAAAATGAATAGAAAGAGTAAACCTGTGTGCCCGCACAAAACATTTATTTTCTCTAGGTCACATATAGTATGTGTTACCTGTTGCTATTTCATGTTGATCAATTGATAAGAACATTTCAACATTATGTTCCCTGAAACTCAGACTCCACACTGGTGTTCAGTTGAAGATTGGACCTGATTTTAGGTCTTTTCCAACCATAATGATTCTTTGAACTCTGATTGTGAAGCCAGATTAATCTAAGTGTAGATCTATGCAAAAATATTTACATCAGTAGCTTTTAGGACAGAGGAAAGGTTTGGGGGTTTATTTCTGTCTGCTTAAAAAGTATTAAATAATCTTCTTGCTTAAATCTAAAGAAAGATAATCTCTACAAGTTTAGAATATACCACTCCAGTAGATGAGATCTGAACAACTGAAAACTGGGACATAAGACAGAAGTGCTAACACAAGTCTTAATTCTACTTCCACTGCTGTTGTTGTCACCTCAGAAAACACGTGTTTGTTTTATACAGGTGACTACCAATGATAGCCTAACTGTGGAGATGGATTGCTTGCCCTTCTACCGTTCATCTCCTGCATGTGGCACTGGTGATCACAGTATTCTCTTCAAAAATCTGTCAGTGCTGACTCCAAGACAACAAATCAATGCCTTAACTTCCTTCCTTGATGCTTCTACTGTCTATGGCAGTACTTCTGCTACTGAAAATAAACTGAGGAATTTAACAAGCAAAGAAGGCCTTCTTAAAGTAAATGTGAAATATTATGATAATCATCGGGAATACCTGCCTTTTACAGACCAGATCCCATCGCCTTGTGCACAAGATTTGAATGAGAATGAAGATGAGAGGATTGAATGCTTTATGGCTGGGGACAGCCGATCCAGCGAGGTCACATCTCTGGCAGCTATGCACACACTGTGGCTGAGAGAGCATAACCGCCTGGCCAGAGCCCTCAAAAACATCAACCACCACTGGAGTGCTGAGACAGTCTACCAAGAAGCACGAAAAATTGTTGGAGCTCTGCATCAGGTTGGTTGCTTATTTGATTATCTACCTAGTGTAGTCCCTTAGAATCATTATAGTGTCATTAAGGTTGGAAAGACCTCTAAGCTCATCAAGTCCAACTGTAAACCATATCTTAGAACAGAATGGATCACAAAACTTACAGCAGGTTTCTGTAAGTGGCTTTTGAGATTCTCTTACCTTTTTTTCACTGCCTATTTCTGCTTTCATATTTGTTATGTTTAAAGTTTGGTCCATTTTCCACTTTGCTGAACACACTGTCTTCACCTTTAGTTTGTCCAGACCCCTCAGTAACATGACCAGAATAAACTGAAGTTTAAGGGACTTTCCTGCAGTTTCTGATATTTTTGTACCAAAAGGAGGTAAATTTGAATATAGATTGTGAAAGCATGTGTGAAAATGTTACTGTTCTGTTAAAACGCTTTTCTTTCCTTCTGCCATATTTTTCAGTCAGCAGAATATAGAATCATAAAATTATTTTGGTTGGAAAAGACTTTCAAGATCATCACATCCAGCCATTGACCTAACACCACCATGGTCATTAAACCACATCCTAGAGTGTTATGTCTCTGTGTTTTGTGAACACCTCCAGGGATAGTGGCTCCAGCACCTCCCTGGATAGCTCATTCCAGTCTTTAATTCAGTGAAGAATCCTTTCAGTTGCACCTCCCCTGGTGCAACCTGAGTCCATTTCTTCTGGTCCTACCACTTGTTCCTGGGGAGAAGATAATGTTCCCCACCACACTGAGCAACCTCCTTTCAGGTAATTGTATAGAGCAAAGTCTCCCCTCAGTCTCCTCCAGAATAAACAACCCCAGTTTCTTCAACCATGGAATGTTTCCTTTAAGAAACTACCTGTGTTCTTTGACATGTATTTAAATCAAGATAACTTCAGAGAAGTGACCTATTTAATTGTAGTTAGTCCTTTTCAAACTTCTGACAGTTTCAAATTTTTTTTTGTTTACATTAACCCCATCAAGTCATTTGCTCTAATCATGCTGTTTGCACTAAAATAATGACATTGCTAAGTCAGAAAGGTTGTTAATACTTGTTAAAAAACCATGTTAATACAAAAGTAGACCTCTGTGCCTTCATACACTTCCAATTTACACCCACTACTGTTATGGCCTGAAAGAAAACATTCTGTGCAAGGCAATACGCTGTAAAAACCTGGGCTACTCATTATCTCTGCCAGTATCACAGACTAATGAGATTTGCCTATGGCTCATTACAAATGTATTTAAGTTATATCTAGCTAGTATAGAGATATTAATTCAAGGGAGGAATTGAAGTATCTCTATTAATGTGGTATGCTAACCAGCATACTAATGACAGCTCCAGTTGAAGTTACCTTGAGTTACAACTCTAAAATTTTGTTCCAGTTGCTACACATTTCTAAACTTCTCTCTTTTGGGGATGAATATTTTCAAGTATAATTTTTGCCTGTGGGTGTTAGAGGATTGAACAAAACCCCTTCTTCATTTCCTAGAATAATGAGAAAGAAAAAAAATCTCTCTTTAGACAATACTTTTCCTCATGGATGGCTTTTTGGAACCATAAATATCTTTAATGACAAGACTTTACTAATAGCAACTTGATAAAATTGCCAAGTATAGTATCTGCATTTTGACAGCCTGGAAAAAAAAAGAGGGTTTGTTTTTTTTTTTTAAATTTAATTGTAGACATGTTTCACTGATGAGTAGTAGTTGATGCAAGGCACAACGCTGGGAAACTCTCTCGCTGTGTTTTGAGTGAATGACAGATACTTAACTCTAAAGTGTTACCATTGCAGTAAACAGTGGTAAAAGTGCATGCTCTGATTTGCCTTGTATTTTGTGCAAAACAACAAAAAAACCCATATTTTCATTGTCATTTACTAACTGATTTGCTTGCCTATTGCTGTTCTGATCTTGCTTGTTTTGCCTATTCCTGTTTTGATCTGAGAAAACAGGATAAGGAGAACTAGGATATTTGAAAGAAAATAATCTAAACTTCTCTTCCTTTAAACAGAATGTATGGACAAAACAGGAAAGAAGCGCTCACTTACATAACTGCTACAATACGTAGTTTGCAGGACGAAACTGCATGCACATGTTCCTTTCCTTCCACAGAATTTTTCTCTCACTCCTTTACTTGGACTATGAAAGTCAGATTCTGTGGCACTAGTCAGACTGAAGCAGGAGTTTCACAGATCAATCTGAATCAAATTCTCTTTGATTTATTACAGTACCATAGAACAAACTCTGAATTAATGGTGTTCCTGCTAGTTGATCCAAATCATAGCTGACAACCACCTTTAATTTTTAGTGAGCATGTAGATGTTTTTTTCACTTCCTTCTACATCTACTTGTGTTCTCTGAGCATCTTGCATATGAAGTTTTCTGCCATGATCTGAGACATAAGTTCAAAGTGGGTGTCTTCTGAGGCTGACATACTTCAACTTAATTACAAGTATTCAGTTTAACACAGCTAATGTGGATGAAACTTGTTTGTGAAATTAGATGGTTAGATAACTTCTCTCAAAGTTTAAATAGTAAATAAATAATAAATACTATAAAACAGTATGTGCTACACACTGCCATTACTCATGTTTCTGAACTGTGTAGTTCAGACTATTGACAGAACTATAATTAAAAATTGAACACTTATACAATCACCTTTTGCATAAAACTTTTTCTTCAAAATAATATGTAAATTCTTTAATATTTACAGTGAGAACTTCAACTTTGCAAAACTTCACTGAATAAAGCATCATTTCTATATTTAGTTTTTCTCATATTTCTGCAAACTTCCTCATTTGCAGGAGCTTCATTTAATTGACTCCTCACTATCTCAATGAGATACTGTTCCTTTGCACTTACCTCTAGCTAATGACAAAGGCATTTTTAACATTACTCTCATGATAGTTCACATTCCAGTCTTTATTTTTTATTTTTCTTTTCCATTCATTGTGCTCATTCACACCTACTTTGGAAAATACTAGAGCATTTTTGGCAAGAAAAGTCTTCTGAACCTTATGAGAAGTCATATGATTTTCTGTGTATTTTGCACTTAATTTGAAATAACTCTTAACATGGAAAAAAAAGTCTCAAAATTAATCCAAAATTATGTAATCTATTTCCAAATACGTAGTGTATGGGTGAGTTCTGCTGAAAGTGGCCCAGTTTGGAATCAAATTCAACCAGGATGCTCATGGAGATCATAAGGACACTTGAGAACTCCAGTTGTAATTCTGCATTCTGAATGAGTTGGATGTTGCCTTTCATGCTAAAAGCCTGTTTAACTTGGGGTTCTGTTGTGTTTGTAGTTCATAATTAAGTTACTTTTCTGTAAACAGTGCACTTGTGATTCATTATATGATGTAAAATCTCTACAGACTTTTCTGACTGTTCTCTAATCATTCAGATTCTGTTTCTGTCTGTTTACCAAATAGATCATTTAATCACCAGGAAGTTATAATTTTATATTCTCTGTTATGACTACCTTGGACTTTCACAGGCCAAACTTCAATTTGCTTAAGAAACTTATTTCCAAAGTCCCCTGGGCAGCAGTCCTTAAGAACAAAGGGGTCCAGGATGGTTGGACCTACTTTAAACAGGAGCTCTTGAAGGCACAGGAGCTGGCAGTTCCCATGTGCCGAAAGATGAGCCGTCAGGGAAGGCAACCAGCATGGAGGAGTAAACAGCTCCTGAAGGAACTGGGGGAAAAAAATAGGGTGTATCACCTTTGGAAGGAGGTAGCCAGTTTATGCAGGAGAAAAATTAGAGAGGCTAAGGCCCAGCTAGAACTTAGGCTGCCACTTCCGTGAAAGATAACAAAAACCACTTTTATAAATTTATCAACGCAAAAAGGAAGGGCAAGAAGAGCCTCCACTGCTTACTGGACCAGGAGGGGAACACTATAACTGATGATGTAGAAAAGGCTGAGGTCCTGAATGCCTTCTTTGCCTCAGTTTTCAACAGCAAGGAGGGAGGAGTTCAGGGCAGGGCAAGTGGCCTCTTGAACTGGGGGATGGGGTCGGGGAGTGGTGTGTTCCCCTGGAAATTCATGAGGAATTAGTTCAAGACCTGCTGAGCCACCTGGACACCCACAAGTCCATGGGACCAGATGGGATCTATCCTAGGGTGCTGAGAGAGCTGGCAGCTGAGCTGGCCAAGCTGCTCTCCATCATTTTCCAGCAGTCCTGGCTCACCGGAGAGGTCCCAGGAGACTGGAAACAGCCAACGTGGTCCCCATCCACAAGAAGGGTCGGATGGAGGAACCCAGGAACTACAGACCCATCAGCCTGACCTCAGTGCCAGGGAAACTGATGGAGCAGGTTCTCTTGGGGGTGATAAAAGCGCACCTGAGGGATGGCCAAGGGCTCAGGTCCAGCCAGCATGGGTTTAGGAAGGGCAGATCCTGCCTCTCCAACCTGATCTCCTTCTATGATCAGGTGACCCGCTTGGTGGATGTGGGGAGGCCTGTGGATGTGGTCTATCTGGACTTCAGCAAGGCCTTTGACACTGTCCCCCACAGCAAACTGCTGGCTAAGCTGTCAGCCCATGGCTTGGATGGCAACACTCTGTGCTGGGTTAGGAACTGGCTGGAGGGCCGGACCCAGAGAGTGGTGGTGAATGGTGCCACATCCAGCTGGTGGCTGTCACTAGTGGTGTCCCTCAGGGATCTCTGCTGGGCCCCATCCTCTTTAACATCTTCATAGATGATCTGGATGAGGGCATGGAGTCAGTCATCAGCAAGTGTGCAGATGCCCCCAAGCTGGGGGCAGATGTGGCTGGGTTGGAGGGCAGAAGGGCTCTGCAGCGGGACCTTGACTGCCTGGACAGATGGGCAGAGTCCAGTGGGATGGTGTTCAATAGCTCCAAGTGCAGGGTGCTGCACTTTGGCCACATCAACCCCATGCTGAGATACAGGCTGGGGTCGGAGTGGCTGGAGAGCAGCCAAACAGAGAGGGATCTGGGGGTGCTGATTGATACCCACCTGAACATGAGCCAGCAGTGTGCCCAGGTGGCCAAGAGAGCCAGTGGCATCCTGGCCTGCATCGGGAATGGTGTGGTCAGCAGGAGCAGGGAGGTCATTCTGCCCCTGTACTCTGCACTGGTTAGACCACACCTTGAGTACTGTGTTCAGTTCTGGGCCCCCCAGTTTGGGAGGGACATTGAGATGCTTGAGCATGTCCAGAGAAGGGTGACGAGGCTGGTGAGAGGCCTTGAGCACAGCCCTACGAGGAGAGGCTGAGGGAGCTGGGATTGTTTAGCCTGGAGAAGAGGAGGCTCAGGGGTGACCTTATTGCTGTCTACAACTACCTGAGGGGTGGTTGTGGCCAGGAGGAGGTTGCTCTCTTCTCTCAGGTGGCCAGCGCCAGAAGGAGAGGACACAGCCTCAGGCTGCACCAGGGGAAATTTAGGCTGGAGGTGAGGAGAAAGTTCTTCACTGAGAGAGTCATTGGGCACTGGAATGGGCTGCCCGGGGAGGTGGTGGAGTCGCCATCCCTGGGGCTGTTCAAGGCAGGATTGGATGTGGCACTTGGTGCCACGGTCTAGCCTTGAGCTCTGTGGTAAAGGCTTGATGATCTGTGAGGTCTCTTCCAACCCTGATGATACTGTGATACTAAATGAATAACATTTAGATATTCTTAATTGTTCTGTTACTATCTGATCGTTTAGACTACTAAAGTCACTTAAACATTGAGCACATTGTCTTCGGTGTAAACGACATTGCCGTTTTGTCACAATTTTTCACTGCATTATAGCACTGAAACAATGACTGCTATGATACAGTAGAAATACTGACATTATTGATTAAAATTTATTTCTTCTTAAAGGTTCTATAGTGCGTGGAATTGATGTTCTGAGGAGATAAATGTATCCTAAGACGAGCTGAAATTACCAGTAATCTCATAAATATTGAGGCAACCCAGGGTTTTGCAAGCTTAGGCTCATTATATCCACATAAACCTTTTATGTTGCTGTAAACATCTGAAAGATTACTTGCTAATCCTAGACTCAAAGTAAGTGATACGTTCCAACTTTTTTCCAGCCTTAAAAATTCTGTCATTCTATGCAGTCATAGTTGTGTTGGGGTGACAGTTGGACTTGATCTTATCCAATTTTTTGCAATTCTATGAATGTTAGAGCAGCCTATTATAGTTCTTTGCAATTTGTTTTCCATATAGTCCCTTTCTGGCTCTGATTTTATTGGTATATTTTTAGACAAGCATGTTTGTGCTAGTTTGAAGCAAGCTGGAATGTTTTGGTAAAAGAACTTGATAACAGGCAGTGGAATTAAAAACATGGTGTCTCCTTCTCTCACAGTCACACTGAGAACTCTGGGAAGAAGAAGTAAACTTTCTCCATTTTTGTCTCCTCTTCTGCCTTTGCCTTCAGACCTAGTCCCATCTCATTAACCTTGCTCCTACTAACCGTGCTCCCTAACCTCTTGGCCGCACCTCTCTTCTTCCTGAGAACTGGGGTAAGGTTGAGAGGGCCGGGGGAGGTGTTGGGGTGGTTTGAAAGCCCCTCCTGGGGACTCAGGTTTCTGGGAGGGGAGTTGTGCTTTTGTATTCTTTATCCTTTGTATATTTCTGTATATAATTGTATATAACTGTATATATTGTAAATAGCTGCTTGTAAATTCTGCTAGCTGTAAATAAATTGCTTCATCTATATTCCCAGGGTCCGTCTGAGTTAGCTGGGGCAAATTCAAAAGTGTGTGGGGGCGGGTAAGAGCCCAAACCATCACATTTTTTAATTGGTGCCCAACGTGGGGCTAGATATATTTGAGTGATTGGAAATTAGCTCTGGGAATTAAGATGAAGCTAATCAAGCAGCTATTGTACTTGGTGGGGATTATTGTGTGGCCTGTTTTCTGGTGTTTTGTGTACAATTGGATCAAAGATCAAATTGGTTATTTCTTGCTTCATGTAGTTTTTAAGAAGGCTAAAACTAAGCTTTCAAACATGTTCTGGAGCTGGGGTGATTTTATTCTTGGTTATGCTGGTTTTAGTGTCACTGAGAATATTACTAGTGATATTACAAGAGCTTTTGTCAATAATGTGACAATCAGTCAAAATTCTGCTTTATCTACTGCTCTCATGAGGGTCATCCAGCCCCAAACTGAAATGCCAAATCCCTGCAAGGATTTTTACAGAAAAGAGATTGTGGCGGGATTGGTGTGCAGTAATCTGGCTCTTATGATTTTAATTTTCATATTAATTCTGGTATTATTTGTGAAAAATTCAAAACCAGCTTCTGTAAGAACTAGGAAAAATTCTGTGTCTCAGAAGCAGTCTCTTTCACACAAAACAAGGGAACAGAGTTATCGGCTTCCCCCTTGCCAGCCTCTGCCCCCTTCTCCAAGTGCTGGGAACACGGCCAATGTTCCCGCTGCTAACATAAACAATGATAAGGATAACAAAAACAATCCACAGAGTTTGGCAGGCATCCCAGGAGAACAGGCAAATAATCCCACTAATGTTAATAACACTAATGGTGGTAACGCTAGCCCAGTCAGTCCAAATCCTAATGACACCAGCTCAGCCAATTCGAACCCCCAGCCAGCAGACCAGAACCAAAATCCTCCTGTTAAAAGCAAGGCAGATTTGAACTCACAAGCTCCAGGTCAGACCCCCAATGATTCAAACCCTCCAGGTCAGACCCCTAATGATTCAAACCCTCCAGCAGACACGTCCAAGTCTGTTGCTATTCAGGCCTTTCTGGCACCTGCTAAGGCAAAAGCTAAGACAAAGAGTGGTTTGCAGGAGGATGTAAGAGAGGGGACCTCTGGTGATCAGCAGCAAGGAGAAGAGGAGGAGGAGATAGTTAGTCTGTGAGATCTTGTAGATACGCTGAGACAACAATACTCAAGTGAGAGGAGCGCTGTGAGGTTAGCTGCCAAGAAAGAGGATGGTTCCAATGAGTTTAAGAGTGCTATGAGGAAGGATCTGTTAGGCGCAGTACCACCAGATCAACAGGAGGAACAGGAGGAAGATGACATCCAAGGCTCCAAGGATCCACTCAGAGAGGTCAGGGAAGTTAGGAAGGAATACACAAGGGAATCAGGTGAGCCAATCCTAAGCTGGATAGTGAGATGCTGTGGCATTTGTGCTAATGCTCTGCAGGTAGGAGACAAGTCTGCCAAGCAGCTGGGACCACTCACTAAGGAGAGTGGAGTGGACAAACACCTAGCAAGTCCTCTTGGTAGGGTTAGCTTGTGGACATGCCTTCTGTTGGCTGTGGCTATGAGATATCCTTTCCGAGATGATTTGCCATGGGCTGCCAAGAAATGGAACACCGTTGAGCAGGGAATTAAGCTTCTGAAGGAGTTTGCTGTGAAGGAAGAGCTTTATGGAGATCATGGTACTCATGAGCCTGACGATATTCCTCTTGGAACAGGTCTCATGAAGAAGCTGATTAAGCTTGCTCCTTCATCGTATGCTAACATCTTGGCCAGCAAATTCCTAGCAAGGAGTGATAATGGAAGGTCTTTCACTGTTGGTGAATTCACTGACCAGCTCAGGCAGATAGAGGACAGCTTGTCACATTCTCGTATAATCTGTGCCATAAAAACTATGACTATGGAGCTTAAAGATGGTATTAGAGATGGTATTAAGGAGAGCATGAAAGAACTGAAGGAGGACCTTACAACCTCAATTTCTAATCTGGTAAAGGATACCATTCCTGCATCATCTGAATGGGTGCATGTTTCTGCAGTCAGGAACAGACGCCCACCTCCTGCAAGGCAATTCCAGCCCAGGAGGAGACAAATTCCACCTAGACATCAGCAATCACGTGCGTCACTGTGGATACTTCTGCGTGACACATACGGTGAGAACATGAACAAGTGGGATGGTAAACCTACTTCAGCTCTTTCAAGGAGAGTCAGGGAACTGCAGAGTGGCAGAAACAGAGGCACCAATGCCCGAAAAGTAGCTGTCACTTCTTCGGCACCTGAGAGCAACTGCAATTGTTCCAACAGTTGCAATTCCTCTTACAACAACACCAATCACTGTGTACACCCTACATGCCATGTTCAGCATTAGGGGTGCCCTGCCTCCAGCCAGGAGGAGGAAAAGGATAGTGGAGAGAACCGAATCTATTGGAATGTATTCATTAGGTGGCCTGGCAGTTCAAGAGTTCGGAAATACAGGGCTTTAGTTGACACAGGTGCTCAGTGCACTTTATTGCCATTCAATTGCAAAGGGACAGAGTCCATTTCTATCTTTGGAATCACTGGTGGATCTCAAGAGTTAACTAAGATACAGGCTGAGATCAGTTTAACTGGTAAAGAGTGGAAGACACATACTATTGTAACTGGTCCTGATGCGCCTTGCATTCTGGGAATTGACTTTTTGAGACAAGGTTGTTTCAAAGATCCTAAGGGTCATAAATGGGCTTTTGGTATAGCATCTGTAGAGATTGAGGATGATAAACTGAAATTGTCCATTAGACCTGAACTTTCAGATGAATCTGCAGTTGTGGGACATCATGACATAGAGGATCTGGAAGTGCCAATTGCAACTCAAACTGTTCATCACAGGCAGTACAGAACTAACCGTGACTCTTTGTTGCCCATTCATCAGCTGATTCATCAACCAGAGAGTCAGGCTGTCATAGAGAAAGCTCATTCATCTTTCAACAGTCCCATCTGGCCTGTGTGTAAACCCAATGGTGAATGGAGACTCACAGTTGATTTTTGTGCCCTCAACGAGGTAACGTCACCCATGAGTGCAGCTGTGCCAGACATGCTGGAACTCCAGTACGAGCTGGAATCGAAGGAGGCTAAGTGGTATGCAACCATAGACATTGCTAATGCTTTCTTCTCTATTCCCATAGCAAAGGAGTGCAGGCCTCAGTTTGCATTCACCTGGAGAGGAATCCAGTACCAGTTCAATCGTTTGCCTCAGGGGTGGAAACACAGCTCAACCATCTGTCACTCGGTCATCCACAATGCATTGGAGAAAGGTAAAGCTTCAGAGCACATCCAGTACATCGACGACATCATTGTGTGGGGCCAAACTGATGAGGAAATCTTTGAGAAAGGTAACAAGATCATTGACATTCTGTTGCAATCAGGTTTTGCCATTAAGAGAGACAAGGTCAAAGGACCTGCCAAAGAAATTCAATTTCTGGGAGTGCGGTGGCAGGATGGTCGCCATCATATTCCTCAGGATGTGATTAACAAAGTCTCTACTATGGCAGTTCCCACCAGTAAAAAGGACACACTTTGTTTTCTTGGTGTGGTGGGATTTTGGAGACTACACATTCCTGGTTTCAGTCAGATTGTCAAACCTCTGCATGATGTGACTCATAAGAGAAACAATTTTGAGTGGGGACCTGGACAACAAGCAGCTTTTGTTCAGATCAAGCGAGAAGTAGTCCATGCAGTGGGCCTGGGACCTGTGCGATCTGGTCCGGACATTAAGAACATTCTGTACACGGCTGCCAGTGACAATGGTCCAACTTGGAGTCTTTGGCAGAGAGCTCCAAATGAGACACCTGGTCGTCCACTTGGTTTCTGGGGACGTTGTTACAGAGGTTCAGAGACAAATTACACTGCAACTGAGAAAGAGATTCTAGCAGCCTATGAAAGAGTGAAAGAAGCTTCTGAAGTGATTGGAACTGAGTCACAATTGCTTTTAGCTCCTAGACTGCCAGTTCTTAACTTGCTCTTGATGTGGCTGAACGTGAGAATTGGCCTATCCTTTACCTCTACACCGACTCATGGATGGTAGCCAATGCTCTATGGGGTTGGCTAAAGGACTGGAAGAAGAATGGCAGAGGAAAGGAAAGCCTATTTGGTGTGCTGATCTATGGTAGGACATTGATGCACGGCTGGAGAAAATCCCAGTGAATGTGCGGCACGTAGACGCACACATGCCTATGAGCAGAGCTACTGAGGAACATCAACATAACCAGTAGGCAGACCAAGCTGATAAGATTGCTCAAGTTGATGCAAACTCTGATCTTGACATTGACCTTGATTGGAAAAACCGAGGTGAGTTGTTCTTAGCTCGGTGGGCCCATGACTCATCTGGACACCAAGGTAGAGATGCAACATACCGATGGGCTCGCGATTAGTCAATTGACTTGTCCGTGGACGATATCACCCAAGTCATCTATGACTGTGACATTTGTGCTGCTATTAAGCAAGCTAAGCGAATCAAGCCCTTATGGTATGGTGAGAGATGGTCAAAGTATAAGTATGGTGAAGCCTGGCAGATTGACTACATCACTTTACCTTGATCTCATTCTGGCAAGCAGTATGTGCTAACGATGGTAGAAGCCAGCACTGGATGGTTGGAAACCTATCCAGTTCCACATGCTACTGCACGCAACACAATTGTTGGTTTGGAGAGACAAATCATGTGGAGGCATGGAACTCCAGAGAGAATCGAGTCAGACAATGGTACTCATTTCAAGAACAATCTTGTGAAAAACTGGGCCAAAGAGCATGGTATTGAATGGATCTACCACATACCCTACTATGCACCAGCTTCAGGGAAGATTGAGCGCTACAATGATTTGCTGAAAACCACCCTAAAAGCCTTGGGGGTGGAACTCTGAAAAACTGGGACAAACATTTAGCACAAGCTACCTGGTTGGTAAACAGTAGAGGTTCAGTAAACAGAGTAGGACCTGCACAATCAGATTTAGTCCAAACAGTAGACGGTGATAAAGTTCCTGTTGTACATGAGAAGAATCTGTTAGGGAAAACTGTTTGGGTATTTTCTCCTTCGGGCGAAGGGAAACCTGTCCGAGGGGTGGTGTCTGCTGAAGGTCCTGGTCATACATATTGGGTAATGCAAGAGAATGGTGAAATCCAGTGTATTCAACAGAGAAATCTAACCTTAGCTGAGAGAGTTTAAATTCAAGCTGTTAAGAGTTTTCTGCTCTAGGTACCATCAGCACCCAACACTCGAAGAATCTACGAAAGAATCTACAGTACGTGAGCACAAACCCAACGTCACCTGGGAGTCCCTGTTCTGAGCTTTTGAATCACCTACATCTGATTGAAGTGTGAACTGAACTTGTATATATTGTTTTAGTGTAAATATTGGTTTAGATTAGATTGGATAATTCTCAGCGATACTCTGAGCGAAGTAGACAGGGGTGGATTGTGCTAGTTTGAAGCAAGCTGGAATGTTTTGGTAAAAGAACTTGATAACAGGCAGTGGAATTAAAAACATGGTGTCTCCTTCTCTCACAGTCTCGCTGAGAACTCTGGGAAGAAGAAGTAAACTTTCTCCATTTTTGTCTCCTCTTCTGCCTTTGCCTTCAGACCTAGTCCCATCTCATTAACCTTGCTCCTATTAACCGTCCTCCCTAACCTCTTGGCCGCACCTCTCTTCTTCCTGAGAACTGGGGTAAGGTTGAGAGGGCCGGGGGAGGTGTTGGGGTGGTTTGAAAGCCCCTCCTGGGGACTCAGGTTTCTGGGAGGGGAGTTGTGCTTTTGTATTGTTTATCCTTTGTATATTTCTGTATATAATTGTATATAACTGTATATATTGTAAATAGCTGCTTGTAAATTCTGCTAGCTGTAAATAAATTGCTTCATCTATATTCCCAGGGTCTGTCTGAGTTAGCTGGGGCAAATTCAAAAGTGTGTGTGGGTGGGTAAGAATCTGTTGTTGAAGGAGCACTGGACTTGATGCTAAATATGAAAGGAAATAAACTCTTTCAAATCATTGTCTCAGAACATGGGGTGCATCTAAAAAAAGAAAGGAGGCAACCCACTGCTGTTTGTCAGCTATTCATACTTTCCTGAAAACTTTGTAAGTGCCAGTTATTAAAACTTGCATTGAGCCTCTCCTTGACTTCACACAGACCAATGCAATCATGGTACATTCAGAGACCACACCTACTGAATGCTACTTTAGATGTGGTTCTCAGATAGATTTTGGATTCTTCCTAGAAATGTCATCTTCAGATGTATCAGAAACATCACAGAATCACAGAATGTTAAGGATTGAGAGAGACCTGTGGAGATCATCTAACCCATCCTCCCTACCAGAGCAGATTCACCTAGAGAAAGTTGTACAGGAGTGTATCCAGGCAAATTTTGGAAATCTCCAGAGAATGAAACTCCACAAACTCTCTGGGTAGCCTATTCCAGTGCTCTTGTACCCTTATTAAACTAGAGAATTATTTCCTTAAGTGCAATCTCCTGTGTGGTAGTGGTGTCTACTTGATGAAGCTTTATTTTTAACCATTGGAAGTTTCCATCAAAGAGAAGTCCATCCTAGCTCAAGGCAGGCATAAGACCTCTTTACCCTTAGCCTTTAAATTGTCATGTCTTGAAATGACAATCTCACAAGGAAACAAGAAATAAAAATCTTGCCTCTGGAGCAAATGAAAAATCTAAACTGTCCTTTCCTTTGGGGAGTCTGGCCTTTATGAGCAGTTTCTCTTGAGATTTCATCTACATTAAGCCAAAAAAGAAATTGCAGTCATATGAACATGTTTGTGTCCATAGCTAACCTTGTCCTGTTTTAAGTCTTCACTTGTAAAGGCTATCTCTAGATCTGAAATTAGAAAAAAAACCTCTATTGTCTTGCAAAACCTTCATGAAGGTAGCAAAAGGTTAACTTCCCAAATGACATCATCTATATTCATTTTCAGCAATTATTTTATTTTCTTCTGTGTTGTACCAAAGGAGTAATGAAAGAAAATCCAACCTATTGTCTTTAAAGTATTTTGTTGATTGCATGTCCTAACCTGAAAATATAAATAAGTTGTTACTTTTGCCTTCTGAGAAAAGTTAGCAAATTCTGGAGGGATTTGCTTGTCTCTGTGCTGTACCTGAAATATAGATGTAAATTTTTGGTAAGGTCATTTTATGCCAACTGCCTTTTCAATATATACAACATCAAGCTCTAAGTGGATTTGCCAATATGTTTTACTGTAAACTATATTGAGTCTATAAGTTATTTTATACTTTATATTCACCCCATTGTGCTTTATTGTAGTCTTTAACATGTAATGCACTTTCATTTTATTTGACATGTTAGACTATTTCCTGGGTTTTTTAGTCATGATTACTCATGCATCTTCATGCAACTTTAATACTATTACATTTCAAAAACATTTGACAGAAGGTGTTTATCATCATTTTCTTTTTTGAAGTCTGATTTTTAGGAATCTATAAATTGGCTTGAGTTTGGAATAAAATGCTTCCCAGGGAATTCTGGGCACAAGAATTTTAAAGCCTGATCATTTCAAATATTTAGTAAAAAGAATTTATGTCACATATATATGGCTGAAAATGGAATATGTTCATATCAACAACCCTTTGTGAAAGATTTTATTATAATTCATGCTTTTGTTGTCATTTTAAAAAGAATTATAATTTACACCATCATTATTATGAAGGTTTTTAATCTCAGCACACCTTCTATGAGATGGATTACTCCTGTGGATTGTGTGTAAGCAACACTAATAATGTCTGTTTAAGGGGGGTTTTGGTCTAGCATTTTTGTTAAGAGCTAATAGGAGCCTGACTGTTGCTCTGTACTGAGTTGTGGCACTGATCCTCTTTAATCATTTGTCTCCTTACTGCAAAAGTAAAACCAGTATCTTTTACCAGCTAATACTGCTCTTAGTCATGCTAGGTGCCTGGGCATAAATGAGTGAAGGAAGGCATTTAGCACTTAGGAACCATGATTATTTGTCTATAAAAGCATCGAATGATTAATGTTTGTTTTTATTTTCTTTCAGATTATTACTTTAAGAGATTACATTCCCAAAATCATTGGTCAAGATGCTTTTAATCTGTATATTGGCCTCTACAAAGGTTATGATCCCACAATAAATCCAACAGTTTCTAATGTATTTTCAACAGCTGCTTTTCGTTTTGGTCATGCAACAATCCAGCCAATAGTAAAGAGATTGAATGCACAGTATTTAAATGATCCAGAACTCCCTGATCTCCATTTGCATGAAGTTTTCTTTAGTCCTTGGAGGCTCATTAAAGGAGGTATGGTATTGTTTTAAGTGTTTGGGTATTTATTCCATAATACTGTAACATTTTTCAAAGTTATTTATCATGAATTAGGATCAGAAACATCAATTTCATTACATTACTGGCTTAAGTCATTGCATAGGTTCCAGAGCACTATAATGTGAACTGCAATGGTTTACCTGAATAAGACAAAAATTGCTCTCCAGATTAAACTACGCTGGTAGATTGGTAATAGACTGGTGAGAGTTAGCTGAAGATAAAGATATTTCATGTCTCTTTTTGAAGATGAATGCATTATTAGGTTAAAAATTTTCTTACACATGAAGAACTACCACTATTATCTCTGTTTCAACCCAAAGGAGATTTACAAGTGCTTCAGAGTAAACGCCTGCGTAGCCAGTGTTTAAAAGGCATAGAAACATGTACAACATTCACATTTGTTAATAAGTATCATGGTTTGGGTATTATCTGCCCCCCAACTCTTATGAAATCACCCAGACTAGACTCAGATGAGCTGGAAATTAAGAATGAAGCTGTATTTACAGCTTAGCACAACATACAAGCAGATATACACAAATATATACAGTTATATACAAATTAAAAGTAACACAGAAATACAGTACCCTCCCAGAAAAAATCCATGTCCCCAGGAGGGCTCCCAACCCAAACCCCTTTTCCCCTCCCTCTTTACATACCTTCAAAAATAACCAGATCAACTCATGTATATCTCAGGTGATAAATCTGGAGATCTGAGGTGACATCAAAAAAACAGATGACAAAGAGGTTAGAGGAAAAAGGGGTTAGGTAGATTAGAGAGTTAAAGGCAGAATCCGCCACAGAGATCAGACCGCCAGAAAGAAGGCACAGGCCGAAGTAAGAGCTAAGAAGTATGTGAGAAGTTGCTATCTTACCTATATTTTGATTAATTGTGCTTCTTGGCAGAAAACTGGGGGATATAGATTATTGTTGTTTTCTTCTCACAGCTAAAGATTTAATTTCTCTCAGTAAAAATTAGCCTCAAACCAGCACAATAAGCTTAAAATGTTTTATGTATAAACTGTAACATTATGCTATTTCTGTGTTTAAAGGAGGCTTGGATCCTTTATTGAGGGGTCTTCTAGCGCATTCAGCAAAACTGCTGGTGCAAGATCAACTGCTGAATGAGGAGTTAACAGAAAAACTTTTTGTGTTGTCCAACAATGGTTCGCTTGATTTATCATCATTAAATTTACAGCGTGGTCGTGATCATGGACTCCCAGGTCTACTGATTTTTCTTGAACTTTCTGGTAACTCAGCTATAGCTACTTATACTTGGGATGTAATTATAAGCTTTTAAATAATACCTTTTATCACTAGAAAATCAACTTATGTCTCTTTTAAAATGTAAGTTGCTAATATTTTTAACTTTTATGGAAACAAACTATTCCACAACATTTGAAATTAAAATAATCTGATAAGTCTGGAAGGATGGTACTAGAGTGGATCTGGGCATGCTCAATGTAGAAAATACCTGAGATACACTCTTGTCAGGATCAGTTCCAGTGGAGTGGTGTTTCTGCCTGTAGCAGCAAGCTGTCCCAAGCTTGTTGGTCAGCTTAGATACAACCTCGCTGGTTCTACTAACCACAGAAGGTCTTGAAATGTCTGCAAGACTGGTGTAGGTGGCTTGGTTGGGCATACACCTCATTCTGGGAAATGTTACACATATGTGCTTGGATTTTGTGAATAGATTTTTTTACTCCAGTCAGCCCAGGTTAAGAGTGAAGTAACAATCAAGGAGCATTAGCCCAGCAGGCAATGAGTGTACTGGTTTAGAGGACAGTTACTGGAGCTTAGTTGAATTTGATTGCATGAGCTGTTAAAAAAAATACAGTATGGTCCCAGTTCTGTTTAAAGACATCTAACAAGCATGCTTGAGAGGTGGGGGAGTTTAATTCCAATGATGTGAAGAAAGATGGAATAAATCTGTTTTCCAGAGAGCTGGATATGAGCCCTAGAATGTTCTTCTCAGCAAAGTGCTTTAGTTGCTAACTTCATTCAAGTTACTTTCTGCCCACTCTTCATCAGACTACTTCTAGTCTGGAAATCAAAACATGCTGTACATACTCCTATTATTTATTATCATATTTTTATTGCTTAAATTGGTGAGAATTTTTTAAAATTTGTTTTCCTTTGACAAAATGATGTAGTAATTGCATATTTTGTAGGTTCAGATACTGCTGTGATTTCACTGATGAATTTAAGCAACAATAATAGTCTTATCTTTAGACACAAGTGTCTATGACTGTGATTAAGGAGTTGTTACACATTTTGAAATTTAACTTCTCATGCTTAGCAGTCAAGTCTAATCTTCTTTTTAACATATTATTTACAGGTTATAATGACTGGCGAGAATTCTGTGATTTGCCAAAACTGGAAACTCAGAGTGACCTGAATTCTGTAATAACCAATCCAAACATCACTGAAAAAATTATGGAATTGTACCATAATCCTAGCAATATTGATGTTTGGCTTGGTGGTCTGGTAGAAGACTTTCTACCAGGTGCTAGAACCGGTCCTCTATTTGCATGTTTAATTGGAAAGCAAATGAAAGCACTAAGAAATGGTGACAGGTGAGTTTATTCATGCTGTTGAAATACTTTGTGTGAAACACCAAAATCAATGGCAATTTAATGTACTTGTAAACATACTTCCCAGACATAAGACAACATGGCATTTAAAGATAGCCCTTCCACATTTTTATCTTAGCTCTTTCAGTTTTATTAGGTGAGCTTTTCCTTCTTCTTCTTTAGTCTATATATAGTGATGTTTTGGGTGTACCCCACCCCCCCACTTAAGAAATCACCCAGATTAGTCTCAGCTGGCTCTGGGAATATAAATGAAGCTGTTTATTTACAGCTAGAACAATGTACAAGCAGATATTTACAGTATATACAGTTATAGACAGAAATATACAAGGTAAAAGGTAATACAGAAAACACAACTCCCCTCCAGAAACCTGAGTCCCCAGGAGGGGCTCTCAACCACCCCTGCAGCTTCCCCCTGCCCCTCTCAACCTTAGCCCAGTCCTAGGAAAAAAATAGAGGTTCAGCCAAGAGGTTAAGAAGCAAGATTAGTGGCAGCGAGGTTAGGGAGCTGCAGCTCAGTCAAAGCCCAGCCCGAGAGTGAAGACAAAATTGTGAGAGAGTTATCTAACGTTTACATTCTTCTTCAGTGAGACTCTGAGGGAAGGAGACATCACCAATGTTTTCCTTCCACAGCCAGTTATCTACTTCTTCTTACCAAAACATTCTAGCTTGCTTCAAACTAGCACACTTAACAACTCCAGTTCCCTCAGATCTTCCTTGTAAGACATATTCTCTCTCAAAACTTGTTCTTTGTTGCCCTTTCCTGGACACACTTCAGCAACTTCATATATTTTGTACTGAGAGACCCAAATCTGAGCAAAATATGTACCGGTACTAACCTACGCACCAGGAAGGCAGGCGAAATGAAGCTTCAGGTCACAAAGTGGTGTAAGATGCAGTTTAAATCTTGCTTCTGCTCTTGAAGCAATTATAAACTCAAACTTTTTTTTCACTTCCAACATCTATTTTCAGTAGTAATTTTGCATCTTGTGAGAAGGCTCATTTTAAACAGCTCACACCAGGATAGCAGTGGTGTTTTAAGAATATCTGGTCCTTGTGCTCACCTTTAAGCTCCTCTCATAAGTCACTGTTGTGGAAAGAAACCATTATGTAAATAAGCATCCGAGGCAGAATTTAAATCTGAACTTTAAAAAATGTTAATTAGCTCACAGGAAAAAATCTATGTTAATCATAAAGGTGATGCCCTATTAGCATAAACTGTATAGACAACAAACATTCCACTCACATTTATTAAAAAAAAAGTTGAAAGTCCTCTAAATCATACTCAACCCTTTCAGAGGAAGAACAATCTATCTTGGTCCTCCTAGCTTTGTTTCCATTTCTCATTGCCTTACAATATTACTTTTTATTCATCATCTCATGTTGCTACTAGTGTTAATTAAACCTAAGCAAAATTTAATACCTTAACTCCAAACTGAGAAAAAAAGAGAGTTCTTGTAATGAAAGAATTCATTGAGTTTCTGCCAGAGAGTTTGTGTCAGCTAACTTAAATGTGAATGTGTATGCTCTCATTAATACTAAAGGAACTAAGAGAAGTTAGGAGTATGTTGTCAAGGTCCGGAGGAGCAGAGATTAACAGTATCTCTGTCCAGAGGAGCTAGACCAGTTCTTATGGATTCCATGTTGTGAAATTAAGGTGCAAACGAGACCAGATATCACCATGAAACTGTTTATTAAAGGATAAGGTTGGGCAAAACGGAGGGAGAGAGGGGAGAAGGGGGAGAGAGAAAGATCAGAACAGAGGGAGAGAGGGGAGAAGGGGGAGAGAGAAAGATAAAGAGACCGATGGAGAAGAGAAGAAGGAGCAGGGAAGGGGAAAAGGCTGTGAGCATATTACCCTCAGTCGCAGATGAAGGAGTGAGAGAGAGACGGGTGCGTGGCCCAGGGATGATCTTCTGTGGAGTTTGTCAGAGGTTCTTCAGGCGGTGTGCAGTTCTGGTGGTCTGGTGATGGTCTGCCCTCGGTGGTCCGGTGGGAATGGCACACTTTGTCTGCTGGTAATGCCACCGGTGGTCTGATGGGAATGCCATGGGTGGAGATGTCACTGGTGGTCCGATGGAGGTGCCACGCTTTGTCTGGTGGGGATGCCACTGGTGGTCCGGTGGGAATGGTGGTCCGTGGAGGTGCCACTCTTGGTCCGGTGGGAATGGTGGTCCGCTGGGAATGCCACACTTTGTCTGCTGGTGATGCCACCGGTGGTCTGATCGGAATACCACACTTTGGCAGGCATTTCTCCTGCCTTTTTATACAGTTTTCTGCTCAGTGTCCAGCTGCAGCCCCCCCAGGGCATCTTCCTGTGCATTCTCACACATTCACAGGGGTCCAGCGTCGCCGGGGGGAGGGCCTCCGCCCTCTCTCAGCTACACCTGTCCACACCCTGCATACACAGCCCTTGGGGGCAGCTGAGATAAGATGGCGGCTTCCTGGGCAGTCCAGCCAGGGTGAGGTCTAGGAGTTTCAAAGGTATTGTCTGTTGATTTGCATCTCTGAGCTTTTGGGCCAAGCACCAAGTCTGAGTCCCAAAAGTAACAAGATTAAGGAGAGATGATGCAATCTTTGTTGATTAAGGAGGGACGATGCAATCTTTATCTTTGTTGATTAACAAGAGAGAGGATCAGACTCTCACATATGTAACATGTTAGAGTTGTCAGTAAGTGTAAGAACAGAAAAATCTAACATACATTGAAGTGCCTTGTCACAAAGTGTAGCAAGTGTATCTGTATCTGCACCAACATGTATTTACTAGATATCCTAATTGACATGACAGTAAGTAGAAGCTTCAAAGCATTTGTTCTAATATACTTGTTTAAGTTCATAAATCAGGACTAAGTGGAATTTTTGTCTGACAACTCTATTCTGATAGCCTTAAAATCTTTTGTCAGTAATGTGACAAAAAATGAAGAGATTTCTTTTTCAAGTTACTAGACTCAGGCACTGTCTTAACCCCAGCCAAATCACTTTGAACAAATGGTTGCTTTTTCTGTCTCTTCCTACTCCAAATCTTTTTGTGAACTCAGGATTTGCAATAGCTGGTGTGCTACTTTGAAGCAAAGCTAGAATGTTTTGGTGAGAAGAACTAAATTACAGGCTGTGAAAGGAGAACAATGGTGATGTCTACTTCCCTCAGAGTCTCGCTGAGGAGTTTGGGAAGAAGAAATGAAAATATTAGATAACACTCTCGCCATTTTTTCTCTCACTATCGCTTGGGCTGCTGGCTGAGCAACATCTTACTCCCTAACCTCATGCTGTGAAGGGGGTTTGTCTGAGTTTAGGGGTAAGGTATGAGGCTGAATTTTGAAAGGTTTTAAATAATTTAATATTATATACAAAGAGAATTCTCCCTCCCACCCCAAACTTGTATACAGTTAACCCACACAATTTCTTTGTATGCGGTTGTGAAATAATTTTACATAATGTCTATTTACAGCAGGATTCAGGAATTTGGTAGAGGTTTGGAAAGGTTTTGGATAGAGAGTCTTTTGGCATAAAGTGCCACTGGTAAAGTCACTGAAATTCTTAGTTGCTCAAATCGAGATTGTTCAGTTACTCACTAATTGGAGTCACAGTCTCTGTGGTCCCAAATATGCGTAGCAAAAACCATGTTGTTAATCCTTGTGGATCTAAATAGTTCAGTTTGGATATTGGGGTGTGCTGTCTGAGAAGGCTCCACAGGCACAGTCGGGCTGGGGATGGTGAGCTGGAGCGGCAACGGGCTCGGAGTGGCGACGGGCTCGGGAGCGCCTTGGTTGATAGCCCACTGGATCGGTGCCAAATACCATGGAATGGAGGGTTATATACAGTGGTAGTGGCCCCAGACAATGAAAAGGCTAGGAGTGGTGGGTGGAGGAGGGTGACAGGAACACTGAATTGCCCTATTTATGAGATGTGGGGTGAGATTGATGGTCCTTTGGCCACAGTACTGTCCAATAAGCTTCTGGCAGCAGGTCAAAACATGCCAAATAAGGTAGAGTCCACAGGTCCGGTACCCCCAAATATGGAGAGAGCACAGATGGGCCCATATGCTAACTGCATGAGCTTATGCAACCTGTTTACATCAACCTTATAAGACAGGGCAGGCCAGACACTAAGACACCAGGCTTGTTGTGCTCCTTTGTCCGCTTAATTTGTTTTCCCCTGGTTTACATAGAAAAACACCTTTCGGAGGGAAAACATGTCCAGGCAAGTAGAAGTTTGTAAACAAGGCTATTTGGGCCTATATGGCCCTCCACCACATATCACCTTTCATTTGGCCTACCCCACTTTGCTTCTTAACCTCTTCGCCGAACCTCTTTTCTTTCTTAGGACTGGGGTAAGGTTGAGAGGGGCAGGGGGAAGGTGAAGGGATGGTTGAGAGCCCCTCCTGGGGACTCAGGTTTCTGGGAGGGGAATTGTGTTTCTATATTACCTTTTACCTTGTATATTTCTGTATATAACTGTATATACTGTAACTATCTGCTTGTATATTGTGCTGCTGTAAATATAAGCTTCATCCATATTTCCAGAGTCAACTGAGTCTAGTCTGGGTGATTTTCTAAAGTGGGGGGGGCAGGGAACACCCAAACTGTTACAGCTGGGCATAAATTCTGAAGATGGATTTGTCTTTGTTTGCATAGTGTAGGTGACAAGTCCTTATTTCCTTCCCTCTTTACTTCCTTCCTTCCTTCTTTCTTTCTGAATTCCAATTTCTTCCAAAATCCTCTTCCTCTTCCTTTCTTCCTACCTTGGAAGCTATGCTATGGGGAAATTAACCCATATTATGACTGCTCTTGGAATCCATGCTTAAAATAGGAAATGCTGGTGTGAATAAGATTAAGCATCTAGTTCAAATTATGTCTATTTTTTTCTCTCAGAATTGTAACCTTTGTGTGTGTGTTTGTGTCACAGATGGGGTATTCTGCGACCAACGCTTATTTGGCGGAGGGGAGAAATTAATTAATGCGAGAGGATATCTATAAAAACATGTATTTATTAACTTCCAGTATTTCACGTCTCACCACTGAACTTTAATATTAAAAGATTCTTTACATTGTTATGAAGACATTCTAGGATATTAATCTACAGAAACTTATTAATAACTAGCAAACATTCAAACTACTAACAGAGAGAGTTTCCCCATGGCTCAGTGCTGCCTGAGATCTTGTACTGTTTGCCCAGCAAAGCTGAGCTGAAAACTGCTCTCTGCTTTATGGCAGAGTAATAGAAATTACAGAGGCATCTACTCACAATTCTTATCAATTATTAATCACCCTCTGGGGCTGAATCAGCCTATTGCAAGTGTCCAATTCTTCAGGATCTCTGATGTAGACTTCAAGATTGGAATCCTCTGTCGTCAGGGGAAATGGCAAGCTCTGGCCTTACTGCTGCTGGATCTTGCTGGCTGCTCTCTCCAGGGGTACACAGGCAAGATCTCCAGGTGCAGAGGCAGGGTTCCGTGTAGTCTGAGCACGGGTCCAACGCTTGCTCCTCAGGCCAATTGAATGCAGACAAGTGGGCCTGCTCCCGGCAACCCACGGCAATGTGCACACGAAGCAATCATACAAAGGCAGGCATAAAGCTGCAAGGAAGTATGCAGGCAGGCAAACAAGCACATGGCAGAGCTGCAAGTAATGTGAGGAAGGCGCTGCATGTGAGCCTGTGCACCCCTATTTATCAAATGTGGGCCAAGAGTTAATGGTCTCATTGGCCACTCGAACGGCCAATCAGGTTGGCAGTCAGCCAAACCTTACCACACTAGGTAAAACCCACAGGCCTGGACTCCAGGTATGGGAATCAAGTGGGCCCAGCACCAGGCAGGCCCGAGTTGGGCATGTGGGGACTTACACAATCAGGTGTCCTTTTGTTCTCGTTTACCCCTGGTGTAGGCAGAAAGACATGTGCAGGCAGAGAGACATGTCCAGGCAGAGCAGGCATAAGTAAGCCTGCTTTCAGGCCTACAGGCCCTCCACAACAGTTTGTGGTCTTGTGTCATCTTTGAAATGCAATTCTGCAAATATGAATAATGTATAGTTTTAACCAGCTGACTATAATGCATCATCTGAAGCTCACAGCAGCCTTTTTGTGTCTATCAGGCTGGTTATGTAAGTCTTCAATGTTTACCATTATTACTGTTGTATCTATCTCCCTACTTGTTCCTATAATACTTTTTCATGGTCTTTTACATCAGGAATAATGAAATTCAGAACAATTATCTCTTAAGTTTTGATGCTTTCAAAACATTTCTATCAATCTTTCCAGATTTTGGTGGGAAAATGGTGATGTTTTCACAGAAGTTCAAAAGCGTGAACTCAGGAAGCACTCTTTGTCCCGTGTGATTTGTGACAATACCGGAATTTCTGAAGTGCCAGTAGATGCCTTTCAGCTTGGAAGGTTTCCACAGGATTTTAAGCATTGTGACAATATACCTGGGATGAATTTAGAAGCTTGGCGAGAATTATATCAGGAAGGTAAGTTGATAATTACCAAACTTTTCTGACAAGAGAAGAGAGCAAGCAGTTAGATCACTAACTTTTATTGTGGTGAGTATTGAGTTACTGGTCTGA
This sequence comes from Pogoniulus pusillus, assembly GCF_015220805.1. Classification (NCBI taxonomy): domain Eukaryota; kingdom Metazoa; phylum Chordata; class Aves; order Piciformes; family Lybiidae; genus Pogoniulus; species Pogoniulus pusillus. The sequence goes on along the minus strand of NC_087270.1, from coordinate 156,002 downwards.
TGTAGATACTTAGTATTTCATAGACTCATGTACTTGTTTCAGCTGGAAAAGACCTTTAAGATCATCAAGTACAATCATTATTTTACTTTAACAAATTTTGGTATGAAATACAAAAGTCTTACTTAATATAACTAAATAACTATTATTGTTGTTGTTTTTGTTGCTGCTATTATTATTCACAGAATCACAGAAACAGTCAGATTGGAAAAGACCCACAGGACAACCAAGTCCAACTGATAACCCTACTCTACAAGGTGCACCCTAAACCATATCCAGAAGCACCACATCCAAACTACTTTTAAACACATAGAGGGTTCATGCTCATGTACTGTAGATTCTCTCATAGATTCTATCATTGGACGCCAATAGTGCCTAGAACAGAAAACTCTTAGAATGTTGTATTGTACACTGTGAATTTAACCTCTCTCAGCTAACGTTAGATTTCTTTGTGGAATACACTGGATGTCACCATTCTCCTGCATTATCCAGTAGGTGTGGCCAGGACCTTCAGAAGGCACCACCCGTCAGACAGATTTCCCTAAGAGATTCTTGTCATGTACAACAGAAACTGAATCACAGTCTACTGTTTGGACCAAGTCTGTGCAGGCTCTGCCCTGTTTACTGAACTATTTATCAACCAGGTTGCTAGTGCTAAATGTTAGTCCCAGTGTTTCAGAGTTCCACCCCCCATGACTTTTAGGGTGTTTTTCAGCAAACCGTCTGCTTACAGACCTAGCCAGGAATGGCCTAGACTGGAATCACATGCACTATTCAGCAGCTTTCCAGCAGACTCACACATTTGCAAAAGAAACTTTTTCCTAGCTCCTTTCCTGTGAATCAGAAATACAATTTTGATTCTAGCTCCATTGTGGACCCATACAAATGCTGTGTAGAAAAGGCACTCCTTCTGCTTACAGACCCAGACAGGAATGCCCGAGCCTGGAGTCACATGCACCATTCTGCAGCTTTACAGCAGCCTCACACATTGGCAAAATCAAGTTCCCCCTAGCTCCTTCCTTTGAGGCAGAAACACATTTAGATCCTAGCTGCAAAGTGGTTCCGTACAAATGCTGTTTCAAAAAGGTAATCATCCTGCTTACAGACCCAGCCAGGAATGGCCTAGCCTGGAATCCCCTGCACCATTCTGCAGCTTTCCAGCAGCCTCACACATTGGCTAAAGCAGCTTCCCCCTAGCTCCTTTCCTTTGAAGCAGAAACACCTTTTGATCCTTGCTGCTTTGCGGACCCATACAAATGTTGTTTAGAAAAGGCACTCATTCTGTTTACATACTCAGCCAGGAATGGCCTAGCCTGGAATCACATGCACCATTTTTCAGTACCCCAGCAGCCTCACACATTAGCAAAAGCAACTTCCCCCTAGCTCCTTTCTTTGAAGCAGAAACATCTTTTGAATCTTGCTGCTTTCCAGACCCATACAAATGCTATTTAGAAATGGTACTCATTCTGCTTTCAGACCCAGCCAGGAATGGCCTAACCTTGAATCACATGCACCAATCTGCAGCTTTACAGCAGCCTCACTCATTGGCAAAAGCAAGTTCCCCCTAGCTCCTATCCTTTGAAGCAGAAACACGTTTTGATCCTTGCTGCTTTGCGGACCCATACAAATGCGATTTAGAAAAGCCATTCCTTCTGCTTACAGACCCAGTCAGGAATGGCCTAGCCAGGAAGGACATGCACCATTTTGCAGCTTTTCCACAGCCTCACACATTCACAAAAGAAACTTTCTCCTAGCTCGTTTCCTTAGAAGCAGAAACACATTTAGATCCTACCTACAATGCGGACCCATAAAAATGCTGTTTAGAAAAGTCACTCATTCTGCTCACAGACCCAGACAGGAATGGCCTAGCCTGGAATCACATGCACCATTCTGTGATTTTCCAGCAGCCTCACAGACTGGAAAAAGCAAGTTCTCCCTATCTCCTTTCCTTTGAAGCAGAAACACATTTTGCTCTTAGATGATTTGGGGACCAATATATAGCTATTCAGAAAAGTCACTCCTTCTGCATACAGACCCGGACATTAATGGACTAGCCTGGAATGACATGCACCATTCTGCGATTTTCCAGCAGCCTCACACATTGACAAAAGAAACTTTCTCCTAGCTCCCTTGCTTTGAAGCAAAACCAAATTTTGATACTAGTCTGTTGGAGAAATTCTTGTTAGCACAGCACACAAGAATTGATAAACATGAGCAACCCGTGCTGGGGATGTCCTTGGAGCCCTGGTAGCCCAGGAAATCGAGCTGTAAACAGCTGAGCACCCCACACACAGCTGCAGTGGGCAGAGACTAGATAACCAAAGGGGGCTGGAGTGGGTGGTGATGGAGGCTGACCCTTAGAATGTTGTGATAAGTTAACCTATGCATGCCTTACATGTAACTCTGGACCCTCTGACTGTAACCAATCTTGGTGGAGCACGCCTCTTGCTAGAAGTGCATGCAAGTTATTGTATCACGGAAATAAAGTGGATTTGACCATCTAACCATATTGGTGAACAAAGAGTCATTTTCCCATAGCGCTCCACCGAATGTTTTCCAACACTAGTCCAATTGCGGTTTAGCACAAATGCTGTTCAGAAAAGGAACTCATTCTGCTTACAGATCCAGACAGGAATGGCCTAGCCCGGAATTATATGCACCATTCTGCAGCTTTCCAGCTGCTTCACACAATGGCAAAATAACCTTTCTCCTACATCCTTTCCTTTGAAGCAGAAACACATTTTGATCCTTACCACTTCGCCGACCGATACAAATGATGTTTAGAAAAGGCACTCATTCTGCTTACAGACCCAGACAGGAATGGCCTAGCCTGGAATCACATGCACCATTCTGCAATTTTCCAGCAGCCTCACACATTGGCAAAATCAAGTTCCCCCTAGCTCCTTCCTTTGAGGCAGAAACACATTTAGATCCTAGCTGCAAAGCGATTCCGTACAAATGCTGTGTAGAAAAGGCAATCATCCTGCTCACAGACCCAGCCAGGAATGGCCTAGCCTGGAATCCCCTGCACCATTCTGCAGCTTTCCAGCAACCTCACACATTGGCTAAAGCAGCTTCCCCCTAGCTCCTTTCCTTTGAAGCAGAAACACGTTTTGCTCTTAGCTGCTTTGCAGACCAATGTAAATGCTGTTTAGAAAAGGCACTCATTCTGCATACAGACCCATCCAGAATTGGCCTAGCCTGGAATCCCCTGCACCATTCTGCAGCTTTCCAGCAGCCTCACACATTGGCTGAAGCAACTTTCTCCTAGCTCATTACCTTTCAAGCAGAAACACATTTAGATCCTATCTGCATTACGGTCTCAAACAAATGGGGTTTAGGAAAGGCACTCCTTCTGCTTACAGACCCAGACAGGAATGGCCTAGCCTGGAATCACATGCACCGTTCTGCAGCTTTCCAGCAGCCTCACACATTGGCAAAAGCAACTTCACCCTAGCTCCTACGCTTTGAAGCAGAAACATCTTTAGATCCTAGCTGCAAAGCAGTTTCATGCAAATGCTGTTTAAAAAAGGCAGTCCTTCTGCTTACAGACCCAGTCAGAAACGGCCTAGACTGGAATCCCATGCACCATGCTGCAGCTTTCCAGCAGCCACACACATTGGCAAAAGTAACTTCCCCCTAGCTCCTTTCCTTTGAAGCAGAAACACATTTTGCTCTTAGCTGATTTGCGGATCAATGCAAATGCTATTCAGAAAAGGCACTCCTTCTGCATAGAGACCCAGACAGGAATGGCCTAGCCCAGAATTATATGCACCATACTGCAGCTGTCCAGCAGCCTCACACATTGGCAAAAGAAACTTTCTCCTAGCTCCTTTCCTTTGAAGCAGAAACACCTTTTGATCCTTACTGCTTTGCGAACACATACAAATGCGGTTTAGAAAAGCCACTCCTTCTGCTCACAGATCCAGCCAGGAATGGCCTAGCCTGGAATCCCCTGCACCATTCTGCAGCTGTCCAGCAGCCTCAGACATTGGCAAAAGCAGCTTCCCCCTAGCTCCTTTCCTTTGAAGCAGAAACACGTTTAGATCCTAGCTTCACTGCAGATCCATACAAATGCTGTGTAGAAAAGGCACTCATTCTGCTCACAGACCCAGACAGGAATGGCCTATCCTGGAATCTCATGCACCATTCTGCAGCTTTACAGCAGCCTCACACATTGGCAAAAGAAACTTTCTCCTAGCTCCTTTCCTTTGTTGGAGAAACACATTTAGATCCTATCTGCATTACGGTCTCAAACAAATGGGGTTTAGGAAAGGCACTCCTTCTGCTTACAGACTCAGACAGGAATGGCCAAGCCTGAAATCACATGCACCTTTCTGCAACATTCCAGCAGCCTCACACATTGACAAAATCAAGTTGCCCCTAGCTGTTTTCCTTTGAGGCAGAAACACGTTTTGATCCTAGCTGCTTTGTGGACCCATACAAATGTTGTTTAGAAAAAGGACTCCTTCTGCTTACAGACCCAGAAAGGAATGGCCTAGCCGGGAATCCCCTGCACCATTCTGCAGCTTTCCAGCAGCCTCACACATTGGCTGAAGCAACTTTCTCCTAGCTCCTTTCCTTTGAAGCAGAAACACATATAGATCCTAGCTGCATTACGTTTCCAAACAAATGCGGTTTAGGAAAGGCACTCCTTCTGCTTACAGATCCAGCCAGGAATGGCCTAGACTGAAATCATATGCACCATTCTGCAACTTTCCAGCAGCCTCACATATTGGTAATAGCAACTTCACCCAAGCTCCTCTCCTTTGACGCAGAAACACATTTAGAGCCTAGCTGCAATGCCATCCGAAACAAATGCGGTTAAGGAAAGGCAATCCTTCTGCTTACAGACCCAGACAGGAATGGCCTAGCCTGGAATCACATGTACCAATCTGCAGCTTTCCAGCAGCCTCACATATTCACAAAAGAAACTTTCTCCTAGCTCCTTTCCTTCGAAGCAGAAACACATTTAGATCCTAGCTGCAATGCGGTTCCATGCAAATGCTGTTTAGAAAAGGCACTCCTTCTGCTCATGGACCCAGACAGGAATGGCCTGGCCTGGAATCACATGCACCGTTCTGCAGCTTTCCAGCAGCTTCACACATTGGCATATGCAACTTTCTCCTAGCTCCTTTCCTTTGAGGGAGAAACACATTTTGATCCTTGTTGCTTTGCGGACTCATACAGATGCTGTTTAGGAACGGCAATCCTTCTGTTTATAGACCCAGACAGGAATGGCCTAGCCCTGAATCCCCTGCACCATCCTGCAGCTTTCCAGCCGCCTCACAGATAGGCAAAAGCAACTTCCCCCTAGCACCTTTTCTGTGAAGCAGCAACACATTTTGATCCTAGCTCCATTGCGGTCTTTGATGGTTTGGGTGTATCCCACCCCCCTCTACTTTAGAAGTACCCAACTAGACTCAGCTGGCTCTGGGAATATAAATGAAGCTATTTATTTACAGCAGCATAATGTACAAGCAACTATTTACAATATATATACTGTTATACACAGAAATATGCAAGGTAAAAGGTAATACAGAAACACAACTCCCCTCTCAGAAACCTGAGTCCCCAGGAGGGGCTCTCAACCACCCCTGCACCTTCCCCCTGCCCCTCTCAACCTTACCCCAGTCCTAAGGAAGAAAAGAGGTTCGGCCAAGAGGTTAAGAAGCAAAGGTGAGTGGCAGGTGAGGTTAGGGAGCTGCAGCTCAGTCAAATCCCAGCCAGAGAGTGCAGACAATATGGCGAGAGTGTTATCTAATGTTTTTCATTCCTCCTTCAGCAAGACTCTGAGGGAAGTAGACATCACCATGGTTTTCCTTTCACAGCCTATGATCTACTTTTTCTCACCAAAATATTCTACCCTGGTTCAAACTTGCACACAGACACATACAAATGCTGTTAAAAAAAATCATTTTACTTACAGACCCAGAAAGGAATGGCCTAGCCTAGAATCACCTGCGCCATTCTGCGGCTCTCCATCAGCCTCACACACTGGCAACAGCAACTTTCTCCTAGATCCTTTCCTTTGAAGCAGAAACATCTTTTCATAATTGGTGCTCAACGGACCCATAGAAATGCTGTTCAGAAAAGGCACTGTATCAGCTTACAGACCCAGCCAGGCACAGCCTCACCTGGAATCCCCTGCACCAATCTGCAGCTTTCCAGCAGTCTCACACATTGGCAAAAGAAACTTTCTCCTATGTCCTTTCCTTTGAAGCAGAAACACATTTAGATCCTAGCTGCTTTCCGGACCCAAACTTGGCCAAAATGGGCTGAATGGGCTGAAGTGGGCAGAAGTGACCCAAATTAGGCCAAAGTGGGCCGAAGTGTGCTAAACTGCGCCGAAGTGGGCCGAAGTGAGCCAAACTGGGCATAAAGGGCCAAAGCGGGTCAACGTGGGCTGAGGTGGGCCAAAGTGGGCCAAAGTGAGCCAAAATGGGCCAAATGTGCCAAAGTGGGCATAAGTGGGCCAAAGAGTGCCGAAGTGGGCCAAAGTGGGCTTAATGGTCCAAAGTGGACCAAAGTGGGCCAAGGTGAGCCAAAGTGGGCCAAATGGGCCAAAGTGGGCCAAAGTGGGCCGAATGGGCCAAATTGGGCCAAAGTGTGCCAAACTGCACCAAAGCGGGCCGAAGTCGGCTGAATTGAGCCAAACTGAGCATAATAGGCCGAAGTGGGCCGAAGTGGGCCAAAGTGAGCCAAAAATGCGCTGAATGGGCCAAAGTGGGCTGTATTGACCTAAGTGGGCCAAATTGGGCCACACTGGGCCAAAGAGAGCCATAGTTGACCAAACTGGGCTGATAGGGCCAAAATGGGCCTAAGTGGGATGAAGTGGGTCAAAGTGGGCTGAAGCAGGCAAAAGTGGGCCGAAGTGAGCCGAAGTGGGGCAAATTTGGCCATAGTGAGCCAAATTAGGCCAAGATGGTCCAAAGTGTGCCAAACTGCACCGAAGTGGGCTGAGGTGGGCCAAATTGGGCATAAAGGGACGAAGCGGGCCAAAGTTGGCCAAAGTGGGCCAAAGTGACTCAAACTGCGACAAAAGTGGGCCGAAGTGAGCCAAAATGTGCCGAACTGGGCCAAAGTGGGCCATATTGACTGAAGTGGGCTGATTGGGTCAAAGAGGGCCTAAGTGGGCCAAAGTGGGATGAAGCGGGCAGAAATTGGCTGAAGTGAGCCAAATTAGGCCAAGGTGGGCTAAAGTGTGCCAAACGGCACCGAAGTGGGCCGAAGTGGGCTGAAGTGAGCCAAAGTGGGACAAAATGGGCTGTAGTGGGCCGAAGTGATCCAAACTGGGCCGAATGGGCCAAAGTGGGCCGAAGTGAGCCAAACTGGGCTGAATTGGCCAAACTGGGCCAAAGTGGGCCAAGGTGGGCCAAAGTGGGCTGAAGTTGGTTAAATGGGACAAAGTGGGACAAAGTGGGCTGAAGTGGGCCGAAGTGAGACGAAGTGGGCCAAAGTAAGCCAATCTGGGCCGAATGGATGGGAGCAGGCCAAAGTGGGCCGAAGTGGGCCAAAGTGAGCCAAAGTTGCCTGAATGGGCCAAAGTGGGCCAAAGTGGGCCAGAGTTGGCTGAATGGGGCAAAGTGGGCCGAATGGGCCAAAACAGGGGAAACTGGGCCAAAGTGGGCTGAAGTGAGCCAAAGTGGACCCAAGAAGGCCGAAGAGGGCCAAAGTGGGCCAAAGTAGTCCAAAGTGGGCCGAAGTGGGCCAAAGTGGGCCGAAGTGGATCAAAGTGGGCTGAATGGGCCAAAGTGGGCTAAGGTGGGCTGAAGTGGGCCAAAGTGGGCTGAAGTGGGCCAAAGTGGGCTGAAGTGGGCTGAAGTGGGCCAAAGTGGACCAAAGTGGGCCGAAGTGGGCCAAAGTGGGCCGAACAGGCCAAAGTGGTCCAAAGTGGTCCAACGTGGCCCGAAGTGGGCCGTAGTGGGCCAAAGTGGGCAGAAGTGGGACAAAGTGGGACAAAGTGGGCTGAAGTGGGCAGAAGTGGGCCAAAGTGAGCCAAAGTGGGCCAAATTAGGCCGAAGTAAGTCAAATTAGGCAAGGTGGTCCGAAGTGTGCCAAACTGCGCTGAAGTGGGCCGAAGTGAGCAAAACTGGGTCGAATGGGCAAAAGCGGGCCAAAGTGGGCCAAAGTGGTGTCATGGAGAGTAGCAGAAGCCCTTAGCAGGCCTCACTGTTGTGAAAGTTACAGTGTCTCACATTAATGCCAAGAGCATCGCAAAACCAAAACAGTCCTTCAGTCCCATGAGAAAGTCTCTCCCTAGTCGAGATAAAAGGTAAACAATGGCCACTGTTTTAGTTAGGGGGAACGGCAGTTCTCATGCCTACTTGAGACCTGGTGTGGGCCAAGCTTGGGGTGGTCTTAGAAATTGTTTTGGTAAAAGTTCTCCAATTGTATGGATTGATTATAACTTTGTGCCAATCTGTAAGTGTTGGAGGTCGGAGACCGGTGCGGCGAGAGATCGGGGCACTGAGAGTCGACTCTGTGGCTTCTGCGTAGCAGTGCAATTTATTAGGGTGATACAGCGACCTTTATAGCCCCCAAAGGGGGTGTAGACAACTGGCTTAGTTCAAGATTGGTACAAGTGGAGGGTACAGATTGGCTCCAGGTTAAGTGTAAGGCAGAGATAGGTTAACTTACAGTAAACACCTTAAGGATCCCACCCAGGGGGGGTGGCCAGAGTCAGCCCCCTGGGCCGTGCCCACCTCAGAGGCGGGCAGATTCCACCCCCTGACAGCTGTGCGTGGGTTGCTCATAGTCACAGGCTCAGGCCCCTGGGAGCCTCAAGGCTCCAAGGACACTTCTCATCACAGGCTCTGATGTTTACCTTTCATGCTCCGCTGCGGGAGGAAGCTTCCCACAGTACCCCCTTCTTTTCTTTTGAGCAACCCACGTTTGATTTTAAACGAGCTGTGCTCAGTGGGAGCGCAGGTCAATGGTGCTAAAGTAAAGGGAATACATTTGTTAAGAATCTTACTAGTGACAACAATCTGGCAAACCAGCCACCCAAGCTTAGCTAATGATCCCAAAAGCCATTTCTGCAAGCGACAGTGAGTCAAATGTTCAAAAACCCAAAAGTCCAGACGAACATCACAGCTTCTGGAGGGTGCAAGTCTGTCACATCTTCATTAGCTCACTGTGGTAGCCGATGTTGTGGGCGAGTGAATTGTCCAGTATCTCTCCATAGCTTTAAGTTCACTTCATACTTCTCAGAGATCTTGATGTTCCCAGTGCAGTCCTCGGCTATGAGCTGTGTCTGACGATTGTGCTTAAGAACTACCAACCCCCAAATACAATACAAGAGTGCGTCTTAGATGTTGCTTTCAGGCTATTCTGCTTAGGCCTTTTCCCACAGCTCTCGATTCACTTCAAGAATTTGGAGCAGTGTTTTTTCATCCCTTGCAGGGCCCTTGCAAGAGATAAAGAGATCACTTGCCAACTTATGCCAATTTTAAGTGGGCTTTGGCCTTCACCAAAGGGACCAGACCGAATCTATTCCATTAAGCTACAATCATTGAAGCTCATGAAAACACCCAAATTCATTAGCCAAGATCCAATGCCTTATAATCCAAATACTCATGATTATCATCTCTATGACTCTCCCAAGATCTTACCACAATTCTGCCATCTGAGCAAGATTTTCTGCTCACTTCATGAAAGGACAAACCAATCATATTCAAGTTGGTATCCACCTTAGGGCCTGTACAGACAGGTGATAAAGCATAATACGAACATATTCAATACCTAAGCTGATAAATCCACTGATCTTACTTGTATGATGTCCAAAAAAGGCTGTAGTGTTTCTCCATGCCTCTCTTCTTATTTTACTAGCTCCTCTTCCACCTCGCCCCCTTTTCCTCCTTTTTTTTTTTTTTTTTTTTTTTTTTTTTTCAATTTATATAAAAGACAAAATTCTACATTTCTATACGTTAAAGAAAAAAAAATAATCATATAACTATAATACTGTCTTAACTTATAAGCCTAGTAGAAAAGGAAAAGAAAAAAGGTGTGTGAGTGAGTGTGTAAAAGAGAATATGGTACCATATTATCTTTAGTATAGAAAAAGTGAGTAGGAACTTATAAGTATACAATATGATGCCTTACCATAGTATATCAGTATAATATCTATCAAAAGCTAATTATGTTCTATCATGATTGCCTAAGAATTACTGCATTATTAACATTATCCTAAAAATTCCAATATTATTAATAAGCATCAGTACCTTATCCAACAAATGTCCAAAATACAAAATATATTATAATTAAAGTCAAAAATAACGGTAAAATTCCAGAGTCCAACATAGTCATCAAGACCCCAGTCTATATCTTGAGAAATCAACCAGGCTGTGTTTGCTGTCTATCCGGCTTCCTCGGCGGGGAGCTGCCCAGTTAGACCGCAGCGGAAGCAGGGGTTCCGTGGGTTGTTGTTTCGGCGGCCACAATTCCCTGCATCCGCGGATTGCAGTGCTGCCATTACGAGCTGCGTGTGCTTATCTAGAACTTGATCCATTTGGGTTGCAACAAATGTCTGCTGCTGGTTTGTAGGCATTCGAGCAACTCGCTCCAACATATCGTCCACTGAGGCTTCCCTAGGCAGAATGGACAACAGCTGCTTGGTCTTATTATTAGCATTCTCAAAAGCTAGGGTTCGAAAAAAGGCTTGTCTGGTTGCAGCATCTAACTCAGTGGCTGCTTCAACTGCAGCTGCTAGCCTATCAATGAAATGGTTATAGTCCTCACTCAAACCTTGCTTAACAGCGGTATAGCTAGGTGCTTTTGGCTCTGTAGGCACCATATTAAAAGCTGCTCTGGCAGTTGTCATGGACGCATGATGCCACTCAAAGGGATGACGTATCTGGGCATCCAGCAAGCTGAAAGCCCCTTTTCCCAGCAGTATATCTGCTTGAACATTGAGTAAGGGGTCGCCTATTTGTCGTGGCTGCTCCACCACCTTCCTGCACTCATCGCGCCATGCCCTTTCCCACAACATAAACTGGGATGGTGTTAAAATCAGTCTCGCAACAGTCTCACAATCTGCTGGGCATAGCACATAGGCGGAGAAGATGTAATTCAGCAATTGCTTAGTCGGTTGTGAGTGTAAGCCATGGGAAGATACTGCTGTTTTCAACTGCATAAGCAGTTTCCAATCAAGAGCCGTGTGAGTGGCTCCTGGCTGTCCATCTGCGGTCCGTGCTGCCACAACTGGGAATGCCGCTGCACCTTCCAGAGCAGCAGCTGCCTCCCAATCACCTTGTAACAAGGCGTCGCGAATAACGGCACGCCACTGATGTTGTGGACCAACGGGTGTAAGCTGGAGAGTCTTCCCGGTGATCTCTGTAGCTTGTGGTGCCGCCAGGGGCTGGGCATTGCCAGAAGGCATTATTCTAAGTTTCTGTAAGTCGTCGGCAACATTGTCAATAGTGTCGTCGGCATCGGACTGTGAGGAGTCGCTAGCGTCCGAGTTAATCACAGGCGGCGGTTCCCGGGCTTGAGAGGAAGGACCGGCTTCCACGGCGGAAGTCCAACTCGGGCCCGCTGCAGCCGGGGGGGCGGGTCGGAATGTAGCAAAAGGAGTTTGCGCCGGACGTGGCGAGATGGCAGCGGAAGCCGGGAGTGGGGAAAACGGACCACTGTAGGGCGGTGGCGCTGGGAGCAGGGGGGCAGACGGCTGCACCGGAACGGCAGGGATGGTAGGGATGTTTTGGGGAATTGGTGCCGCTGGCATCGGGGGTGCTGGTGGTTGCACTGGAATGGCAGGAACGTCGGGAACGTCTTGAGGCAGCGCAGGGTATAACGAAGGGTCCTGAGCCGGCGGCACCGGCTGCATTGGGACATCCTGCTGAGGCGGCGCTGGCTGCATTGGGACGTCCTGCTGAGGCGGCGCTGGTTGCTGGGGCGCTGCCGGTTGCGTCGGAGCGTTTGGAGTTGGCAGCACCGGTTGCTGGGGCGCTGCTGGCTGCGTCGGAGCGTTTGGAGTTGGCAGCACCGGTTGCTGGGGCGCTGCTGGCTGCGTCGGAGCGTTTGGAGTTGGCAGCACCGGTTGCTGGGGCGCTGCCGGCTGCGTCGGAGCGTTTGAAGTTGGCAGCACCGGTTGCTGGGGCGCTGCTGGCTGCGTCGGAGCGTTTGGAGTTGGCAGCACCGGTTGCTGGGGCGCTGCCGGCTGCGTCGGAGTGTTTGAAGTTGGCAGCACCGGTTGCTTCGGCACTGCGGACAGCATCGGAACAGTAGATGCACTGGGGAGAGTCATCAAAGGCACCACCGTGCCTGGAGAAATTTTCAGGTCGGAAAAGAGAGAGCTAGCTGGGGTAACCATTGCCTCTAGTGGTCTCTCCCCCCGAGTGTCCAAGCCGTCAGCAAGCCGTGCCGCTGCTGTAGCTGCAAGGGTCTGTTCCAGTCTGTATTTCTTCAAGCAATTGATGACATCACGCCATTGCTTCTGTACGCTTTTGGCTGTTTTGTCACCGTCAATAGCCTGGTCAAAAATAGTATCGCCACAGCGGCGCCATTCAGATTCATCAAAAAGAGAGTCTGAAGTTTGAAAGTGTCCTCTTACTAGTCCATATGCTACTAAGGAAGTCAATTTTTTCTTTGACATGGAAACTCCTCGCTTTTCCAAAAAGTTCAAGAGGAGAGAAATTGCTACTTGTTTATCCAAAAGTGCTTGTGAGGTCGGTTCGCCAGCTCCCCAAAGGGAGTCACCAATACTTTGAAAAAACCGCGGAAGAAGGGAGGGGCGGCTGGGAGGTTCCATGGTAACGGCAAGGTTCCGTAAGCGCGCGGAAGAAGAGAAAAAAAAGAAAAAAGGAAGGAAGGAAGGGGGGGGGGGGGTGGTGTGTGTGGGTGGTGCGTTCGCCTTCCGGCGGCAACTGCCCTGGGGGGATCTGACTATGCACGATCACTGCCCCCAGAAGTGCCCATCTATATGGTCACACCTGTCGTCACACCAGCTGCCGTTATTAAAATTTTTGCCCCCATATTTATGGGCGGCGACTCTTTTTTTTTTTTTTTTTTTTTTTTTTTTTTTTTTTTAATAAACGCCTATCTATATAGGCCGTCCGTATCGGCAGACACCTTTCCCTTGGTTAGTAACGGGTTTAACGAGGGGGAAGGAAAAAAAAAGAAAAAAAGGAAAAAAAAGGAAAAATAGAAAGAAAGAAAAAAGGAAAAAAGAGAAAAAAAAAGGAGACGTGTTTCCCCAGCAGGGGGTGTAGTAGCGTCCGATCTCTTGCGTTTCCACCAGCTCCTTTTATGTGGAAGCCTCTATGTCCTTCGTGGCCGGGGGGGGGGGGGGGGAGCGGCCTGGCGGTGGGGGGGGGGGGAAGCGGCCAGGCGGTTCTCTTCGCGGCCTGGCGGTGGGGGGGGGAAGCGGCCTGGTGGTTCTCTTCGCGGCCTAGCGGTGGGGGGGGAAGCGGCCTGGCGGTTCTCTTCGCGGCCTGGAGGTGGGGGGGGAGCGGCCTGGCGGTTCTCTTCGCGGCCTGGAGGTGGGGGGGGAAACGGCCTGGCGGTTCTCTTCGCGGCCTGGAGGTGGGGGGGGAAGCGGCCTGGCCGTCTTCTCCGCGGCCTGGAGGTGGGGGGGGAAGCGGCCTGGCCGTCTTCTCCGCGGCCTAGCGGTGGGGGGGGAAGCGGCCTGGCCGTCTTCTCCGCGGCCTAGCGGTGGGGGGGGAAGCGGCCTGGCCGTCTTCTCCGCGGCCTAGCGGTGGGGGGGGAAGCGGCCTGGCCGTCTTCTCCGCGGCCTGGCGGCGGGGGGGGAAGCGGCCTGGCCGTCTTCTCCGCGGCCTGGCGGTGGGGGCCCGGGGTGCGGGTCTTCCGTACCTGGAGTTGTCCGGAGGTTCAATCGGTGTGTTCGGGCGCCATCTGTTGGAGGTCGGAGACCGGTGCGGCGAGAGATCGGGGCACTGAGAGTCGACTCTGTGGCTTCTGCGTAGCAGTGCAATTTATTAGGGCGATACAGCGACCTTTATAGCCCCCAAAGGGGGTGTAGACAACTGACTTAGTTCAAGATTGGTACAAGTGGAGGGTACAGATTGGCTCCAGGTTAAGTGTAAGGCAGAGATAGGTTAACTTACAGTAAACACCTTAAGGATCCCACCCAGGGGGGGTGGCCAGAGTCAGCCCCCTGGGCCGTGCCCACCTCAGAGGCGGGCAGATTCCACCCCCTGACAGCTGTGCGTGGGTTGCTCATAGTCACAGGCTCAGGCCCCTGGGAGCCTCAAGGCTCCAAGGACACTTCTCATCACAGGCTCTGATGTTTACCTTTCATGCTCCGCTGCGGGAGGAAGCTTCCCACATGTAAGAATAACGTAGAATAGCCTGGACTGGAGGGTTACACCTCTTTTGAACATTATAAAAATGGTGTGCCTTCCTGGATCGGGAGCTTGCTGGTACCTGCTCCTACCTGCTTGCTCGCTAGCCTCCCTGCCTGCCTCGCTCCTGCCCCGGTGACCTCTCACTCCTGATCGGCCCTGCCCGACGAGGGGCCCGCAGAGGCCTGAAGCTGCTTGGGCCCGATCCTGACGAACAAAGGGACACCGCCCAAACTTCGAATCCTGCTAATCTGAACCACTGAATTGTGAGTAAACCAAAGAAAGAACTCCTCACCTAAAGACTGAATAACTTTAAAGACTCAAAAGAACTCTAAGAAAATCACAGACTCTCCTTTATTTGCTATTTTCTGAAATGTTATTCTACAACTTCAAACCTAAAAGAATTCACGTGGGGAATTTAGTTAGGGAGGGGATCTCTGTGTTTGAGCAATAAATCACTTGAAATCCACAAGTGAGCTTTCGCGTATTTTCCCCACAACCTCCCAAACTACCTTCTGTGACAAGTGGGACGAATGGGCCAAAGCAAGCCAAAGTGGGCAGAAGTGGGCCAAAGTCTGCAAAAGTGGGCCAAAATGGGCCGTAGTGGGCCGAAGTGAGCCAAAATGGGCCGAATGGGCCAAAGTGGGCCAAAGTGAGCCAAAGTGGTCCGAAGTAGGCCGAAGTGGGTCAAACTGGTCCAAATGGGCCAAAGTGGGCTGAAGTGGGACTAGGTGGGCTAAACTGGGCCAAAGTGGGCCGAAGTGAGCCAAAGTGGGCCAAAGTTGGCTAAATGGGACAAGTGGGCCAAAGTGGTCCGAAGCGGGCCAAACTGGGCTGAACTGGGCCAAAGTGGGCCGTAGTGGGACGAAGTGAGCTAGAATGCTCCAAATGGGCCAAAGTTGGCCGTATTGACCGAAGTGGGACAAATTGGGCCACACAGGGCCAAAGAGGGCCAAAGTTGCCCAAACTGGGCTGATAGGCCCAAAGTGGGCCTAAGTGGGCTGAAGCAGGCCAAAGTGGGCCAAAGTGGGCAGAAGTGGGCCGAAGTGAGCTGAAGTGGTCCGAAGTGAGCCGAAGTGAGCCGAAGTGAGCCAAATTAGGCCGAAGTGGGCTGAAGTGAGCCAAATTAGGCTGAAGTGGGCTGAAGTGTGCCAAACTGCGCTAAAGTTGGCCAAAGTGGGCCAAACTGGGCCAAAGAGGGCCGAAGTAGCCCAAAGTTGTCCAAATTGGGCTGAAGTGAGCCAAAATGGGGCAAATGGGCCAAAGTGGGCTGAAGAGGGCCAAACTGGGCCGAAGTGGGCCGAAGTAGCCCAAAGTTGTCCGAAGTGGGCCGAAGTGAGCCAAACTGGGCTTAAAGGGCCAAAGCAGGCCAAAGTGGGCTGAAGTTGGCCAAAGTGGGCCGAAGTGGGTCAAAGTGGGCCGAAGTGGGCCAAAGTGGGCCAAAGTGGATCAAAGTGGACCAAATGGGCCAAAGTGGGCTAAGGTGGGCTGAAGTGGGCCAAAGTGAGCCGTAGTGGGCCAAAGTGAGTCAAAAT
This sequence comes from Pogoniulus pusillus, assembly GCF_015220805.1. Taxonomy (NCBI): domain Eukaryota; kingdom Metazoa; phylum Chordata; class Aves; order Piciformes; family Lybiidae; genus Pogoniulus; species Pogoniulus pusillus. The sequence goes on along the minus strand of NC_087270.1, from coordinate 140,167 downwards.
GTGCCGAATGGGCCAAAGTGGGCCGTATTGACCAAAGTGGGACAAATTGGGCCACACTGAGCCAAAGTAGGCCATAGTTGACCAAACTGGGCTGATTGGGCCAAAGAGGGCCTACATGGGCCAAAGTGGGCTGAAGCGGGCAGAAGTGGGCCAAAGTGAGTCAAATTAAGCCAAGGTGGGCCGAAGTGTGCCAAACGAAGCCGAAGTGGGCCGAAGTGAGACAAAGTGGGCAGAAGCAGGCCAAAGTGGGACAAAGTGGGACAAAGTGGGACAAAGTGGGACAAAGTGTGCAAAAGGGCCAAAGCGAGTCAAAGTGGGCAGAATCGGGCAAAAGTAGGCCAAAATGGGCCGTAGTGGGCTGAAGTGATCCAAACTGGGCCGAATGGGCCAAAGTGGGCCAAAGTGAGCCAAAGTGGGCCAAAGTTGGTTAAATGGGACAAAGTGGACCGAGGTGGGCCTAACTGGGCCGAAGTGGGCTGTAGTGAGCCAATCTGGGCTGAATGGACTGGAGCGGGCCAAAGTGGGCCAAAGTGGGCCAAAGTGAGCTGAAGTTGCCTGAATGAGACAAAGTGGGTCAAAGTGGGCCAGAGTTGGCTGAATGGGGCAAAGTGGGCCAAAGTGGGCCAAAGTAGTCCAAAGTGGGCCGAAGTGGGCCAAAGTGGGCCGAAGTGGGCCGAAGTGGGCTGAATGGGCCAAAGTGGGCTGAAGTGAGCCAAACTGGGCCGAATGGGCCAAAGTGGGCCCAAGTAGGCCGAAGATGGCCAAAGTGGGCCAAAGTAGTCCAAAGTGGGCCAAATTGGGCCGAAGTGGGCCGAAGTAGGCCGAAGATGGCCAAAGTGGGCCAAAGTGGGCCAAAGTGGGCCGAAGTGGGCCGAAGTGGGCTGAAGTGAGCCAAACTGGGCTGAATGGGCCAAAGTGGGCCAAAGTGGATCGAAGTGGGCCAAAGTGGGCCGAAGTGGATCGAAGTGGGCCGAATGGGCCAAAGTGGGCTAAGGTGGGCTGAAGTGGGCCGAAGTAGGCCGAAGATGGCCAAAGTGGGCTGAAGTGAGCCAAACTGGGCCGAATGGGCCGTAGTGGGCCAAAGTGGTCCAACGTGGCCTGAAGTGGGCCAAAGTGGGCTGTAGTGGGCCGAATGGGCTGAAGTGAGCCGAAGTGAGCCAAAATGAGATGAAGTGGGCCAAACTGGGCCAAAGTGGGCTGAAGTGGGCCAAAGTGGGCCGAAGTGCATCGAAGTGGGCCGAATGGGCCAAAGTGGGCTAAGGTGGGCTGAAGTGGGCCAAAGCAGGCCGAAGTGGGCCAAAATGAGCCATAGTGGGCCAAAGTGAGCCAAAATGGGCCAAATGGGCCAAAGTGGGCTGCAGTGGGCCACAGTGGGACAAAGTAGGCCGAAGTGGGCAGAAGTGAGCCAAACTGGGCCTAAGTGGACAGAAGTGAGCCAAACTGGGCCGAATTGGCCAAAGTGGTCCAAAGTGAGCCAAAGTCGGCCAAAGTGGGCCAAAGTGGGCCGAAGTGAGCCAAAATGTGCCGAATGCACCAAAGTTGGCCGTATTGACCGAAGAGGGACAAACCAGTGCAGAGTATAGGGGCAGAATGACCTCCCTGCTCCTGCTGACCACACTATTCCTGATGCAGGCCAGGATGCCACTGGCTCTCTTGGCCACCTGGGCACACTGCTGGCTCATGTTCAGGTGGGTATCAATCAGCACCCCCAGATCCCACTCTGTCTGGCTGCTCTCCAGCCACTCTGACCTCAGCCTGTATCTCAGCATGGGGTTGTGGTGTCCAAAGTGCAGCACCCTGCACTTGGAGCTATTGAACGCCATCCCCTTGGACTCTGCCTATCTGTCCAGGCAGTCAAGGTCCCACTGCAGAACCCTTCTGCCCTCCAACCCAGCCACATCTGCCCCCAGCTTGGGGGCATCTGCACACTTGCTGATGACTGACTCCATGCCCTCATCCAGATCATCTATGAAGATGTTAAAGAGGATGGGGCCCAGCAGAGATCCCTGAGGGACACCACTAGTAACTGGCCACCAGCTGGATGTGGCACCATTCACCACCACTCTCTGGGTCCAGCCCTCCAGCCAGTTCCTAACCCAGCACAGAGTGTTGCCATGCAAGCTGTGGGCTTTTGTTTTCTCTTCTGCCTTTGCCTTCAGACCTGGTCACATCTCATTAACCCTGCTCCCACTAACCTTGCTCCCTAACCTCTTGGCTGCACCTCTCTTCTTCCTGAGAACTGGGGTAAGGTTGAGAGGGCCGGGGGAGGTGTTGGGGTGGTTTGAAAGCCCCTCCTGGGGACTCAGGTTTCTGGGAGGGGAGTTGTGTTTTTGTATTGTTTATCCTTTGTATATTTCTGTATATAATTGTATATAACAGTATATATTGTAAATAGCTGCTTGTAAATTCTGCTAGCTGTAAATAAATTGCTTCATCTATATTCCCAGGGTCCATCTGAGTTAGCTGGGTACCTACAAAAGTGTGTGGGGGGGCGGGTAACCCCCAAACCATCACAGATGCACTCTTCGAAGTCACACAATGCTCTCTGTGTTGTCAGACAATGCCCACTGCGATGTTACACTATGCTCACTGTGACATCACACAATGGTTTTTGTGGTGTCACACAATGTTCTCTCTGATGTCACACTATGGTCTTTGTGATGTCACACAATGTTCTCTCAGATGTCACACTATGTTCTATGTGACGTCACACAATGTTCTCTCTGATGTCACACATGGCTCTTTGTGACATCATACGATGCAGTCTCTGACGCCACACAATACTCTCTGTGATGTCACACAATGCTCACTGTGGCATCACACAATGCTCTCTGTGATGTCACACAATGGTCTTTGTGATGTCACACAATAGTCACTGTGATTTCACACAATGGTCTTTGTGACATCACACAATGCTTTCTGTGATGTCACCCAATGCTTTCTGTGATGTCACACAGTGCTTTCAGTGACGTCACACAATGTTCTCTGTGTTGTAACACAATGGTCTTTGTGATGTCACACAATACTCTCTGTGATGTCACACAATGCTCACTGTAACATCACACAATGCTCTCTGAGACGTAACACAACGTTCTCCGTGATGTCTCACAATGGTCTTTTTGATATCGTACGATGCACTCTGTGACGTCACACAATGCATTAACTGACGTCACACAATACTCTTTGTGACGTCACACAATATTCTCGTGATGTCACACAATGGTCTTTGTGACATCATACGATGCCCTCTGTGGCATCACATAATGTTCTCTGTGATGTCACACAATGGTCTTAGTGATGTCACACAATATTCTCTGTGATGTCACACAATGCTCTTTGTGACATCATACGATGCCCTCTGTGGCATCACACAATGGTGTCTGTGACGTCACACAATGCTTTCTGTGATGTCACACAATAGTCTCTGTGACGTCATACAATGCTCTCTTAAAATGTCACACAATGGTCTTTGTGACATCGTTCAATGCACTCTGTAATGCCACACAATGCTCTGTTCGATGTCACACAATGGTCTTTGTGTCAACACACAATGCTTTCTGTGATGTTGTGATGGTTTGGGGGTTACCCCGCCCCTCCCACACTTTGTATTTGCCCCAGCTAACTCAGACGGCCTCTGGGAATATAGATGAAGCAATTTATTTACAGCTAGCAGAATTTACAAGCAGCTATTTACAATATATACAGTTATATACAATTATATACAGTTATATACAAAGGATAAACAATACAAAAGCACAACTCCCCTCCCAGAAACCTGAGTCCCCAGGAGGGGCTTTCAAACCACCCCAACACCTCCCCCCGGCCCTCTCAACCTTACCCCAGTTCCCAGGAAGAAGAGAGGTGCAGCCAAGAGGTTAGGGAGCAAGGTTAGTAGGAGCAGGGTTAATGAGATGTGACCAGGTCTAAGGCAAAAGCAAGAGTGAGAGACAAAATGGAGAATGTTTTCTTCTTCTTCCCAGAGTTCTCAGCGTGACTGTGAGAGAAGTAGACACAATTGTTTTTCATTTCACTGCCCGTTATCTAGTTCTGTTACCAAAACATTCTAGCTTGCTTCAAACTAGCACATGTCACAAAATGCTTTCAGAGATATTATACAATGCTCTCAGTAATGTTACACAATGGTCATTGTGATGTCACAGAATGTTATCTGTGATGTCACACAATGGTCTTTTTGACATCATGAGATGCTCTCTGTGACATCACTCAGTTCTCTCTGTGACATCACAGAATGGTTTTTGTGATGTCACCAAAGGCTTTCTGTGTCGTCACACAATGGTCTTTGTGACTTCACACAAGGCTCTCAGTAATGTTACACAATGGTCATTGTGACGTCAAAGAATGTTCTCTGTGATGTCACACAACGGTCTTTTTGACATCATGTGATGCTCTCTGTGAAATCACACAATGCCCTCTGTGATGTGACACAATGGTCTTTTTGACATCACACAATGGTCTTTTTGATGTCACACAATGCTCTCTCTGACGTCACTCAATGCACTCTGTAATGTCACACAATGCTCATTGTGACTTCACACTATGCTCACTGTGACATCGCACAATGTTCTTTGTGATGTCACACCATGGCCTCTGTGACATCATATGATGCCCACCGTGATGTCACACAATGCTTTCTGTGATGTCACACAATGTACTCTATGATGTCATACAATGGTTTTGTGACATCATACGATGCACTCTGTGATGCCACACAATGATCTTTGTGACGTCACATACTGCTTTCTGTGACGTCACACAATTATTTCTGAGACGTCACACAATGCTTTCTGTGACGTCAAAAAATGCTTTCTGAGACGTCACAAAATGGTCTTTGTGATGTCACACAATGCTCTCTGTGACATCACACAATGGTCTTTGTGATGTCACACAATGTTCTCTGCGATGTCTCACAATTGTTTTTGTGATATCATACGATGCACTCTGTGAAGTCACACAATGCTCTCTGTGACATCACACAATGATACCTGTGATGTCACACAATGGTCTTTGTGATATCATACGATGCCCTCTGTGATGTCACACAATGGTCTATGTGATGTCTCTCAATGGTCTTGTGATACCATGCAATGCACTCTGTGGCGTCACACAATGGTCATTGTGTCTTCACACAATGCTTTCTGTAATGTCACACAATGGTCTTTGTGACGTCACAGAAAGTTGTCTTTGATGTCACAGAATGGTCTCTGTGACATCACACAATGGTCTCTGTGATGTCACACAATGCTCACTGTGACGTCACACAATGCTTTCTCAGACATCACACATTGGTCTTTGTGACGTCACACAATGCTCTCTGTGCCGTCACACAATAGTCTTTGTGACAAAACGCAATGGTCTTTGTGACATAATACGCTGCACGATGTGACGTCACATAATGCATTCTATGACATCACACAATGATCTTTGTGACGCCACACAATGCTTTCTGTGACGTCACACAATGGTCATTGTGGCATCACACAATGCTCGTTGTGATGTCACACAATGCTCACTGCGATGTCACACATTGCTCACTGTGTCATCACACAATGGTTTTTGTGACGTCACACAATGCTCTCTGTGACATCACTCAATGGTCTTTGTCACGTCTCACAATGTTCTCTGTGATGTCTCACAATTGTCTTTGTGATATCGTATGATGCACTCTGTGAAGTCACACTATGGTCTTTGTGACATCATACGATGCACTCTGTGACATCACACAATGGTATCTGTGAAGTCACACAATGCTCTCTCTGACGTCACGTAGTGCTTTTTGTGATGTCGCACAATATTCTATGTGACATCACACAATGTTCTCTATGATGTCATACAATGTTCTTTGTGACATCACACAATGCTCATTGTGACATCACACAATGCTTTCTGTGACATCACATAATGATCTTTGTGACATAACAGAATGTTCCCTGTGATGTCACACAATGACCTTTGTGACATCATACGATGCACTCTGTGACATCACAAAATGCTCCCTGTGATGTCACAGAATGCTCTTCGTGATGTCACACACTGCTCATTGTGATGTTACACAATGGTCTTTGTGACATCACACAATGCTCTCTGTGATGTCACACAGTGCTTTCTGTGACGTCACACAATGCTTTCCGTAATGTCACACAATGGTGTTTGTGATGTCACACAATGGTTCCTGTGATGTCACACAATGCTCTCTGTGATGTCACACTATGGTCACTGTGGCATCACACAATGGTCCCAGTGACATCACACAATGGTCTTTGTGACGTCACACAATACTTTCTGTGACATCACACAATGGTCTTTTTGACAGCGCACAATGCTCTCTATGACGTCACACAGTGTTATCTATGATGTCACACAATGGTCTTTGTGACATATCACAATGCTCTCTGTGACGTCACACAATGGTCTTTGTGACGCCACACAATGCTCACTGTGGTGTCACACAATGGTTTTTGTGACATCACACAATGTTCTCTCTGATGTCACACAATGGTGTTTGTGATGTCACACAATGGTTTCTGTGATGTCACACAATGCTCTCTGTGATGTCACACTATGCCCACTGCGACGTCACACATTGATCACGGTGACATCGCACAATGCTTTTTGTGACGTCACACAATGTTCTCTCTGATGTCACGCTATGGTCTTTGTGATGTCACACAATGGTCTCTGTGATGTCACACAATGCTCTTTGTGACATCATACGATGCAGTCTCTGACGCCACACAATGCTCTGTGTGATGTCACACAATGCTCGCTGTGATGTTACACAATGTTTTTTGTGACGTCACTCAATGGTATCTGTGATGTCACAGAATGGTCTTTCTGACGTCACACAATGCTTTCTGTGACATCACACAATGCTTTCTGAGACATCACACAATTGTCTTTCTGATGTCACACAATGCGTTCAGTGACGTCACAAAATGTTCTCTCTGATGTCACACTATGGTCTTCGTGACGTCACACTATGGTCTTCATGACGTCACACAATGTTCTCTGTGACTTCACACAATGGTCTTTGTGGCATCACACAATGTTCTTTGTGATGTCACACAGTGCTCACTGCGATGTCCCACAATGCTCACAGTAGCATCACACAATGGGTTTTGTGATGTCGCACAATGCTCTCTGTGACATCACTCAATGGTCTTTGTCACGTCTCACAATGTTCTCTGTGATGTCTTACAATTGTCTTTGTAATATCGTATGATGCACTCTGTGAAGTCACACTATGGTCTTTGTGACATCATACGATGCACTCTGTGACATCACACAATGGTATCTGTGAAGTCACACAATGCTCTCTCTGACGTCACGTAGTGCTTTTTGTGATGTCGCAAAATATTCCCTGTGACGTCACACAATGTTCTCTATGATGTCACACAGTGGCCTTTGTGACATCATATGATGCACTCTGTGGCATCACACAATGCTCTCTGTGGCATCACAGTATAGCCATTGTGACATCACAAAATGCTTTCTGTGATGTCACACAATGGTCTCTGTGACATCACACAATGTTCTCTGTGATGTCACAAAATGGGCTTTGTGACTTTACAGAATGTATTCTGTGATGACACACAATGCCCTCTGTGACTTCACACAATGGTCTTTGTGACATCACACAATGGTTTCTGTAATGTCACACAATGGACTGAGTGATGTCACAGAATGGTCACTGTGTCATCACACAATGCTCCCTGTGAGATCACACAATGGTCTTCGTGACGTCACACAATGCTTTCTGTGACATCACACAGCGGTCTTTGTGACGTCACACAATATTCTCTGTGATGTCACACAGTGGTCTTTGTGACATCATACGATGCCCTATATGACATCACACAGTTCTCTCTGTGACATCAAACAATGGTCTTTGTGATGTCACACAATGCTTTCAGTGACGTCACACAATGGTCTCTGTGATGTCACACAATGCTCTTTGTGACATCATACGATGCAGTCTCTGACGCCACACAATGCTCTGTGTGATGTCACACAATGCTCGCTGTGATGTTACACAATGTTTTTTGTGATGTCACTCAATGGTATCTGTGATGTCACAGAATGGTCTTTCTGACGTCACACAATGCTTTCTGTGACATCACACAATCCTTTCTGAGACATCACACAATGTTGTCTGTGATTTCACACGGTGGTCTTTGTGGCGTCACACAATGCTTTCTGTGATGTCACACAATGCTTTCTATGACATCACACAATGGTCTGGTCATTGTGACATCACACAATGGTTTCTGTAATGTCACACAATGGTCTGAGTGATGTCACAGAATGGTCACTGTGGCATCACACAATGCTGCCTGTGAGATCACACAATGGTCTTTGTGACTTCACACAATGCTCTCAGTGACGTCACGCAATGTTTTTTGTGACGTCACAGAATGTTCTCTCTGATGTCACACACTGGTCTTTGTGACATTATATGAGGCACTCTGTAATGTCACACAATGCTCTGTTCGATGTCATACAATGGTCTTTGTGACAACACACAGTGCTTTCTGTGATGTCACAAAATTCTGTCTCTGACGTCAGAAAACAGTCTTTGTGACGTCACAGAATATTCTCTGTGATGTCAAACAGTGGTCTTTGTGACATCATACGATGCACTCTGTGACATCACAGAATGGTCATTGTGACGTCACAGAATGTTCTCAGTGATGTCACACAATGTTCTTTGTGACATCACACAATGTTCTCTGTAATTTCACACAATGGTCTGAGTGATGTCACACAATGGTCTTTGTGACGTCACACAATGATCTTTCTGATGTCACACTAAGGTCTTTGTGACATCACACGAATCTCACTGTGACGTCACGCAATGGTCTTTGTGTCATCACACAATGCTCTCTGTGGCGTCACACAATGTTCATTGTGACATCACAAAATGCGTAGTGTGACGTCACACTCTGGTCTTTGTTATGTCACACAATGTTCTTTGTGACATCACACAATGCTTTCTGTGACGTCACACAGTGGTCTCTGTGATTTCACACAATGTTCTCTATGATGTCACACTGTGGCCTTTGCGCATCATACGATGCCCTCTGTGACGTCACACAATGCTCTCTGTGACATCACTCAATGGTCTTTGTGATGTCTCACAATGTTCTCTGTGATGTCTCATAATTGTCTTTGTGATATCGTATGATGTACGCTGTGAAGTCACACTATGGTCATTGTGACATCATACGATGCACTATGTGACTTCACACAATGGTCTTTGTGACGTCGCACAATGCTCTCTGAGACGTCACACAATGGTCTTTGTGATGGCACACAATGTTCTCAGTGATGTCCCACAATGTTCTTTCTGACATCACACAATGTTCTCTGTGACGTCACACAATGGTCATTGTGGCATCACACAATGCTCCATGTGATGTCACACAATGCTCACTGCGATGTCACACATTGCTCACTGTGACATCACTCAATGGTCTCTGTGACGTCTCACAATGTTCTCTGTGATGTCTCACAATTGTCTTTGTGACATCGTATGATGCACTCTGTGAAGTCACACAATGCTCTCTGTGACATCACACAATGATACCTGTGATGTCACACAATGGTCTTTGTGATATCATACGATGCCCTCTGTGATGTCACACAATGGTCTTTGTGATGTCTGTCAACGGTCTTGTGATATCATACGATGCACTCTGTGGCGTCACACAATGGTCATTGTGTCTTCACACAATGCTTTCTGTAATGTCACACAATGGTCTTTGTGACGTCACAGAAAGTTGTCTTTGATTTCACAGAATGGTCTCTGTGACATCACACAATGGTCTCTGTGATGTCACACAATGGTCTCTGTGTCGTCACACAATGCTTTCTCAGACATCACACATTGGTCTTTGTGACGTCACACAATGCATTCTGTGACGTCACACAATGGTCTTTGTGACAAAACATAATGGTCTTTGTGACATAATACGCTGCACGATGTGATGTCACATAATGCATTCTATGACATCACACAATGATCTTTGTGACGTGACACAGTGTTCTCTGTGATGTTACAAAATGGGCTTTGTGAATTTACAGAATGTATTCTGTGATGACACACAATGCCCTCTGTGACTTCACACAATGGTCTTTGTGACATCACACAATGGTTTCTGTAATGTCACACAATGGTCTGAGTGATGTCACAGAATGGTCACTGTGGCATCGCACAATGCCGCCTGTGAGATCACACAATGGTCTTCGTGACGTCACACAATGCTTTCTGTGACATCACACAGCGGTCTTTGTGACGTCACACAATATTCTCTGTGATGTCACACAGTGGTCTTTGTGACATCATACGATGCCCTATATGACATCACAGAGTTCTCTCTGTGACATCACAGAATGGTCTTTGTGATGTCACACGATGCTTTCTGTGACGTCACACAATGGTCATTGTGGCATCACACAATGCTCGTTGTGATGTCACACAATGCTCACTGCGATGTCACACATTGCTCACTGTGACATTGTGATGGTTTGGGGGTTACCCCACCCCCCCACACTTTTGAATTTGCCCCAGCTAACTCAGACAGACCCTGGGAATATAGATGAAGCAATTTATTTACAGTTAGCAGAATTTACAAGCAGCTATTTACAATATATACAGTTATATACAATTATATACAGAAATATACAAAGGATAAAGAATACAAAAGCACAACTCCCCTCCCAGAAACCTGAGTCCCCAGAAGGGGCTCTCAAACCACCCCAACACCTCCCCCCGGCCCTCTCAACCTTACCCCAGTTCTCAGGAAGAAGAGAGGTGCAGCCAAGAGGTTAGGGAGCAGGGTTAGTAGGAGCAGGGTTAATGAGATGTGACCAGGTCAAAGGCAAAAGCAAGAGTGAGAGACAAAATGGAGAAAAAGTCTTTCTTCTTCCCAGAGCTCTCAGCGAGACTGTGAGAGAAGTTGACATCAATTGTTTTCATTTCACTGCCTGTTATCTAGTTCTGTTACCAAAACATTCCAGCTTGCTTCAAACTAGCACAATCCACCCCTGTCTACTTCGCTCAGAGTATCGCTGAGAATTATCCAATCTAATCTAAACCAATATTTACACTAAAACAATATATACAAGTTCAGTTCACACTTCAATCAGATGTAGGTGATTCAAAAGCTCAGAACAGGGACTCCCAGGTGATATTGGGTTCGTGCTCACGTACTGTAGATTCTATCGTAGATTCTCTCAGTGTTGGGCGCCGATGTTACCTGGAACAGAAAGCTCCTAACAGCTTGAATTTAAACTCTCTCAGCTAAGGTTAGATTTCTCTGTGGAATACACTGGATTTCACCATTCTCCTGCATCACCCAGTATGTATGACCAGGACCTTCAGCAGAAACCACCCCTCGGACAGGTTTCCCTTCGCCCGAAGGAGAAAATACCCAAACAGTTTTCCCTAACAGATTCTTCTCACGTACAACAGGAACTTTATCACCGTCTACTGTTTGGACTAAATCTGATTGTGCAGGTCCTGCTCTGTTTACTGAACCTCTACTGTTTACCAACCAGGTAGCTTGTGCTAAATGTTTGTCCCAGTTTTTCAGAGTTCCACCCCCCATGGCTTTTAGGGTGGTTTTCAGCAAACCATTGTAGCGCTCAATCTTCCCTGAAGCTGGTGCATAGTAGGGTATGTGATAGATCCATTCAATACCATGCTCTTTGGCCCAGTTTTTCACAAGATTGTTCTTGAAATGAGTACCATTGTCTGACTTGATTCTCTCTGGAGTTCCATGCCTCCACATGATTTGTCTCTCCAAACCAACAATGGTGTTGCGTGCAGTAGCATGTGGAACTGGATAGGTTTCCAACCATCCAGTGCTGGCTTCTACCATCGTTAGCACATACTGCTTGCCAGAATGAGATGGAGGTAAAGTGATGTGATGGTTTGGGGGTTACCCCGCCCCCCCACACTTTTGTATTTGCCCCAGCTAACTCAGACGGACCCTGGGAATATAGATGAAGCAATTTATTTACAGCTAGCAGAATTTACAAGCAGCTATTTACAATATATACAGTTATATACAATTATATACAGAAATATACAAAGGATAAACAATACAAAAGCACAAATCCCCTCCCAGAAACCTGAGTCCCCAGGAGGGGCTCTCAAACCACCCCAACACCTCCCCCCGGCCCTCTCAACCTTACCCCAGTTCTCAGGAAGAAAAGAGGTGCAGCCAAGAGGTTAGGGAGCAGGGTTAGTAGGAGCAGGGTTAATGAGATGTGACCAGGTCTAAGGCAAAAGCAAGAGTGAGAAACAAAATGGAGAAAAAAAGTCTTTCTTCTTCTTCCCAGAGTTCTCAGCGTGACTGTGAGAGAAGTAGACACAATTGTTTTTCATTTCACTGCCCGTTATCAAGTTCTGTTACCAAAACACTCCAGCTTGCTTCAAACTAGCACAATCCACCCCTTGTCTACTTCGCTCAGAGTATCGCTGAGAATTATCCAATCTAACCTAAATCAATATTTACACTAAAACAATATATACAAGCTCAGTTCACACTTCAATCAGATGTAGGTGATTCAAAAGCTCAGAACAGGGACTCCCAGGTGACGTTGGGTTTGTGCTCACGTACTGTAGATTCTCTCAGTGTTGGGCGCCGATGTTACCTAGAACAGAAAACTCCTAACAGCTTGAATTTAAACTCTCTCAGCTAAGGTTAGATTTCTCTGTGGAATACACTGGATTTCACCATTCTCCTGCATTACCCAGTATGTATGACCAGGACCTTCAGCAGAAACCACCCCTCGGACAGGTTTCCCTTCGCCCGAAGGAGAAAATACCCAAACAGTTTTCCCTAACAGATTCTTCTCACGTACAACAGGAACTTTATCACCGTCTACTGTTTGGACCAAATCTGATTGTGCAGGTCCTGCTCTGTTTATTGAACCTCTACTATTTACCAACCAGGTAGCTTGTGCTAAATGTTTGTCCCAGTTTTTCAGAGTTCCACCCCCCATGGCTTTTAGGGTGGTTTTCAGCAAACCGTTGTAGCGTTCAATCTTCCCTGAAGCTGGTGCATAGTAGGGTATGTGATAGATCCATTCAATACCATGCTCTTTGGCCCAATTTTTCACAAGATTGTTCTTGAAATGAGTACCATTGTCTGACTCGATTCTCTCTGGAGTTCCATGTCTCCACAAGATTTGTCTCTCCAAACCAACAATGGTGTTACGTGCAGTAGCATGTGGAACTGGATAGGTTTCCAACCATCCAGTGCTGGCTTCTACCATCGTTAGCACATACTGCTTACCAGAACGAGATCGAGGTAAAGTGATGTAGTCAATCTGCCAGGCTTCACCATACTTGTACTTTGACCATCTCTCACCATACCATGAGGGTTTGATTCGCTTAGCCTGCTTAATAGCAGCACAAATGTCACAGTCATAGATGACTTGGGTGATAGCGTCCATGGACAAGTCAATTGACCTATCACGAGCCCATCGGTATGTTCCATCTCTGCCTTGATGTCCAGATGAGTCATGGGCCCACCGAGCTAAGAACAGCTCACCTCGGTGTTTCCAATCAAGGTCAATGTCAAGTTCAGAGTTGGTATCAACTTGAGAAATCTTAGCAGCTTGGTCTGCCTGCTGGTTGTGTTGATGCTCCTCAGTGGCTCTGCTCTTAGGCATGTGTGCATCTACGTGTCGCACCTTCACTGGAATTTTCTCCAGCCGTGCATCAATGTCCTGCCATAGATCAGCACACCAAATAGGCTTTCCTTTCCTCTGCCAACCATTCTTCTTCCAGTCCTTTAGCCAACCCCATAGAGCATTGGCTACCATCCACGAGTCGGTGTAGAGGTAAAGGATAGGCCAATTCTCACGTTCAGCCACATCAAGAGCAAGTTGAACAGCTTTTACCTCAGCGAACTGACTGGATTCTCCTTCTCCATCTTTCGTTTCGGTAACTCTCCTGGTTGGACTCCAAACCGCTGACTTCCATATTCGCTTGTTCCCAACAAGACGACAGGAACCATCTGTGAACAAAGCATAGTTCTTTTCCTCATCAGAGAGATCACCATAGGGAGGAGCTTCCTCAGCACGAGTTATTTTCTCCTCCGGAGGTTTGGAACAGTCTGTGCCTTCCGGCCAGTTGGTGATCACCTGCACTAGACCAGGTCGGTCAAGATTACCCATTCGTGCTCGTTGGGTTATCAAAGCCATCCATTTAGACCAGGTTGCATCCGTGGCATGATGTAGTGATGAAACTTTGCCCTTGAACATCCAGTTAAGAACTGGCAGTCTAGGAGCTAAAAGCAATTGTGACTCAGTTCCAATCACTTCAGAAGCTGCTTTCACTCCCTCATAGGCTGCTAGTATCTCTTTCTCAGTTGCAGTGTAATTTGTCTCTGAACCTCTGTAACAACGTCCCCAGAAACCAAGTGGACGACCACGTGTCTCATTTGGAGCTCTCTGCCAAAGACTCCAAGTTGGACCATTGTCACTGGCAGCCGTGTACAGAATGTTTTTAATGTCCGGACCAGATCTCACAGGACCCAAGCCCACTGCATGGACTACTTCTCGTTTGATTTGATCAAAGGCTGCTTGTTGTTCAGGTCCCCACTCGAAATTGTTTCTCTTACGAGTCACATCGTGCAGAGGTTTGACAATCTGACTGAAACCAGGAATGTGTAGTCTCCAAAATCCCACCACACCAAGAAAAGAAAGTGTGTCCTTCTTACTGGTGGGAACTGCCATGGTAGAGACTTTGTTGATCACATCCTGAGGAATGTAACGGCGACCATCCTGCCACCGCACTCCCAGAAACTGAATTTCTCTGGCAGGTCCTTTGACCTTGTCTCTCTTAATAGCAAAACCTACTTGCAACAGAATGTCAATGATTTTGTTACCTTTCTCGAAAACTTCCTCAGCAGTTTGGCCCCACACAATGATGTCGTCGATATACTGGATGTGCTCTGGAGCTTTACCTTTCTCCAGTGCATTGTGGATGACTGAGTGACAGATGGTTGAGCTGTGTTTCCACCCCTGAGGCAAACGATTGAACTGGTACTGGATTCCTCTCCAGGTGAATGCAAACTGAGGCCTGCACTCCTTTGCTATGGGAATAGAGAAGAAAGCATTAGCAATGTCTATGGTTGCATACCACTTAGCCTCCTTCGATTCCAGCTCGTACTGGAGTTCCAGCATGTCTGGCACAGCTGCACTCATGGGTGGCGTCACCTCGTTGAGGGCACAAAAATCAACTGTGAGTCTCCATTCACCATTGGGTTTACACACAGGCCAGATGGGTCTGTTGAAAGATGAATGAGCTTTCTCTATGACAGCCTGACTCTCTGGTTGATGAATCAGTTGATGAATGGGCAACAAAGAGTCACGGTTAGTTCTGTACTGCCTGTGATGAACAGTTTGAGTTGCAATTGGCACTTCCAGATCCTCTATGTCATGATGTCCCACAACTGCAGATTCATCTGAAAGTTCAGGTCTAATGGACAATTTCAGTTTATCATCCTCAATCTCTACAGATGCTATACCAAAAGCCCATTTATGACCCTTAGGATCTTTGAAACTACCTTGTCTCAAAAAGTCAATTCCCAGAATGCAAGGCGCATCAGGACCAGTTACAATAGTATGTGTCTTCCACTCTTTACCAGTTAAACTGATCTCAGCCTGTATCTTAGTTAACTCTTGAGATCCACCAGTGATTCCAAAGATAGACATGGACTCTGTCCCTTTGCAATTGAATGGCAATAAAGTACACTGAGCACCTGTGTCAACTAAAGCCCTGTATTTCCGAACTCTTGAACTGCCAGGCCACCTAATGAATACATTCCAATAGATTCGGTTCTCTCCACTATCCTTTTCCTCCTCCTGGCTGGAGGCAGGGCACCCCTAATGCTGAACATGGCATGTAGGGTGTACACAGTGATTGGTGTTGTTGTGAGAGAAATTGCAACTGTTGGAACAATTGCAGTTGCTCTTGGGAGCTGAAGAAGTGACAGCTACTTTTCTGGCATTGCTGCCTCTGTTTCTGCCACTCTGCAGATCCCTGATCCTCTTTGAAAGAGCTGAAGTAGGTTTACCATCCCATTTGTTCATGTTCTCACCGTATGTGTCACGCAGAAGTATCCACAGTGACGCACGTGATTGCTGCTCTCTAGGTGGAATTTGTCTCCTCCTGGGCTGGAATTGCCTTGCAGGAGGTGGGCGTCTGTTCCTCACTGCAGAAACATGCACCCATTCAGATGATGCAGGAATGGTATCCTTTACCAGATTGTAATGTTTTTGAAATCCTCCTTCAGTTCTTTCATGCCATTTCTAATACCATTCTCAATACTATCCTTCATCTCTGTAGTCATAGTCTTAATGGCACAGATTATACCAGAATGTGACAAGCTATTCTCTATCTGCCTGAGCTGATCAGTGAATTCACCAACAGTGAAAGATCTTCCATTATCACTCCTTGCTAGGAATTTGCTGGCCAAGATGTTAGCATAGGATGAAGGAGCAAGCTTAATCAGCTTCTTCATGAGACCTGTTCCCAAAGGAATATCGTCAGGCTCATGAGTGCCATGATCTCCATAAAGCACTTCCTTCACAGCAAACTCCTTCAGAAGCTTAATTCCCTGCTCAACGGTGTTCCACTTCTTGGCAGCCCATGGCAAATCATCTCGGGAAGGATATCTCATAGCCACAGCCAACAAAAGGCGTGTCCACAAGCTAACCCTACCAAGAGGACTTGCCAGGTGTTTGTCCACTCCACTCTCCTTAGTGAGTGGTCCCAGCTGCTTGGCAGACTTGTCTCCTACCTGCAGGGCATTAGCACCAATGCCACGGCATCTCACTAGCCAGCTTAAGATTGGCTCACCTGATTCCCTTGTGTATTCCTTCCTAACTTCCCTGACCTCTCTGAGTGGATCCTTGGAGCCTTGGATGTCATCTTCCTCCTCTTCCTCCTGTTGTTCTGGTGGTGCCGGGCCTAACAGAATCTTCCTCATAGCATTCCTAAACTCATGGGAACCATCCTCTCTCCTGGCAGCTAACCTCACAGCACTCCTCTCACTTGAGTATTTTTGTCTCAGCACATCTACAAGGTCTCGCAGACTAACTGCTTCCTCTTCCTCTTCTTGCTGCTGATCACCAGAGGTCCCCTGTCTTACATCCTCCTGCGAACCACTCTTTGTCTTAGCTTTTGCCTTAGCAGGTGCCAGAAGGGCCTGAGCAGCAACAGACTTGGATGTGTCTGCTGGAGGGTTTGAATCTTTAGGAGTCTGACTTGGAGCATTTGTATCCTTAGGGGTCTGACCTGGAGCTTGTGAGTTCAAATCTGCCTTGCTTTTAACAGGAGGATTTTGGTTCTGGTCTGCTGGCTGGGGGTTTGAATTGGCTGAGCTGATGTCATTAGGATTTGGACTGACTGGGCTAGCGTTACTAGCACTAGCAGTGTTATTATTTGCCTGTCCTCCTGGGATGCCTGCCAACCCTGACGTGTTTTGATTGTTGCTAGGAACATTCTGATTTTGGGTACCTGCCTGTGCTCCTGAGGCTCCTACCGAACTCTGTGGATTGTTGTTGTTTTTGTTATCAGTGTTTATGTTAGTGGTGGGAACACTGGCTGTGTTCCCAGAACCTATAGAGGAGGGTGGAGAGGCTGGCAAGGGGGAAGCCGATGACTGTGTTCCCTTGTTTTGCTGTGAAAGAGACTGCTTCTGAGACACAGAATTTTTCCTAGCTCTTACAGAAACTGGTTTTGAATTTTTCACCAATAATGCCAAAATTAATATGAATATTAAAACCATAAGAGCCATGATAATGCACAGCAACCCCGCCACAGTCTCTTTATTGTAAAAATCCTTGCATGGATTTGGCATTTCAGTTTGGGGCTGGATGACCCTCATGAGAGCAGTAGATAAAGCAGCATTTTGACTGATCGTCACATTATTGACAAAAACTCTTGTAATATCACTAGTAATATTCTCAGTGACACTAAAACCAGCATAACCAAGAATGAAATCACCCCAGCTCCAGAACATGTTTGAAAGCTTAACTTTAGCCTTCTTAAAAACTACATGAAGCAAGAAATAACCAATTTGATCTTTGATCCAGTTGTACACAAAAAACCAGAAAACAGGCCACACAGCAATCCCCACCAAGTACAATAGCTGCTTGATTAGCTTCATCTTAATTCCCAGAGCTAATTTCCACTCACTGAAATCTCTAGCCCCACGTTGGGCGCCAATAAAAAATGTGATGGTTTGGGGGTTACCCCGCCCCCCCACACTTTTGTATTTGCCCCAGCTAACTCAGACGGACCCTGGGAATATAGATGAAGCAATTTATTTACAGTTAGCAGAATTTACAAGCAGCTATTTACAATATATACAGTTATATACAATTATATACAGAAATATACAAAGGATAAACAATACAAAAGCACAACTCCCCTCCCAGAAACCTGAGTCCCCAGGAGGGGCTCTCAAACCACCCCAACACCTCCCCCCGGCCCTCTCAACCTTACCCCAGTTCTCAGGAAGAAAAGAGGTGCAGCCAAGAGGTTAGGGAGCAGGGTTAGTAGGAGCAGGGTTAATGAGATGTGACCAGGTCTAAGGCAAAAGCAAGAGTGAGAAACAAAATGGAGAAAAAAAGTCTTTCTTCTTCTTCCCAGAGTTCTCAGCGTGACTGTGAGAGAAGTAGACACAATTGTTTTTCATTTCACTGCCCGTTATCAAGTTCTGTTACCAAAACACTCCAGCTTGCTTCAAACTAGCACAAGTGATGTAGTCAATCTGCCAGGCTTCACCATACTTGTACTTTGACCATCTCTCACCATACCATAAGGGTTTGATTCGCTTAGCCTGCTTAATAGCAGCACAAATGTCACAGTCATAGATGACTTGGGTGATAGCGTCCATGGACAAGTCAATTGACCTATCGCGAGCCCATCGGTATGTTGCATCTCTACCTTGATGTCCAGACGAGTCATGGGCCCACCGAGCTAAGAACAGTTCACCTCGGTGTTTCCAGTCAAGGTCAATGTCAAGATCAGAGTTGGTATCAACTTGAGCAATCTTAGCAGCTTGATCTGCCTTCTGGTTATGTTGATGTTCCTCAGTGGCTCTGCTCTTAGGCATGTGTGCATCTACGTGTCGCACCTTCACTGGAATTTTCTCCAGCCGTGCATCAATGTCCTGCCATAGATCAGCACACCAAATAGGCTTTCCTTTCCTCTGCCAACCATTCTTCTTCCAGTCCTTTAGCCAACCCCATAGAGCATTGGCTACCATCCACGAGTCGGTGTAGAGGTAAAGGATAGGCCAATTCTCACGTTCAGCCACATCAAGAGCAAGTTGAACAGCTTTTACCTCAGCAAACTGACTGGATTCTCCTTCTCCATCTTTCGTTTTGGTAACTCTCCTGGTTGGACTCCAAACTGCTGACTTCCATATTCGCTTGTTCCCAACAAGACGACAGGAACCATCTGTGAACAAAGCATAGTTCTTTTCCTGATCAGAGAGATCACCATAGGGAGGAGCTTCCTCAGCACGAGTTATTTTCTCCTCTGGAGGTTTGGAACAGTTTGTGCCTTCCGGCCAGTTGGTGATCACCTCCACCAGACCAGGTCGGTCAAGATTACCCATTCGTGCTCGTTGGGTTATCAAAGCCATCCATTTAGACCAGGTTGCATCTGTGGCATGATGTGGTGATGAACCTTTGCCTTTGAAGATCCAGTTAAGAACTGGCAGTCTAGGAGCTAAAAGCAATTGTGACTCAGTTCCAATCACTTCAGAAGCTGCTTTCACTCCCTCATAGGCTGCTAGAATCTCTTTCTCAGTTGCAGTGTAATTTGTCTCTGAACCTCTGTAACAACGTCCCCAGAAACCAAGTGGACGACCACGTGTGTCATTTGGAGCTCTCTGCCAAAGACTCCAAGTTGGACATTGTCACTGGCAGCCGTGTACAGAATGTTCTTAATGTCCGGACCAGATCTCACAGGTCCTAAGCCCACTGCATGGACTACTTCTCGCTTGATTTGATCAAAGGCTGCGTGTTGTTCAGGTCCCCACTCGAAATTGTTTCTCTTACGAGTCACATCATGCAGAGGTTTGACAATCTGACTGAAACCAGGAATGTGTAGTCTCCAAAATCCCACCACACCAAGAAAAGAAAGTGTGTCCTTCTTACTGGTGGGAACTGCCATGGTAGAGACTTTGTTGATCACATCCTGAGGAATGTAAACGGCGACCATCCTGCAACCGCACTCCCAGAAACTGAATTTCTCTGGCAGGTCCTTTGACCTTGTCTCTCTTAATGGCAAAACCTGCTTGCAACAGAATGTCAATGATTTTGCTACCTTTCTCGAAGACTTCCTCAGCAGTTTGGCCCCACACAATGATGTCGTCGATGTATTGGATGTGCTCTGGAGCTTTACCTTTCTCCAGTGCATTGTGGATGACTGAGTGACAGATGGTTGAGCTGTGTTTCCACCCCTGAGGCAAACGATTGAACTGGTACTGGATTCCTCTCCAGGTGAATGCAAACTGAGGCCTGCACTCCTTTGCTATGGGAATAGAGAAGAAAGCATTAGCAATGTCTATGGTTGCATACCATTTAGCCTCCTTCGATTCCAGCTCGTACTGGAGTTCCAGCATGTCCGGCACAGCTGCACTCATGGGTGGCGTCACCTCGTTGAGGGCACGGAAGTCAACTGTGAGTCTCCAGTCACCCGTAGGTTTTCGCACAGGCCAGATGGGACTGTTGAAAGGTGAATGAGCTTTCTCTATGACAGCCTGATTCTCCAGTTGACGAATCAGCTGATGAATGGGCAACAAAGAGTCATGGTTAGTTCTGTACTGCCTGTGGTGAACAGTTTGAGTAGCAATTGGCACTTCCAGATCCTCTATGTCATGATGTCCCACAACTGCAGATTCATCTGAAAGTTCAGGTCTAATGGACAATTTCAGTTTATCATCCTCAATCTCTACAGATGCTATACCAAAAGCCCATTTATGACCCTTAGGATCTTTGAAACTACCTTGTCTCAAAAAGTCAATTCCCAGAATGCAAGGCGCATCAGGACCAGTTACAATAGTATGTGTCTTCCACTCTTTACCAGTTAAACTGATCTCAGCCTGTATCTTAGTTAACTCTTGAGATCCACCAGTGATTCCAAAGATAGACATGGACTCTGTCCCTTTGCAATTGAATGGCAATAAAGTACACTGAACACCTGTGTCAACTAAAGCCCTGTATTTCCGAACTCTTGAACTGCCAGGCCACCTAATGAATACATTCCAATAGATTCGGTTCTCTCCACTATCCCTTTCCTCCTCCTGGCTGGAGGCAGGGCACCCCTAATGCTGAACATGGCATGTAGGGTGTACACAGTGATTGGTGTTGTTGTGAGAGGAATTGCAACTGTTGGAGCAATTGCAGTTGCTCTTGGGAGCTGAAGAAGTGACAGCTACTTTCCTGGCATTATTGCCTCTGTTTCTGCCACTCTGCAGATCCCTGACCCTCTTTGAAAGAGATGAAGTAGGTTTACTATCCCATTTGTTCATGTTCTCCCCGTATGTGTCACGCAGAAGTATCCACAGTGATGCACGTGATTGCTGCTGTCTCGGTGGAATTTGTCTCCTCCTGGGCTGGAATTGCCTTGCAGGAGGTGGGCGTCTGTTCCTGACTGTAGAAACATGCACCCATTCAGATGATGCAGGAATGGTATCCTTTACCAGATTTTTGAGATCCTCCTTCAGTTCTTTCATGCTCTCCTTAATGCCATCTCTAATACCATCTTTAAGCTCTGTAGTCATAGTCTTTATGGCACAGATTATACCAGAATGTGACAAGCTGTCCTCAATCTGCCTGAGCTGATCAGTGAATTCACCAACAGTGAAAGACCTTCCATTATCACTCCTTGCTAGAAACTTACTGGCCAAGATGTTAGCATAGGATGAAGGAGCAAGCTTAATCAGCTTCTTCATGAGACCTGTTCCCAAAGGAATATCATCAGGCTCATGAGTGCCATGATCTCCATAAAGCACTTCCTTCACAGCAAACTCTTTCAGAAGCTTAATTCCCTGCTCAACAGTGTTCCACTTCTTGGCAGCCCATGACAAATCATCTCGGGAAGGATATCTCATAGCCACAGCCAACAGAAGGCGTGTCCACAAGCTAACCCTACCAAGAGGACTTGCTAGGTGTTTGTCCACTCCACTCTCCTTAGCGAGTGGTCCCAGCTGCTTGGCAGACTTGTCTCCTACCTGCAGAGCATTAGCACCAATGCCACGGCATCTCACTAGCCAGCTTAAGATTGGCTCACCTGATTCCCTTGTGTATTCCTTCCTAACTTCCCTGACCTCTCTGAGTGGATCCTTGGAGCCTTGGATGTCATCTTCCTCCTGTTCCTCCTGTTGATCTGGTGGTACTGGGCCTAACAGAACCTTCTTCATAGCGCTCTTAAACTCTTGGAACCATCCTCTTTCTTGGCAGCTAACCTCACAGCACTCCTCTCACTTGAGTATTGATGTCTCAGCACATTTGCGAGGTCTCGCAGACTGACTGCCTCCTCTTCCTCCTCTTGCTGCTGATCACCAGAGGTCCCCTGTCTTACATCCTCCTGCGAACCACTCTTTGTCTTAGCTTTTGCCTTAGCAGGTGCCAGAAGGGCCTGAGCAGCAACAGACTTGGATGTGTCTGCTGGAGGATTTGAATCTTTAGGAGTCTGACTTGGAGGGTTTGAATCCTTAGGGGTCTGACCTGGAGCATTTGAATTATTGGAGGTCTGACTTGGAGCATTTGTATCCTTAGGGGTCTGACTTGGAGCTTGTGAGTTCAAATCTGCCTTGCTTTTAACAGGAGGATTTTGGTTCTGGTCTGCTGGCTGGGGGTTTGAATTAGCTGAGCTGGTGTCATTAGGATTTGGACTAACTGGGCTAGCGTTACCAACATTGGTAGTATTAGCATTAGTGGGATTGTTTGCTGTCACAACAGAGGGACGGGGAGACTCTTGGATGCCAAGAAAGTTCCGTTTATTGTAGCAAATCCACTATCTTTTATAGTTAATACAGTTCTGACTCCATACAGAAGGCTCTCAGTGATTGGTTCATTAAGCTTCTTGCGTATACTGCTGATTGGCTATTCCAACTCAGCTTCTTGCTAAAATTTCACAATTTCTGCTTAGCTAAGATCTCTTATCAGTACAAGAAACCATACGCTCTAACTCCTTATCAGTACAACAGACCCTGCAATAAAATTAGGTCAATGTGTCGTAAATTCCTCTTTCTTATCAATTAAGTAGGTGTCATTTTACGCAGCTCTAGCCCAAGGTTTATGGTGTAACTCCTCCAAGGTTATCAGTTGTTCCTGGCTCACAGCTCGCGACCCTACATCTCCCCCTTTCTGTTGTACAACAAAGATCTTAGCAGTAGCTCTATCAATCATTCTTTGCATGCATTGGAATATACAAGGCAATAGAAAAAGCATTACTAACACTACAATAATAACATAGCAAAATGTTTTTACAAGACTTCTAATCCATCCTGAAAGACCCCATCCCAGAAATAGTTTGTCAAGCCAGTCCCAATTATCTTCCTGCTGCAGCCTCGTCACTCCATCCCGTATCTTCTGTATACTGGCATGGATCGATTCAGAGTGATCGGACAAGTTCATGCAGCACATTCCTTCGAAGTCTTCGCAACCATGTCCTTGAGCTAAAAGCAAGAAATCTATAGCAGCACGATTTTGTAATGTAGCATGCCTAACACTATCTACATCCACTAATAGTCCTGACAGTGCAACACTAGTTGCATTGCTTTGTTTTGCAAGCCAACAGCCTAATTTATTCAAGGTGGCTAATGATTTGCTAGAGGCAACTCCTGGTGCAAAAATTGATGCAGCAACTATTTAACCTCTATTCCAAAAATCAACATTATCATCACAAGATTGATCAAAAGCATGCGTAGCTCTTTTATCTCTAATTTGCGGGTGCCTCTGATACTGTTTCCGCCACCGCAGAACAGTGGTGTCATTGGGTGTTAAAATTGCTAACCTACCAATTGTACAGGGTCCTCCTATAATACGAGAAGGGATAGATGGCCAAGCTCTATCACCACAAATAAAAAAGACACCAGGAGGTAACTTAAGAGGCTTGTTGGAAGATTTAGAAATGTTTTTTGTTGTGTAATTACACCAAGCTGATTCATTCCTAAATATACCGTGAATCGGGGTAACATTCCAAGCTTTAGTTTTGTTTTGTCCTGTGTAGTTAAACCTAAGACAATAATCTGCTTTTATTGATCCCAATAATTCAAGTTCTTGGGGTTCTAGGGATGCCGGAGGTAAATACG
This sequence comes from Pogoniulus pusillus, assembly GCF_015220805.1. NCBI lineage: Eukaryota > Metazoa > Chordata > Aves > Piciformes > Lybiidae > Pogoniulus > Pogoniulus pusillus. The sequence continues at coordinate 115,793 of NC_087270.1, read as the reverse complement.
GCGCCCATCCATCCCAATTATGTACAACATCATTGCCCTGAATTATATCTCTCAGTGACCCAGGGACTGGCCATTGATCTACTGGTACCCCTACTAGACATGTAGAAAAAGGCTTCTGAGGTGTGGCTGTAGCCAGACACAACGATTGTGATCCAGTAAGATTGGCCAGTGTGATCCAAACATTAGTTTTAGACAGGGTAAAAATACCAACTCCTAACTCAATTCCCCATATACAAATTAAAAACACAGTAACATTCTTCATTTTGTTGATGATGTCTGTGCGTCAGATGAGGGTTCTATATATGGACGTATGTTCTTTGCTGGGAACCATTTGGGTCCTGAATCTGTGGAAACACAAGCATAACCCCTTCCCCATGTTATTAGAGGGAACGGTCCTTCTATTTTTCCTGATTCCATGTTTCTTACCAAGACGAGGGGTTTTTCCTGAAATTTGAAAAGGTGATTACTTGCAAAATGCCGTGCAATAGGGGGGGTATCTTCTGCAAAGCAATTCAAAAAATTGAAAGTGTACATGGCTTTCTGTAACCGTTCTTCCGGTGTGTCTATCATACCCCCTCCCCCTTTCTGTTTTCCTAATAGTGTTTTTAGTGTTTGGTGTGATCTCTCAATGATGGATTGCCCTGTAGGCGAGTGCGGGATGCCGGTAACGTGGCGTATTCCCCATTCCATAAAAAAGTTCTTCAAAAACTGGGATGAGTAAGCTGGACCATTATCAGTTTTTATCATTTTTGGTACGCCTAAAGTGGCGAATGCTTTTAAGAAATGCCATTTAGCATCTTTAGCTCTTTCTCCTGTATGACAGGAGGCAAAAAGTGCGCCTGAAAAGGTATCTATGGAGGAATGTATGTATTTGAGTCGGCCGAATTCAGAAAAATGTGTAACATCAGTTTGCCATAGCTCAAGGCTTTGCAAACCTCTGGGGTTGATCCTTGTGGCTTGAGATTGTACACTGAAGCGCTGGCACTCTGGGCAGGCAGAAATGATATCTGCTGCCTGTTGCACGGTTAGATCGAACTGCCTCCTTAATCCTTTTGCGTTAGTATGGAAGAACGCATGACTCGCTCGTGCTTGCCCTAACCTATCAGGTAGGGGAGAGGCTGTCAAAACCGGCATTGCTAAAGAGTCAGCAACTCTGTTGCCTTCGGCTATAAATCCTGGAAGGTTTGTGTGAGATCTAATGTGCGTCACAAAAAAGGCACATTTTTGGTTGTTAATAAGCGTGATCAAATCTTTAAGCAGATGGAATAGCTGTAAATTAGAGACTTCTTTAAGGGCAGAAGCCTCCGCCCTCGTTACAATACCTGCTACGTACACAGAGTCCGTTACCAGGTTAAAAGGCTGATTGTGGAACAAAGTAAAGGCTCGAACAACTGCAGCCAATTCCACGATTTGTGGAGAGCCTGGATGAAAAGTAATGTCAGATTGCCAATTCTCATCAGTAGAGCACTTCCAGGCAACAACTGCTTTATAAGAGGCTCCTGACCCATCTGTAAAAAGAGTAACAGCCTCCAACGGTGTTTCACTTCTTTTCAGATGTTCAGCTAAAGTAAAAGATAAGTGGAAAAGTTTATGTGGCAAGGGATGATTAGAGAACTGTCCTGAAAATCCTTGAACTGCAATCTGAAAAGGGAGTGAGTTCTGCATGAGAAAAGAGAGGTATGAGTCAACCACAGGCACATAAATAATTGCAAAGTCTTGGCCGGAAAGAGATAACACTCGGCTCCTGGCTTTCATAACAATGTGTGAAAGCATTTCTGGAAGTTGCCAAATTGTCTTTGAAGACTGATGGGGTAAAAAGACCCATTCTATTATCAACAAAGGATCTTTCACCTTAACGTCCCATTGAAAAATCATCCCTGAAAATTTGTCATCATCTTTTAAGACTATTAAGTAAACAGCTAAATCAGGATCCCACCGAAAAGCTTTTCGTTCCGAAATCGCATCATGAACCTTGCTCAATGCTGTTTCTGCAGAAGGCGTCAGTTTCCTCGGGGCTAATAACTTAGTATCCCCTTTCAATAGGTCAAACAATGGGGCTAATTCCTGATTAGAGATCCCTAAAAGAGGTCGTACCCAATTTATAGAGCCCAAAAGTTTTTGAACATCATTAAGGGTCTTAATTTGGACATCTATGTATATTTTTTTGTGGCACAATTGACTGATTTGTGATCCTCCACCCCAAATATTTGTACGGTTCTTTCTTTTGGATCTTTTCTAAAGAAACATGTAGACCTGCTTCCTGAATCGCCTGCATAGTAGCTTGTGTAGCGTTTTTTAACTCATCTTCTGATGCTGCAGCAATGAGCAAATAATCCATGTAATGATACAATATAACAGTAGGATACTCCGAACATACAGGAGTGAGTATCTTTGCCACATACCATTGACATATAGTGGGACTATTTTTCATGCCCTGAGGTAATACAGTCCAATGATAGCGTTTTAGCGGTTCTCCCATGTTAATGCTTGGCACTGAGAATGCAAACCTAGGAGCGTCCTCAGGGTGCAGTGGAATGTCAAAAAAGCAATCTTTCAAATCAATCACCATTAAATGCCAATCTCGGGGGATCATTGTTGGAGAAGGGAGACCCGGCTGTAAGGGTCCCATGGTTTCCATTGTTTCATTTATTTTTCGCAAGTCCTGGATTAAACGCCAATTTCCTGTTTTCTTCTGTATTACAAAAACAGGGGTGTTCCAAGGACTAAAAGTAGGAATCAGATGCCCTTTTTTCAATTGAATTTGGACTAGTTGTTCCAGGGCGCTAAGCTTTTCTTTTGATAAGGGCCACTGATTAACCCACACTGGGTCTTGTTTTTTCCACTTTAATTTTGGGGTCTCGCGCCCTTCTTCAGTGGCCCTTATTAAAAAAGCGATTCCAATTGTATTCCCCATTGAGACAAAACGTCTCTTCCCCACAAGACCAGTGGTATGGGCATTACATATGGTCGAATGTTAGCTATTCTACCCTCAGGTCCAACAATTTGAACAATCCCCACACTTTGATAGCTGTTTCCCACACCCCCCACCCCTGCTAATGGCTGAGAGGTATGAGTAAGTGGCCACTGACGAGGCCATTTAGCTCGAGATATTACTGTAACATCTGCTCCAGTATCTATAAGTCCTGTAACAGAAACCTGCTGACCATCCTGCTTCATTATACACTGTTTCATAGGTCGATCTTTTGATATTGCTTGTGTCCATAGAACCTGGGGTTGGCCCGTGGAACCAAAAGCACCTTGTCTGGTAACACCTGTGGATGGAGAAACACTGTCCAAGGGGAACAAAATAAGTTGTGCAATCTTACTGCCTGCCGGTACCTCACAGGGCGGTGTAGGCGTCCATGCCATGATCTTGATTTCCAAGGCATCGCTGTCGATAATGCCGGGGAGCACAAAAAGACCCGTTAAAGTAGTCGACGATCTTCCTATTACGAGGGCAAACATTCCCTCTGGCAGTGGTCCCTGAAAGACTGTCTCTAAGAGATGCACAGAAAAGTCAGTTATGACAACTGTGTACTGGGTTGACAAATCCAATCCGGCACTGCCGCTGGTTGCTCGTTCGAGACCGAGTTTATCAGCGGTAACTGTGTTGTCTGCGGCTGAGGGATTTGTGTCTGAGCGCGGCGCCGTCCCACGCTCTGCCTCCAGTTTCCCTGCTGTGAGATCGGCTGACCTTGCCTGTTAAATTTCGAGCGGCATTGACTAGTGAGGTGTCTGCTGCAGATGGGTGTTTTAAAGCAATTCTTTTTTATGTGGCCTCTTTGTCCACACCCATAGCAAGTCAACTCTTCTTTTGCTGCTTGTATTGGCCCCCTCATTGCCGCAAAGGCATTTGCCATTGTTTCATATTTATATTCTGAAGTTCCAAAGCGGTTACATGCCTCCATCATCTCCACCAAGGTAGGATTTGGATTTGGTGGAGACTTTAGGAGTCTTTTGCAGTCTGCATTGGCATTCTCGACTGCCAGCTTAAGCAGCAGAATATTTCTAGCTTCCAAATTATCAATCTGTTTCTCCAGAGCCCCTTGTAGTTTTGAAATAAAGTCCATGTAAGGTTCTTTAGGTCCCTGCATGATTGTAGTGAAGGCCTTCTGTGGTTTATTTACATCTGGAATTTTTAAGAAGGCTCTCTTAGCCTCTTGTGTAGTAGCGATTAAGGCTTCTCTCAGGCAGTCTCTCGCCTGAGCTGTCGGGTCCAAAAACTGCCCCGTTCCCAGGAGGTGGTCTGCGGTCATAGCCTGCAGAGCCTGATTGTTGCCAGCGGCAAATTGTTGCAGCACCTTCTCTACCCCCTGCTTCCAGGCAGATTCCCACAGCATGTATTGTGATAAGTTTAAGAGAAGACGAGCCAAAGTTTTTAAATCGAAAGGAGTAAGTACCTGACCTTCACAAACTGATTCTAACAGTCCCGTGAAGTAATGCGAGCCCAAGCCGTTCTTGGCAGCAACTCTCCTCAGTTCTTTTGTGATGGAAAAGTTAAGCGGCCCCCAGACAGGGTCTCCTCTGGTGGGGTATGTTACTGGGGCCACAAAAGGATTATTTCGGCCAAACTTACGGCGTGGAGGACGCGGGGGGATCTGAATGGCAGAAGCCATGTCCACGTCCCCAGCCTCCAGAGCTTGTTTTTTAATCGTAGCCCATATCATGCCTGGGTCGTAGTCATCGGGAAACAAGTCTGGCTCTTGCTCAGGATCAAAGGGATCGGGTTCGAAGGGATTCTCACTAGGAGGTGTTGATTGAGCGCCAATAGTCGTATTTATGTGTTCGGTCTCTTTCTTTTTCTCCGGGGGGTTTAGAGACCCACTCAGACTTTCACCGCTTAAAGGAGGAGCTGACGGTGGTGTCGCCTCCTTTCCTAGAGTCTGATGTTTAACTCCTTCGTACACTTTCCGCCATGGGGAAAGCAGCTTTAGAGCATCAGAGTCTCCCCTCGTCCCGAGGTCCCATAGTTGAACCCCCACACGATCCCAAAAATCATGCTCAAAGATGTTTACCGAGGTGACATCTGAAAATTTATCCCGGACCCAGTTTAGTATCAATTTCAGTTCATGGCCCGATATGTCCTTATTATGTTTCTTCATTAATTCTTTCATCATTTTATAAACATCCCTTTCTTCATGGGAAATATGATTACCCATATTAAACGGTTTCTCCGAGCTCACCTGCCAATCCTTGGCGGGGACAAGACGGGTGGCCACCCTTTAAGACTTCTTCCAGTCTTCCTCCTCGGTCCTCGGAGACTTGCGACCGGCTGCCTTATTTTCGCAGTTGATAGCCTGTCGACACGTCAGGCTCCCTTCGTAATCACGTCGGGGGTCACCATTTGTCGCAACAGAGGGACGGGGAGACTCTTGGATACCAAGAAAGTTCCGTTTATTGTAGCAAATCCACTATCTTTTATAGTTAATACAGTTCTGACTCCATACAGAAGGCTCTCAGTGATTGGCTCATTAAGCTTCTTGCGGATACTGCTGATTGGCTATTCCAACTCAGCTTCTTGCTAAAATTTCACAATTTCTGCTTAGCTAAGATCTCTTATCAGTACAAGAAACCATACTCTCTAACTCCTTATCAGTACAACAGACCCTGCAATAAAATTAGGTCAATGTGTCGTAAATTCCTCTTTCTTATCAATTAAGTAGGTGTCATTTTACGCAGCTCTAGCCCAAGGTTTATGGTGTAACTCCTCCAAGGTTATCAGTTGTTCCTGGCTCACAGCTCGCAACCCTACAGTTTGCCTGTGCTCCTGGGATGCCTGCCAACCCTGAGGTGTTTTCATTTTTGCTAGGAACATTCTGATTTTGGGTACCTGTCTGTCCTCCTAGGGCTCCTGCTAAACTCTGCCCATTGTTTTTGTTTTTGTTATCATAGTTTAAGTTAGTGGCAGGAACACTGGCTGTGTTCCCAGCACATGGAGAAGGAGGGGCAGAGGCTGGCAAAGGGGAAGCCGATAACTGTGTTCCCTTGTTTTGCTGTGAAAGAGACTGCTTCTGAGACACAGAATTTCTCCTAGTTCTTACAGAAACTGGTTTTGAATTTTTCACCAATAATGCCAAAATTAATATGAAAATTTAAAACTACAAGAGCCAGTATAATGCCCAGCAACCCTGCCATGCTCTGTTTCGAGTAGAAATCCTTGCAGGGATTTGGCATTTCAGTTTGGGGCTGGATGACCCTCATGAGAGCAGTAGATAAAGCAGAATTTTGACTGATCGTCACATTATTGACAAAAACTCTTGTAATATCACCAGTAACATTCTCAGTGACACTAAAACCAACATAACCAAGAATAAAATCACCCCAGCTCCAGAACATGTATGAAGGCTTAACTTTAGCCTTCTTAAAAACTACATGAAGCAAGAAATAACCAATTTGATCTTTGATCCAATTGTACACAAAAAAACCAGAAAACAGGCCACACAGCAATCCCCACCAAGTACAATAGCTGCTTGATTAGCTTCATCTTAATTCCCAGAGCTAATTTTCCAATCACTCAAAAATCTCTAGCCCCACGTTGGGAAAGCCAATTAAAAATGTGATGGTTTGAGGGTTACCCCGCCCCCCCACACTTTAGTATTTGCCCCAGCTAACTCAGACGGACCCTGGGAATATAGATGAAGCAATTTATTTACAATTAGCAGAATTTACAAGCAGCTATTTACAATATATACACTTATATACAATTATATACAGAAATATACAAAGGATAAACAATACAGAAGCACAACTCCCCTCCCAGAAACCTGAGTCCCCAGGAGGGGCTCTCAAACCACCCCAACACCTCCCCCCGGCCCTCTCAACCTTACCCCAGTTCTCAGGAAGAAGAGAGGTGCAGCCAAGAAGTTAGGGAGCAGGGTTAGTAGGAGCAGGGTTAATGAGATGTGACCAGGTCAAAGGCAAAAGCAAGAGTGAGAGAAAAAATGGAGAAAAAGTCTTTCTTCTTCCCAGAGCTCTCAGTGAGACTGTGAGAGAAGTTGACATCAATTGTTTTTATTTCACTGCCTGTTATCTAGTTCCTTTACCAAAACATTCCAGCTTGCTTCAAACTAGCACAGACAGCACACAATGGTTTTTGTGACGTCACACAATGCTCTCTGTGACATCACTCAATGGTCTCTGTGACGTCTCACAATGTTCTCTGTGATATCTCACAATTGTCTTTGTGATATCGTATGATGCACTCTGTGAAGTCACACTATGGTCTTTGTGACATCATATGATGCACTCTGTGACATCACACAATGGTATCTGTGAAGTCACACAATGCTCTCTCTGACGTCACATAGTGCTTTTTGTGATGTCGCACAATATTCTCTGTGACGTCACACAATGTTCTCTATGATGTCATACAATGGTCTTTGTGGCATCATACGATGCCCTCTGAGATGTCACACAGTGGTCTTTGTGACATCATAAGATGTCCTCTGTGGCATCACACAATGCTCTCTGTGGCATCACACTATGGCCGTTGTGACATCACAAAATGCTTTCTGTGACGTCACACAGTGGTCTTTGTGACGTCACACAATGGTCTTTGTGACGTCACACAATTGCCTTTGTGACATCATACGATGCACTATGTGACATCACACAATGCTCACTGTGACGTCACACAATGTTCTTTGTGATGTCACACAATGCTTTCTGTGACATCACACAGTGTTCTCTGTGATTTCACATGGTGGTCTTTGTGGCATCACACAATGCTTTCTGTGATGTCACACAATGCTTTCTATGACATCACACAATGGTCTGGTCATTGTGACATCACACAATGGTTTCTGTAATGTCACACAATGGTCTGAGTGATGTCACAGAATGGTCACTGTGGCATCACATAATGCTGCCTGTGAGATCACACAATGGTCTTCATGACGTCACAGAATGTTCTCTGTGATGACACAAAATGCTCACTGCGACGTCACACAATGGTCTTTGTGACTTCACACAATGCTCTCAGTGACGTCACGCAATGTTTTTTGTGACGTCACAGAATGTTCTCTCTGATGTCACACACTGGTCTTTGTGACATTATATGAGGCACTCTGTAATGTCACACAATGCTCTGTTCGATGTCATACAATGGTCTTTGTGACAACACACAGTGCTTTCTGTGATGTCACAAAATTCTGTCTCTGACGTCAGAAAACAGTCTTTGTGACGTCACACAATATTCTCTGTGAAGTCACACAATGGTCTTTGTGACGTAACACCATGGCCTCTGTGACATCACACAATGGTCACTGTGACATCACACAATGGTCTTCCTGGTGTCACACAATATTTTCTGTGATGTCACACAATGCTCTTTCTGACATCATACAATGCATTCTGTGACATCACACAGTTCTCTCTGTAACGTCACACAATTGTCTTTGCGACGTCACACAATGCTTTCTCTGATGTCACACAGTGGCCCTGTGAGATCACACAATACTCTCTGTGATGTCGCACAATGGTCTTTGTGACGTCACACAATGCTTTCTCTGACATCACACAATCGTCTTTGTGACATCACAAAGTATCCTCTGTGACGTCACACAATGTTCTTTGTGACTTCACACAATGTTCTCTGAGATGTCACACAATGGTCTTTGTGAACATCATACGATGCGCTCTGTGATGTCACATAATGGTCTTTGTGACATCATACAATGCACTATGTGATGTCACGCAATGCTCACTGTGATGCCACACAATGCTCTCTGTGATGTCACACTATGCCCACTGCGACGTCACACATTGCTCACGGTGACATCGCACAATGCTTTTTGTGACGTCACACAATGTTCTCTCTGATGTCACGCTATGGTCTTTGTGACGTCACACAATGGTCTCTGTGATGTCACACAATGCTCTTTGTGACATCATACGATGCAGTCTCTGACGCCACACAATGCTCTGTGTGATGTCACACAATGCTCGCTGTGATGTTACACAATGTTTTTTGTGACGTCACTCAATGGTATCTGTGATGTCACAGAATGGTCTTTCTGACGTCACACAATGCTTTCTGTGACATCACACAATGCTTTCTGAGACATCACACGATTGTCTTTCTGATGTCACACAATGCGTTAAGTGACGTCACAAAATGTTCTCTCTGATGTCACACTATGGTCTTCGTGACGTCACACTATGGTCTCTGTGACGTCACACAATGTTCTCTGTGACTTCACACAATGGTCTTTTTGGCGTCACACAATGTTCTCTGTGACGTCACAAAATGGTCTTTGTAGCATCACACAATGTTCTTTGTGATGTCACACAGTGCTCACTGCGATGTCCCACAATGCTCACAGTGACATCACACAATGGGTTTTGTGATGTCACACAATGCTCTCTGTGACATCACTCAATGGTCTTTGTCATGTCTCACAATGTTCTCTGTGATGTCTCACAATTGTCTTTGTAATATCGTATGATGCACTCTGTGAAATCACACTATGGTCTTTGTGACATCATACGATGCACTCTGAGACATCACACAATGGTATCTGTGAAGTCACACAATGCTCTCTCTGACATCACATAGTGCTTTTTGTGATGTCGCAAAATATTCCCTGTGACGTCACACAATGTTCTCTATGATGTCACACAGTGGCCTTTGTGACATCATATGATGCACTCTGTGATATCACACAATGGCCTTTGTGACATCATATGATGCACTCTGTGGCATCACACAATGCTCTCTGTGGCGTCACAGTATAGCCATTGTCACATCACAAAATGCTTTCTGTGACGTCACACTATGGTCTTTGTGACATCACACAATGCTTTCTGTGACGTCACACAATGGTCTCTCTGATGTCACACAATGGCCTTTTTGACATCATACGGTGCACTATGTGACATCACACAATTCTCAGTGTGATGTCACACAATGTTCTTTGTGACTTCACACAATGCTTTCTGTGATGTCACACAGTGCTTTCTATGATGTCACACAATGTTCTCTGTGATGTCACACAATGGTCTTTTTGATGTCACACTATGTTCTCAGTGACGTCACACAATGGCCTTTGTGACATCACAGAATGGTTTCTGTAATGTCACACAATGGTCACTGTGGCATCACACAATGCTCCCTGTGAGATCACACAATGGTCTTCGTGACTTCATACGATGCACTATGTGACGTCACACAGTGCTCTCTGTGACGTCACACAATGCTTTTTGTGACATCGCACAATGTTCTCTGTGATGTCACAAAATGGCCTTTGCGGCGTCGCACAGTGCTCTCCGTGATGTCAAACAATGGTCTCTGTGATGTCACACAATGGTCTTTGTGACATCACATGATGCTCTCTGAGAAGTCACTCAATGCTCTCTGTGATGTCACACAATGGTCTTTGTGACATCATACGATGCACTCTGTGGCATCACACAATGCTCTCTGAGGCGTCACATTATAGCCATTGTGCCATCACAAAATGCTTTCTGTGACATCACACAATGGTCTCTGTGATGTCACACAATATTCTTTGTGACATCACACAATACTCTCTGTGATGTCACACAATGCCCACTGCGATGTCACACTATGCTCACTGTGACATCGCACAATGGTTTTTGTGACATCACACAATGTTCTCTCTGAAGCCACACAATGCTCTTTGTGACATCATACGATGCAGTCTCTGATGCCACTCAATGCTCTGTGTGATGTCATGCAATGCACTCTGTGACGTTACACAATGGTTTTTGTGACGTCACACAATGTTCTTTGTGATGTCTCACACTATGGTCTTTGTGACATCACACAATGGTATCTGTGTTGCCACACAATGGTCTTCCTGACGTCACACAATGCTCGCGGTGATGTTTCACAATGGTCTTTGTGATATCGTACGATGCACTCTGTGAAGTCACACAATGCTCTCAGTGACGTCAAACAATGCTTTCTCTGACGTCACACAGTGGTCTTTGAGACGTCACAGAATATTCTCTGTGATGTCACACAATGGTCTTTGTGACGTCACACAATATTCTCTATGATGTCACACAATGGTCTTTGTGATATCTTACAATGCCCTCTGAGATGTCACAAAATGATCTTTGTGACATCATACGATGCATTCTGTGGCATCACACAATGCTCTCTGTTGCGTCACACAATGGTCATTGTGACGTCACAGTATGTTCTCTGTGATGTCACACAATGGTTATTGTGGCATCACACAATGCTCCCTCTGATGTCACACAATGATCTTTTAGATGTCACACAATTCTTTCTGCGACGTCACACAATGGTCTTTGTGACATCATACGAAGCTCTCTGTGACGTCACACAGTGCTCTCTGTGACGTCACACAATGGTCTTTGTGACGTCACACAATGCTCTCTGTGATGTCACGCAATGGACTTAGTGGCATCACACAATGCTCTCTGTGGCGTCACACAATGGTCATTGTGACGTCACAAAATGCTTCCTGTGAAGTCACACTATAGTCTTTGTGATGTCACACAATGCTTTCTGAGATGTAACACAATGGTCTTTGTGACATCATACGATGCTCTCTGGCACATCACACAATGCTCTCCGGGATGTCACAGAATGGTCTTTGTTACGTCACACAATGTTCTCTCTGATGCCACACTATGGTATTTGTGACATCACACAATGGTCTCTGTGATGTCACACAATGCTCTGTGTGACATCATACGATGCAGTCTCTGATGCCACACAATGCTCTGTGTGATGTCACACAATGCTTCCTGTGATGTAACAAAATGGTTTTTGTGACGTCATACAATGCTCTCTGGCAAGTCACACAATGCTCTCTGTGAAGTCACACAATGGTCTCTGTGACATCACACAATGGTTTTTGTGACGTCACACAATGGTCTCTGTGATGTCACACAATGGTCTTTCTGACGTCACACAATGCTTTCTGTGACATCACACAATGCTTTCTGAGACATCACACAATGGTCTTTGTGACATCACACAATGCTCTATGTGATGTCTCACAATGGTCTTTCTGACGTCACACAATGCTCTCAGTGACGTTGCACAATGCTTTCTCTGACGTCACGCAATGGTCTTTGTGATGTCACACAATATTCTCTATGATGTCAGACAATGGTCTTTGTGACATCTTACGATGCCCTCTGAGGCATCACAGAATGCTTTCTGTGGCATCACACAACAGTCATTTTGATGTCACAGAATATTCTCTGTAATGTCACACAATGGTCTTTGTGGCATCACACAATGCTCCCTTTGATGTCACACAATGGTCTTTTTGATGTCACACAATTCTTTCTGTGACGTCACGCAATACTTACTGTGACGTCACACAACGCTCTCTGTGACTTCATACAAGGCTCTCTGTGAAGTCACACAACACTTTCTGTGACATCATAAAATGGTCTTTGTAGCATCACACAATGCTTTCTGTGGTGTCCCACAATGATCATTGTGACATCACAAAATGCTTTCTGAGACGTCACACTATGGTCATTGTGACGTCACACAATGCTTTCTGAGACGTCACACAATGGTCTTTGTGACGTCACACAATGCTTTCTGTGACGTCAAATAATGATCTGTGTGATTTCACACAGTGGTCTTTGTGGCATCACACAATGCTCTCTGTGATGTCACACATTGCTCACTGTGACATCGCACAATGGTTTTTGTGACGTCACACAATGTTCTCTCTGATCTTACACTATGGTCTTTGTGAAGTCACAAAATGGTCTCTGTGATGTCACACAATTCTCTTTGTGACATCATACGATGCAGTCTCTGACGCCACACAATGCTCTGTGTGATGTCACACAATGGTCTCTGTGACGTTACACAATGGTTTTTGTGACGTCACCAATGTTCTCTGTGAGGTCTCACATTATGATCTTTCTGACGTCACACAATGTTATCTGTGATGTCACACAATGGTCTTTCTGACGTCACACAATGCTTTCTGTGACGTCACACAATACTTTCTGAGACATCACACAATGGTCTTTGTGATGTCACACAATGCTATTTGTGATGTCTCACAATGGTCTTTGTGATATCATATGATGCATTCTGTGAAGTCACACAATGCTCTCTGTGACATCACACGATTGTCGTGGAACGCAGTTTCGCGGCAGAATTTATAGGGGAAATAAGCGAGGCGTTGACTATTTTATCAGTGATTTATTGCAAAGAATGCGAATTCCCTCTTCCCGAAACTACACCACCACTGTGAATTCTTTTGATTGAGATGAAAGTAACATTTCCGAAAATGGCAAATTAAAGAGTCTATGATGTTTAAAGAGAGTTCTTTTGAGTCTCTGAGGTTTGAGTTAACAGTTCGTCAGCTACTCACAGTCTGTAGTCTGTAGCTTGGTAGGGAGTCCCTTTCTCCCGATGAGGGTCCAGGCATGCAGGCTTTCTGCCTCTGCGACTCGGGGTTCGCCCGAGGCGAGGCTGTATCAGCGAGCAGTTTGTTGTTGTTAGAAGTCTGGGAAAAAACCAGAAAGGCTGGAAAAACCCAGAAGGCTAGGCAAGGCAAGGGAAGAGCGCAAGGGCAAGGGCAAGGGAGCAAGGGCCTCGATCCTGGCCTGTCCACCTGTCTTGGGTTCAAATGCACGTTCCCAGAGACTCTTATAAATTTGGTAGACCCAATGACAATTTATAGAATTTATAGAGTTTATAGAGTGCCCTCCCCTCCTCCCCCTCCTTTCCCCAAAAGACAGGGAGAGAGATAAAAGGTAGGGACACCCCAATAAATCAATCTCACTCGATTTGGAAGTTAAAAAGGAAAAGTTTAACAATAACTTAGAAAAAGGGATTGGAGGTAGGGGAGTTTACAAAGGATAAGGAAGGGAAAACAGCAAAATACAAAACAGGGATGGATACAACCCGAGTAGTGTGATGGTGTCTCTGCCTCGTGGCTGGTATGCAGTATCAGTGTGTGTGTGTGTGTGTGATCATGAACGCAGGTAAAGGAGAAACGAGCAAGAGCAAGAGAGCGAGGAGCAGGAAGTGCTCCTCTTTTATACTGCAGGAAGTGGGGGGAGTGGGCTAACCATCACCTGGAGTGTGGCCCACCCCTGGGGAGGGGCCGAGACCCCTAGGGTCAGGTTCAGGGTCACTCCCCCAGGAGTGTTAACCCTATACACCACCATTTTTATAATGTTCCAAAATAGGACTAGCCCACAATTCAGACCACTTTTACGTTGTTCACATACATTGGTAAAAGACAGTAAGCAACTTATATAATTGGATAACATTACTCAAACAATATAAAGACCACTCCTCAGGCCAGCCCACCTGCAGGTGCTGGGCAGGCCTAAGAAAGTCGTTTCTACTTAACCAAAACAATACCCTGTTGTCTGGAAAGCAAGGCCAAGTGAAAAGGAAACATGGCCAGTGTTTACCTTTCACTTACCCTAGGGAGAAATCTTCCCATGGGACTGAAAGATTGTTTTGGTTTTTCGATGCTTCTGCTTGAATGTGAGGCACTAGAAACTACACAATATAGCAAAAGCTTAGAGAGCTTTTGCTACTCTCCATGACATACTCCACCCCCTGGCTTACATTAAGCCAAGAATCGAAAAAGCAAAAATGAAATACAACTTACATTTAACCCTTAACATAACTAATACATAAGCATAACTCTAATTTAAACTAACTTAATACTTATGCCCACCCCCCTGAATAAACAAAGCTTTATTGAATATTTACAAAGCAGAAAACCTGGTATATGCAAAAGCAGTTCAGAAGTCTGGGAGAATCCATCGTGCACTGATACGATGAGTCTTCCCACTTACATCAGTAGCTTCCCAAGCATACAACCCATTTGGTTTTGTCAGGGTCATAGGCACAACTCCAACTGAAGGTAAGTTTACCATTACTGGTTGTCCCACCTGTAATTTGTGTAATGACTGTTGAGAGTGCTGAGATTTATCTGGTGGATGTCTAACATTCTCCACTGGATTGTCAGGACAAAATGCCCTTATTTTAGGACTACCATAATTACCCCATCTGTTGTTCACAATGAAAACTGCGTATGGCAAGCATTTATCCCAGTTACCTTTGGATACCATGGCATGTTTCTTAACCAGAGCATTTGTTCTCTCTACAATACCATTAGCTTGAGGATAATAGGGAGTATGGAACACCCATGTAATCCCTTCACCCTTAGCCCAGTCTTGTACAGAAGATGCTGTAAAGTGAGATCCATTATCACTTTGGATGTACTCTGGCATTGGTAAGACACTAAACCACTGCTTTAAGACCTCAATAGTTTGAGCTCCTGTGGCAGCACTAGTTGCTGTAGCCATGACTAATCCTGAAACCACCTCCACCCCCACCAGTATGTATTTCTTCCCGTGTGAGGGCTTTAAAGGACCCACATAGTCAACTTGCCATGTGCTCCACAACCTTTTGTCCTCTCTGATATGCTGTGCTGGAGCTAGATTGGGATGATTTGTTTTAAGCCTGATTCTGCACTGTGGACAAGATGAAATGAGTTCCTTACAGGTACTCATAGAAACTGGCCACCCTCTAGACCTACACTCGAAGTAAAGGTCTGCTTTTCCTGAATGACCTCTTTTAATATGAAGCCACTCAGCTAATCTCCACCATTCTCCTTTGTCCTCATCCACTATGTTGATCTTTGCCAGGAAATCAGCTTGATTATTCCAGGTGGTAGCTGGTGTTTGCTTTTTGGAATGCCCTTCTACCCAACCAACTTTGAGGGGTCTGGATCGGCCAATCTCTAATAGCCTTTTCCAGTCTTCAACTCTCCAGACTTCCGCACCTGACACCTTCCACTGATTCGCTTCCCACTGGCAAATCCACTCAGTGGCGCCTTTAAACGTGGAATAAGAATCAGTGTAAATAGTTGTTGCTCCATTCTCGGCTGCTATCATGAGAGCACGCAACTCCCCTACCTGTGCACTGCCATCACCTTCTTCAGTGATGGTCTGGCCTGTAGCAATCTCCAAGGCAGCGGCTTTTTAGTGCCACTTCGCCCCTACCCTCCGAGAGGATGCATCTGTGAACCACACTCCCGATTTGTCGGAGTCTGCGGTCATTTCAGGGGCTACCTGAATAGGAGAAGGCTTATATGGCTGACTAAGCAGAGCTTTATCAGGATTTATGGGTTGCTGAAGTTTGGATACCTTTGTAGGTCCCTCTTTCAGCGGCATCAGCTGTGAAATTCCTTCTAAGTAGGCATACCACTTTCTAACAGTAGTCTTTTGGGCAATTCCTTCTGGTGGAGGAGATCCTTTAAGGATCGCTTTTAGCAGAGGAAATGGGCCTTGCACTACAACATCTTGTGTAGTACGAAGCTTTTCTGCTTCCTTAACAGCTCGAGTTAGGGAAAGAAGTCCCTTTTCCCAATCCGAGTACCGAATTTCGGCCTCTTTGAATGCTGTTGAGGAAAACATGAGAGCTCTACTAGGACCATTGGGTCCTCTCTGGAAAATTCCACAGTATGAGGCATTCGCGGAGAAACCCCATTCAGCCCTCAGGGCATCTTTTGGGTGTAATGGCCCCAACTTCTGATATGCCTTTAGTTCGTCCTTGAGAAACCTCAGGCTATCAGAATGTTCTGGAGTCCAATCCCAATGCTTGTTCTTCTTAAGCAAATCATACAGAGGACGGGCAATTACTGAGAAACCTGGAATATGTTTCCTCCAGTAACCCAGAGTACCCAACAACTGTTGTAACTCTTTTCTATTTTGGGGTATTTGGCCCTTTTCAATGCTCTGAAGAGTGTCATCTGGTACAGACACTGCACCTGCTATCCACCATGATCCCAGGAATTTTACCTCTTGACTCGGACCTTGACACTTTTCCTTTGGAATGGTCAAACCCTGGTTAGTCAACAGTTCTCGGATATTCTCAGCCACTGCACCAACTTGCTCCTTGTCATTCCCTCCCACCAAGATATCATCAATGTAATGGTACATCTTAACATCCTTAGGAAGCTGAACAGTGTCAAGCAAAGCTGCAAGTGCATTGTGTGCAATGGTTGCGCTGTGTTTGTACCCTTGTGGAAGACGGTTGAATGTGTACTGAATACCTTGCCAGGTAAAAGCAAACTGCGGTTTGTCCTCTTCTCTCAACGGCACCATGAAGAACATGTCCTTCACGTCTAGAGTCGCCATCCAGGTGTGAGAAGCCTCTTGGATTGCTGTCACTGTGGATGAAAGACTAGGAACTGCTGCAGTAAGAGGAGGAGTGTTACTATTTAGCTTCCGGAAATCTACCGTCAATCTCCATCGGCCATTCGATTTTCGGACTGGCCAAACAGGTGAATTGTAAGGAGAATGAGTTCTAGTGATAATCTGTCTCTTCTCAAGATCAGCTATCACTTCAGTGATACCTTGCTTAGCTGCAGCTGGCAATGGATACTGTGCAACACAAGTAATGTGTGACTTGGGCAATGGAGGAGCTGTTTGCAACAAGCGAACACAAGTACGGACTAACCTTTGCCTCTTATTCCTCACCTCATAAGCACCAAAGCTCCATAATGTTCCGTCAGGAAGATGCCATCTTCTACCTGCTAGAACATCAAATCCAAGGATATTATGTTTACACGAGCCCAATGCTAACTCTACCAGGGTACTTCTTTTCTCCCCAGGTAGCCACAGCTGTGCTTTGGCTAAATAGCATGTTTCAGGTTGTCCTGTAACACCTGTTATGTTTACCTTTCTCCGGGATGGCAATATTCTCAGATGCTTTGCTAGTTGTGCATTTAGTACTGTAATTTGTGCACCTGTATCTATTAGGTATTTGACAGCAGCTCTAGTTGGTCCAGTAGGAATCATGATATAGGGTTCAGGTTTTTCAGACCATCGACATTCAGAAACAGAGTGATGAGTGTGGCCTGAATCATTCACCGCCACACCTAGTTTTTTGATTTGTCTTTATCCCCTCCCCGATCAGGAGAACCTGCCTTGGTAGGAGACGTGTTTGCAGAGCCTTTCTTACGGTTCTGCTTCACCTTTCCATCACCATTTCCTTTCAGTATCTGTTCTAACAGTTTTTTCATCTCAAACATGGTTTTACTTACAGTACTGAGCTCATTCTTCGCAGGATCACGCTCTGCCTGTTTCCTCTGAAACACATCATGAGGTTTCACTGCATATTTCTGCTCCTGCAGTGGGATTACACCCCTACCTTGAGAATTCGGTACCCAGATTACTTCAGATTCAGAGCGACGATTAAGCTCAGGGCTCCCCCTGGGACTTGATTGTGGGCTTGATCTTGGACTCTCATTAGGGTTACCAAATGTCCAGGCATGTCGTACCATGTGGTGTTTTCCTCATGATGCAGAGCTGCTCCTGCCTCCAGACTGCTTTTCCTTCTGAAAGACAGATTCTGGCACAGATAAAGGATCATGATAACCCATTTGTCTTCCTAGAGTGGCTAGTTCTGTAAGCACTTCCCTCCACGTAGGATGATGTACTACACTTTGTGAACTTTGCCCTTCATTCTGTTGTATTGCATCCTCGATTTGTCTCCTTATCCTAATACCTTCAGCCTTTATGAAGCCAGGCATACCCCTTATCAGGGGTCCAAGCCTCTGTGGCTCTACTGGAGCATCCATGGCATGTGCATATAACCCCTTATGATTCACAGCTTGGATACAAGCAACCACAGTAAATGCTTCATTTAACTCGACAGGGGATCTGATCCAAAACTCTGTAGGATCACCCCTGTCCAAAGCCTCATAAGCACTAGCCCAGTGAAAGATCCTAGCACTCAATGCAAGGTTTCCCTCAGGACCATCCCCAAGAAATACCTCAGGTCCCCAGTTAGTTCTCCCCACCTCTTCACGAGATAAGATAATCCTTTCCGCCCCCCTTTGCACCACGCGATACACATACTCAATTATAGATTCATTAGGCATGCGGGAATAAGTTTCCCTAAGATCATCTATCTGCGTTTCTGTGTACGATTTGATTTTTGTGGTTGTTGTTTTGCCTCCTTTCGGTCCTTGCGAAGTTTCAGATGCAAAGAGAGGATTCACGGAGTAGGTCTTCATTTTGTGGTGCACCTCCTCCACTTCCGTGTCGCTATCAATAGACGTAACTGCAGGCTGCGACGCGGCGTGGCGCTGCACAGGCGTGCCGCTCAGCGCTGGCTGCTCGGGGCGTGGCGGTTGAGAAGATGGCGGTTGTTGTGAAGATGGCTGGGAAGATGGCGGCTGTGGCGGTGCTGCCGATGGTTGAGTTTGAGACGGCATCGGGACCGCCTGGAAAACTGGAACGAACTGAGATTGAGGAGACGGTTGTGCCGGAAAAAGCGGCACTGTAGTTGCTGCCTGCAGCATTGCAAGCAGCTGCTGCGGGACTTGTGGCTGCGACGATTGCGGCTGTGTCTGGGCTATCGGCTCCGTTACTATTAGTAATGGCGCTGCCGGTGGCTGGGGTGCCGGCATCGGCGGAATCACCGGGACTTGAGCCGGCTGCGGCTGAGGCAAAGCGGCGGCTGGCTGGAGCAGCAACAAGGTAGGCTGTCTGGGCACCTCCCGCGGGCACGTTGCCAACCCATACTGTAAAGTCGTCTCTGCCTTGACTTGCGGCTGAGGCAGTAATGGGGCTTGTGATGGCAATAGGGGTGGTTGTGCCACTGGTTGGGGATTCAGTGGCAAAGGAAGATGCCTTGCCGGCGACATTTTAAAGAAGTCGGGCTCATGGGAAGGCGTACCGGCGCGAGAGACCTTAGGCGGAGAGCGCAAGAGTTGCGACTCCTGGGTCTGAGAGGGGGTAGTTACCGGCTCTTTCCGGTGAACCACGGGCTGCTGTGACTTCTCAGGACATATCGGAGTAAAAGTTGGCAAGCCTAGATAACCAGTTGACTCCCGAGTTCGGGTCGAGAGCTGAGGAGTTTCTGTCCGAGACCCGATACGCGATCGCGGCTGCGGTGTGTCCGCGGGAACTAACGATCGATTGCATTCGCGGAGTATTTGCCCGCGATATTCGGCTAAGCACTCTGTCTAACTTTTCCTCCACAATTTTTATCCTGTCTTCAGCCACAGCAGGCTCTGCGCGAAAACCCAAATTTTGCCTGACCGCGTCTTTCAACATCGCCTCTCTCTCTCTCTGCAATGACTTAATTTCTTGCTGCGCCTTCTTCAAATGCAATTCTTTCCGGGCATTCTCTGCATTCAGCTTTTTGACCTCTAACTTCCAAACATCAACCTCATGTTTACAAGCCTCTATATCAACTTGAGACCTGAACACGCCAACACCCAGATCAAAAAAACTTTCTTTGTCAACTCCCTCGACATCTCGAAAAGCTTCGTAGAGAGACACGATTATATTAGCTGACCTAACATTTATTTGCTCTATAGGCTCATTCGCCGTTGCCTTCATAGCTTTCCTTAAATTTGCCAATTCAAACACTGAAGCCAATCTGGCATACAGAGCGTCTGCGATATCTGGCGATCTGGCATCTCCTGCTGCGGGAGAACTCCTTCCGAACTGAGCCATTTTTAAACTCGGCTGTTACTTCAGTTCCTCAATCCCACTTCTGACACCAATTCTGTCGTGGAACGCAGTTTTGCGGCAGAATTTATAGGGGAAATACGCGAGGCGTTGACTATTTTATCAGTGATTTATTGCAAAGAATGCGAATTCCCTCTTCCCGAAACTACACCACCACTGTGAATTCTTTTGATTGAGATGAAAGTAACATTTCCGAAAATGGCAAATTAAAGAGTCTATGATGTTTAAAGAGAGTTCTTTTGAGTCTCTGAGGTTTGAGTTAACAGTTCGTCAGCTACTCACAGTCTGTAGTCTGTAGCTTGGTAGGGAGTCCCTTTCTCCCGATGAGGGTCCAGGCATGCAGGCTTTCTGCCTCTGCGACTCGGGGTTCGCCCGAGGCGAGGCTGTATCAGCGAGCAGTTTGTTGTTGTTAGAAGTCCGGGAAAAAACCAGAAAGGCTGGAAAAACCCAGAAGGCTAGGCAAGGCAAGGGAAGAGCGCAAGGGCAAGGGCAAGGGAGCAAGGGCCTCGATCCTGGCCTGTCCACCATTTTTATAATGTTCCAAAATAGGACTAGCCCACAATTCAGACCACTTTTACGTTGTTCACATACATTGGTAAAAGACAGTAAGCAACTTATATAATTGGATAACATTACTCAAACAATATAAAGACCACTCCTCAGGCCAGCCCACCTGCAGGTGCTGGGCAGGCCTAAGAAAGTCGTTTCTACTTAACCAAAACAATACCCTGTTGTCTGGAAAGCAAGGCCAAGTGAAAAGGAAACATGGCCAGTGTTTACCTTTCACTTACCCTAGGGAGAAATCTTCCCATGGGACTGAAAGATTGTTTTGGTTTTTCGATGCTTCTGCTTGAATGTGAGGCACTAGAAACTACACAATATAGCAAAAGCATAGAGAGCTTTTGCTACTCTCCATGACGATGTTCTCGCTGATGTCATGGTATGGTCTTTGTGACATCACACAATGTTTTCTGTGATTTCACACCATGGTCATTGTGGCATCACACAATGCTTTATGTGATGTCACACAATGCTCACTGCGATGTCACACAATGCGCACTGTGACATCACTCAATGGTCTTTGTCACGTCTCACAATGTTCTCTGTGATGTCTCACAATTTTCTTTGTGATATCGTATGATGCACTCTGTGAAGTCACACTATGGTCTTTGTGACATCATATGATGCACTCTGTGACATCACACAATGGTATCTGTGAAGTCACACAATGCTCTCTCTGACATCACATAGTGCTTTTTGTGATGTCGCAAAATATTCCCTGTGACGTCACACAATGTTCTCTATGATGTCATACAATGGTCTTTGTGACATCATACGATGCCCTCTGTGATGTCACACAGTGGTCTTTCTGACATCATAAGATGTCCTCTGTGGCATCACACAATGCTCTCTGTGGCCTCACACTATGAGCGTTGTGACATCACAAAATGCTTTCTG
Organism: Pogoniulus pusillus; assembly: GCF_015220805.1. Classification (NCBI taxonomy): domain Eukaryota; kingdom Metazoa; phylum Chordata; class Aves; order Piciformes; family Lybiidae; genus Pogoniulus; species Pogoniulus pusillus. The sequence continues at coordinate 93,845 of NC_087270.1, read as the reverse complement.
TGATGTCACACAATGGTCTTTGTGACGTCACACAATGTTCTTTATGATGTCACACAGTGGCCTTGTGATGGCACACAATGGCCTTTGTGACATCATACGATGCACTATGTGACATCACACAATGAACACTGTGACGTCACACAATGTTCTTTTTGATGTCACATAATGCTTTCTGTGACGTCACACAATGTTCTCTGTGACGTCACACAATGTTCTTTGTGACGTCACACAATGATTTCTGTGACGTCACACAATGGTCTCTGATTTCACACAATGCCCTCTGTGATGTCACACAATGGTCTTTGTGACGTCACACAATGTTCTTTATGACGTCACACAGTGGCCTTGTGATGGCACACAATGGCCTTTGTGACATCATACGATGCACTATGTGACATCACACAATGCTCACTGAGACGTCACACAATGGTCTTTGTGATGTCACACAATGCTCTCTGTGACGTCACACAATGGCCTTGTGATGGCACACAATGGCCTTTGTGACATCGTATAATGCCCTATGTGACATCACACAATGATCTCTGTGACGTCACACAATGTTCTTCTTAACGCCACACAATGCTTTCTGTGGTGTCACACATTGTTCCCAGTGATGTCACACAATGGTCTTTGAGGCGTCAGACAATGCTTTCTGTGATGTCACACAATGGTCTTTATGACGTCACAGAATGCTCTGTGTGACGTCATATAATGGTCTTTGTGACGTGAAACAATGGTCTTTGTGACGTCACTCAACGCTTTCTCTGACGTCACACAATTCTTTCTCTGACGTCACACAATGGTCTTTGTGGCATCACACAATTCTCCCTGTGATGTCACACAATGGTCTTTTTGACGTCACACAATTCTTTCTGTGTGTGAGAGTCTGATCCTCTCTCTTGTTAATCAACAAAAATAAAGATTGCATCGTCCCTTCTTAATCTACAAAGATTGCATCATCTCTCCTTAATCTTGTTACTTCTGGGACTCAGATTCAGTGCTTGGCCCAAAAGCTCAGAGATGCAAATCAACAGACAATACCTTTGAAACTCCTAGACCTCACCCTGGCTGGACTGCCCAGGAAGCCTCCATCTTATCTCAGCTGCCCCCAAAGGCTGTGTATGCAGGGTGTGGACAGGTGTAGCTGAGAGAGGGCGGAGGCCCTCCCCCTGGCGACGCCGGACCCCTGTGAATGTGTGAGAATGCACAGGAAGATGCCCTGGGGGGGGCTGCAGCTGGACACTGAGCAGAAAACTGTATAAAAAGGCAGGAGAAATGCCTGCCAACGTGTGGTATTCCCACCGGACCACCGGTGGCATCCCCACCAGACAAAGCGTGGTATTCCCACCACACCACCCGTGTGGCATTCCCAGCGGACCACCATTCCCACCAGACCAAGAGTGGCACCTCCATCGGACCACCAAGGGCAGACCATCACCAGACCACCAGAACTGCACACCGCCTGAAGAACCTCTGACAAACTCCACAGAATATCATTCCTGGGCCACGCACCCGTCTCTCTCTCTCACTCCTTCATCTGCGACTGAGGGTAATATGCTCACAGCCTTTTTCCCTTCCCTGCTCCTTCTTTTCTTCTCCATCGATCTCTTTATCTTTCTCTCTCCCCCTTCTCCCCTCTCTCCCTCTGTTCTGATCTTTCTCTCTCCCCCTTCTCCCCTCTCTCCCTCTGTTTTGCCCAACCTTATCCTTTAATAAACAGTTTCATGGTGATATCTGGTCTCGTTTGCACCTTAATTTCACAACATGGAATCCAGAAGAACTGGTCTAGCTCCTCTGGACAGAGATACTGTTAATCTCTGCTCCTCCAGACCTTGACATTTTTTGGCGTCATGGACAGGATTCTGTGTAGTGAAAGTATCATCAGGAAACTTGCATTTCTGAGAACCCCAAAGTGTGCATGAGTGTGTCTGAGATGTACTCTGAGAGCAAAATGAATGCTTGTGGAGCAGAGTGTGGGGATTCTTCAAACATCTAAAATGTGTCTGCGTTCCCGGGAAAGAATATTTTGGGGTACAAGTGTTGATTTTATAGTGTGACCTTCCCGAGAATTCTTAGTACCCTGTGGTAAATAGGAAATATTGTGTAAAGTGTGTCCTCTTGGGGAGAGGTACCTCCACAAGAAGTCTAGTAAAATTGAGAATATTGGTAAAGTGTGTCCCCTTGGGAAAAGGTTCACAAGAAGTCTAGGAAACTTGTGAATATTGTGTAAAGTGTGTCCTGGAGGAAAGAATTTCCCCTGAGAAGTCTCTCTGTTGGTAAAGTGTGTCCTCTCGGGGTGACTGTGGCTGTCCTCTCCGAGAAGCTAGATCTCTGCGTTCCCGGGAAAGAATATTTTAGGATACAAGTGTTGATTTTATAGTGTGGCCTTCCCGAGAATTCTTAGTACCCTGCGGTAAATAGGATTGTGTATAGTGTGTCCTGGGGGAAAGAATTTCCCTCGAGAAGTCTAGTGAATCCAAACGGAACAGTTTCTCTGTTGGTAAAGTGTGTCCTCTCGGGGTGACTGTGGCTGTCCTCTCTGAGAAGCTAGATCTTGGTGTGATGTCCCTGAAGGAGCTTTGTGTGTGTGAGCTTTCTTTGAGCAGTTTTTTTGTAGGGAAGATTTTTGAGGTATAAGGTCTTTGTGTTGTTGTGACCCCCCCATGGAGCTCTTACCTTAAAGGCAATGGCCACGGTGGAGAGGCTTTTCTGTTTGTTGGAAGCTCATGGTGCCCGCCCGTCCGTGGAAGGGCTGGGCTGGGCCCGTGAGAACTGGAGTAACTGTCAGAGTGTGGCAGACCGGATTGTGGACCTGCAGAAAGAGGCACGGGCCAAGTCGGGAAAGGGCAAAGCCTTCATCTGTGCAGTTTTGGGTGCGTGTTTGGCCGCTTCAATAGATGAAAAGCAAAGCCAAAACGGACGAGAGAATAAAATCATTTCCTCCTTGCAGGATCTGGTAGATTCCCTGCAAGGGTATATTTTAACTTTAAAAGACAAAGTGGCAGATCTTAAGGATAGATTAAAAACAGGACAGAAGTGGCAAAAGTGGTTTTTGAAGGAGGAGGAGTTAAAGCAGACAGAGCTCGCCTCCATATACCCCCAGGCAGAACTGGCAGCAGCAGAGGAAGCTGCTGCTCACATGCGTCCTCTCATTAAAACTGAGATGCTGTATGAGGATGAGGATGACACCCCTGCCATCACAACCAAAGAGATACCCTTTTCTTCCACTGAGCTGGCCAAACTGCGTAAAGAGTTCACACGTTCGGCTGGAGAGTCTGAGGTGGAATATGTATGGCGTGTTTCTAAAACTGGAGGTGATCAAATTAGATTGACAGAAGCTGAAGCTACGGGCTATTGGGGTGCTAACGTGTTCCTAACTATGGGAAATAGGAGTGGTCCCTGGAGCCTTACTCAGCGAGCAGCTTTCTGGGCTGGGGGCTTTGATTCAAAGGAGAGAGGAGAGCCTCTAGTTCTGAGGGGAGGCATGAATCAGATGATGGAAAATGTGTAGAAGGCAGCTTGTTTGCAAATGGTCTATGATCGAGAACTGAAACATCATTTTGAATCACCCCTTTCTCTCTTGGTGGACCCAAAGAGAACGACTCCTTTGGTCAGGGGGCTTCCTGACTCTCTTAAGATGAAAGGCATCCAGCTTCAAAAGGAGATAGCTGACCTCCCACTTACCTCCCTTATACAAGCTGCTCTGAGGGAGAACTTAACACCTGGGAGGAACCAGCCGGATTGCAGACAATGGACGTGGGAGGAGGTGGCTAGAGAGCTATTAGATTATGCCAGGCAGTATGGGGTGCCTGAGGAAGTTCATAAGCCTGAGCCTAGAGGCTTGAGGCATGTGAAAATTAATCACCCACTGCCAAGTGCAGACCCCCGGAGCCAGATGCTTCGAATCCCCAAACGACACTCGACTGGGGGAAGAGAGCACCTGAACACTAGACAGTATTGGTGAGGAATGGGCCGAAAGAAAGGTATCCCAAAAGAAGTGATTGATGGGTTATCTTCAGTGCAGTTGGAAATCGTTGTAAAAAACTGGCCAGAGTCTAGCCAGAAACTCGAACCCACTGCACCCCCCTTGATAGACTTATCTGATGTGGGGAAAGGTGTGCCCCCTTCTCAGCCTCAGAGAAGCTGAGAGCTTCACCCCTCTGTGGTGAGTGGGGGAGGTGAAGCCTAGAGATCTGTGAGCTCACCAATCAATTGCAAATTGTACAGGGTTTGGGAGGTGGATTTGGTTTGGCTTAGCTTGGCTTTGAGCTGAAACACTCAAAGGCACTTACCGGCCCATTCAAAGCAATTAGCTTCACCTGGGCAGGCTCAGGGAGCCTCTCTTTAGGTGGGGGTGCCATGCACTGATACCTTGAGATATTCCTTGAGATATTGTCAGAAGGATTTGTTTTGTTACCATACTAAAGACTTCTCAAGTTTTGCAGGCTACAAGTCTCCCAGCAGCATCACTACGCCAGAGGACTGCACTTTCCTCACAGCCTGGCAGTTTCATCAGACCCACAGGGAAGCTTTACCTAAGCTTCAATGGACTCCCACCTGAAGGACTGACGGAGTGGGGGGATATGGAATTAATGTATTCTGTTCTGTTTTGTTAAAGGATTCAGCATTGTTCTTTTGCCTGATGCACAGGGAAGCTTTACATAAGCTTCAATGGACTCCCACCTGAAGGATTGATGGGGTGGGGGAATATAGAATTAATGTATTCTGTCTTGGTTTGTTAAGCAATTCAGCATTGTTTTGTCTAAAATATGTCTTTAGTGTATTGTCTTAGTGAGAAATCATTTGGGTGCCAGGTATTGCAGTATGAGGGATCATGCACATCCTGAGGGGAGATGGAACAATGTCCTTTTCCCTAACACATTGGCAGGGACAAATTCTATAAAAAGGTTACCACCTAATTGGACTGGGGTATGCTATATTGGACTGATTCACCCACGTTTTTTCTTACTCCCAGGTGGAGAAGGAAAGGGTCTGGGAATCAAAGTATATGATAATTTGGGAAGAAAGAAAAGGTCCATCTCCACTCATTGGGCACACGGTAGTGGTCAAAAGTGGGGAAAAAGGTGACTGGACCTCCCCAACAGACTTTTAAATACTATGGTCCTGCTACCTGGAAACTCTGTGAATGGTTCTTGATTATCTGTTAGCAGAAGAAGGAGGGGTTGTGGAAAATTAAATGATTCCAACCGTTGTCTACAGATTGATGACAATGGGAAAGCAGTGAGACAAATATCTTCTGGGATTCGAAAATTAGCTCATGTACCTGTCCAGACCTGGGAAGGATGGAATATGGACTGGCTCTCCTGGCTTCCAGGGGGACCTTGGGTTAAACGGATGTTGTTTTATTTGTTATGTGTTTTGGCATTGTTACTTTTCTTGCCATGTATCATTCCCTGTTTTATACAACTGATTCAACATGTAGTATCCAATATGCAATTTGTATCCACCGATGGTGTGAGACACGTTCGGGCCATTACCCGATCAAAACCCATGTCTATTGTGAAAATTGTATAAAACTTCCCCATTTTTCCCCTAAACCTTTCCTTTCCCTTTCTCTCTCTCCCCCGCCCCTATCCTTTTTCCCTCTTTTATCTTTGTTGACGGGGTGATGTGAGAGTCTGATCCTCTCTCTTGTTAATCAACAAAGATAAAGATTGCATCGTCCCTTCTTAATCTACAAAGATTGCATCATGTCTCCTTAATCTTGTTACTTCTGGGACTCAGACTTGGTGCTTGGCCCAAAAGCTCAGAGATGCAAATCAACAGACAATACCTTTGAAACTCCTAGACCTCACCCTGGCTGGATTGCCCAGGAAGCCTCCATCTTATCTCAGCTGCCCCCAAGGGCTGTGTATGCAGGGTGTGGACAGGTGTAGCTGAAAGAGGGCGGAGGCCCTCCCCCTGGCGACGCCAGACCCCTGTGAATGTGTGAGAATGCACAGGAAGTTGCCCGGGGGGGGGGGGTGTGTGTGCAGCTGGACACTGAGCAGAAAACTGTATAAAAAGGCAGGAGAAATGCCTGCCAAAGTGTGGTATTCCCATCAGACCACCGGTGGCATCCCCACCAGACAAAGTGTGGCATTCCCAGCGGACCACCATTCCCACCAGACCAAGAGTGGCACCTCCATCGGACCACCAGTGACATCTCCACCGGATCACCGAGGGCAGACCATCCCCACCAGACCACCAGAACTGCACACCACCTGAAGAAACTCAGAAAAACTCCACAGAAGATCATTCCTGGGCCACGCACCCGTCTCACTCTCTTCTCTTCATCTGCAGCTGAGGGTAATATGCTCACAGCCTTTTTCCCTTCCCTGCTCCTTCTTTTCTTCTCCATCGACCTCTTTATCTCTCTCACTCCCCCTTTTCCCCTCTCTCCCTCCGTTTTGCCCAAACTTATCCTTTAATAAACAGTTTCATGGTGATATATGGTCTCGTTTGCACCTTAATTTCACAACACGTAATCCGTAAGAACTGGTCTAGCTCCTCTGGACAGAGATACTGTTAATCTCTGCTCCTCCAGACCTTGACACTGTGACGTCACGCAATTGTCTTTGTGATGGCAAAATATGGTCTTTGTGACGTCACAATATGGTTTTTGTGACATCATACGAAGCTCTCTGTGAAGTCACACAATGCTCTCTGTGACGTCACACAATGGTCTTTGTGACGTCACACAATGCTCTCTGTGATGTCACACAATGGTCTTTGTGGCATCACACATTGTTCTCTGTGGCGTCACACAATGGTCATTGTGACGTGACAAAATGCTTTCTGTGACCTCACACTATGGTCGTTGTGACGTCACACATTGCTCTCTGAGACGTCACACAATGGTCTTTGTGACGTCATACCATAATCTCTGTGACCTCACGCAATGGTCTCTGTGATGTCACACAATGGTCTTTGTGACAACACACAATGCTTTCTGTGACGTCACACTATGGTCTTTGTGACGTCACACATTACTCTCTGTGACGACAAACAAAGCTCACTGTGATGTCACACAATGTTCACTGTGATGACAAACAATGCTCACTGTGAAGTCACACAATGGTCTTTGTGACGTAACACAGTGGCCTCTGTGACATCACACAATATTTTCTGTGATGTCACACAATGCTCTTTCTGACATCATACAATGCATTCTGTGACATAACACAGTTCTCTCTGTGACGTCACACAATTGTCTTTGCGATGTCACACAATGCTTTCTCTGACATCACACAGTGGCCTTGTGACGTCACACAATGGTCTTTCTGACGTCACACAATGCTCTCTGTGATGTCAAACAATGGTCTTTGTGACATCACACAATGCTCTCTGTGATGTCACACAATGCGCACTGCGATGTCACACTATGCTCACTGTCACATCGCACAATGGTTTTTGTGACGTCGCAAAATGTTCTCTCTCATGTCACACTATGGTTTTTGTGATGTCACACAATGTTCTTTGTTGCATCATACGATGCAGTCTCTGACACCACACAATGCTCTCTGTGACGTTGCACAATGGTTTTTGTGACGTCACCAATGTTCTCTGTGAGGTCTCACATTATGATCTTTGTGACGTCACACAATGTTATCTGTGATGTCACACAATGGTCTTTCTGACGTCACACAATGCTTTCTGTGATGTCACACAATGCTATTTGTGATGTCTCACAATGGTCTTTGTGATATCATACGATGCATTCTGTGAAGTCACACAATGCTCTCAGTGACGTCACACGATATTCTCGCTGATATCATAGTATGGCCTTTGTGACATCACACAATGTTCTCTGTGATTTCACACCATGGTCTTTGTGATATCGTATGATGTACTCTGTGAAGTCACACTATGGTCTTTGTGACATCACACAATGGCCTTGTGAAGACACACTACGGTCTTTGTGACATCATGCGATGCCGTCTGTGATGTGAAACAATGGTCTTTGTGACATCATATGATACACTCTGTGGTATCACAGAATGCTCTCTGTGACGTCACACAATGGCCTTGTGATGGCACACAATGGCCTTTGTGACATCATACGATTCACTATGTGACATCACACAATGCTCACTGTGACATCACACAATGGTTTCTGTGATGTCATACAATGGTCTGAGTGATGTCACACAATGGTCACTCTGGCATCACACAATGCTCCCTGTGAGATCACATAATGTTCTTCTTGACGTCACACAATGCTTTCTGTGACATCACACAATGGTCTTTTTGATGTCACACAATGCTCTCTGTGACGTCACAAAATGGTCTTTGTGACATCACACAATGCTCTATGTGATGTCACACAATGCTCACTGTGATGTCACACATTGCTCACTGTGACATCACACAATGGTTTTTGTGACGTCACACAATGCTCTCTGTGACATCACTCAATGGTCTCTGTGACGTCTCACAATGTTCTCTGTGATGTCTCACAATTGTCTTTGTGATATCATATGATGCACTCTGTGAAGTCACACTATGGTCTTTGTGACATCATACGATGCACTCTGTGACATCACACAATGGTATCTGTGAAGTCACACAATGCTCTCTCTGATGTTACATAGTGCTTTTTGTGATGTCGCATAATATTCCCTGTGACGTCACACAATGTTCTCTATGATGTCACACAATGGTCATTTTGACATCATACGATGCCCTCTGTGATGTCACATAATAGTCTTTGTCACATCATACGATGCACTCTGTGGCATCACACAATGCTCTCTGTGACGTCACTCTATGGTCTTTGTGACGTCACACAATGCTTTCTGTGACGTCACACAAGACTCTCTGTGATGTCACACAATGCCCACTGCGATGTCACACTATGCTCACTGTGACATCGCACAATGGTTTTTGTGACATCACACAATGTTCTCTCTGATGTCACACTATTGTCTTTTGGACGTCACACAATGGTCTCTGTGATGTCACACAATGCTCTTTGTGATGTCATACGATGCAGTCTCTGATGCCACTCAATGCTCTGTGTGATGTCATGCAATGCTCTCTGTGATGTTACACAATGGTTTTTGTGATGTCACACAATATTCTCTGCGATGTCTCACACTATGGTCTTTGTGACATCACACAATGGTATCTGTGATGCCACACAATGGTCTTCCTGACGTCACACAATGCTCTCTGTGATGTCTCACAATGGTCTTATTGATATCATACGATGCACTCTGTGAAGTCACAGAATGCTCTCAGTGACGTCAAACAATGCTTTCTCTGACATCACACAATGGTCTTTGAGACGTCACACAATATTCTCTGTGATGTCACACAATGGTCTTTGTGACGTCACACAATATTCTCTACAATTTCATACAATGGTCTTTGTGATATCTTACGATGCCCTCTGAAATGTCACAAAATGGTCTTTGTGACATCATACGATGCATTCTGTGGCATCACACAATGCTCTCTGTTGCGTCACACAATGGTCATTGTGACATCACAGAATGCTCCCTCTGATGTCACACAATGATCTTTTAGACATCACACAATTCTTTCTGTGACGGCATGCAATTGTCTTTGTGACATCACACGATGGTCTTTGTGACATCATACGAAGCTCTCTGTGAAGTCTCACAATGCTCTCTGTGATGTCACACAATGGTCTTTGTGACGTCATACAATGCTCTCTGTGATGTCACGCAATGGACTTAGTGGCATCACACAATGCTCCCTGTGATGTCACACAGTGGTCTTTTTGACGTCACACAATTCTTTCTGTGACGTCACGCAATTGTCTTTGTGATGTCACAATATGGTCTTTGTGACATCATACGAAGCTCTCTGTGAAGTCACACAATGCTCTCTGTGACGTCACACAATGGTTTTTGTGACATCATACAATGCTCTCTGTGGCGTCACACAATGGTCATTGTGACGTCACAAAATGCTTTCTGTGACGTCATACTATGGTCGTTGTGACGTCACACATTGCTCTCTGAGATGTCACACAATGGTCTTTGTGACGTCATACAATAATCTCTGTGACCTCATGCAATGGTCTCTGTGATTTCATTCAATGCTCTCTGTGATGTCACACAGTGGTCTTTGTGACAACACACAATGCTTTCTGTGACATCACACAATACTTTCTGTGACATCACACTATGATCTTTGTGACGTCACACAGTACTCTCTGTGATGATAAACAAAGCTCAATGTGATGTCACACAATGTTCACTGTGATGACAAACAATGCTCACTGTGAAGTCACACAATGGTCTTTGTGATGTAACACAATGGCCTCTGTGACATCACACAATGGTTATTCTGGTGTCACACAATATTTTCTGTGATGTCACACAATTCTCTTTCTGACATTATACAATGCATTCTGTGACATCACACAGTTCTCTCTGTGACGTCACACAATTGTCTTTGCGATGTCACACAATGCTTTCTCTGACGTCACACAGTGGCCTTGTGACGTCGCACAATGGTCTCTGTGACGTCACGCAATGGTCTTTGTGACGTCACACAATGGTCTCTGTGACGTCACGCAATGGTCTTTGTGACGTCACACAATGCTGTCTGTGATGTTACACAATTCTCACTGTGACATCACACAATGGTCTCTGTGATGTCACACAATGGTCTTTATGATGTCACACAATGCTCTCTGTGATGTTTCACAATGGTCTTTGTGATATGATACGATGCACTCTGTGAAGTCACAGAATGCTCTCAGTGACGTTACACAATGCTTTCTCTGACGTCACACAATGCTCTTTGAGACATCACACAATATTCTCTGTGATGTCACACAATGGTCTTTGTGACATCTTATGATGCCCTCTGTGGCATCACAGAATGCTTTCTGTGGCGTCACACAATGGTCATTTTGATGTCACAGAATGTTCTCTGTGATGTCACACAATGGTCTTTGTGGCATCACACAATTCTCCCTTTGATGTCACACAATGGTCTTTTTGACGTCACACAATTCTTTCTGTGACATCACGCAATACTTACTCTGACATCACACAATGCTCTCTGTGACTTCATACAAGGCTCTCTGTGAAGTCACACAACGCTCTCTGTGATATCACAAGATGGTCTTTGTAGCATCACACAATGCTTTCTGTGGCGTCCCACAATGGTCATTGTGATGTCACAAAATGCTTTTGGAGACGTCACACTATGGTCATTGTGACGTCACACAATGCTTTCCGAGACGTCACACAATGGTCTTTGTGACGTCACGCAATGCTCTCTGTGATGTCACACAATGGTCTTTGTGAAATTATACGATGCACTATGTGACGTCACACAATGCTTTCTGTGACGTCGCACAATGTTGTCTGTGATTTAACACAATGGCCTTTGCGACGTCTCACAATGCGCTTAGTGACGTCACAGAATGTTCTCTCTGATGTCACACTTTGGTCTTCATGACGTCACTCAATGTTCTCTGTGATTTCACACAATGGTCTCTGTGACGTCACACAATGCTCTATGTGATGTCACACAATGATCACTGCGATGTCACACAATGGTCGCAGTGACATCACTCAATGGTCTTTGTGACGTCTCACAATGTTCTCTGTGATGTCTCACACTATGGTCTTTGTGACTTCACACAATGGTATCTGGAATGTCACACAATGCTCCCTGCGATGTCACACTATGCTCACTGTGACATCGCACAATGTTTTTTGTGACGTTGCACAATGTTCTCTCTGATGTCACACTATGGTCTTTGTGATGTCACACAATGTTCTTTGTTGCATCACACGTTGCAGTCTGTGACACCACACAATGCTCTGTGTGATGTCACACAATGCTCTGTGTGACGTTGCACAATGGTTTTTGTGACGTCACCAATGTTCTCTGTGAGGTCTCACATTATGATCTTTGTGACATCACACAATGCTTTCTGAGACATCACACAATGGTCTTTGTGATGTCACTCAATGCTCCCTGTGATGTCTCACAATGGTCTTTGTGATATCATACGATGCACTCTGTGAAGTCACACAATGCTCTCAGTGACGTCACACGATATTCTCGCTGATGTCATAGTATGGTCTTTGTGACATCACACAATGTTCTCTGTGATTTCACACCAAGCGGGACCTTGACCGCCTGCACAGATGGGCAGAGGCCAATGGGATGGCATTCAATAGCTCGAAGTGCAGGGTGCTGCACTTTGGACACAGCAACCCCATGCAGAGATACAGGCTGGGGTCGGAGTGGCTGGAGAGCAGCCAGACAGAGAGGGATCAGGGGGTACTGATTGATATCCACCTGAACATGAGCCAGCAGTGTGCCCAGGTGGCCAAGAGAGCCAGTGGCATCCTGGCCTGCATCAGGAATGGTGTGGTCAGCAGGAGCAGGGAGGTCATTCTGCCCCTGTACTCTGCACTGCTTAGACCACACCTCGAGTACTGCATTCAGTTCTGGGCCCCCCCAGTTTAGGAAGGACACTGAGATACTCGAGCGTGTCCAGAGAAGGGCGACGAGGCTGGTGAGAGGCCTTGAGCACAAGCCCTACGAGGAGAGGCTGAGGGAGCTGGGGTTGTTTAGCCTGGAGAAGAGGAGGCTCAGAGGTGACCTTATTGCTGTCTACAACTACCTGAGGGGTGGTTGTGGCCAGGAGGAGGTTGCTCTCTTCTCTCAGGTGGCCAGCTCCAGAACAAGAGGACACAGCCTCAGGCTGCGCCAGGGGAAATTTAGGCTGGAGGTGAGGAGAAAGTTCTTCCCTGAGAGAGTCATTGGGCACTGGAATGGGCTGCCTGGGGGGGTGGTGGAGTCGTCGTCCCTGGGGCAGTTCAAGGCAAGGTTGGATGTGGCACTTGGTGCCATGGTCTAGCCTTGGGCACTGTGGTAAAGGGTTGGACTTGATGATCTGTGAGGTCTCTTCCAACCTTGGTGATACTGTGATACTGTGATACTGTGATGTCACACAATGCTCACTGCGATGTCACACAATGCACACTGTGACATCACACAATGGTCTTTGTGACGTCTCACAATGTTCTGTGCGATGTCTCACAATAGTCTTTGTGATATCGTATGATGCACTCTGTGAAGTCACACTGTGGTCTTTGTGACGTCACACAATGGCCTTGTGATGGCACACTATGGTCTTTGTGACATCATGCGATGCCCTCTGTGATGTGAAACAATGGTCTTTGTGACATCAGACGATGCACTCTGTGATATCACACAATGATCTCTGTTGCGTCACACTATAGCCATTGTGACATCACACAATGCTCCCTGTGAGATCATACAATGGTTTCTGTGACATCACACAATGCTCTCTGTGATGTCACACAATGGCCTTGTGATGGCACACAATGGTCTTTGTGACATCATATGATTCACTATGTGACATCACACAATGCTTACTGTGACATCACACAATGGTTTCTGTGATGTCACACAATGGTCTGAGTGATGTCACAGAATGGTCACTATGTGACATCACACAATGCTCCCTGTGAGATCACACAATGGTTTTTGTGACATCACACAATGCTCTCTGCGACGTCATGCAATGGTCTTTGTGACGTCACACAATGTTCTCTGTGATGTCACACAATGGTCTGTGTGACATCATACGATGTACTATGTCACGTCACACAATGCTTTTTGTGACATCGCACAATGTTCTCTGTGATTTAACACAATGGCCTTTGCGACATCACACTATGCTCTCCGTGATGTCACACAATCGTCTCTATGATGTAACACAATGGTCTTTGTGACATCATACGATGCTCTCTGTGACGTCACACAATGGCCTTTGTGACGTCACACAATGCTCTCTGTGACGTCACACAATGCTCTCTGTGACGTCACGCAATGGTCTTTTTGTCTTCACACATTGCTCTCTGTGGTGTCACACAACGGTCGTTGTGACGTCACAAAATGCTTTCTGTGACATCACACTATGGTCTTTGTGACTTCACACATATGCTTTCTGAGATGTCACACAATGGTCTTTGTGATGTCACACTATGCGTTCTGTTACGTCACACAATGGTCTCTGTGATTTCACACAATGGTCTCTGTGGCATCACACAATGCTCTCTGTGATGTCACACAATGCCCACTGCGATGTCACGCTATGCTCACTGTGATATCGCACAATGGTTTTTGTGCCATCCCACAATGCTCTCTCTGATGTCACACTATTGTCTTTGTGACGTCACACAATGGTCTCTGTGATGTCACAAAATACTCTTTGTGACATCATACGGTGCAGTCTCGGACGCCACACAATACTCTGTGTGATGTCACACAATGGTCTTTGAGGCGTCTCACAATGGCCTATGTGATGTCACACAACGATCTCTATGATGTCACACAATGCTAAATGCGGCATCACACAATGCTCTCTGTGACATCGCATATTGGTCTTTGTGACGTCGCACAATGGTCCCTAAAAAGTCACACAATGGTCTTTGTGACGTCATACGATGAACTGTGACATCGCACAGTTCTCTCTGTAACATCACTCAATGGTCTTTGTGACGTCACACAATGCTTTCTCTGACGCCACACAATGGTCTTTGTGACGACACACAATGCTTTCTGTGACATCACATAATGGTCTTTGCCACGTCACACAATGTTCTCTGTGAAGTCACATAATGGTCTTTGTGACATCATACGATGCACTATGTGACGTCACACAATGTTCACTGCGACGTCACACAATGCTCTCCGTGATGTCACACAATGCTCTCTGTGATGTTACACAATGGTTTTTGTGACGTCACACAATGCTTTCTGAGACATCACACAATTGTCTTTGTGACATCACACAATGTTCTCTCTGATGTCACACTATAGTCTTCGTGACATCACACAATATTCTCTGTGATTTCACACAATGGTCTTTGTGGCATCACACAATACTCTCTGTGACATCACACAATGCTTTCTGAGACATCACAATGGTATTTGTGACGTCACAAAATGTTCTCTGGGACGTCACACAATGGTCTTTGTGGTATCACACAATGCTCCATGTGATGTCACACAATGCTCCATGTGATGCCCCACAATACTCACAATGACATCACACAATGGTTTTTGTGACATCACACAATGCTCTCTGTGACATCACTCAATGGTCTTTGTCACATCTCACAATGTTCTCTGTGATGTCTCACAATTGTCTTTGTGATATCGTATGATGCACTCTGTGAAGTCACACTATGGTCTTTGTGACATCACACAATGCTTTCTGTGATGTCATCCAATGCTTTCTGTGACATCACACAATGCTTTCTCTGATGTCACAAAATGATCTTTGTGACATCATACAGTGTTCTCTGTAATGTCATACAATGGTCTTTGTGACATCATACGATGCACTATGTGACGTAACACAATACTCACTGTGACGTCACACAATATTCTTTGTGACATCACACAATACACTCTGCGATGTCACACAATGCCCACTGCGATGTCACACTATGCTCACTGTGACATCGCACAATGGTTTTTGTGACATCACACAATGTTCTCTCTGATGTCACACTATTGTCTTTTGGACGTCACACAATGGTCTCTGTTATGTCACACAATGCTCTTTGTGACGTCATACGATGCAGTCTCTGATGCCACTTAATGCTCTGTGTGATGTCATGCAATGCTCTCTGTGACGTTACACAATGGTTTTTGTGACGTCACACAATGTTCTCTGCGATGTCTCACACTATGGTCTTTGTGACATCACACAATGGTATCTGTGATGCCACACAATGGTCTTCCTGACGTCCCACAATGATCTCTGTGATGTCTCACAATGGTCTTTGTGATATCATACGATGCACTCTGTGGCATCACACAATGCTCTCTGTGACGTCACACAATGGTCTTTGTGATGTCACACAATATTTTCTATGATGTCACAAAATGGTCTTTGTGACATCATACGAAGCTCTCTGTGAAGTCTCACAATGCTCTCTGTGATGTCACACAATGGTCTTTGTGACGTCACACAATGCTTTCTCTGATGTCACACAATGGTCTTTGAGATGTCACACAATATTCTCTGTGATGTCACACAATGGTCTTTGTGACATCTTAGGATGCCCTCTATGGCATCACAGAATGCTCCCTTTGATGTCACACAATGGTCTTTGTGACGTCACACAATGCTTTCTCTGATATCACACAATGGTCTTTGAGATGTCACACAATATTCTCTGTGATGTCACACAATGGTCTTTGTGACATCTTAGGATGCCCTCTATGGCATCACAGAATGCTCCCTTTGATGTCACACAATGGTCTTTTTGACGTCACACAATTCTTTCTGTGATGTCAAGCAATACTTACTGTGACATCACACAACGCTGTCTGTGACTTCATACAAGGCTCTCTGTGAAGTCACACAACGCTCTCTGTGACATCACAAAATGGCCTTTGTAGCATCACAATATGCTTTCTGTGGCGTCCCACAATGGTCATTGTGACGTCACAAAATGCTTTTGGAGAGGTCACACTATGGTCATTGTGACGTCACACAATGCTTTCCGAGATGTCACACAATGGGCTTTGTGACATCACACAATGATTTCTGTGACGTCACACAATGGTCTTTGTGATTTCACACAGTGATCTTTGTGGCATCACACAATGCTCTTTGTGATGTCACACATTGCTCACTGTGACATCGTGCAATGGTTTTTGTGACGTCACACAATGTTCTCTCTGATGTCACTCTGTGGTCTCTGTGATGTCACAAAATGGTCTCTGTGATGTCACACAATGCTCTTTGTGACATCATACGATGAAGTCTCTGACACCACACAATGCTCTGTGTGATGTCACACAATGCTCTCTCTGACGTTACACAATGGTTTTTGTGACGTCACACCATGTTCTCTGTGATGTCTCACACTATCGTCTTTGTGACGTCACACAATGCTTTCTGTGATGGCACACAATGGTCTTTGTGAAATCACACAATGTTCTCTGTGATGTCACATAATGGTCTTTGTGACATCATACGATGCACTATGTGACGTCACACAATGCTCACTATGACGTCACACAATTTTCTCTGCGACATCATGCAATTGTTTCTGTGACGCCACACTATGGTCTTTGTGATGTCACACAATGGTCTCAGTGATGTCACACAATGCTGTGACGACACACAATGCTCACTGTGACATCACACAATGGTCTTTGTGATGTCACACAATTCTATCTGTGATGTCACACAATGGTCTTTGTGACATTTCACTATAGTCGCTGTGATTTCACACAATGGTCTTCGTGACATCACACAATGTTCACTGTGATGTCACACAATAGTCGCTGTGATTTCACACAATGGTTTCTGTAATGTCACACAATGCTCACTGCGATGTCACACTATGCTCACTGTGACATCACACAATGGTTTTTGTGACGTCACTCAATGTTCTCTCTGATGTCACACTGCAGTCTTTGTGACATCACACAATGATCTCTGTGATGTCACACAACGGTCTTTGTTTACATTAAACGATGCACTCTGTGACATCACACAATTCTTTCTGTAACGTCACAGAATGGTCTTTGTGACGTCACACAATGCTCTTGGTGATGGCACAAAAACTTCTTTGTGATATCACACAATGGTCTTTGTGACATCACACAATGATTTCAGTGATGTCACACAATGCTCACTGTGACGTCACACAATACTTTCTGTGGCATCACACAATGCTCTCCGTGACATCACACAATGGTCTCTGTGATGTCACACAATGCTCACTGTGACATCACAGAATTGTCTCTGTGATGTCACACAATGGTCCTTGTGGCATCACACAATGCTCTGTGATATCACACAATGGTCCTTGTGGCATCACACAATGCTCTGTGACGTCACACAATGCACTCTGTGATATCACACAATGCTCACTGTGACGACACACAAAGCTTTCTGCGACATCACATAATGGTCTTTGTGATGTCACACAATTTTATCTGTGATGTCACACAATGGTCTTTGTGTCATCACACAATAGTCACTGCGATTTCACGGAATAATCTTCGTGACATCACACAATTCTCACTGCAATGTCATACTACGCTCACTGTGACATCACACAGTGGTTTTTGTGACGTCACACGAAGGTCGTTGTGGCATCAGACAATGCTCTCTGTGATGTCACACAATGCTCACTGTGACATCACACGATGTTCTCTGTGGTGTAACACAATGTTCTTTATGATGTCTCACAATGTTTTCTGTGACATCACACAATGGTTTTTGTGATGACACACAATGTTCTCTCTGATGTCACACTGTAGTCTTTGTGACATCACACAGTGGTCTCTGTGATGTCACACAACGGTCTTTGTTTACATTAAATGATGCATTCTGTGATGCCACACAATGCTCTCTGTGATGTCACACAGTGGTCTTTGTGACATCACACAATGCTCTCTGTGACGTCACGCAATGGACTTTGTGACATCACACAATGTTTTTTGTGACATCACACATTGCTTTCTGTGACATCACACAATGCTTTTGAGACATCACACAGTGGTCTTTGTGATGTCACACAATGGTCTCAGTGATGTCACACAATGCTCACTGTGACGTCACACAATACTTTCTGTGATGTCACACAATGTTCTTTGTGACGTCACGCAATGCTTTCTATGACGTCACACAGTGCTTTCTGTGACATCAAACTATGGTCCCTGTGACATCACACAATGGTCTTTGTGACATCACACAATGGTTTTTGTGATGACTCACAATGGTCTCTATGATGTCACACAATGGTCTTTGTGATGTCACACAATGATTTCTGTGATGTCACACAATGGTCACTGTGGCATCAAACAATGCTCTCTGTGACATCACACAATGGTCTTTGTGATGTCACACTGTGGAAGAATTTCTCCCAGCAAGGCTAGGAAATCGAGTTTTAAACAACTGAGCACCCCACACACAGCTGCAGTGGGCAGAGACTAGATAACCAAGGGGGCTGGAGTGGGTGGTCTGGGAGGCTGACCCTTAGAATGTTGTGATAAGTTAACCTATGTGCACATTACATGTAACCTTTCAATTATCACCTGTAACCAATCTTAAGCTGAGCACGCCTCTTGCTAGAATGCATGTAAGCCACTGTATTACGGAAATAAAGTGGATTTGACCATCTAACCATATTGGTGAACAAAGAGTCATCTTCCCATAGCACTCCACCGAACATGTTTTCCAACATTTGGAGCTCGAACAGAGGGGTCAGGACACAAGCCGGCTGCAGGTGAGACTGCGTTGGGGGCCGGAGGGTTGGCCCGAAGAAAGAGGGGTCCGATCATCTTGTGGGACATTCTCCGTATCGGAGAGAGTAAGTGTCATTCGGTGCCGCTGGGCAGGGTAGCGCTGCCTGGAGGTGGCAGTAGTGTGGACGTTCATTTCCGGAGTGAACAGCCCGTGTGTAAGGCAGGTAATGCCCACAGTGGATTTGCTGGGGCACTGTGTCTGCTGGCGTTTTTATCTCATGAGAGAAGTTCGGCAGACATTAAGCTCTGAGAGCTGCTGGCCCGGGCGTATGCGCAGGGTCATGCGAGTAATGAGTCTCCCAATGATTTTAAGATCAAAAGTGCAGTGGGAGGTCAGAGACGCGCTGTGGGATGCGGTTCTTAGCAATGGAACAGACTCTGAGTCGATCCGATAGCTAAGTCCCACCCGGCGGGAGGTGCTCCGCGTGTTACTAAAGATGGAAGCTGAGAGAAACGCGGCAGCGGTGGTTTTCCTGTTACTTCTTGCCCTGCCTGCCGTTGAAAACAGTTCTGACATGTGCGCGGTGCCAGGTTTCTCCTCTGCCCCCGCCCTGAGTGTCCCGAAGAGAGAAAGCTCTGTGGTTCCGTGTTTCGGTCTTGGCAGAGCTGCTTCCGTTAAAGGCGTGGCTGGGAAGGTTGCCAGCTCTGTGGCGGAGTTGAACATGAGCGTGCAGCATGATCCCAGCGGGCACCCGTATCGCCTGCCGCATGCCCGCCTCCACCCTCCTTCCCTGCTGGAGCCGCACCCGGTAACCCGATTGTAGCCACGTTGACCACAGGGGCATCGGCAAGAGACATGTTAGAACGTATCCACGGCAGGGAGAGATACTTGGTTCGCAACAAGGTTGCTGGCGATTTGCCGTTATAGTACCATCTGTGACTGAAGCTGAGCCTGCGAGCCGCTCTGAGTACACAGCTTTGCTGCGAGGCATGCAGACCACACCAACTCTCTGCTGCTGATTGTTCGTTGCAAAGCATTGCAAGCCCCCCGAAAAGAACTGGGCATGTGCAATTGTTTATCACTATGTGAGTGACTTTGTTTTCTGTCCTCGCTGACGAGTCTTAGTCTCCGAGAGAAGTCTCGTCTTGCTTCAGCTCTGTGGGCTGCGCATAGGAAGCTAAGGACTTTTTGATCGGTCTAGCCGGAGCGCTAGGAGAGACACGCTTGGGACTGAGTTAAAATTCTCTTGAATCCACCCCCGACCGGCACCCATAATGGCGGCTGCCCGTAGCGACCCGCCGACAGCCAGTTACAATTGCTTCTCAGCTTGGAAAAGTTTTCGGACCTGCCACACGGAGGGCGGCTGCCTGCCGCTGTGTGTACTGTGTCGGATCTGCCGCTGTAGCCTGCGCGTCCCCGCGGATGACTGCATGCGATACGGGATACAGACTTTTAGTTTTCAGCTGGTAAGAGACGTTACTGAAGGTACAGAGGAACGGACGGTAAAGAGAGAATGGACCGACGGCATACGCGACCACACTGGATGGCTCGGGACCCTCCCTTTCCCGCGGCTCAGCGGAACAGTCTTCAGATCCGCCCCCCTTCGCCGCCGCCCGCCCATCCGCCCCATCTCTGACGGACCGCATCCCAAAGCTGAGGGGTCTCCCGCGAGTCTTCAACAGCTGGGGGACTGAGGGAGATGCTGAGGGGATCGGTGGGGTGGGCAGAGTTTGTGGGTTTCCTTGGGTCATTTCAGAGTTTAGTCAATTTGTGTTTGTATAGCTACAGGGGGATTAGCAATTCAATAACTCACAGCTTAGCCTCTGCCTTTTTTTTTTTCCTCTCTCTGTCTTGAAGAGTCTGAAAGGACAGACGGCAGTTGGGAAGTTTTCAGAGTAGATTTTGTATTATGTACTAAGGATTGGTAGTGGGATGGGAGACGGACGGAAATAGCAAGTGGTGGCTGACCTGAAACAGCTGGGGGTTGGGCGAGATGGAGGGCCGAGGACAAGAGCGGCGCTGCGGCTGCTGGCCTCCTCCCCCTCCTCCTCCCCCTCCTCTAGCCACCTGTGGGGGGCCCGCGGGGCCCCGTTCCCCCCCGCCCGTTGTTTCTTTTACTGATTTTCTTTCTGCTGGAGTTATCTCCTCTTACAGATTTTTTTTTCCCTGCTGGGAGGCAGCGAAGCCTCGAAGCTGTTTAGACACTGCCAGATGTGAGGAGAGAGCTCTTCACTGGGAGACTGATTGGATACTGGAATGGGCTGAACGGGGAGGTGGTAGAGTCGCCATCCCTGGTGCCCTGGAGCTGTTCAAGGCAAGGTTGGACGTGGCGCTTGGTGCCATGGTCTGACCTTGAGCCCCGTGGTGAAGGGTTGGACTTGATGACCTATGAGGTCTCTTCCAACCCTGATGGTACTGTGATACTATGCTACTGAAGACAGATGTCAGAAACTTTATGGAAATGGTAGCAAGAATGACGAGGATGACTTAGGACCATTTTTGCCCCTGTTACAGGCATGGACACGCACAGGTGTATTTTTTTAGTCACCTGATGATAACAGTTTGCATTCGAGATGATAGCTGGTTAATTCCTTCTATAGATTACGCAGCAATTACTTTTGCACCCCCTGCTCAGTGGCAAAAAGAAAAAGAGGGAGATTGCTAGGACATAGCAGAGATGCCAGTGCCACTGACCATGGGTGGAAAATTATACAGACATGGAAGGCAACAATCAGGACAGTCTAGAACTCAGATGCATTGCCTCTCACAGTGAAGGGTATAGGCACTGAGATCTACATTGCAAGTCACTAACCAGATTCTGGACTAGGAGCAGGGAATGATAGAGCTTGTAGGCTAATGCCAGTCAGCTCCTTCCCCCAATAACAGATAAAGACAGGACTAGTATAGAAGTTTACTGGAACAGCTGCTAATTGCAATGAAGTGAGCCTTGTGACAATTCTGACTTTTCCCTTTTCTGAGAATACCATGGTATTGTTATCTTCTTGGATTTTCTTGGCTTTTCTTGAAGTTCCTATAGCTGATAGATTCTTAGAGTAAGATAAGTTAAGACTAAGGGTTGTAGTTTTGGGAACTTAGGACATAAGGATGTTATGGGATGTTTTTCTTGGGTACATTTAGGCATTATTGAAAAGGGGAATATGGGTTAGAGGACAGTAGGATAGCAGAAGAAATCTTTTCCTTTTCGGGATTTTTCCAATCACAGCATACAGACTAGGCCAGTGGATCTGCTAGCCTAGGCAATGGATATGTTTGCAGTTGTTCTTGTGTCTGCTTGTGTTTGACCATTTATCTTCACAGGCCTTGATGAAGACCAACCTGATTATGACCAACCTGTTTGTCCTAAAGTGAGCAGAAGTCTTGCTCAGATGGCAGAACTGTGAAAGGACTTGAAAGAAGCACTGACATGATGATTGTATTTGTATGGATCTTTAAGGTTTGGACTATGGCTAACGAATTTGTGTATTTTTATGAGTTTTCAGTGATTGTGGTTTAATGGAATAGGTTCAGTTTAACAGCTTTGTAAAGGCCAAGGCCCACTCAAATTGGCATAAGATGGCAATGTGACCTTTTTCTCTCTTGCAAGGGCCCTGCAAGAGATAAAAAAACACTGCCCTAAATTCTAAAAGCAGATGAAGAACTGTGGGAAAAGGCCTAAGTAGAATAGACTGATAGTAACATCTAGGGCATATCTTTGTATTGTATTTAGAGGTTTGTAGTTCTTAAGCACAATAGTCAGACACAGCTCATAGCTAAGGAGTGTAATGAGAACATCAAGTGAATCCAGAACTATGGGAGTCTGAGAAGAATACTCGACAGCTGAGTGATCTGCGAATCTGCAGCGTTGACTGCCACACAGAGCCAGCGCAGACGTGGCACACCTGCACTCTCCTGTGACTGTGATGTTCGTCTGGACTTTTGGGTTTCTGAACGAATGACTTACTGTCGCTTGCAGAAATAGCTTTTGGGATTGTTAGCTAAGCTTGGGTTGTTAGCTTACCAGACTAATACTACTGATGAAAGCTCTAACAGGTTTATTCCTTTTGATTGTAGCACTGTTGATTTGTAGCTGCACCATTCACCCCTGTGTTAAACAGCCTATGATAACTTCCTTAACAATGAGGGCAGACACTGCGGTTCAAACGACAGTGACAAGGCCCATGTTAGACCCTTAGGTGCTTTTGGAGCAAACAATTGGTGCTATGGTGGTAAAGCATCAAGAAGGGGCCGAGGTCATCTGTTGTGGAACAACAGAACCGCTAAGGCACTTCCCACTGGTGTGTTCCTTATTTGTGGTGATAGAGCCTGGCAAGGCATACCAAAGAACGTTTATGGAGGACCATGTTATCTGGGTAAATTGACAATGTTTGCCCCTCATCTTAGTCAGCTTAGGGACCTAGCCTGACACCGATCTAAGTGATCTTTAAAATTGAGTCCTAGTTGCAATGACAACGTTCAATTGTTATCCACAGCTGCTCGTGTTGCCTTAGCTGTGTTTCTACCAGGAGGAGCAGCTGGAAAAGCATTAGTACAGCTAGAGAGACCCGCGTGTTGGTCAGCAAAACAAGCCAATGTCACCACAAAGGTTTTAGGACAACTATTGGTTGATCAAAATAGCCTTCGTCATGCCCTATTGCAAAATCGAGCAGCCGTTGATTTTCTTTTGCTAGCCCAAGGACATGGCTGCCAGGACTTCGAAGGGATGTGTTGTTTGAATTTATCAGATCGTGGTGAGTCCATTCACAAGAGTATAACCTGGTTGAAAGGTCATATTGATAAGATCAAAAAGGAAACATCGACTTTTGATGACTGGTTGCAGAACCTGTTTGGGACAATCCCGGGGTGATTAAGCAGCTTATTAGGAGAAGGCTTACGGCTATTTGTTATTTTCATAATAATTTTACTATGCGCTTGTATTGTCTTTGCTTGCATTAAGAAGGGCTTAACTAAGGTAGTTAGCCAGGTGTGGGTTGCTCAAAAAGGAAAAGAGGGAATTGTGAAAGAATTTCTCACCAGTCGAGGACATAAAGTCATAAACATTTGTAACTGGCACTGAGAACGCCCTTGGTTCCCAGCAAGGCTAGGAAATCGAGTTGTAAACAACTGGGCATCCCACACACAGCTGCAGTGGGCAGAGACTAGATAACCAAGGGGGCTGGAGTGGGTGGTCTGGGAGGCTGACCCTTAGAATGTTGTGATAAGTTAACCTATGTGCACATTACATGTAACCTTTCAATTATCACCTGTAACCAATCTTAAGCTGAGCACGCCTCTTGCTAGAACGCATATAAGCCACTGTATTACGGAAATAAAGTGGATTTGACCATCTAACCATATTGGTGAACAAAGAGTCATCTTCCCATAGCGCTCCACCGAACGTGTTTTCCAACATCACACAATGCTCACTGAGACATTACACAATACTTTCTGTGACATCATACAATGGTCTTTGTGACATCACAAAATGGTTTCTCTGACATCACGCAATGGTCTTTATGACATCACACAATGCTTTCTGTGACGTCACACTATGCTCTCTGTGACATCACACAATGGTCTTTGAGACATTACACAATGCTCCCTGTGACGTCACACAATGGTCTTTGTGATATCAAACAATGGTCTTTGTGACATCATACGATGCACTATGTGACATCATAAAATGCTCACTGTGTCCTCACACAATGGTCTTTGTGATGTCACACCATGTTCTCTCTGATGTCACACTATGGTCTTTGTGACATCACACAATGCTCTCCGTGATGTCACACAATGCTCACTGTGATGTCATACTATGGTCTTTCTGACGTCACACAATGCTTTCCGTGATGTCACACAACCGTCTCAGTGACATCACACAATGTTCTCTGTGATGTCACACAATGGTCTTTGTGACAGCACACAATGCTCTCTGCGATGTTATACAATGCTCTCTCTGGCGTCACACAATTTTCTCTGTGACGTCACACAATACTTTCTGTGACGTCACACCATGGTCTTTGTGACGTCACAAAATGCTGTAATGTCACACAATGGTCTCAGTGATGTCACACAATGCTCAATGTGACGACACACAATGCTTTCTGTGACATCACACAATGGTCTTTGTGATGTCACACAATTCTATCTGTGATGTCATAAAATGGTCTTTGTGACATCACACTATAGTCGCTGTGATTTCACGCAATGGTCTTCGTGACATCACACAATGTTCACTGTGATGTCACACAATAGTCGCTGTGATTTCACACAATGGTTTCTGTAATGTCACACAATGCCCACTGCGATGTCACACTATGCTCACTGTGACATCACACAATGGTTTTTGTGACGTCACTCAATGTTCTCTCTGATGTCAGACTGCAGTCTTTGTGACATCACACAATGATCTCTGTGATGTCACACAACGGTCTTTGTTTACATTAAACGATGCACTCTGTGATGCCACACAATGCTTTCTGTGAAGTCACACAATGCTCACTGTGGCATCACACAATGTTCTCTGTGATGTCTCACAATGGTCTTTATGACGTCAAACAATGGTCTCTTTGATGTCACACAATTCTTTCTGTGACATCACGCCATGGACTTTGTGACATCTCACAATGGTCTCTGTGATGTCACACAATGGTCCTTGTGGCATCACACAATGCTCTGTGATGTCACACAATGCTCACTGTGACTTCACACAATGCTCTCTGGGACGTCACATAATGGTCTTTGAGACATCACACAATGCTGTCTGTGACGTCACACAATGCTTTCTCTGATGTCACACAATGGTTTCTCTGATGTCACATAATGCTCACTGTGACATTAGACAATGTTCTCTGTGATGTCACACAATGTTCCTTGTGACGTTACACAATGGTCTCTGTGACATCATACAATGCTCACTGTGGCATCACACAATTGTCTTTGTGACGTCACAACATGCTTTCTCTGATGTCACACAATGTTCTCTATGATGTCACATAATGGTCTTTCTGGCATCATACGATGCACTCCGTGATGTCACATAATGTTCTCTGTGATGTCACACAATGTTCTTTGTGATGACACACAATGGTCTCTGTGACATCATACGATGTATTCTGTGTTGTCACAAAATGCTATCTGTGAAGTCACACAGTGCTCACTGTGACGTCACGCAATGGTCTTTATGACGTCACACAATGCTCATTGTGACATCACACAATGTTCTCTGTGATGTCACACAATGGTCTTTGTGACATCATACGATGCAGTCTGTGATGCCACACAATGCTGTGTGTGATGTCATACAATGGTCTTTGTGACATCACACAATGCTCTCCGTGATGTCACACAATGCTCACTGTGATGTCATACTATGGTCTTTCTGACATCACACAATGCTTTCCGTGATGTCACACAACCGTCTCAGTGACATCACACAATGTTCTCTGTGATGTCACACAATGGTCTTTGTGACAGCACACATTGCTCTCCGTGATGTCACACAATGGTCTCAGTGATGTCACACAATGCTCACTGTGACGACACACAATGCTTTCTGTGACATCACACAATGGTCTTTGTGATGTCACACAATTCCATCTGTGATGTCACATAATCGTCTTTGTGACGCCACACAATCTTCTCTGTGACGTCACACAATGCTCACTGTGATGTCACACAATGCTCACTGCAATGGCACACTGTGCTCACTGTGACATCACACAATGGTCTTTGTGACATCATACAATGCACTCTCTGACGCCACACAATGCTCTCTGTGACGTCAAATAACGGTCTTTGTGACGCCACACAATGCTCTATGTGACGTCACACAATGATTTCTGTGACGTCACACAATGCTCACTGTGGCATCACAAAATGTTCTCTGTGATGTCACACAATGGTCTTTATGACGTCAAACAATGGTCTCTTTGATGTCACACAAAGCTTACTGTGACATCACACAATGCTCTCTGTGACGTCAAACAATGGTCTTTGTGACGTCACACAATGCTCTCTATGACATCATGCCATGGACTTTGTGACATCTCACAATGGTCTCTGTGATGTCACACAATGGTCCTTGTGGCATCACATAATGCTCTGTGATGTCACACTATGCTCACTGTGACATCACACAATGGTCTTTGTGACATCATACAATGCACTCTCTGACGCCACACAATGCTCTCTGTGACGTCAAACAATGCTCTTTGTGATGTAACACAATGATTTCTGTGACGTCACACAATGCTCACTGTGGCATCACACAATGTTCTCTGTGATGTCTCACAATGGTCTTTATGACGTCAAACAATGGACTCTTTGATGTCACACAATGCTTACTGTGACATCACACAATGCTCTCTGTGATGTCAAACAATGGTCTTTGTGACGTCACACAATGCTCTCTGTGACATCACGCCATGGACGTTGTGACATCTCACAATGGTCTCTGTGATGTCACACAATGATCCTTGTGGCATCACACAATGCTCTGTGATGTCACACTATGCTCACTGTCACATCACACAATGGTCTTTGTCATGTCACACAATTCTATCTGTGATGTCATATAATCGTCCTTGTGACGCCACACAATGCTCTCTGTGACGTCAAATAATGCTTTCTCTGACGTCACACAATGCTCGCTGTGACATCACACAATGGTCTTTGTGACATCATACAATGCACTCTCTGATGCCACACAATGCTCTGTGTGATGTCACACTATGGTCTTTGTGACGTCACACAGTGGTCTTTGTGACGCCACACAGTGCTCTCTGTGACGTCACACAATGCTTTCTGTGACGTCACACAATACTCACTGTGGCATCACACAATGCTCTCTGTGACGTCAAACAATGGTCTCTTTGATGTCACACAAAGCTTAATGTGACATCACCCAATGCTCTCTGTGACGTCAAACAATGGTCTCTGTGACGTCATATAATGCTTACTGTGTCCTCACACTATGGTCTTTGTGATGTCACACAATGGTCTCTGTGATGCCACACAATGATCTTTGTGACATCATACGATGCAGTCTGTGATGCCACACAATGCTCTGTGTGATGTCACACAATAGTCTTTGTTACGTCACTCAATGCTCTCTGTGACGTCACACAATGCTCACTATGGCATCACACAATGTTCTCTGTGATGTCTCACAATGCTCTCTGTGACGTCACACAATGCTTTCTCTGACGTCACGCAATGCTCACTGTGACATCTCACAATATTCTCTGTGATGTCACACAATGTTCTTTATGACGTCACACAATGGTCTCTGTGACATCATACAATGCACTCTGTGACGGCACACAATGGTCTCTGCGATGTCACACTATGCTCACTGACATCACACAATGGTTTTTGTGGCTTCACACAATGCTCTCTGTGATGTCACACAATGGTCTTTGTGACGTCACACAATGGTCTCTGTGATGTCACACAATGGTCTTTGTGACAACATGTTGAGGAATGTCTAAGAGAGAATGGGCACGGAGAATATATGAAATTGGTGAGTCAGCAGAATGAAGAGCTTGCAACATGCTGGTGTGACAAAGTGACCAAGGACACTGTCCTTGGGCAAAGTGGTAAAATAGGGGAAAAAGGATATGTTTCCTGTTGTGAAGAAGGAACACATTCTTGTTTTGAAGGAAGAACCACACAAGTGCATCCCGTAGAGCTACAGATAAGCAATTGCTGACAGTGGAATATATTAGCTGCTTGCTATAAAAGAACGCTACTGCTCCAATAAAGTTGTCACCTGCTTATAATCCATATTGGATTGGCTGCGGTGTCCATTTCTTTCCTTCTCCCAACAGTGGCGCCCGAACAGGGACTCCTCAGTCGGAGGGGTTAACCGAGAATCGGGAGAAGACAGGACCGGTGAACGGGCACCAGTGTGGCGACACCGCGGCCGAGAGGGCGGTCGGGGACCCAGAGCAGCCCGGGGGTGAGAGACAGCTCACTCTGTCGCAGAGCAGGAGGCACGATTAAGGCTGGCCAGCATGGATAAAGAGGTAGCACTTTCTTTGCTCAGAAGCTTTTTAGAAAAGCGAAAAGTGGACTATAACCTAAGGTTATTGCCCGGATTGTGTGCCTATGGTTGCACGAAGGGCTATTTTAAATCGGGGACGCTTACTTTGATGAAGCCGAGTGGCGAGCATTCAGGAGTGATTTATGGGATGACGTTATCAGTGATAAGAGGGAGGCTAAGAAGCTCCAAGTGCCCTGGCAAGAGACGATAAATGCAATCAAGAGATACAAGGCAGAGAAGGATCTTGCCGCTGCCGTAACTCTGAAACTTGATAAGCCTCAGTGCCCGGAGGGCCAGCCAGGGGGAGTTTTTCAGCTGCTTGCTCCTGGCCCCCCCTCCTTGGGACTACCGGTAACGGTTGCCCAAACTGCAGCTGAAGCCGGAGCTCTGTCTTCAGCCGCCACCTCACCACCGCCGTATTCATCAGAATTGCCAGCACAGAGTGAGGAGCTCTCCACCTTCCCCACTGCCCCGCCCCACAATAATCCCTTCCTTACTGAAGCGACCACTCAGACCTCGCTGCAGGGGTCAGTCAGCGGCTCCACTGCCCCATCCCGCTGCGGCGATTCGGACAGCACCGCATCTGATGGGAGCAGTAGTGATACTAGTGAGAACGAGGGGGCAATGGAAGAAGTGTTCAAAAAACTGTTTAAAAAGTGGTGGCGTAAAGACAGAGCGTGGGCAGTGCGTGCAGGAAAGGAGGAGGCTTGGGAAGAGGAAAGGACAGGAGAGGAGAAAGACTCAGGGACTTCTGTGCACAATCAGCTGCCCCCGCCGAAATGCCAGCCGTGGCATCTGATAGCGAGACAGGCTGCAGCCACAGGCGATATGGAGGCTGCTAATGAGCTGCTCAAGGCGTGGCCAGTATTGTATCAGCCACGGGCGTGGGGTCAGTTACGGGGGGAGCATGAAGCCTTTGACTGGAAGCTGCTAATGCAGCTCCGGGAGACGGTTAGGCAATCGGGGCTGCACGGTGAGCCCGCTCGACAAATGTTGCAGTATGTGTTCTCAGCAAGTGGGACATTAGTGCAGGAGGACATTAAGCAAGTAGTGCAAATGATTCTAACCCCTTCTCAGCAGATGCAGTTCACCACTCAGTGGGAGAGGTACTGTCAGATGGCAGCCACGATCCCTCGGGCACAGGGGACCCCCTGGCAGGAATGACGGCAGAACAATTACTGGGCAAGGGCCGCTATGTAGGGGTACAAGCTCAGCTAGTCCTACCCCCAGCTGTGCTGCAGGAAGCTATGAGACTGGCACAAGTAGCATTGGGGGATGTGAAGGTAGGGACCTATTCTCCCTCTTACCTATCCGTCAAACAGAAGCCAGGTGAGCCCTATAGCAGTTTCCTGGACAGGCTGCATGAAGCCCTTGCACTATCGGGTCACCTTGAACACGTAACAGATACCCTTGGTAGGAAGTTAGCATTTGAGAACACCCTGCCACGGGTTTGGGAGGTCCTGGTTACTCTGCCGCAAGATGCCTCGGTACAGGACATGTTAGAGTGCATCCAATGGCTGGAGAGCGTGGGGGGTCAGTCCAGTCCGGGAGCATACCAAGTGCAGGCCCAGGACCCAGCTACAGTAGGGGCAGGGAATGCCCTGGAGCGGGTGGTAGAGATGCAGGTTGAGAGGGTCCTGGCCACACTCGTGCCCCTGGTGCAAGCACCGAGGAGGTCGCCACGGCGACAAGAATGCTGCTTTCGGTGCGGACAGCCGGGACATTACGAGGACTGCTGCCGAGCTCAGAGCGTCTTCTGTGACCACTGCTGAACTTCAAACCATGCTACGCTAGCATACTGATTGCCGGGAAACGGGAGGCAGAGCGTGAACAGCCCCCACGCACCGACACAAGTAGCGGCCCCGGTAACCTACAGCCAGCAACCAGGGGAAGCATTGGCTTGGACCTGGCAACGGCAGTAGAGTGTACCCTAGTAGACACACGCCCGACCAGGATTGCCACCAGGATAAACGGACCCCTGGTCATTAACGGATGTCAAGTCGGCGCATTGTTATTGGGATGATCTAGTTCTGCAATTAAAGGACTGAGCATTGTTCCTGGCGTCATCGATGCAGACTACACCGGCACTATTCAAATCATGCTGTATACCTTGTTCCCACCTATCCACATACCAGCTGGAAGCCGCATCGCTCAGTTATTACCGTACCCTCATCTTACCGGTCACCTCCAACCCCTGACACAGACAGAATGGGCGGCTCAAGGATTTGGCTCTACAGGAACAGCTGCTATGCTGACAATGAACATGAGGCACCGACCAGAAGTCACAGTAACCCTTTCTAATGGAAGGGTTGGATTGCAGCTTACCATGCTGATGGACACTGGTGCAGACATCACCATAGTGGCAAGCAGAAACTGGCCCAAACACTGGCCTTCCACTGCAGGTGTAAAAGGGGTTGAAGGTGTTGGGGGCACAGCCAGTGTGCAACAATCAGTTGAACAGCTCACCTTGACGCTAGATAGCCGAAGTGCCCGCTTACATATCACCATCATGCACCTGCCACATGGCGTCAATGGCCTCTTGGGCTAAGATTCTCTTTCTCAACTAGGGGTTCGACTAACTAATGAGACCCCTTTTTAGCAGTGGCCACTGTCGAGCGGTCTTTCCCCATACCTTTGACCTGGCTAACCAACAACCTGGTATGGGTGGAACAGTGGCCTCTTAAGAAGGAGAGACTGCAACAAGCCCATCTATTGGTACAAGAACAACTTGCTGCTGGCCACTTGTGGCCATTGACAAGCCCCTGGAACATCCTGCCCGCCGAGCACATGTTGCTTGGTGCTGTCACCCAAGCAAAAAAACAAAAAGGGGGAGACTACTAGACCACTGGCAGCTGTATCAACTCCAAAACCCCTGCTGAGTGCACAGCCACCCTCTTGCAGGGGCTGAATGTCTTAATGCTTTGGGACCCTCAAGAGCTGCAACTATTGGGCTCCCAAAGGATAGGACATCAAAAAGAGGGGTGGAGTAAGACTTGCTTTGTATTTGGGGACAAGTTTAGGGGTATGAATGTATTTGTACGTGTAGCCCAAATGCTGGGTGTACTGTCTAAAGGCCCTGAGAAAAATTTCCAATGGACAGACGTGTCACCTGGGCCACCTTATGATGACTTCTTATCTCTTGGCGGGTACTGTGGCACTAGTATTTGTAATGCACACAGTGGATTTCATGCCTATAATTGTAGTACAGGAGCTTATGGGGCCACCAGTGTTCTCTTCAGTAATAACTGAGGACATTAGGAAAAGTAACATTCCCCTGCTATGGAACAACAAGACAGCCAAGGCCTTACCGCCCAATGTGTTTCTAATATGTGGTGACAGAGCATGGCAGGGGATACCGAGGAATGCCTATGGTGGGCCCCGCTATTTAGGGAGGCTTAGTCTCTTTGCCCCTCACCATCGGGATTGGCTGAACATAACCAAATTGTCAGGCCTGGTGAGGCGGGAGAAGCGTTCAATATCCACGCGAAGTCTGGACTGTATGGATGATGTAGAGCTTTGGTCTTTCACTGCTAGGGTGTTTTCCTCCTTTTTCACACCTGGGGTTGCTGCTGCCCAGGTGTTGCGACAAATAGATAAATTGGCCTGTTGGTCAGTTAAACAAGCCAATATAACGACCGACATTTTACAGCAGCTACTAGTAGATCAGAATAGCCTTAGACACGCTTTGCTTCAAAACCGCGCCGCTATAGACTTCCTATTGCTTGCTCAGGGCCATGGGTGTGAAGATTTTGAAGGTATGTGTTGCTTTAATCTGTCAGATCATAGTGAGTCAATTCACAAAAAACTGACATGGTTGAAGGAACATACGCAGAAGATAAAGCAGGAGACGAGCCCCTTTGATGAATGGCTCCAGTCTCTTGTTGGTGGACTTTCACCATGGCTCCTGAGCCTTATTAATGGAGGAAGGGCTTCGCTTGCTAGGAATAGTTCTCCTTGTACTCTTGATTATTAGGATAGCCTACTCATGCATCTTGCGTGGTGTGGAGAAAGCAACTCGGGCACCCATTCTTCTGGCCCAAAAACAAAACAGGGGAATTGTTGAGGAATGTCTAAGAGAGAATGGGCATGGAGAATATATGAAATTGGTGGGTCAGCAGAATGAAGAGCTTGCAACATGCTGGTGTGACAAAGTGACCAAGGACACTGTCCTTGGGCAAAGTGGTAAACAAGGGGAAAAAGGATATGTTTCCTGTTGTAAAGAAGGAACACATTCTTGTTTTGAAGGAAGAACCACACAAGAGCATCCCATAGAGCTACAGATAAGCAATTGCTGACAGTGGAATACATTAGCTGCTTGCTATAAAAGAACGCTACTGCTCCAATAAAGTTGTCACCTGCTTATAATCCATATTGGATTGGCTGCGGTGTCCATTTCTTTCCTTCTCCCAACAACAACATACGATGCACTCTGATGCCACACAATACTCTGTGTGATGTCACACAATGGTCTTTGTGATGTCACACAATGCTTTCTGTGATGTCATACAATGCTTACTGTGTCCTCACACAATGGTCTTTTTGACATCACATAATGACCTCTGTGATGTCACACAATGGTCTTTGTGACATCACACAATGGTTTCAGTGATGTCACACAATGCTCACTGTGACTTCACACAATACTTTCTGTGACGTCACACAATGGTCTTTGTGACATCACACAATACTCACTGTGACATCATGCAATAGACTTTGTGATGTCACACAATGGTCTCTGTGATGTCACACAATGGTCTTTGTGGCATCACAAAATGCTCCATGATGTCACACAATGCTCACTGTGACTTCACACAATGGTCTCTGTGCCATCACACAATGGTCTTTCTGACGTCACACAATGTTCTGTGTGATGTCCCACGATGGTCTTTATGACGTCAAACAATGGTCTCTGTGATGTCACACAATGCTCACTGTGACATCACACAATGCTCTCTGTGATGTCACACAATGTTCTTTGTGACGTCACGCAATGGTCTCTATGGCATCATATGATGCAGTCTGTGATGTCACACAATGCTATCTGTGACGTCACACAATGCTCACTGTGGCGTCACACAATGGTCTTTGTGACGTCACACAATATTCTCTGTGATGTCACAAGATGGCCTTTGTGACGTCACACAATGTTCTCTGTGATGTCACACAATGCTTTTTTTGATGTCACACAATGCTCAGTGCGGCGTCACGCAATGCTCTCTGTGATGTCGCACAATGCTCTCTGTGACATCACACAATTGTTTTTGTAGACGTCACACAATGTTCTCTCTGATGTCACTCAATGGTCTTTGTGATGTCACACAATGGTCTCTGTGACACCATACGATGCACTCGGTGGCATCACACAATGCTCTGTGAGATGTCGCACAATGGTCTTATTGATGTCACACAATGCTTTCTCTGACGTCACACAATGCTTTCTGAGAAATCACACAGTTGTCTTTGTGACGTCATACAATGCTTTCTCTGACGTCACACAATGCTCTTTGTGACGTAACACAATGGTTTTTGTGACGACTCACAATGTTCTCTGTGATGTCACTTAACAGTCATTGTGGCATCATACGATGCACTCTGTGACACCAGACAATGCTCTGTGTGATATCGCACAATGGTCTTTTTGACGTCACACAATGGTCTCTGTTATGTCACACAATGGTCTTTGTGATGCCACACAATGCTCTCTGTGATGTCACACAATGCTTTCCGTGACGTCACACAATGCTCACTGTGGCATCACATGATGCTCTCTGTGACATCACACAATGGTCTTTGTGACGTCACACAATGTTCTCTATGATGTCACACAATGGTCATTGTGTCATCAAATGATGCACTCTGTGACATCACACAATTATCTCTGTGATGTCACACAATGCTTTCTGTGATGTCACAGAATGGTCTTTGTGACATCACACAACGCTCTCTGTGACATCACAAAATGCTTTCTCTGACATTACACAATGGTCTTTGTGACATCATACGATGCCCTCTGTGACATCACACAGTTCTCTCTGTGATGTCACACAATGGTCTTTGTGTCATCACACAATGGTTTCAGTGATGTTATACAATGCTCACTGTGACGTCACACAATGCTTTCTGTGACGTCACACAATGCTCTTTGTGACGTCACACAATGATCTTTGCGACGTCAAACAATGCTCTCTGTGACGTGATGCAATGGACTTTGTGACATCACACAATGGTCTCTGTGATGTCACACAATGGTCTTCGTGGCATCACACAATGCTCTGTGATGTCATACAATGCTCACTGTGACTTCACACACTGCTCTCTGTGACATCACACAATGGTCTTTGAGACGTCACGCAATGTTCTCTGTGATGTCTCACAATGGTCAGGGACAGCATCTAGTGATGTGTACAGCTTTGTCTTTAGGGTGATTGGCATTTTTGTGCAATTATGGCTGATTTCAACCTCACTTTCCAAGCAGGTGCTGAGGCACTGAGGGCAATGTCTTAATTCTTTTTGCCAGCCAAGCAATGTCTTGCCCTAAGATCTGTATTTGAGAAGTGAGTCAGCTGTTAATATAGGTAAGGGGGCTATGCTTCCCTTGGTCAGCCTCTGAACCTACAGCCTTAAACAGGACAGCAAGCAAAAACTCCTTTCTGACCCCAATTATCATTCCAGAGAGATGGGTATTTTTCTTACCCTCTCATCTCACAGCCTGCTCACGTTCCTTTGTGATCAGTCAGGTTTCAGGTCCGTAGCAGGGAGGTCATAGTTCTCCATCATGCAGCTGTGTGAGAGTCTGATCCTCTCTCTTGTTAATCAACAAAGATAAAGATTGCATCGTCCCTCCTTAATCTACAAAGATTGCATCATCTCTCCTTAATCTTGTTACTTCTGGGACTCAGACTCGGTGCTTGGCCCAAAAGCTCAGAGATGCAAATCAACAGACAATACCTTTGAAACTCCTAGACCTCACCCTGGCTGGACTGCCCAGGAAGCCTCCATCTTATCTCAGCTGCCCCCAAAGCTGTGTATGCAGGGTGTGGACAGGTGTAGCCGAGAGAGGGCGGAGGCCCTCCCCCCGGCGACGCCAGACCCCTGTGAATGTGTGAGAATGCACAGGAAGATGCCCTGGAGGGGCTGCAGCTGGACACTGAGCAGAAAACTGTATAAAAAGGCAGGAGAAATGCCTGCCAAAGTGTGGCTTCCCAGACCAAGTGTGGCATCCCCACCAGTGGTATTCCCACCGCACCACCAGTGGCATCACCAGCAGACAGAGTGTGGCCTTCCCAGCGGACCACCATTCCCACCGGACCAAGAGTGACATCTCCACCGGACCAAGAGTGACATCTCCACCGGACCACCGAGGGCAGACCATCACCAGACCACCACAGCTGCACACCACCTGAAGAATCTCTGACAAACTCCGCAGAAGATCATTCCTGGGCCACGCACCCATTTCTCTCTCTCCCCTTCATCGGCGGCTGAGGGTAATATGCTCACAGCCTTATTCCCTTCCCTGCTCCTTCTTCTCTTCTCCATCGATCTCTTTATCTTTCTCTCTCCCCCTTCTCCCCTCTCTCCCTCTGTTTTGCCCAACCTTATCCTTTAATAAACAGTTTCATGGTGATATCTGGTCTCGTTTGCACCTTAATTTCACAACACGGAATCCATAAGAACTGGTCTAGCTCCTCTGGACAGAGATACTGTTAATCTCTGCTCCTCCGGACCTTGACATTTTTTGGCGTCATGGACAGGATTCTGTGTAGTGAAAGTATCATCAGGAAACTGTTTCATTTCTGAGAACCCCAAAGTGTGCACGAGTGTGTCTGAGATGTACTCTGAGAGCAAAATGAACGCTTGTGGAGCAGAGTGTGGGGATTCTTCCAATGCCTAAATGTGTCTGCGTTCCCGGGAAAGAATATTTTGGGGTACAAGTGTTGATTTTATAGTGTGACCTTCCCGAGAATTCTTAGTACCCTGCGGTAAATAGGAAATATTGTGTAAAGTGTGTCCTCTTGGGGAGAGGTACCTCCACAAGAAGTCTAGTAAAATTGAGAATATTGGTAAAGTGTGTCCCCTTGGGAAAAGGTTCACAAGAAGTCTAGGAAACTTGTGAATATTGTGTAAAGTGTGTCCTGGAGGAAAGAATTTCCCCCGAGAAGTCTCTCTGTTGGTAAAGTGTGTCCTCTCGGGGTGACTGTGGCTGTCCTCTCCGAGAAGCTAGATCTCTGCGTTCCCGGGAAAGAATATTTTAGGATACAAGTGTTGATTTTATAGTGTGGCCTTCCCGAGAATTCTTAATACCCTGCGGTAAATAGGATTGTGTATAGTGTGTCCTGGGGGAAAGAATTTCCCTCGAGAAGTCTAGTGAACCCAAAGGGAACAGTTTCTCTGTTGGTAAAGTGTGTCCTCTCGGGGTGACTGTGGCTGTCCTCTCTGAGAAGCTAGATCTTGGTGTGATGTCCCTGAAGGAGCTTTGTGTGTGTGAGCTTTCTTTGAGCAGTTTTTTTGTAGGGAAGATTTTTGAGGTATAAGGTCTTTGTGTTGTTGTGACCCCCCCATGGAGCTCTTACCTTAAAGGCAATGGCCACGGTGGAGAGGCTTTTCTGTTTGTTGGAAGCTCATGGTGCCCGCCCATCCGTGGAAGGGCTGGGCTGGGCCCGTGAGAACTGGAGTAACTGTCAGAGTGTGGCAGACCGGATTGTGGACCTGCAGAAAGAGGCACGGGCCAAGTCGGGAAAGGGCAAAGCCTTCATCTGTGCAGTTTTGGGTGCGTGTTTGGCCGCTTCAATAGATGAAAAGCAAAGCCAAAACGGACGAGAGAATAAAATCATTTCCTCCTTGCAGGATCTGGTAGATTCCCTGCAAGGGTATATTTTAACTTTAAAAGACAAAGTGGCAGATCTTAAGGATAGATTAAAAACAGGACAGAAGTGGCAAAAGTGGTTTTTGAAGGAGGAGGAGTTAAAGCAGACAGAGCTCGCCTCCATATACCCCCAGGCAGAACTGGCAGCAGCAGAGGAAGCTGCTGCTCACATGCGTCCTCTCATTAAAACTGAGATGCTGTATGAGGATGAGGATGACACCCCTGCCATCACAACCAAAGAGATACCCTTTTCTTCCACTGAGCTGGCCAAACTGCGTAAAGAGTTCACACGTTCGGCTGGAGAGTCTGAGGTGGAATATGTATGGCGTGTTTCTAAAACTGGAGGTGATCAAATTAGATTGACAGAAGCTGAAGCTACGGGCTATTGGGGTGCTAACGTGTTCCTAACTATGGGAAATAGGAGTGGTCCCTGGAGCCTTACTCAGCGAGCAGCTTTCTGGGCTGGGGGCTTTGATTCAAAGGAGAGAGGAGAGCCTCTAGTTCTGAGGGGAGGCATGAATCAGATGATGGAAAATGTGTAGAAGGCAGCTTGTTTGCAAATGGTCTATGATCGAGAACTGAAACATCATTTTGAATCACCCCTTTCTCTCTTGGTGGACCCAAAGAGAACGACTCCTTTGGTCAGGGGGCTTCCTGACTCTCTTAAGATGAAAGGCATCCAGCTTCAAAAGGAGATAGCTGACCTCCCACTTACCTCCCTTATACAAGCTGCTCTGAGGGAGAACTTAACACCTGGGAGGAACCAGCCGGATTGCAGACAATGGACGTGGGAGGAGGTGGCTAGAGAGCTATTAGATTATGCCAGGCAGTATGGGGTGCCTGAGGAAGTTCATAAGCCTGAGCCTAGAGGCTTGAGGCATGTGAAAATTAATCACCCACTGCCAAGTGCAGACCCCCGGAGCCAGATGCTTCGAATCCCCAAACGACACTCGACTGGGGGAAGAGAGCACCTGAACACTAGACAGTATTGGTGAGGAATGGGCCGAAAGAAAGGTATCCCAAAAGAAGTGATTGATGGGTTATCTTCAGTGCAGTTGGAAATCGTTGTAAAAAACTGGCCAGAGTCTAGCCAGAAACTCGAACCCACTGCACCCCCCTTGATAGACTTATCTGATGTGGGGAAAGGTGTGCCCCCTTCTCAGCCTCAGAGGAGCTGAGAGCTTCACCCCTCTGTGGTGAGTGGGGGAGGTGAAGCCTAGAGATCTGTGAGCTCACCAATCAATTGCAAATTGTACAGGGTTTGGGAGGTGGATTTGGCTTCAAGCTGAAACGCTCAAAGGCACTTACCAGCCCATTTCAAAGCAATTAGCTTCACCTGGGCAGGCTCAGGGAGCCTCTCTCTGGGTGGGGGTGCTTTGCCCTGATACCTTATCAGTATCTGAGGGAGTTGACTAAAGATTCCTTGAGATATTGTCAGAAGGATTTGTTTTGTTGCCATACTAATGACTTCTCAAGTTTTGCAGGCTACAAGTTCTCCCCACAGCATCACTACAACAGAGGACTGCCGACTGCCCTTTCCTCACAGCCTGGCAGTTTCATCAGACCCACAGGGAAGCTTTACCTAAGCTTCAATGGACTCCCACCTGAAGGACTGATGGGGTGGGGGGGATATGGAATTAAGGTATTCTATTCTCTTTTGTTAAATGACACAGCATTATTCTTTTGCCTGATACACGGGGAAGGTTTACATAAGCTTCAATAGACTCCCACCTGAAGGTTTGACGGGGTGGGGGGATATGGAATTAATGTATTCTGTCTTGGTTTGTTAAGCAATTCAGCATTGTTTTGTCTAAAATATGTCTTTGGTGTATTGTCTTAGTGAGAAATCATTTGGGTGCCTGGTATTGTAGTATGAAGGGTCGTGCACATCCTGAGGGGAGATGGAACAATGTCCTTTTCCCTAACACATTGGCAGGGACAAATTCTATAAAAAGGTTACCACCTAATTGGACTGGCGTATGCTATATTGGACTGATTCACCCACTGTTTTCCTTACTCCCAGGTGGAGAAGGAAAGGGTCTGGGAATCAAAGTATATGATAATTTGGGAAGAAAGAGAAGGTCCATCTCCACTCATTGGGCACAAGGTAGTGGTCAAAAGTGGGGAAAAAGGTGACTGGACCTCCCCAACAGACTTTTAAATACTATGGTCCTGCTACCTGGAAACTCTGTGAATGGTTCTTGATTATCTGTTAGCAGAAGAAGGAGGGGTTGTGGAAAATTAAATGATTCCAACCGTTGTCTACAGATTGATGACAATGGGAAAGCAGTGAGACAAATATCTTCTGGGATTCGAAAATTAGCTCATGTACCTGTCCAGACCTGGGAAGGATGGAATATGGACTGGCTCTCCTGGCTTCCAGGGGGACCTTGGGTTAAACGGATGTTGTTTTATTTGTTATGTGTTTTGGCATTGTTACTTTTCTTGCCATGTATCATTCCCTGTTTTATACAACTGATTCAACATGTAGTATCCAATATGCAATTTGTATCCACTGATGGTGTGAGACACGTTCGGGCCATTACCCGATCAAAACCCATGTCTATTGTGAAAATTGTATAAAACTTCCCCATTTTCCCCCTAAACCTTTCCTTTCCCTTTCTATCTCTCTCCCCCCCTATCCTTTTTCCCTCTTTTATCTTTGTTGACGGGGTGATGTGAGAGTCTGATCCTCTCTCTTGTTAATCAACAAAGATAAAGATTGCATAGTCCCTCCTTAATCTACAAAGATTGCATCATCTCTCCTTAATCTTGTTACTTCTGGGACTCAGACTCGGTGCTTGGCCCAAAAGCTCAGAGATGCAAATCAACAGACAATACCTTTGAAACTCCTAGACCTCACCCTGGCTGGACTGCCCAGGAAGCCTCCATCTTATCTCAGCTGCCCCCAAAGGCTGTGTATGCAGGGTGTGGACAGGTGTAGCCGAG
This sequence comes from Pogoniulus pusillus, assembly GCF_015220805.1. Classification (NCBI taxonomy): domain Eukaryota; kingdom Metazoa; phylum Chordata; class Aves; order Piciformes; family Lybiidae; genus Pogoniulus; species Pogoniulus pusillus. The sequence continues at coordinate 52,739 of NC_087270.1, read as the reverse complement.
AGAGGGCGGAGGCCCTCCCCCCGGCAACGCCAGACCCCTGTGAATGTGTGAGAATGCACAGGAAGATGCCCTGGAGGGGCTGCAGCTGGACACTGAGCAGAAAACTGTATAAAAAGGCAGGAGAAATGCCTGCCAAAGTGTGGCATCCCCACCAGTGGCATTCCCACCGCACCACCAGTGGCATCACCAGCAGACAGAGTGTGGCCTTCCCAGCGGACCACAATTCCCACCAGACCAAGAGTGACATCTCCACCGGACCACCGAGGGCAGACCATCACCAGACCACCACAGCTGCACACCACCTGAAGAAACTCAGAAAAACTCTGCAGAAGATCATTCCTGGGCCACGCACCCATTTCTCTCTCTCCCCTTCATCGGCGGCTGAGGGTAATATGATCACAGCCTTTTTCCCTTCCCTGCTCCTTCTTCTCTTCTCCATCGATCTCTTTATCTTTCTCTCTCCCCCTTCTCCCCTCTCTCCCTCTGTTCTGATCTTTCTCTCTCCCCCTTCTCCCCTCTCTCCCTCTGTTTTGCCCAACCTTATCCTTTAATAAACAGTTTCATGGTGATATCTGGTCTCGTTTGCACCTTAATTTCACAACATGGAATCCATAAGAACTGGTCTAGCTCCTCTGGACAGAGATACTGTTAATCTCTGCTCCTCCGGACCTTGACAAGCCAGGAGGATAGAACTTAAAAGGCTAATGGTCCATTTATGCTGGAGCCCAGCCCAGTGGAAGCAGCAATCCTGAAAAGAAGGAAGAGCAGCTCTCACACAGCAGAGTCCTTCAGCAACTTGGTAGGGTTATTTTTCTCAAGCACAACAAAATGGCTACTGGTGTCCACTCTATCCCTGTAGAGGTCTCCCATGTTTTGTTTTCTAGTGTCTTAAGTGACATTTGAGAGTTCACATTGCTGTTGTCTTGAGCCACAGTGTGTTAGCTAGAGGGCAGATTGGGTTCCAAAATAGAGGAGTACCTCATCAAGAACTGGGAAAGGCCAGGACATCCAGTGCCAATGGCATCCTGGCCTGGATCATGAACAGTGTGGCCAGCAGAACAAGGGAGGTTATTCTTTCCCTGTACTCAGCATGGGTTAGGCTGTCATGGAGGGTAGCAAAACTCCCTAGCAGGTCCCAATGTTGTGCATACTAGTGTCTCACATTGAAGGCCAAAGCATCGTAAAACCCAAAACAATCCTTCAGTCCCATGAGAGAATCTCTCCCTAATCGAGATAAAAGGTAAACAATGGCCACTGTTTTGGTTAGGGGGAACGGCAGTTCTCATGCATGCCCAATACCTGGTGTGGGCCGAACTTGGGGTGGTCTCAGAAATTGTTTTGGTAAAAATTGTCCAATTATATGGGTTAATTATAATTTGTGCCAATCTGTAAGAATAACATAAAATTAGCCTGAACTGGTGGGTTACACCTCTTTTGAACATTATAAAATGGCGTGTTGGCCTGGATCGGGGTCCCTGCTCATTAGCCTGCCTGCCTGCCTCACTCCTGCCCCAGTGACCTCTCACTCCTGATCGGCCCTGCCCGCACAGGGGCCGTGGAGGCCAGAGGCCCGCTTCGGCCTGATCCTGATGAAGAAAGGGACAACGCCCAAAGCTTCGAACTTGGCTGAAGTAACTGCTTAAACAGTGAGTAACTCAAGGAAAAGACTCTTCTACCTAAAGACTAAATAACTTCAAAGACTCAAAAGAACTCTAAGGAAATCACAGACTCTCTTTTATTTGTTATTTTCTGAAATGTTACTCTACAACTTCAGATCAAAAGAATTCATGTGGGGAATTTAGTTCGGGAGGGGGATCTCCGTGTCCGAGCAATAAATCACTTGAACTATACGAGTGAGCCCCGTGTATTTTCCCATAATCTCCCAAACTACCTTCCACAACATAGGCCACATCTTGAGTGCTGTGTCCAGTTCTGGGCTCCTCAATTCAAGAGAGATGTTGAGGTGCTGGAAGGTGTCCAGAGAAGGGCAACAAAGGTGGTGAGGGGCCTGGAGCACAGCCCTGTGAGGAGAGGCTGAGGGAGCTGGGGGTGTGCAGCCTGCAGAAGAGGAGGCTCAGGGCTGACCTCATTGCTGTCTGCAGCTACCTGAAGGGAGGTTGTAGCCAGGTGGGGTTGGTCTCTTCTGCCAGGCAAGCAGCAACAGAACAAGAGGACACAGCCTGAAGTTGTGCCAGGGGAGGTCTAGGCTGGATGTTAGGAGGAAGTTCTTCACAGAGTGATTGGCATTGGAATGGGCTGCCCAGGGAAGTGGTGGAGTTACTGTCCCTGGATGTGTTCAAGACAAGACTGGATGGGGCACTGTATAAGGTTAACTCTCCAGGGGGAGTAACCCTGAACCTGACCCTAGGTGGTCTTGACCTCTCCCCAGGGGTGGGTCTGAACACTACCAGGTGATGGTTAGCTCACTCCCCCTTCCTGCCTAAAGAGCCATAAAAGCAGGGGGACTTCCTGGTTCACTCTCTCTGTGCTCCCTGCCTCCCTGCTTGCCACCATCACCATCCGGTTCCTGGTTTCTCTTTTGTTTCACCACGTGGCCATCACCATCACAATGGGGTTGTATTTATACCTTTTGTATTTGCTTTCCCTTCCCTGTACCTTTGTAACTTCCTTACCTCAGATACCTTTTTCAGTTATTGTTAAACTTCTCTTTTTAACTTCCAAATGGAGTGAGATTCATTTATTTGGCTGTGCTTACATTTCCTCTCTCTCTACTTCTAATCCCTTTCTTTTGGGAAAGGAGGGGGCAGAGAGAAGGGCACTCTATAAAAATTGTTATTGGTTCTATCAAATTTATTTGAGTCTCTGGAAAGTTAAATTAGAATCAAGACAGGCACTTAGTGCCATGGTCTAGTTGATTGGATAGGGCTGGGTGCCAAGTTGGACTGGATGATCTTGGAGGTCTCTTCCAACCTGGTTGATTCTATGATTCTGTCCCAGACCTCAGGTGACTGTAGATAGTTTAGGGCCAGGCCTGAAACACCTATTTTCCATTCACCATTTTCCTGCAGTTCACTTGTGTAACACTGTTGGGGAACTTGGGAAGTTTTTCCTGTTTTTTTTTTTTTTTTTAATACCTTTTTTTTTTTTTTTGTAAAAATAACAAGGAGCAGACAGTAGTCACTGAATAGTTACCTGGTGTCTGAAGTACCTTCAAGTTAACTACGGGACTGACCATTTTCAGCAGGCTGCTGTTCCAGGATGGATGACACTAAAAAACAAAGTCCTAAAACTTCTATTAATTTTTTGTGATAGTTTTGCTTTCTGACTGTTATTTGTAGCTATGTAATGGTACAGGAAACTTACTTTTGGATGAAAGGGGTGCTGTGATCTTAAAGGGCAACTCACCCAGACACCGATTTTATTACCTTCCCTGCCTGCCTTGGCAGATCAGAGCACTTTGGGTGGTAGGCTTGCTTGCTATTTAAAGCCTTTCTCACCTGTTCAATTTTGTACTTTATTTGGCCTCTGCTTGTTTGCTGTGTAGTGACAGTGCTGTTCTGTGCCCAGGAAGATGATCAACAACAGTACCTAAAATATCAAAGTGTTTGTTAAGGTGTGGGACTGCTGACAAAGATTTTTAGTAAGCAACTGTATGCAGTAGTGTATCACAAAGCAGATGTCAATAAAGCACCTCTAAATGTTTTGTTTAGATGATAATCTGCTGTTTCTCTAATTTATTCATCATTTTCAAGCATCTTAATGTATATAGCACACACCTGCCTGTGTAGTCAGGCACTGGGTTTGTATCATATAGGTGGCAAAATTCGTGTCAGCAACTGCTTTCTGCTGGTATGGATGAATGGAATTGCTCATTTGAAAGTGTCCCACAGTGGAGCACTTCAAAGAAGCAGCTGTGTTGAACCTCAGCTGTAGAGGTACTCTGGAACTGGGAAAACTTCACTCTTTCAGCTGCAAATCTCCCCACTTTTGGAGTAAGCACTTGATACAAGACCATGCTCCTACTGCAGTGCTACAAAGGAGTAGTTGCTTTTTCCTCCCCGGAGCTGCCAGAGGCTGCTGTGTCTTCCTTCTCCAGACACGGCGTGTTTGCTCCTGCTGGCGTTGTCTTGCTTCTTGTAGCCCTTTGTCCTTGTGATGGATCTGTGAAGCTTGCCTTGCTCCTTGCATGGGACTTGTAAAATACAGCAAATGGGAGATGAATTTCTCTTATTTAGCGTTTCTTTAAAATTTAGTGCAGAAATCTGCCCCTGTTTCATATATGGAACAAGTAACATAGATTGTGAGGGCGTGAAGCTGTCCCTGGCCCCCACCCTAGCATGAGGCCTTTGCAGTCGATGTGTGACAGTGGGCACCGGTAGGGGCCTGCTCTGGGAAAGGGCTCGTGGAGCCGAGCACCCCGAGGCCTCCACGGGCAAACTGAAGCAGTAACGCTTCGCTTTTCCCTTGTGCCTTCACACAGAGGCCCTGAGCAGAGACCACCGCCTCCGGCAGCCCACGCCCCTGTCTCGGACGGGAAAGTTTGTTTGGGGGGGGGGAGGTTTTGAAGTAATGATATGCGAGGCCGATGTTTTGTAAAAAGGTATAAGTAATTTAATATCATACACTAGACTAGAAATCCCCTTCCCCAAACTTATTTGTAATTATCCCGCGTAGATTCTTGGTTCGTAGTTGAGATTTAATATACAGAATGACTAAAATGAAGAGAGTCTATGATATGAGAGAGTTCATTGAAGTCTTGAGAAGTTATTCAGTTTCAAATAGAAGTTTATCAATTACTCACTGTCCCAAATGCAGTTCAGAGAAGTTTCAAAGTCTTTATGGATTTTAAGGCACGTTGTCCGAGGCTCCACGGGTCCGGTCGAGCTGAATGCTGACTCCCGGGGCTCGTAAGGATCGGGCCCTTGTCCGGAACGGTGCAGTCTTGAGCTGGTTGCTTGCGATGCGAATGCCGCGGGTGTGTGCGTGTGTGATCAGCGATCAGGGTATCGAGCAAAAAAGGTGCAGGGTAGAGAGCAAGGGGCCAGTTAAGTTAAGGTAAGGAGCAAGAGGTAAGGAGCAAGAGGTACAAGTGGGTACATTTTTTATAGTATTTCAGAAGAGGTGTGTTCAACCAACTCAGTCAGACTCACGTTAACTTTACAGATTGGTACAAAGTTGTAATCAACCTATACAATTGGCTAATTCTTACCAAAAACAACTTATGGAACCACCCAGGGGTCAGCCCCCAGCAGATGTTTGTCGAGTGGTCACCGTGTCTGAGAATTCGAACCCTTTTTCCAAAACATAGCCATGTTTATGTCTTTGCTTCCCTGAGAGAGAGATTCTCTCAAGGCCTGTACGCCTGCTGGTACAGCAGCTGCGTCAGTGCAAGCAGATAGGAAATATTGTTTTGACTTTTTCGATGGAAGGCCTCTGAGTCACAATTTTGTGTACAAATGAAAATTCTGCAATAAGGCAAAAGGGCTCTGATCCCTTCCATGACAGCCCCGCTCCCCTCACGGGGAGCCGCCGAGCGGCAGCGACAGACCCACGCCGGGACCGTGCGGCGTCTTCCCGCTCACCGCGGAGGATGGCGGTGGCGGCGCCGTGGCTGCGGTGCGGGACGTCGATGTGGACCCCGAGGGAAGCTTCAGGTAGCTCCTGGTGTGCCTGGAGGAGCGGCGCATAGTCCGCAGCACCAAGGCAGCCGAGTTCCACAGTGCGCGACGGGCGGTGGGAGCGGGGCTGGGGAAGCAGCTGTCGGTGGGCCCCCCTTTGCTGGCTTCTCCATTAGGGTGGGACGGGGCGGCCGATTCCCCGGGGAAGCTGAGGCGGAGGGGGGCCCCCAGCCTGCGGGGACTGGTGCTTAGAAGCTTAGAAGTTTTGTGCCCCCTTTATAGGTGCCCCATGCGAATGTGCGGAGTGGTCCAGTGTCTGTCAGGTGTTCTTTCCAAACTCGATAGAGCTCGTCTGGGAGAGTGAGTGTTAACCGAGCGAATTGGGCGGGCAGCTTACCTAGAGAAGCTGTGAATGCCCTGTCCTTGGAGCTGTTCAAGGCCAGGGTGGGTGAGGCTTTTAACAGCCTCATCTAGTGGAAGGTGTAGGTGCCCATGGTGGGGGGGATTTGGAACTAGATGATTTTTAAGGTCCCTTCCGACCCAAACCGTTCTATGATTCTTGGTGAAGAAACAGAAGAGCTTAATTACAGCTTTGCTATGTCTGTCAAGACAAACCTCCCTACCTTGCAGGTGAAAGGAGGGGGAAAATGAATGGACAACAGCTTGAAGCGCGCTTGGTGCCCAGTGTGTATTCTAATGGCTCTAATCACTTTTCTTCTGCAGGTCACGTATTTGAGAAACTAAATCTTGAAATGGAAAAGCTGGGGTATGAGTGCAAGAGCCTCGGAGGAAGGAAAATTGATCATAATAGCCAAGACAAGAAAATTAGGGTAATTGGGCTCTCTACAGTATGTGCATCTCCAATATTCCTTCAAATTCTTCTGTCTCTGTTCTGTTTTTCCCCCCTGTAGTATGGTGGTTCTTGGCAATTTGAACCACAGTGCACTTGAAACACTGGAAAACTTGTCTGGCTTACTTGTGAGCCTGACTTTCTGTACATGTCTAATGAGCACTTGTGCTTTCCTGCAGGGCTGTGGAAAAGCAGATCTCTCTGTGATTCTGGAGGTACCGAAGAAAGTGTACACAGGTTATAAAATCACTTGGGCAGATGACAAGAAATACATCAACTACTTCTGAACATATCAACTACTTCTGAACACAGATGGTTCAAACCTGGTAACTGTGTGAGCTCTACTTTGATAAATAAAGCTGAATGTGTCTATGCTACTATAAATCTGGAGTAACTGGACTCTACTGTAACTCATCATACAGTTGCTAATTCCCAGATCATTTTCAGAATGTGTTTTTGTGCAGAATTTGCATTTCTAAGCATTTTTTCCTCTGCTTTTGGTATGCCATCTAATTAAACACACTCATACCTTACTTCTATCGTGTTTTCATCCAGTCCTGTCTCGCAGGTGTGCTGCAGGATACACCAGGATTTTGCCATCAGTTTATACACCACAAGCTCCAACCTATTCCCTCATTATTTGACTGTACTGATTTTGGTTTCCTTTATTGCTCTTTTGGCTTCTCTGCTTTCTTATCCACATTTAGAAATCTTGGGAGGGAGGGAAAGGTTGACTTACAGATCTTCATCAATGATCTAAATCTGCAGTTTACTCCATAGATTGGAAAACTCAGTCACATTCCACACAAGTAACAATCCTGTGTTCTCTAAGACTCTTCCCTAGAGCAGACTGATTTCAATGTCAGACTCTTGTTTCATTCTGATTCCTCTGTACTACTTTTATTCCCTGTGAGGATAATTATGTTTTTCCCTTTTTTACAGCAATAATTACCTGGGTTAATGACCTTCCAGCCAGACCCAGTACACCTAGGCAGTGCCTGAATTAACTTAGAGCACCTGCTTCATCCCGTTGTGATGGAATGTTGCTCTACATTTGTGGTGAAACTATTTGCAGCCCTTGTCTCTAGTTTGTTTCCCAACAGCCTTCTGAATGCTGTTGTGGTTTCCAGTGTGGTACCATTTATTTTTATGCTTACACTGCTGACTTGCAGTGTTTAAGATGTGTTTGCATGTAAACCCTGTTCTCTTTTCCATGACTTCTGTTGCACTTACATGCCAGCATCTGGTGCTATACAGTGGCTTTTTCCTTCAGTGTACCTGTGACTCCTAAAGTACATAGTGTAAAATTTAGGAGGCTTCAGTCCAACATCTAGCTGCCTTATTACACTAATAATTCATCTTACATCACCCTTTTTGTGTCTGTTTTGATTGCCTGGGCAGAGAGGGATTTCCTTCGCTCATCCTCCAGTCCTTCAATCTATTCCTCATTAGACTCCATCAGTAATCACCTAGGAGCAGGATCTCTTGAGCCTGGTGCTGCAGGTCTCTTGCTTGATACCTGCTTTCCCTCATGCAGCTTGAAGTTTCCTCTTCAGCACTGCATCTGCTGTTGGTGCTTCTCTTTAAGCTCTTGTGAGATGATCACCACTTAGAATGCTATACACTGATGGCAAATTTAGTTCTTGTTTTCTTAAGAAGGGCTTAATTTCAGAACCTTACTGAATGCCTGTGTACTGAGTAACCAAGAGGAGCACACTAGTTGATAACTGGGAAATTGGGCACTCCCCGCTTCAGTTTTCCTCATGAGCTTTTTTCCCAAAGCTTAAGTAAAATAACTGTAAGGGATTTGAAACTGAGAGAGCCTCATTTGCCAGCACTAGAAAATAGTCTTTCAAAGGGAACTCAACGGTTAAGATTGTGCCAGTTAAAACAAGAAGCTTTTAAATTTAGTTTCCTGAGGTGTTTAATGACTAACTTTCAAGTTCCTCTCCACAATACTTACAGGAAAGACATAGTTTAAACAGGATTTCTTAATGTGATGACTCTCAGAAAGTGAGGGGAGAGAAGGGATGATGAGTTGGAATGAGCTGATAAATTGAGTTACCCCATCTTGTGTGTGGGGTGTGTTTTGTATATACAGGAAAGTGGGCCTGATGTAAAGGTTTATTGTTATCAAAGAATACTTTGAGGATCTTCCCAATTCTGTGTGTTTTTTTCTAGTGGAGTGTCCTTTGAGGGAATACTGATTTCCATAGCTATTAAGTAATAAGTGAAAGCATTACAAGTGAGTGAAACATTTTTATTCCAGGCCATAAAGAGAAGCAGGAAACTAATTGCCAAGGTGGTGGTGTGTGGAAGAATTTCTCGCCAGTCGAGGACATAAAGTCATAAACATGGGTAACTGGCGCTGAGAACGTCCTTGGTTCCCAGCGAGGCTAGGAAATCGAGATGTAAACAACTGAGCACCCCACACACAGCTGCAGTGGGCAGAGACTAGATAACCAAGGGGGCTGGAGTGGGTGGTCTGGAGGGTTGACCCTTGGAATGTTGTGATAAGTTAACCTATGTGCACATTACATGTAACCTTTCAATTATCACCTGTAACCAATCTTAAGCTGAGCACGCCTCTTGTTAGAATGCATATAAGTCACTGTATCACGGAAATAAAGTGGATTTGACCATCTAACCATATTGGTGAACAAAGAGTCATCTTCCCATGGCGCTCCACCGAACGTGATTCCCAACATCTGGCGCTCGAACAGAGGAGTCAGGACACAAGCCGGCCGCAGGTGAGACTGCGTTGGGGGCCGGAGGGTTGGCCCGAAGACAGAGGGGTCCGATCAACTTGTGGGACGTTCTCCGTATCGTAGAGAGTAAGCGTCATTCGGTGCCGCTGGGCCGGGTAGCGCTGCCCCGAGGTGGCAGTAGTCTGGACGTTCATTTCCGGAGTGAACAGCCCGTGTGTAAGGCAGGTAAGGCCCACAGTGGATTTGCTGGGGCACTGCGTTTGCTGGCATATTTGTCTCGTGAGAGAAGTTCGCCGGACATTGAGCTCTGAGAGCTGCTGGCCCGGGCGTGTGCGCAGGGTCATGCGAGTAAAGAGCCTCCTGTGATTTTAAGATGGAAAGTGCAGCGGGAGGTCGGAGACGCACTGTGGGACGCGGTTCTTAGCAACGGAACAGACTCTGAGTCGACCCGACAGCTAAGTCCCGCCCAGCGGGAGGTGCTCCGCGCGTTACTAAAGATGGAAAACGAAAGAAACACGGTGGCGGTGGTTCTGTTACTCCTTGCCCTGCCGGCCGTTCCGAAAACCTCTGACGCGTGCGCGGCGCCAGGTTTCTCCTCCACTCCTGCCCCGAGCGTCCCGAAAGAAGGCTCCGTGGTTCGGTTTTTCGGTCTCGGCAGAGCTGCTTCTGTTAAAGGCGTGTCTGGGAAGGTTGTCAGTTCTGTGGCGGAGTTGAACATGAGCATGCCGTACGATCCCGGCGGGCACCCGTGTCGCCCGCCGCCCGCCCCGCCTCCGCCCTCCTTCCCTCCTGGAGCCGCGCCCGGTAACCCGATTGTAGCCACATTGACCGCAGCAGCAATACGCGGTTCGCAACAAGGTTGCCGGCGATTTGCCTTTATAGTACCATCTGTGACTGAAGCAGAGCCTGCGAGCCGCTCTGAGTACACAACTTTGCCGCGAGGCATGCAGACCACACCAACTCTCTGCTGATTGTTCGTTGCAAAGCATTTGCAAGCCCCCGAGAAGAACTGGGCGTGTGCAATTGTTTATCACTATGTGAATGACTTTGTTTTCTGTCCCCGCTGACGAGTCTTAGTCTCCGAGAGACATCTCGTCTTGCTTCAGCTCTGTGGGCTGCACGTAGAAAGCTAAGGACTTTTTGATCGGTCTAACTGGAGCGCTGGGAGAGATGCGCTTGGGCTGAGTTGCGGCTGACACACCCATGATGGCGGCTGCCCATAGCGACTCACTGACACACCCATAATGGCGGCTGCCCGTAGCGATTCACTGACACACCCATAATGGCGGCTGCCCATAGCGACCCGCCGGCAGCCAGTTACAATCGCTTCTCAGCTTGGAAAAGTTTTCAGACCTGCCACACGGAGGGCGGCTGCCTGCCGCTGTGTGTACTGTGTCGAATCTGCCGCTGTAGCCCGTGCGTCCCCGCGGATGACTGCATGCGATACGGGACACGGACTTTTAGTTTTCAGCCGGTAAAAGACGTTACTGAAGGTACAGAGGAACGGACGGTAAGGAGAGAATGGACCGACGGCAGACGCGACCGCACTGGACGGCTCGGGACCCTCCCTTTCCCGCAGCTCGGCGGAACAGTCTTTAGATCTGCCCCCTTCACCGCCGCACGCCCGCCCATCTCCGACGGACCGTATCCCAAAGCCGAGGGGTCTCCCGCGAGTCTTCAACAGCTGGGGGACTGAGGGAGATGCTGATGGGTCGGTGGGGTGGGAAGGATTTGTGGGTTTCCTTGAGTCGTTTCAGAGTTTAGTCAATTTGCGTTTGTATAGCTACAGGGAGATTAGCTGTTCGATAGCTCACAGCTTAGCCTCTGCCTTTTTTTTTCTGGAAGAGCCTGAGAGGGAGGACGGCGGTTTGGGAGTTTTCAGAGTAGATTTCATGTTGTGTACCAGGGATCGATAGTGGGATGGGAGACGGACGGAAACAGCAAGTGGTGGCTGACCTGAAACAGCTGGGGGTTGGGCGAGATGGAGGGCCAAGGACAAAAGCGGCGCTGCGGCTGCTGGCCTCCTCCCCCTCCTCCCCCCCCCCTCTAGCCACCTGTGGGGGGCCCACGGGGCCCCGTTCCCCCCCGCCCGTTGTTTCTTTTACTGATTTTTTTTCTGCCGGAGTTATCTCCTCTTACGGATTTTTTTTTTCTTCCCTGCTAGGGGGCAGCGAAGCCTCGAAGCTGTTTTGACAACACCAGATGTGAGAAGAGAGCTCTTCACTGAGGGACTGATTGGATACTGGAATGGGCTCCCCGGGGAGGTGGTAAAGTCGCCGTCCCTGGTGCCCTGGAGCTGTTCAAGGCAAGGTTGGACGTGGCGCTTGGTGCCATGGTCTGACCTTGAGCCCCGTGGTGAAGGGTTGGACTTGATGACCTATGAGGTCTCTTCCAACCCTGATGGTACTGTGATACTATGCTACTGAAGACAGATGTCAGAAGGTTTATGGAAATGATAGCAAGAATGACAAGGATGACTTAGGACCATTTTTGCCCCTGTTACAGGCATGGACACGCACAGGTGTATTTTTTAGTCACCTGATGATAACAGTTTGCATTCGAAATGATAGCTAATAGTTCCTGACTGGGGTATTCACCATCACCTTGCTGGTTATTTCTTTCTACTGATTAGGCAGCAATGACTTTTGCACCCCCTGCTCAGTGGCAAAAAGAAAAAGAGGAAGATTGCTAGGACATAGCAGAGATGCCAATGCCACTGACCATGGGTGGAAACTTATACAGACACGGAAAGCACCAAGCAGGACAGACTAGAACTCAGATGCATTGCCTCTCACAGCGAGGGTGTAGACACTGAGATCCACATTGCAAGTCACTAACCAGATTCTGGACTAGAAGCAGGGAATGATAGAGCTTGTAGGCTAATGCCAGTCAGCTCCTTCCCCCAATAACAGATAAAGACAGGACTAGCATAGAAGTTTACTGGAACAGCTGCTAATTGCAATGAAGTGAGCCTTGTGACAATTCTGACTTTTCCCTTTTCTGAGAATACCATGGTATTGTTATCTTCTTGGATTTTCTTGGCTTTTCTTGAAGTTCCTATAGCTGATAGATTCTTAGAGTAAGATAAGTTAAGACTAAGGGTTGTAGTTTTGGGAACTTAGGACATAAGGATGTTATGGGATGTTTTTCTTGGGTACATTTAGGCATTATTGAAAAGGGGAATATGGGTTAGAGGACAGTAGGATAGCAGAAGAAATCTTTTCCTTTTCGGGATTTTTCCAATCACAGCATACAGACTAGGCCAGTGGATCTGCTAGCCTAGGCAATGGATGTGTCTGCATTTGTTCTTGTATCTGCTTGTGTTTGACCATTTATCTTCACAGGCCTTGATGAAGACCAACCTGATTATGACCAACTTGTTTTTTCCTAAAGTGAGCAGAAGTCTTGCTCAGATGGCAGAACTGTGAAAGGACTTGAAAGAAGCACGGACATGATAATTGTATTTGTATGGATCTTTAAGGTTTGGACCATGGCTAACGAATTTGGGTATTTTATGAGTTTTCAGTGATTGTGGTTTAATGGAATAGGTTCAGTTTAACAGCTTTGTAAAGGCCAAGGCCCACTCAAATTGGCATAAGATGGCAATGTGACCTTTTTCTCTCTTGCAAGGGCCCTGCAAGAGATAAAAAAACACTGCCCTAAATTCTAAAAGCAGATGAAGAACTGTGGGAAAAGGCCTAAGTAGAATAGCCTGATAGTAACATCTAGGGCATATCTTTGTATTGTATTTAGAGGTTAGTAGTTCTTAAGCACAATAGTCAGACACAGCTCATAGCTAAGGAGTGTAATGAGAACATCAAGTGAATCCAGAACTATGGGAGTCTGAGAAGAATACTCGACAGCTGAGTGATCTGCGAGTCTGCAGCGTCGACTGCCACACAGAGCCAGCGCAGACGTGGCACACCTGCACTCTCCTGTGACTGTGATGTTCGTCTGGACTTTTGGGTTTCTGAACGAATGACTTACTGTCGCTTGCAGAAATAGCTTTTGGGATTGTTAGCTAAGCTTGGGTTGTTAGCTTACCAGACTAATGCTACTGATGAAAGCTCTAACAGGTTTATTCCTTTTGATTGTAGCACTGTTGATTTGTAGCTGCACCATTCACCCCTGTGTTAAACAGCCTATGATAACTTCCTTAGCAATGAGGGCGGACACTGCGGTTCAAACGACAGTGACAAGGCCCATGTTAGACCCTTAGGTGCTTTTGGAGCAAACAATTGGCGTTATGGTGTTAAAGCATCAAGAAGGGGCCGAGGTCATCTGTTGTGGAACAACAGAACCGCTAAGGCACTTCCCACTGGTGTGTTCCTTATTTGTGGTGATAGAGCCTGGCAAGGTATACCAAAGAACGTTTATGGAGGTCCATGTTATCTGGGTAAACTGACAATGTTTGCCCCTCATCTTAGTCAGCTCAGGGACCTAGCCAGACACCGGTCTAAGCGATCTTTAAAATTGAGTCCTAATTGCAATGACAACGTTCAATTGTTATCTACAGCTGCTCGTGTTGCCTTAGCTGTGTTTCTACCAGGAGGAGCAGCTGGAAAAGCATTAGTACAGCTAGAGAGACTCGCATGTTGGTCAGCAAAACAAGCCAATGTCACCACAAAGGTTTTAGGACAACTATTGGTTGATCAAAATAGCCTTCGTCATGCCCTATTGCAAAATCGAGCAACCGTTGATTTTCTTTTGCTAGCCCAAGGACACGGCTGCCAGGACTTCGAAGGGATGTGTTGTTTGAATTTATCAGATCATGGTGAGTCCATTCACAAGATTATAACCTGGTTGAAAGGCCATATTGATAAGATCAAGAAGGAAACATCGACTTTTGATGACTGGTTGCAGAACCTGTTTGGGACAATCCCGAAGTGGTTAAGCAGCTTATTAGGAGAAGGCTTACAGCTATTTGTTATTTTCATAATAGTTTTGCTATGCGCTTGTATTGTCTTTGCTTGCGTTAAGAAGAGCTTAACTAAGGTAGTTAGCCAGGTGTGGGTTGCTCAAAAAGAAAAAGAGGGAATTGTGGAAGAATTTCTCGCCAGTCGAGGACATAAAGTCATAAACATGGGTAACTGGCGCTGAGAACGTCCTTGGTTCCCAGCGAGGCTAGGAAATCGAGATGTAAACAACTGAGCACCCCACACACAGCTGCAGTGGGCAGAGACTAGATAACCAAGGGGGCTGGAGTGGGTGGTCTGGAGGGTTGACCCTTGGAATGTTGTGATAAGTTAACCTATGTGCACATTACATGTAACCTTTCAATTATCACCTGTAACCAATCTTAAGCTGAGCACGCCTCTTGTTAGAATGCATATAAGTCACTGTATCACGGAAATAAAGTGGATTTGACCATCTAACCATATTGGTGAACAAAGAGTCATCTTCCCATGGCGCTCCACCGAACGTGATTCCCAACAGTGGTGGTTTAGCAGTTAGAGAAAGCCTTGATGTAGATTAGGGAAACAAGTATTGATGTTGAAAACACCAACAGAACAACCAGCCTGCAGACCTAGATGTGGAGTTCTGCTTCCTCTCAGCATTTACCTGCTGAATTTTAAGGACAGAACTCGGCAGGAATATGGAAAATCCCAGTGCTAACTTTACTGATTTCACCAGAGGAAAACATTCCATTTCACTATTAATGAAGGGACATGACCTAAACAATGTGATCCTGTATTTGTAATAATCAAATAAAGATGCTGAGGGAAGCAATAGTATATTAAACTCAAGCCAGTGAGTTTGGTTGTAGAGTATTTTCAAGAGGAAGCATTAGGGTGGAAGACTAAGTGCTGCCTTTACTCATTCAAAAATATATCAGCTCCTTGTTCCTAACCACATTCACTCTCATAGTGTTAACATTTGTTACTGCAGGCACTGCCCTCCAAAACAGCCCTAGAACCTTGCAGCTGCAGAAGCTATTCAGTCACCATTTCTCCTACTATTAAGGTTTGAAAAATGGCCAATGGCTGCCACTCTCATACTCATAGAATGGTAAGGGTTAGAAGAGACCTCTGGAGAATTAGCCCAACCCTCCTAACGCAGGTATGCCTCCATCTATCCCCAGTTCTGTTTAAAAGCTTCTTCCATTCTTTAAATGAACATTACCATCCAATTTTACTCTGCTTTGTTTCCAGCTGGGTAGCAAGAGATCAAAGCTGCCTGGGTCTCATTTCTGTGGTGGCCAAAGCAGTTCACTTCTTCATTTGGATGTGCCACCTTCTGGTCAGGGCTGTCCTTTGGAAGAGAAATAGTTGTATCACAGTATCACCAAGGTTGGAAGAGACCTCATAGATCATCAAGTCCAACCCTTTACCACAGAGCTCAAGGCCAGGCCGTGGCCCCAAGTGCCACATCCAATCCTGCCTTGAACAGCTCCAGGGACAGTGACTCCACCACCTCCCTGGGCAGCCCATTCCAGTGTCCAATGACTCTCTCAGTGAAGAACTTTCTCCTCACCTCAAGCCTAAATCTCCCCTGGCGCAGCCTGAGGCTGTGTCCTCTCATTCTGGTGCTGGCGACCTGAGAGAAGAGAGCAACCTCCTCCTGGCCACAACCACCCCTCAGGTAGTTGTAGACAGCAATAAGGTCACCTCTGAGCCTCCTCTTCTCCAGGCTAAACAATCCCAGCTCCCTCAGCATCTCCTCGTAGGGCTGTGCTCAAGGCCTCTCCCCAGCCTCGTTGCCCTTCTCTGGACACACTCAAGCATCTCAACATCCCTTCTAAACCGGGAGGCCCAGAACTGAGCACAGTACTCAAGGTGTGTTCTAACCAGTGCAGAGTATAGGGGCAGAATGACCTCCCTGCTCCTGCTGAACACACCATTCCTGATGCAGGCCAGGATGCCACTGGCTCTCTTGGCCACCTGGGCACACTGCTGGCTCGTGTTCAGGTGGGTATCAATCAGCACCCCCACATCCCTCTCTGGCTGCTCTCCAGCCACTCTGACCCCAGCCTGTATCTCTGCATGGGGTTGTTGTGTCCAAAGTGCAGCACCCTGCACTTGGAGCTATTGAACCCCATCCCCTTGGACTCTGCCCATCTGTCCAGGTGGTCAAGGTCCCACTGCAGAGCCCTTCTGCCCTCCAACCCAGTCACATCTGCCCCCAGCTTGGTGTCATCTGCAAACTTGCTGATGACTGACTCCATGCCCTCATCCAGATCATCTATGAAGATGTTGAAGAGGATGGGGCCCGGCACAGATCCCTGAGGGACACCACTAGTGACTGGCCGCCAGCTGGATGTGGCACCATTCACCACCACTCTCTGGGCTTGTCCCTCCAGCCAGTTCCTCACCCAGCACAGAGTGTTGCCATCGAAGCCGTGGGCTGACAGCTTAGCCAGCAGTTTGCTGTGGGGGAACAGTTTCAGAGGCCTTGCTGAAGTCCAGATAGACCACATCCACAGGCCTCCCCACATCCACCAAGCGGGTCACCCACTCATAGAAGGAGATCAGGTTGGAGAGGCAGGATCTGCCCTTCCTAAACCCATGCTGGCTGGACCTGAGCCCTTTGCCATCCCTCAGGTGCGCAGTTATCGCCCCCATGATAACCTGCTCCATCAGTTTCCCTGGCACTGAGGTCAGGCTGATGGGTCTGTAGTTCCTGGGTTCCTCCATCCGACCATTCTTGTGGATGGGGACCACGTTGGCAGTTTCCAGTCTCCTGGGACCTCTCCGGTGAGCCAGGACTACTGAAAAATGATGGAGAGCAGCTTGGCCAGCTCAGCTGCCAGCTCTCTCAGCACCCTGGGAAAGATCCCATCTGGTCCCATGGACTTGTGGGTGTCCAGGTGGCTCAGCAGGTCCTGAACTAATTCCTCATGAATTTCCAGGGCAACACACTGCTCCCCGACCCCATCTCTCAGTTCAAGAGGCCACTTGCCCTGAACTCCTCCCTCGTTGCTGTTGAAAACTGAGGCAAAGAAGGCATTCAGGACCTCAGCCTTTTCTACATCATCAGTTATAGTATTCCCCTCCTGGTCCAGTAAGCAGTGGAGGCTCTTCTTGCCCTTCTTTTTAGAATTGATACATTTATAAAAGTGCTTTTTGTTATCTTTCACGGAAGTGGCAGCCTAAGTTCTAGCTGGGCCTTAGCCTCTCTAATTTTTCTCCTGCATAATCTGGCTACCTCCTTAAACACATCAGGAGAAGCCTTCCCCTCCTTCCAAAGGTGATACACCCTATTTTTCTCCCCCAATTCTTTCAGGAACTGTTTGCTCATCCAGGCTGCTCGCCTTCCCTGCCGGCTCATCTTTCGGCACATGGGAACTGCCAGCTCCTGTGCCTTCAAGAGCTCCTGTTTAAAGTAGGTCCAACCATCCTGGACCCCTTTGTTCTTAAGGACTGTGTGAGCAGACTCTGCCACAGTGTAGTTGGTGTTTGTGCAGTGAAGCCTTTAGTTCTTGATTATGAAATGATGGCAGTGGAGACAAAAAACCTGACAGTGTCAGGGGAGTTTAGCATGTGTTGGGTTAAAGGTCGAGGCTGTGCTCTCTGTAAAAGGCTTTTGGTGTGTGTTTGTGTGGTTTTTAACATCGTTTTACTTCTGAGATGTATTTAATGTGCCTTCCTTTCTACTTTCCAACTGCAGAGCTGTTGCTTCTCACTTGCAGCACTCTCTCAGAGGACAGGTAACTGTATTTTGTTTCCGTTCCAATGGTCTGTTGTAGCAGAAGGAAGCTGTGGCTGCCTGAGCCTGAGACTCAACATCTGGAAGAGTTGGGAGATACCCTGGATGCCTGTGAGGATAAAGGGATCTGATACACATCTTAGGGCAATGTGTGTAAATATCTGCAGCATTCCTGAAAACTTGGTGCTAGTAAAAGCAGAGAGAGCAGTACTGGATGGTTTGTGCTGAGGGCCACGAGGATGATCAGAGGGTGGGAGCAGCTCTGCTATGAGGACAGACTGAAAGAGCTGGGGCTGTGCAAGCTGGAGAAGTGGAGGCTCCAAGGTGGCCTTCTTGTGGCCTTCCAGTATCTGAAGCCCCCTGTGGCCTACAAAAAAGCTGGGGAGGGACTTCATAGGCTATCAGGTAGTGACAGGACTAGGGGGAATGGAGCAAAGCTGGAGGTGGGGAGATTCAGACTGGACGTGTGGAGGAAGTTGTTGAGCATGAGAGTGGAGAGAGCCTGTAATGGGTTGTCCAGGGAGATGGTTGAGGCCCCATCTCTGGAGGTGTTTAAGGCCAGGCTGGATGAGGCTCTGGCCAGCCTGCTCTAGGGTAGGGTGTCCCTGCCCATGGCAAAGGGTTGGAACTGGATGATCTTTGTGGTCCCTTTCAGCCCTGACTGATCCTCTCTGCTATCCAGCTGCATTCTGCAATCCCTCTAAGAACAGATGCTGGCTTTGTAGAATGTCTCTGTAGGAGGTGTGAAAGGAATTGGGATTCTCATCTGCCTGGACACAGAAACTCTACTGTCTTTCACATGTCAGGGGAGTGATGATGCAGCAGAGGAGCAGGAGAATGAGGCATGGGGCAGCCTCCTGAAAAGGCTGCTTGCAGCCTCAGATGTTTGCAATGCTTGAGAATCCTTGGCAGGCATTAAAAACATTAAACCCTGTAAGTGTTAGCCTGTGGTGTTCCAACAGATCAAAAGCTCTCCTTTTTAATCTAGGGATACAAGAGTGGTATTGGTGTGTAAAAGAGACTTGGAAATGCCCTCCCATCTCCTCTATGATATGTAAAGGCTTCTAGAAAATAAAACCAACTCCTAGGTAGAATTATGAAATATAACTTGTGTATATGTAAATTGAAACCAGTGGATTTTCCTTTGTGTGTCTTGGGTGTTTGGAAAGTGCTTGCCAGCAGGAGTGGGAAATAATGCTCATTAAACTTGAAAATGAAGTTTCAGCTTGCCCAGCTGCCTCTCAGCATTGCTGTCCCTACTACAGAGGGGTGGGCAGGCTGCATCCCTCTCTGGAGGAAGGGAGGGGTGGCTTGCTGTGCTTCAGAGCTTACAAAGAGGGGACTCTTGGACTGAGATGACCTTCAGCAGCAGGACAGCTGTGCAGCAGTGCTGCGCACCTTGCAGTTTGAACCTAGCAGCAGGTTTGGCAGCCCTGTGCTATGCCTTATGCCTTATCCCCAGAAGGGATTTGCTAGGTGAATTGTTCACGTTCTTTCCCCATGTCTCAGTTTCCCTGACTAGAAAATGAGTCATGAAAGGGCAAACTGCTGTGCTATGCTCCAGAAAAGAGCAAAGGCTGCTCACCCTCCAGAGCAAAACTGCCAGCCCATCACTGCCTTGCATACACTTCTGTCACCAGCTCCTCCTCAGCCCACTGGGCTTTTTGTCACTCAGCAGGCATTGGGGCTTTTTTTGTCTGCTGCGTTCCCTCAGCACCCCCACCCACCTACTTCTTCCTGACTGCTGCATAATGGGCCTGAAAACACAGACCTGAAATGCACATCTGACATTGAATTTGGACATGAGAGTTTAATGAGGCTGTGGCGGTTCTGCCACTCACAGCCTCCACATCCTGCACCTTGCACTCGCATTTCCTTAATGACATGTGTCCCCACCACACGTGTTTGAGTGCACACTTAACATGCACGTGCTCCCCAACATCACCCACCCTTTGCAGAACCCTTGCTCCCAGCTGCTCTCTGCAGGGGTGTTGGACAAGATGAACTTGGAGGGTTCCTTCCAACCCGATGCAGTCTGTGATTCTGCAGACTGCTCTCTCTCTCTGTGCCTTCTCCCAGGGTGCTGAGGCCATAGGGCAGATGCGACCGATAGAGATTCAGTCTCCACATCTAGTAAATCAAAAACCTTCTGTGCTAGTTTGAAGCAAGCTAGAATGTCTTGGTGAGAAGAACTAGACCATAGGCTGTGAAAGGGAAACAATGGTGATGTCTACGCCCCTCAGAGTCTTGCTGAAGAAGAAACGAAAATATTAGATAACACTCTCTGCCTTGGGCTTCTGACTGAACTGCATCTCCCTAACCTCACCTTCCATTTGGACTAACCCACCTTTGCTTCATAACCTCTTGGCTGAACCTCTATTCTTCTTCAGGACTGGGGTAAGGTTGAGAGGGGCAGGGAGAAGGTGCGGCGGTGGTTGAGAGTCCCTCCTGGGGACTCAGGTTTCTGGGAGGAGAGTTGTGCTTCTGTATCACATTTTACCTTGTATATTTCTGTATATAGTTGTATATACTGTAAATATCTGCTTGTATATTGTGCTAGCTGTAAATAAATAGCTTCATTTATATTCCCAGAGCCGTCTGAGTCTAGTCCGGGTGATTTCTAAAGTGGGGGGGGGTGGGTAACACTCAAACCATCATATCTTCTCACACAAAGATGGTCCTGGAAATGGGAAAGAGCAGCAACTTAGTAAATTGAAGCACAATTTTCTTCACTCCCATTAACCACTAAGCTTGGGTTCCTCCCACATGCAGCTCTGAGGAGCATGCAGGGGTACAGACAAGAAAAGGACAGCAAGAGGCAGGGTCTTCTCCTGGTGCCCTGAGGGTCTGCCCCTGTCCAGCAGTGTTGTTAAGCTCAAGTTTGGGTCCTGTCTGGCCTCCCAGCCTTGGGAGTTTAGTCTCTGAAGGCTCAAACTCCTTGCTTGTGGCCTGTCTCCCTGAAGTTTTAACTCCAAGCCCATATAGGCTCCTTCTCAGATTCTTGTCCCTGCAGTGACCCTGAAAAATGGACATCAGCACCTCTTCACTCACCTTCTTCCTTTCCCTGGTCAGATCCCCCAGGATCAAGGACAGGGCGTCTTTCTGGACACAGAAATCTCAAGCCCAAGCATTCCTGCAAGAATTCTGGGGCTACAGGAAGAGTAAGGAGCAGCTGCAGCTGAAAGTGCCAAGCAGGGGGAGAGATGGGAGCTGCAAGCTGCACCAAAGGACCTGGCCCAAACACCAGAAGTGGCTGTTAGGAAAAGGTGGAAGGTGCCACAAAGCTGCTGCTGCACTCCGAGCAGGAGCCAGCATTGAACACTCAGAGGGGCTGATGAAAGGCTGTAGATTCCCAACCCTGCACTCCAGGAGCTGTGCAGGCTGAAATAGTCCAGCTCTGAGTCAGACCCTGGGACTCAGCTAGCTGCTCCCAGCCAAAGTAGCTGGTGGACAGGGCTCCCTCCTGGGGGCGGATGCTGGCCAAGAGGTCAGTGTTGCTCCTGACTGCAAGAGACTACAGTATCACAGTATCACAGTATCATCAGGGCTGGAAGAGACCTCACAGATCATCAAGTCCAACCCTTTACCACAGTGCCCAAGGCTAGACCATGGCACCAAGTGCCACGTCCAACCTTGCCTTGAACAGCCCCAGGGACGGCGACTCCACCACCTCCCCGGGCAGCCCATTCCAGTGTCCAATGACTCTCTCAGTGAAGAACTTTCTCCTCACCTCAAGCCTAAATCTCCCCTGGCGCAGCCTGAGGCTGTGTCCTCTTGTTCTGGTGCTGGCCACCTGAGAGAAGAGAGCAACCTCCTCCTGGCCACAACCACCCCTCAGGTAGTTGTAGACAGCAATAAGGTCACCTCTGAGCCTCCTCTTCTCCAGGCTAAACAATCCCAGCTCCCTCAGCATCTCCTCGTAGGGCTGTGCTCAAGGCCTCTCCCCAGCCTCGTTGCCCTTCTCTGGACACACTCAAGCATCTCAACATCCCTTCTAAACCGGGAGGCCCAGAACTGAGCACAGTACTCAAGGTGTGTTCTAACCAGTGCAGAGTATAGGGGCAGAATGACCTCCCTGCTCCTGCTGAACACACCATTCCTGATGCAGGCCAGGATGCCACTGGCTCTCTTGGCCACCTGGGCACACTGCTGGCTCGTGTTCAGGTGAGTATCAATCAGCACCCCCACATCCCTCTCTGGCTGCTCTCCAGCCACTCTGACCCCAGCCTGTATCTCTGCATGGGGTTGTTGTGTCCAAAGTGCAGCACCCTGCACTTGGAGCTATTGAACCCCATCCCCTTGGACTCTGCCCATCTGTCCAGGTGGTCAAGGTCCCGCTGCAGAGCCATTCTTCCTTCCAACTCAGTCACATCTGCCCCCAGCTTGGTGTCATCTGCACACTTGCTGATGACTGACTCCATGCCCTCATCCAGATCATCTATGAAGATGTTGAAGAGGATGGGGCCCGGCACAGATCCCTGAGGGACACCACTAGTGACTGGCTGCCAGCTGGATGTGGCACCATTCACCACCACTCTCTGGGCTTGTCCCTCCAGCCAGTTCCTCACCCAGCACAGAGTGTTGCCATCGAAGCCGTGGGCTGACAGCTTAGCCAGCAGTTTGCTGTGGGAGACAGTGTCAAAGGCCTTGCTGAAGTCCAGATAGACCACATCCACAGGCTTCCCCACATCCACCAAGCGGGTCACCTGATCATAGAAGGAGATCAGGATGGAGAGGCAGGATCTGCCCTTCCTAAACCCATGCTGGCTGGACCTGAGCCCTTTGCCATCCCTCACGTGCGCAGTTATCGCCCCCATGATAACCTGCTCCATCAGTTTCCCTGGCACTGAGGTCAGGCTGATGGGTCTGTAGTTCCTGGGTTCCTCCATCTGACCATTCTTGTGGATGGGGACCACGTTGGCAGTTTCCAGTCTCCTGGGACCTCTCCGGTGAGCCAGGACTGCTGGAAAATGATGGAGAGCAGCTTGGCCAGCTCAGCTGCCAGCTCTCTCAGCACCCTGGGAAAGATCCCATCTGGTCCCATGGACATGTGGGTGTCCAGGTGGCTCAGCAGGTCCTGAACTAATTCTTCATGAATTTCCAGGGCAACACACTGCTCCCCCACCCCATCCCCCAGTTCAAGAGGCCACTTGCCTCATCCTCCCTCGTTGCTGTTGAAAACTGAGGCAAAGAAGGCATTCAGGACCTCAGCCTTTTCTACATCATCAGTTATAGTATTCCCCTCCTGGTCCAGTAAGCAGTGGAGGCTCTTCTTGCCCTTCTTTTTAGAATTGATACATTTATAAAAGTGCTTTTTGTTATCTTTCACGGAAGTGGCAGCCTAAGTTCTAGCTGGGCCTTAGCCTCTCTAATTTTTCTCCTGCATAATCTGGCTACCTCCTTAAACACGTCAGGAGAAGCCTTCCCCTCCTTCCAAAGGTGATACACCCTATTTTTCTCCCCCAATTCTTTCAGGAACTGTTTGCTCATCCAGGCTGCTCGCCTTCCCTGCCGGCTCATCTTTCGGCACATGGGAACTGCCAGCTCCTGTGCCTTCAAGAGCTCCTGTTTAAAGTAGGTCCAACCATCCTGGACCCCTTTGTTCTTAAGGACTGCTGCCCAGGGGACTTTGCAAATAAGTTTCTTAAGCAAATTGAAGTTTGCCCTCCGAAAGTCCAAGGTGAGGTTTCTGTTATAGTGCCTCCCTACCTCCCTGCATATTGAAAACTCCACTAACTCGTGATCACTACACCCCAGGCAGCCTCCCACTGCCACATCTCCCACCAGCCCTTCTCTTTTTGAGAGCAGCAGGTCAAGCTGAGCTTGACCCCTAGTAGGCTCACTTAACAGCTGGGTCATGAAGCTGTCCTCCATGCACTCTAGAAATCTCCTGGACTGCCTCCTCTCTGCTGAATTAAGTTCCCAGCAGATATCTGGCAGGTTAAAGTCACCCACAAGGACAAGATCTGATCTTGAGACAGCCTCCAACTGTTTGCAAAATATCTCATCTGTTTCCTCATCCTGGGTGTGTGGTCTATAACAGACTCCAACCAGGATGTCAGATTTATTAGTCCTTCCTCTGATTTTAACTCACAAGCTCTCAACCCCTTCGTCCCTCACCTCAAGCTCAGTGGCATGGAGTGACTCCCTAATATACAGAGCCACCCCTCCTCCTCTTCTTCCTTGCCTATCTCTCCTGAAGAGGTTATATCCCCCCAGTATAACACTCCAACCATGCCTGTCATCCCACCAAGTGTCTGAAATGGCAACTATCTCATAGTCACCCTGGTGGACCAGGACTTGCAGTTCCTCCTGCTTGTTACCCAAGCTGCGTGCATTGGTGTAGATGAACTTCAGCTGGGCTCTCGATTCCTCAATTGTCCCTAGTTTCCTTCCCACTCTCTCCTTCTCAGAGAGAGTAATTGCCTCACCCACCCCCTTCAGACCTAGTTTAAAGCCTGCCTAATGAGCCCTGCCAACTACAGTGCCAGGACTCTCCTGCCCCTCCTAGACAATTGCACCCCTTCAGAATCAAGTAGGTCTGGCTCAGTAAAAGTTCCCCCGTGGTCAAAGAACCCAAAGTGCCGCCGCTGGCACCATCCCTTGAGCCAGCTGTTGATGTCATAGGTTCTGCTGTTCCTCTCTGTGAACTCCCCTGCCACAGGGGGAACTGAGCAGAACACCTACCTGCGCTCCCGCCCCGTCTATCAATTTCCCCAGGGCCTTAAATTCCTTTTTAATTGCCCTAGTCCCCCTCTTTTTAATCTCATCCCTGCCAGCCTGTATTACCAGCAAGGGGTAATAATCAGAGGGCTGGATTAAGTTAGGGATTCTCCTGGTGATGTCCCTAACCCGGGCACCAGGAAGGGAGCAGACCTCCCTGTGAGACGGGTCAGGACAACAAATGGGTCCCTCTGTCTCCCTCAAGACGGAATCTCTAACAACTATAACCCTTCTCTTTTTCTTGTTTTTTGTGGAGCTAGTCACCACAGTTGGTGGGGACTGCTCCACCCTAGGCAATATCACAGTTCCTCTTCATTCAGAGCTGGGAATGTTCTGGTAGCTCAGTGGCTGCCTTGTCCAAGGCTGATCCTTTGTGCCAGGTGAGTGGAAACAGCAGTGGGGTCTGCTGGAGAGCCACCCTCAGCACAGGAGATGATGGATCTCCTCTTCTGAAGCTTTGCCCATGAAGTACAGATTTTAAGCAGTGTTTGTTTAAAATATTCAGCCTGCCAGTTAAAAAAGAATACTCCTACACACCAGGAATGGAGGGAAAGATGGGGGATAGGGGCTGCATTCCCTGCTTGGATGAGGGGGAGAGAAGCAAACAGGAGAAAGGTGTTTCTTCAGCATTCCTCCTGCTGGATGTGCAGCCCAAGACGTGTGCCACCTGCACTGCAGCTTTGCCTGCCTCTCAGGCCCCACAACAGCCTTCAGGAGCATTTTGCACCCTCCATCCCATGTGCAGGTCAGCCCAAAGACAGCTTAGGTGCTCAGAGGGCACAAAGAAGGCGAGGAGGTAAGGAAACACTCCCGTCTACGCCCACCTCTCCTTACCTAAAAGCACAATCCTTTCTCTAATTAAGACTTCATCTCTTTAGCTAACGTGGCCAAGGGGCACATCAGTAGCAGGTGAAATCCAGGAGCGGTGGTTGAGATCTCCCTCATCAATGACAAATGCATCACCTCTGCTCTGGGCACATCCCTGCCCTGCCAATCACCAGCCCCTGGATTGCCACCTGATGCTGAAGAGGCAGGTAGGCCCTGGCTGCAGTACAAAGAGATTTCTCCTCTACCTTGCAACACTTTCCAGGCTAAGGCAGGTTTTCACTGTCTTCTGAGGTGGGTTTCAGGTGGAAGAGGCTGCAGGTAGCACTGGTGAAGAGAGAGGACCTGGCTGCCCAGGGAGGTGGTGGAGTCACCGTCCCTGGAGGACTTCAAGAAAAGACTGGATGAGGCACTTAGTGCCATGGTCTAGTTGACTGGCTAGGGCTGGGGGATAGGTTGGACTGGATGATCTTGGAGGTCTCTTCCAACCTGGTTGATTCTATGATTCTATGACTCAGCATGTCCTGCCCCAAGAAGCTCATTCAAATAATTGGATACATCTCACAGCAGGGCACAGGTTGCGGAGGGATGCTCAGGAAAGCACAGCTCTCCCCCCCCAGCAAACAGACACCAGAAGGGTGCTGCTAAGCACACATGGTGCCCTGGGCAGCTTGCTCTAGTGGAGATGTCCCTGCTGACTGCAGGTAGTTGGACAAGATGACCCTTGAGGGTCCCCAAATCTGAGTTTGGGGAAAAATGCAATGAGGCCGATTTAAAAGTTATTAAATAATTTATTAATATACACAAAATAATTCCTCCAAACTTATTTACAACTCTCCACACAAGTTCTTGGATGCGGTTAGCAGAACTATTTTACAGAATGCCTATGTACAATGGAATTTTGAAAGGTTTCAGAAAAAGTCTTTAATAGAGAGTCTGGCAGCTTCATTCACCACTTGTGAGGTTGATTAAAATCCTTTAGTAACTTGAACAAAGAATGAAGAATACTCACCAGTCCTGATGGCCGTGGCCCAAAACATAAGCAGGAAAATATTCAACAAAAGTCCTGTGGCAAATTCCACGTGGGCTGCAAAGTGGAATCAGCTGCTGGCTGAGGTGGCTAAGGTGACGGGTGGGCGAGCGGCAGGTAAGCGAGGAATGAACGAGCATGCAAGCACCTTATTCACCTGTTCAGCCCCATTTATAGGGTAATGGCTGAGGCTAATGGTCTCATTGGCCACACAATCACCCAATCACCTCTGGCAATCACCCAAGTAGACCCAAAAATGGAAGAACCCACAGGCTGTTGTCTTCCAAAAATGGGGGGCGCATAGGCCTTGCATGCAACAGGGGCATGGTCCCCGTGGAACCCCTCTCAGACAACCAGACTAACCAGACTAGGTTCCCTGGGTTTCTTTGTCCTGTTTTCCTGCCTCTGGCTGCAATGCAGACAGGCAGGTAAATAAGACAGGACATACTTAAGCCCATTTTACATCCTTTGGGACTATTCAGCACACCAGGCACAGGGGCAGGCAGTAACCCCGAAGCTGCTCAGTGTTGCCGCCCCTCTTAAGGGGGTGTGCGGGCCTCTAAATTGGGTCTGGCATCATCCAAAGGGCCTGGGGATATGAAAGGCGGGGTGAGAGGCATCCAAAGGGCTGTGGGGCATATAGAGACATCTGTAAGCCTCTGGATTTTCCCCTGTGGACTTCTGGAGGTTCCCAAAGGATCTGGGCAGTGTCTCAGTGAAGATGTGTGGCCTCTGTGGGGTGTCACAGGATTTGGGCGGGATCTGAGTGGTTCCCGGTGACCCGGTGACCTCTTTAGGGGTCTCTGTGGGGTCCCCCCACAGTACGTGGGCTTTGCTGTGGAGTCT
Organism: Pogoniulus pusillus; assembly: GCF_015220805.1. NCBI lineage: Eukaryota > Metazoa > Chordata > Aves > Piciformes > Lybiidae > Pogoniulus > Pogoniulus pusillus. The sequence goes on along the minus strand of NC_087270.1, from coordinate 25,532 downwards.
CAGGGCTTGAGGAGCTGAGGATTTGGGGGTCTGCCCCTCTGGTTTTCAGTGTCCAGGCGTGCCTGGACCCGCCAGCCATTGCCCTGTCGGCATGTGCAGGTGATCTGAGGGCATCTAAAGAGGTTTTGGGAGCAGCAAGGGGGTCTGAGGGCTATCGAAAGTTCTTTTGGGGGCATCTGAAGAGGTCTGGGGGCATCAAAATGAGGTTTGTGTGTATCTGAGGGGGGTGTGAGGCCTCTCACTCTTCCCGTGGGGGCTCCTGGGAGTGTCTGGAGGATCCCAGAGGAGTTGGGGGTGCTCTCAGTGAGGTTTGGTGTTCTCTGTGGAGCCCTCACAGTATCTGGGCTCGTCTGTGGAGCTGTGGGGTTGTGTTTGGGGTGCCTCAGGATTTAGGGAGGTCTTGCTCTGTATTTCAGTGTCCTCTGAGGGCCTGGGACCTGCAGCCATGCCCCGTGCAGGGTGTCAAGGCAGTCTGGGGGTGTGCAGAGGGCCTCTGAGGGTGGCAGAGAGGATCTGGGTCCTTGTATAGGGAGTCTGAGAGCATCTGGAGGGGTTATGGGCTCCCCAAAAAGGGTCTGTAAGCCTGTGAAGGGGGTCTGTGTACATGTGAGGTGAGTCTGGGGGTATCAAAGTGGAATCTGGTTGCATCTAAAGGGTTCTGGCATCATATAGAGGTGTCTGGGGGGTCTCTGGGAAGCTATGCAAATGGCGTACGTGTCGCTGCTGTGACTAAAGGCAGCTACACAAGTGGCGTAAGTCACCGCTGTGAATAACAACACTGCTCAAACTCCTCCTTTTTCCTTTTTTTCCCCCCATTCTTTTCCCTTTTTTTTCTTCTTTTTCCTGTTTAAATACATTTTCCTTCTTTTTCCTTTTTTCTTCCCTTTATCCTTTTCTCCTTTTTTAATTCCTTTTTTCTAATTTTTTCCCTTTTCTTTTTCCCCCCCTTTCTTTTCTCCTTTCTTTCCTTTTCTCTTTCTTTGCTTTTTTTTATTGTTTCCTTTTTTTTTCTTTTCTCTTTTTTACTCTTTTTTTTTCTCCTTTTTTCCTTTTTTTCTCTTTCCTTTTCAGACAAGCACAAGCTCATCCAGGAGGAGCAGATCTTGAGGAACATCCCCCACGAGACGCAGGGGGCAAAAGAGGCTCAGTCAGGTAAAGCATTCTGTAGAGTTTGTGCTCCTTTTGGCAGTCAGTTGCACATATTCAGATGAGTAGAAGCATGGAGTTGTTCCTGTTGGAGAAGAGCTTCCAAATCATCCAGTGCAGCCCTTAAGCCAGCACTGCCAGGTCACCCCTAAACCTTGTCCCTGAGCAGCACAGCTGTAGGACTTTTCCTCCCCCCACGGATGGGGACTCCAGCACTGTGCTGGGCAGCCTGTTGCAGGGCCTAAGAACTCTTCTGGGGAGGAAACTGTTCCTCCTGTCCAATCTAAACCTTCCCTGGTGCAACCCGAGGCCATTTCCTCTCATCCTGTCATTTGTTAGCTGGGAGAAGGGATCAAGCCCAGCCTGGCTCCAGCCTCCAGAGAGAGGGTGTCCACGATCTCCCTGGGCAAGGTGTGCCAGTGTCTCCCCAGCCTCTCTGTGAAGAATTTCTTCCTAATGTCCATTCTGAGTCTCTCCTTTTCCAGCGTCAGTCCCTTCCTTTTTGACTTCCTTACCAGAGAAAGGCTACTTTTTTTTCCCACAATGTGAGCAGATCAAGAGGCTTAAATGAACATTTCTGCTCTGCTCCCCAAACTTCAGTTTGGGCTCCATAAACGTGGGGGCCAAAGCCCCCAGCGGTCAGAAATTGAGGCAGTAATCCACCCCCGTCTCTTTGCTTTCTTTCAGTGCTGTTTTTCTCTTGTTTTTAGTCTGGTGAAAACTCTTCAGCTTCTAGGGGGACATGTCTGAAGCTGGATGTGCACGGAAAGCGAAGTGAGCGTGGACGGTCCTCATGGTCTGCCTCTGCCGCTCGTCCCCTTGCTGCGGTGTGGAGCGTGGCAGCCAGCAGGGTGAGTGCAGCTTAGCCTTTTCCAGCTGGCAGGAGGTGGAGTTTGTCCTTCCTCGTGTGGAGCTCCTAAGTGCATAGGACACAGGTTTGCTGCATGGCAGCACTGGAGAATGGAAGCACGCTGAGGCTGTCAGACTTGCAAGCATCTCTGCAGTCTGTCTGTGCCGGTTTGCCATGGTTTGGAGCTCTGCCCCAGAGGGCTGTTCTGAGCTGCCTTTGAAGAGGTCTGCTGCAAATGAAGCCCTGCAGCTGAGCAAAGACAGAGGCCACCAAGCTCAGCAGGAGCCAGCAGTGTGCACTTGTGGCTGAGAAGGCCAGCAGGATGCTGGGGCGCGTGCTGAGTGTGAGCAGCAGGTTGTGGGAGGTTCTCCTGCCCTTGTGCTCTGTCTTAGTGAGGCCAGCCCTGGGGTGCTGAGTCCAGTTGTGGGCTTGCCAGTTGAAGAGAGACAGGAAACTACTGGAGAGAGTCCAGTGGAGGTGCCAGAGGTGCTGAGGGGCCTGGAGCAGCTGTGTGAGGAGGAAAGGCTGAGAGCCCTGGGGCTGCTGAGCCTGGAGAAGAGCAGCCTGAGAGGGGAGCTGATGAATGCTCAGGAGGAGTGAAAGGGTAGGGGCCAGGCGGATGGGGCCAGACTCTTGTGTGCGGTGCTCAGTCACAGAAGATGGGGCAGTGAGCTCTAACCTGGTTGCAGCTGAATGTGAGAAGAGACTTCTTTGTGAGGGTGCTGGAGCCCTGGAGCAGGCTGCCCAGAGAGGCTGAGGAGTCTCCTTGTCTGGAGGGATTACAGCCCCAGCTGGCCAATGCTGGGCAAGCTGCTGTGGGTGCCCTGCTTTAGCAGCAGGATTGGACCAGAGGTCCCTTCCAACCCTAAAAATACTCCAAGCCAACAAACAAAAACCCCTCCAAAATGGCACTGCCAATAGTGACAAAAAGGTGAGAAAGTGACAGTTTTCAAGAGCTCCTCACTCTGCAGTGAGGTGGGGGTTGGGCTTTTCTCTCTATTACCCTGAGACAGAAGGAGAGGCCTGAAATGGTGCCAGGGGAGGGTCAGGCTGGAGATTAGGAAGAATTTGTTTGCCACAAGAGTGATCAGGGATTGGCACAGGCTGCCTAGGGAGGTGGTGGAGTCCTTCTATGTCCCAGCACACATTCTCAGAGTTGTTTCATGTTTCAGAAGTATTCCCAAATATGGTTAGATTTCCAACAGAATTCAGAAAATATGCATGCACCTGCATAGGCAAAGTCTTAGAATATTCCCAAACCATATCAATCATTATCCAGAAAACATGATTGTCTCGGTTCTAGTTCAAATTTCCAGAGACTCAGATAAATTTAGTAGAACCAATAACAATTTTATAAAGTGCCCTTCCTTCTTCCCCTTTTCTTTCCTAAAAGAAAGGAATTAGATGTGGAGAGAGAGAAGATAAACACACCCAAATAAATGAATCTCACTCCATTTGGAAGTTAAAAAAGAAAAGTTTAACAATAACTCAAGAAGATGTCTGAAATAGGGAAGGGAAATCAAATACAAAACGTATAAATACAACCCGATTGTGATGGTGATGGCTTTGTCTGCCTCATGGATGTGGTAAAACAAAGACAAACCAGGAACAGAATGGTGATGCTGGTATGCAGGAAGCAGGAAGTGCAGAGAGAGTGAACCAGGAAGTCCCTCTGCTTTTATGGGTCTTTAGACAGGAAGGGGGAGTAAGCTAATCATCACCTGGTAGTGTTCAGACCCACCCCTGGGGAGGGGTCAAGTCCACCTAGGATCAGGTTCAGGGTTACTCCCCCTGGAGTGTTAACCCTATACAGTGATATGTTATGAGTTTACAAGTCCATGACCAAAATAGCCATCCAAATGCTTGAATGATTAAAACTCTCAAAGCATCCATTTTTAGCTTCCAAATCTCATCTAAAATAATTATTTTCTACCTAGCCCCACGTTGAGATGTCTTGGTTCTAACTTAAATTCCCAGAGACTCAAATATATTTGATAGAACCAAATAACAACTTATAGAATGCCCTTCCCTCTTCTCCCTTCTTTCCCAAAAGAAAGAAATTAGATGTAGAGAAGAAAAAGTAAGCACACCCAGACAAATAATCTCACTCTGATTTGGAAGTTAAAAAGAAGAAAAGTTTAACAGTAAATTAAAAAGGCATCTGAGGTAGGGAAGTTACAAAGGTATAGGGAACAGAAAAACAAATACAAAATGTGTAAATACAACAGGGTTTGGTGGTATTGGGTTTGTCCACCTCGTGGGTGATGGCCACGTGGTAAAACAAAGAGAACCAGGAACAGGATGGTGATGCTGGGAAGCAGGGAGGCAGGGAGCACAGAGTGAGAGAGAGAACAGGAAGTCTCCCTGCTTTTATGAACCTTAAGACAGGAAGGGGGAGTGAGCTAACCATGAATCACCTGGTGGTGTTCAGACCCCTGCCCTGGGGAGGGGTCAAGACCACCTAGGGTCAGGTTCAAGGTCACTCTCCCTGGAGGGTTAACTCTGTAAAACTTCCTACTAGACCAGGCTGCTCAAGGCCCCATCCAACCTGGCTTTCATTGAACAGAATGGTTTGGGTTGGAAGGAGCCTTAAAGGCTATCTAGTTCCAACTGCCGTACTGTGGGTGGGGATGCCTCCTAGACCAGGCTGCTCAAGGCCTCATCTAACTTGGCTTTTACAAACCAGAATGATTTGGGTTGGAAGGAACCTTACAGATCATCTAATTCCCCCACCCTCCCCCACCCTGGCTATAGGCAGGGACACCTCTTAGTAGATCAGGCTGCTGAAGGTCTCATCCAAGCTGCCATTGAACATTGCTAAGCTTGGAGCCTCCTTCAGCAGCCTTTTCCTGTGTCTCGCCACCACAGCTGCTCGGTATCACCAATTAGAGTTTGAGCTAATGACTTCCTTAAAGATGGAATAGTTTTCATCCTATATTACCAAGAAATAGTTCATTCTCTTTCTCTTGGTCATCTTCAGATGCTTGGAGAGTACACCCCCTCAGTGCTGTGCTGTGATCATGCTTTGCAGGGGTCTCATGACCTTTGAGGGTCCCTTCACAGCCTGATGCATTCTGTGGTAGAACTTGGAGCCTTCTGCTGTGAGGCCAGGCTGAGATAGCTGGGGTTGTTCAGCCTGGAGAAGAGAAGATTCCAGGGAGACCTTCTGGTAGCCTTTCAGCCCTTGAAGGGGGGGAGTTACTTAAAGCTGAGGACAGAGTTTTGAACAGAGCCTGTTGTGACAGGATAAGGGGTGATGGTTTGACCTAAAAGAGGGAGATTTACACCAGATAGAAGTAAAAAACTTTACACTGAGAGTGGTGAGACCCTGGGGCAGGTTGCTCAGAGAGATGGTGGATGCCCAATCCCTGGAAGCATTCCCATTGAGGTTGATTGGAGCTTTGAGCAATCTGCTCTAGGATCATAGGATAGTAGGGGTTGGAAGGGATTACCAGAGATCACTGAATCCAACTCCACTGCAGCTTCTCTGGGCAGTCTGCTCCAGGGTTCCACCACCCTCCCAAGAAAGAAGTTTTTCATTCATGTTGGGGTGGAAGATGGTGGAGTTGCAGATGTCCTTGCTGGCTGCAGGGGGAGTGGACTAGTTGATCTCTAAAGGTCCCTTCCAATCCAATCCATTCAATGATGTCAGGAAAATGGAAGCAGAGAAGGATAAAGATCTGCTTGAGACTGGAAAGTGACCTAATGCCAGCACCAGAACATGTGTCTGATGGATTTCAACCATTGAGGGATCCACTGGTGAGTGCTGGCTGTGGATCAAGGGGGTTTGATTCACCACTGATGGCACAGCAGAAGTGGTCAGGGCCGCATGGATGCCGTAAAAAAAAAACAACTCTCAAACTCACCATGGTGGCACCCATGCGTCCCCTCCTCACCCTGCCTCCTTTCCTCCCACCCATCATCTGATGCCTTCTGAGAACATCTGGAGTTTTTTGGAGCTGTTTATGCCTTTAGACCAGAAACGGTTGTGGTGCCAGAGAACACCAATAGCAGTAACACAAATGAAAAGCAACTGCATGAGGCAGGGAAGAGGAAGAGTTTTGGTGTCAGCACTGAAAGAATGAAGATGCTTTGGAAGAATCAGAGAACAGCCTAGGTTGGAAGGGGCCTCAGGGATCATGTACTCCAACCCCCCTGCCATAGGCAGGGACACTTAAAACAGGTAGCTCAAGCCTTCATCCAACCTGGCCTTGAACACCTCTGGGGAGGAGACATCCACAATCAACACCCCCAAGGCTCTTCTTTCAGGGCTGCTCTCAACCCACTCTGCACCCTGCCTGGATTTGTGCCTTGGGTTGGTCCAACCCAGCTGCAGGACCTTGCCCTGTGACTTGTTGAACCTCATGCAGTTGGCACTGGCTCACTTCTCAAGCCTGCCAAGATCCTTCTGGGTGGATCCCATCCCTCAGGTGAGTCCCCTGCACCACATAGCTTGGAGTCATCAGCTGACTTGCTGAGGGTGCACTCAATGCCACTGTCCTAGCCACCAACAAAGATGTTAAACAGCTCTGGACCTAGGACAGACGCCTGAGGAGCTCCACTTGTCACTGGTCTCCACCTGGACATGGAGTCATTGATCACAACTCTTTGACTGCAACCGAACTTCTCTTGCTAGTCCAAAAAATGTCATCTCCTGCTCCCAAACTCCTGGATGCTGTGTGGCAGGTTCAGGATGACCCCCTCCCCATCTCAAGCATCACTTATAGAGGTGTCCCTCTGGAATGCTACAGGTGGCCTTGATTTCTTCAGGACCAGCTGGCTCTGGTTGAGTCAATGAGACTCTCTTGAAAGCAATGACCCTAAACTTTGTCCAGTTCTGGTGTTGCTTTTGTTGATGTATCTTTTTTTCCTCATAGCTATCTTAGGTGTGCAAGTATTGAGTCAAACAAAGCCCATGGCTCCCTGAACACTGAGGCATCTGGAGCTTCCCTGTCCATTTGTGGTCATCTTGTTCAAGTGTGACGGTTGGTCACCTGTGAAAGCTAACAGAAGGTTGTAATCCAGATATGGTAGCGGCTTAGTAGCAGTGCTGGGATTGTGACCTTGAGGCGAGACTTGGTGAACTCAAAGGTCTCTTCCAGCCTGAGCAGAGCTGTGGTTCCATGATACTGAAATGACAATCAGGAGAGGGCAGTTGGTGTGAGTAGGCTCTTCCGTGGGGCTAGGATGTAAACGTGTTTCTGCTTCAAAGGAAAGCATCTAGGAGAAAGTTTCTTTTGCCAGTGTGTGACACAGCTGGAAAGCTGCAGAATGGTGCCCGGTATTCCAGGATAGTCCATTCCTGGATGGGTCTATAAGCAGAAGGAGTACTTTTTCTAAACAACATTTCTATGGTTCCTCAATGGGGCTAGGATGTAAATGTCTTTCTGCTTCAAAGGAAAGGAGCTAGGAGAAAGTTTCTATTGCCAGTGTGTGAGGGAGCTGGAAAGCTGCAGAAGGGTGCAGGGGATTGCATGCTAGGCCATTCCTGGCTGGGTCTATAAGCAGAATGAGTCCTTTTCTGAAGCCTCATTTCTATGTTTCTTCAATGGGGCTGGGCTGTAAATGTGTTTCTGCTTCAAAGAAAAGGAGTTAGGAGAAAGCTTATTTTGCCAGTGTGTGACAGAGCTGAAAACTGCAGAATGGTGCATGAGATTCCAGGCTAGGCCATTGGTGAATAGGTGTGGAAGGATAATGAGCGCTTTCTCAAAACCGCATTTCTAGGTTTCCGCAAAGGGTTGAGGATCCAAACGTGTTCCAGCATGAAAGGAAAGGAGCTAGGAGAAAGTTTCTTTTGCCAGTGTGTGAGGGAGCTGGAAAGCTGCAGAAAGGTGCAGGGGATTCTAGGCTAGGCCATTCCTGGCTGGGTCTATAAGCAGAAGGAGGGCTTTTTCTAAACGGCGTTTCTATGGTTCCTTAAAAGGGGGTAGGATAAAACTGTGCTTCAGCTCCAAAGGAAAGGAGCTAGGAGAAAGTTTCTTTTGCCAGTGTGTGAGGGAGCTGGAAAGCTGCAGAAGGGTGCAGGGGATTCCGGGCTAGGCCATTCCTGGCTGGGTCTATAAGCAGAAGGAGTGCTTTTTCTAAACGGCATTTCTATGGTTCCTCAAAGGGGGTAGGATCAAACTGTGTTTCAGCTTCAAAGGAAAGGAGCTAGGAGAAAGTTTCTTTTGCCAGTGTGTGAGGGAGCTGGAAAGCTGCAGAAGGGTGCAGTGGAATCCAGGCTAGGCCATTCCTGGCTGGGTCTATAAGCAGAAGGAGTGCTTTTTCTAAACTGCATTTCTATGGTTCTTCAATGGGGCTAGGATGTAAACGTGTTTCTACTTCAAATGAAAGGAGCTGGGAGAAAGTTTCTTTTGCCAGTGTCTGAGGGAGCTGGAGAGCTGCAGAATGGTGCAGGGGATTCCAGGCTAGGCCATTCCAGGCTGTGTGTTTAAGCAGAAGGAGTGCTTTTTCCAAACGGCATTTCTATGGGTCTTCAATGGGGCTAGGATGTAAACGTGTTTCTGCTTCAAAGGAAAGGAGCAAGGAGAAAGTTTCTTTTGCCAGTGTGTGAGGGAGCTGGAAAGCTGCAGAATGGTGCAGAAGATTCCAGGCTAGGCCATTCCTGGCTGGGTGTTTAAGCAGAAGGAGTGCTTTTTCTAAATGGCATTTCTATGCTTCTTCAATGGGGCTAGGATGTAATCGAGTTTCTGCTGCAAAGGAAAGGAGCTATGAGAAAGTTACTTTTGCCAGTGTGTGAGGGAGCTGGAGAGCTGCAGAAGGGTGCAGTGGATTCCAGGCTAGGCCATTCCTGGCTGGGTCTATAAGCGGAAGGAGTGCTTTTCCTAAACAGCAGTTCTGTGTTACCTCAAAGGGGATAGGAAGTAAACGTGTTTCTGCTTCAAAGGAAAGCAGCTAGGAGAAAGTTTCTTTTGCCAGTGTGTTACGCAGCTGAAAAGCTGTAGAATGGTGCAGGGGTTTTCAGGCTAGGACATTCCTGGCTGAGTTTACACGAAGAAGGAGTGCTTTTCCTAAACGACATTTCTATGGATCGTGAATGGGGCTAGGATGTAAATGTGATTCTGTGTCAAAGGAAAGCAGCTAGGAGAAAGTTTCTTTTGCCAGTGAGTGACGCATCTGGAAAGCTGTAGAAGGGTGCAGGGGATTCCAGGCGAGGCCATTCCTGGCTGGGTCTATAAGCAGAAGGAGTGCTTTTTCTAAACGGCATTTCTATGGTTCGTGAATGGGGCTGGGATGTAAACGCGTTTCTGCTTCAAAGGAAAGGAGCTAGGAGAAAGTTTCTTTTGCCAGTGTGTGAGGGAGCCGGAAAGCTGCAGAAGGGAGCAGGGAATTCCAGGCCAGGCCATTCCTGGCTGGGTCTATACGCAGAAGGATTGCTTTTTCAAAACGGTATTTCTATGGTTCCTCACAGGGGATAGGATCAAACTGTGTTTATGATTCAAAGCAAAGGAGCTAGGAGAAAGTTTCTTTTGCCAGTGAGTGAGTTAACTGGAAAGCTGCAGAAGTGTGCCTGGGATTCCAGGCTAGGCCATTCCTGGCTGGGTCTATAAGCGGATGGAGTGCTTTTCCTAAACAGCAGTTCTGTGTTACCTCAAAGTGGATAGGATGTAAACGTGTTTCTGCTTCAAAGGAAAGCAGCTGGGAGAAAGTTTCTTTTGCCAGTGTGTGAGGGAGCTGGAGAGCTGCATAATGGTGCAGGGGATTCCAGGCTAGGCCATTCCTGGCTGGGTCTACATGAAGAAGGAGTGATTTTTCTAAACGGCATTTCTATGGTTCTTCAATGGGGCTAGGATGTAATGTGTTTCACCTTCAAAGGAAAGGAGCTAGGAGAAAGTTTCTTTTGCCAGTGAGTGAGGGAGCTGGAGAGCTGCAGAAGGGTGCAGGGGATTCCAGGCTAGGCCATTCTTGTCTGGGTCTATAAGCAGAAGGAGTACTTTCTCTAAACGGCATTTCCATGGTTCTTCAATGGGGCTAGGATGTAAATGTGTTTCAGCTTCAAAGGAAAGCAGCTAGGAGAAAGTTTCTTTTGCCAGTGTGTGACGCAGCTGGAAAGCTGCAGAAAGGTGCAGGGGATTCCAGGCTAGGCCATTCCTGGCTGGGTCTATAAGCAGGAGTGCTTTTTCTAAACGGCATTTCTATGGTTCTTGACTGGGGCCAGGATGTAATCGTGTTTCTGCTTCAAAGGAAAGCAGCCAGGAGAAAGTTTCTTTTGCCAGTGTGTGAGGGAGCTGGAGAGCTGCAGAAGAGTGCAGGGGATTCCAGGCTAGGCCATTCCTGGCTGGGTCTATAAGCAGAAGGAGTGCTTTTTCTAAACGGCATTTCTATGGTTCTTTACTGGGGCTAGGATGTAATCGTATTTCTGCTTCAAAGGAAGCAGCTTGGAGAAAGTTTCTTTTGCCAGCGTGTGAGGAGCTGGAAAGCTGCAGAATGGTGCAGGGGATTCCAGGCTAGGCCATTCCTGGCCCGGTCTATAAGCAGAAGGAATGCTATTTCAAAACTTCATTTCTAAGTTTCTTCAATGGGGCTAGGATGTAAACGTGTTTCTGCATCAAAGGAAAAAAGCTCGGAGAAAGTTTCTTTTGGCAGTGTGTGAGGGAGCTGGAACGATGCAGAATGGTGCAGGGGATTCCATGCTAGGCCATTCCAGGCTGGGTGTTTAAGCAGAAGGAGTGCTTTTTCTAAGCGGCATTTCTAAGGTTCTTTAATGGGGCTAGGATGTAAATGTGGTTCTGCATCACAGGAAAGCAGCTAGGAGAGAGTTTCTTTTGCCAGTGTGTGAGGGAGCTGGAAAGCTGCAGGATGGTGCAGGGGATTCCAGGCTAGGCCATTCCTGACTGGGTCTATAAGCGGAATGAGTGCTTTTTCTAAACAGCATTTCTGTGATTCTTGATTTGGGCCAGGATGTAAACGTCTTTCTGCTTCAAAGAAAAGGAGCTAGGAGAAAGTTTCTTTTGCCAGTGTGTGAGGGAGCTGGAGAGCTGTAGAAGGGTGCAGGGGTTTCCAGGCTAGGCCATTCCTGACTAGGTCTATAAGCAGATGGAGTGCTTTTTCTAAACGGCATTCCTATGGTTCCTCAAAGGGCGTTAGATCAAACTGTGTTTCAGCTTCAAAGGAAAGCAGCTAGGAGAAAGTTTCTTTTGCCAGTGTGTGAGGGATCTGGAGAGCTGCAGAAGGGTGCAGGGGATTCCAGGCTAGGCCATTCCTGGCTGGGTCTATATGCGGAAGGAGTGCTTTTCCTAAACAGCAGTTCTGTGTTACCTCAAAGGGGATAGGATGTAAACCTGTTTCTGCTTCAAAGGAAAGCAGCTAGGAGAAAGTTTCTTTTGCCAGTGTGTGAGGGAGCTGGAGAGCTGCAGAATGGTGCAGGGGATTCCAGGCAACTCCATTCCTGGCTGGGTCTACATGAAGAAGGAATGGTTTTTCTAAACGGCATTTCTATGGTTCTTGAATGGTGCTAGGATGTAAACGTGTTTCAGCTTCAAAGGAAAGGAGCTGGGAGAAAGGTTCTTTTGCCAGTGTGTGAGGGAGCTGGAAAGTTGCAGAAGGGTGCACGGGATTCCAGGCTAGGCCATTCCTGGCTGGGTCTATAAGCAGAAGGATTGCTTTTTCTATACGGCATTTCTATGATTCATCAATGGGGCTAGGATGTAATGTGTTTCTGCTTCAAAGGAAAGGAGCTAGGAGAAAGTTTCTTTTGCCAGTGAGTGAGGGAGCTGGAAAGCTGCAGAAGGGTGCAGGGGATTCCAGGGTATGCCATTCTTGGCTGGGTCTATAAGCAGAAGGAGTGCTTTTTCTAAACGGCATTTCCATGGTTCTTCAATGGGGCTAGGATGTAAATGTGTTTCTGCTTCAAAGGAAAGCAGCTAGGAGAAAATTTCTTTTGCCAGTGTGTGACGCAGCTGGAAAGCTGCAGAGGGGTGCAGGGGATTCCAGGCGAGGCCATTCCTGGCTGGGTCTATAAGCAGAAGGATTGCTTTTTCTAAACGGCATTTCTATGGTTCTTCAATGGGGCCAGGATGTAATCGTGTTTCTGCTTCAAAGGAAAGCACCTGGGAGAAAGTTTCTTTTGCCAGTGTGTGACGCAGCTGGAACGCTGCAGAATGGTGCAGGGGATTCCAGGCTAGGCCATTCCTGGCTGGGTCTATAAGCAGAAGGAGTCCTTTTTCTAAACGGCATTTCTATGGTTCCTCAAAGGGCGTAGGATCAAACTGTGTTTCAGCTTCAAAGGAAAGGAGCTAGGAGAAAGTTTCTTTTGCCAGCGTGTGAGGAGCTGGAATGCTGCAGAAGGGCGCAGGGGATTCCAGGCTAGGCCATTCCTGGCTGGTTGTATAAGCAGAAGGAGTGCTTTATCTAAACGGCATTTCCATGGTTCTTCAATGGGGCTAGGATATAATCGTGTTTCTGCTTCAAAGGAAAGCAGCTAGGAGAAAGTTTCTTTTGCCAGCGTGTGAGGAGCTGGAAAGCTGCAGAAGGGTGCAGTGGAATCCAGGCTAGGCCATTCCTGGCTGGGTCTATATCGTGGAACACAGTTTCGCGGCAGAATTTATGGGGGAAATTCGCGAGGCGTTGACTATTTTATCAGTGATTTATTGCAAAGAATGCGAATTCCCTCTTCCCGAAACTACACCACCACTGTGAATTCTTTTGATTGAGATCAAAGTAACATTTCCGAAAATGGCAAATTAAATAGTCTATGATGTTTAAAGAGAGTTCTTTTGAGTCTCTGAGGTTTGAGTTAACAGTTCGTCAGCTACTCACAGTCTGTAGTCTGTAGCTTGGTAGGGAGTCCCTTTCTCCCGATGAGAGTCCAGGCATGCAGGCTTTCTGCCTCTGCGTCTCGGCGTGTCCGCCCGAGGCGAGGCTATATCGGCGAGCAGTTTGTTGTTGTTAGAAGTCCGGGAAAAAACCAGAAAGGCTGGAAAAACCCAGAAGGACAAGACGCAGACCCAGAAGGCTAGGGCAAGGGTGCAAGGGCGAGCCTCGATCCTGGCCTGTCCACCATTTTTATAATGTTCCAAAATAGGACTAGCCCACAATTCAGACCACCTTTACGTTGTTCACATACATTGGTAAAAAACAGTAAGCAATTTATATAATTGGATAATATTACTTAAACAATATAAAGACCACTCCTCAGGCCAGCCCACCTGCAGGTGCTGGGCAGGCCTAAGAAAGTCGTTTCTACTTAACCAAAACAATACCCTGTTGTCTGGAAAGCAAGGCCAAGTGAAAAGGAAACATGGCCAGTGTTTACCTTTCACTTACCCTAGGGAGAAATCTTCCAATGGGACTGAAAGATTGTTTTGGTTTTTCGATGCTTCTGCTTGAATGTGAGGCACTAGAAACTACACAATATAGCAAAAGCTTAGGGAGCCTTTGCTACTCTCCATGACAGTCTATAAGCAGAAGGAATGCTTGTTCTAAACTGCATTTCTATGATGCTTCAATGGGGCTAGGATGTAAACGTGTTTCTGCATCAAAGGAAAGAAGCTAGGAGAAAGTTTCTTTTGCCAGTGTGTCAGGGAGCTGGAAAGCTGCAGGATGGTGCAGGGGATTCCAGGCTAGGCCATTCCTGGCTGCTTGTATAAGCAGAAGGATTGCTTTTTCTAAAAGGCATTTCTATGGGTCTTGAATAGGGCTAGGATGTAAACGTCGTTCTCCTTCAAAGGAAAGCAGCTAGGAGAAAGTTTCTTTTGCCAGTGAGTGAGGGAGCTGGATAGCTGCAGAATGGTGCAGGGGATTCCAGGCTCGGCCATTCCTGACTGGATCTATAAGCAGAAGGATTGCTTTTCCTAAACAGCAGTTCTGTGTTACCTCAACGGGGATAGGATGCAAATGTGTTTCTGCTTCAAAGGAAAGCAGCTGGGAGAATGTTTCTTTTGCCAGTGTGTGAGGGAGCTGGAAAGCTGCAGAATGGTGCAGGGGATTCTAGGCTAGGCCATTCCTGGCTGGGTCCATAAGCAGAAGGAGTGCTTTTTCTAAACGGCATTTCTGTGGTTCCTCAAAGGGTGTAGGATCAAACTGTGTTTCAACTTCTAAGGAAAGGAGCTAGGAGAAAGTTTCTTTTGCCAGTGTGTGAGGGAGCTGGAGAGCTGCAGAAGGGTGCAGGGGATTCCAAGCCAGGCCATTCCTGGCTGGGTCTATGAGCAGAAGTATTGCATTTCCTAAACAGCAGCTCTGTGTTACCTCAAAGGGGATATGATGTAAACGTGTTTCTGCTTCAAAGGAAAGCAGCTAGGAGAAAGTTTCTTTTGCCAGTGTGTTACGCAGCTGGACAGCTGCAGAATGGTGCAGGGGATTCCAGGCTAGGACATTCCTGGCTGGGTCTATAAGCAGAAGGAGTGCTTTTCCCAAAAGGCATTTCTATGGTTCCTCAAAGGGCGTAGGAACAAACTGTGTTTCAGCTTCAAAGGAAAGGATCTACGAGAAAGTTTCTTTTGCCAGTGTGTGAGGGAGCTGGAGAGCTGCAGAAGGGTGCAGGGGATTCCAGGCTAGGCCATTCCTGACTGGGTCTATAAGCGGAAGGAGTGCTTTTTCAAAACTGAATTTCTATGTTTCTTCAGTGGGGCTAGGATGTAAACGTGTTTCTGCATCAAAGGAAAGAAGCTAGGAGAAAGTTTCTTTTGCCAGTGTGTGAGGGAGCTGGAACGATGCAGAATGGTGCAGGGGATTCCAGGCTAGGCCATTCCAGGCTGGGTCTATAAGCAGAAGGAGTGCTTTCTCTAAACGGCATTTCTATGGTTCTTCAATGGGGCTAGGATGTAAATGTGTTTCTGCATCAAAGGAAAGCAGCTAGGAGAAAGTTTCTTTTGCCAGTGTGTGAGGGAGCTGGAGAGCTGCAGAAGGGTGCAGGGGATTCCAGGCTAGGCCATTCCTGGCTGGGTCTATAAGCAGAAGGAATGCTTGTTCTAAACGGCATTTCTATGGTTCTTCAATGGGGCTAGGATGTAAATGTGTTTCTGCTGCAAAGGAAAGGAGCTAGGAGAAAGTTTCTTTTGCCAGTGTGTGAGGGAGCTGGAAAGCTGCAGGATGGTGCAGGGGATTCCAGGCTAGGCCATTCCAGGCTGGGTGTTTAAACTGAAGGAGTGCTTTTTCTAAACGGCATTCCTATGGTTCCTCAAAGGGGATAGGATCAAAATGTGTTTCTGATTCAAAGCAATGGAGCTAGGAGAAAGTTTCTTTTGCCAGTGTGTGAGGGAGCTGGAGAGCCGCAGAAGGGTGCAGGGGACTCCAACTAGGCCATTCCTGGCTGGGTCTATAAGCAGAAGGATTGCTTTTCCTAAACAGCATTTCAGTGGTACCTCAAAGGGGATAGGATCAAAACGTGTTTCTGCTTCAAAGGAAAGCAGCTGGGAGAAAGTTTCTTTTGCCAGTGTGTGACGCAGCTGGAACGCTGCAGAATGGTGCAGGGGATTCCAGGCTAGGCCATTCCTGGCTGGGTCTATAAGCAGAAGGAGTCCTTTTTCTAAACGGCATTTCTATGGTTCCTCAAAGGGCGTAGGATCAAACTGTGTTTCAGCTTCAAAGGAAAGGAGCTAGGAGAAAGTTTCTTTTGCCAGCGTGTGAGGAGCTGGAATGCTGCAGAAGGGCGCAGGGGATTCCAGGCTAGGCCATTCCTGGCTGGTTGTATAAGCAGAAGGAGTGCTTTATCTAAACGGCATTTCCATGGTTCTTCAATGGGGCTAGGATATAATCGTGTTTCTGCTTCAAAGGAAAGCAGCTAGGAGAAAGTTTCTTTTGCCAGCGTGTGAGGAGCTGGAAAGCTGCAGAAGGGTGCAGTGGAATCCAGGCTAGGCCATTCCTGGCTGGGTCTATATCGTGGAACACAGTTTCGCGGCAGAATTTATGGGGGAAATTCGCGAGGCGTTGACTATTTTATCAGTGATTTATTGCAAAGAATGCGAATTCCCTCTTCCCGAAACTACACCACCACTGTGAATTCTTTTGATTGAGATCAAAGTAACATTTCCGAAAATGGCAAATTAAATAGTCTATGATGTTTAAAGAGAGTTCTTTTGAGTCTCTGAGGTTTGAGTTAACAGTTCGTCAGCTACTCACAGTCTGTAGTCTGTAGCTTGGTAGGGAGTCCCTTTCTCCCGATGAGAGTCCAGGCATGCAGGCTTTCTGCCTCTGCGTCTCGGCGTGTCCGCCCGAGGCGAGGCTATATCGGCGAGCAGTTTGTTGTTGTTAGAAGTCCGGGAAAAAACCAGAAAGGCTGGAAAAACCCAGAAGGACAAGACGCAGACCCAGAAGGCTAGGGCAAGGGTGCAAGGGCGAGCCTCGATCCTGGCCTGTCCACCATTTTTATAATGTTCCAAAATAGGACTAGCCCACAATTCAGACCACCTTTACGTTGTTCACATACATTGGTAAAAAACAGTAAGCAATTTATATAATTGGATAATATTACTTAAACAATATAAAGACCACTCCTCAGGCCAGCCCACCTGCAGGTGCTGGGCAGGCCTAAGAAAGTCGTTTCTACTTAACCAAAACAATACCCTGTTGTCTGGAAAGCAAGGCCAAGTGAAAAGGAAACATGGCCAGTGTTTACCTTTCACTTACCCTAGGGAGAAATCTTCCAATGGGACTGAAAGATTGTTTTGGTTTTTCGATGCTTCTGCTTGAATGTGAGGCACTAGAAACTACACAATATAGCAAAAGCTTAGGGAGCCTTTGCTACTCTCCATGACAGTCTATAAGCAGAAGGAATGCTTGTTCTAAACTGCATTTCTATGATGCTTCAATGGGGCTAGGATGTAAACGTGTTTCTGCATCAAAGGAAAGAAGCTAGGAGAAAGTTTCTTTTGCCAGTGTGTCAGGGAGCTGGAAAGCTGCAGGATGGTGCAGGGGATTCCAGGCTAGGCCATTCCTGGCTGCTTGTATAAGCAGAAGGATTGCTTTTTCTAAAAGGCATTTCTATGGGTCTTGAATAGGGCTAGGATGTAAACGTCTTACTGCTTCAAAGGAAAGGAGCTAGGAGAAAGTTTCTTTTGCCAGTGAGTGAGGGAGCTGGATAGCTGCAGAAGGGTGCAGGGGATTCCAGGCTCGGCCATTCCTGACTGGGTCTATAAGCAGAAGGAGTGCTTTTTCTAAACGGCATTTCCGTGCTTCTTGAATGGGTCTAGGATGTAAACGTCTTTCTGCTTCAAACGAAAGGAGCTAGGAGAAAGTTTCTTTTGCCAGTGAGTGAGGGAGCTGGAAAGCTGCAGAATGGTGCAGGGGATTCCAGGCTAGGCTATTCCTGGCTGGATCTATAAGCAGAAGGAGTGCTTTTTCTAAATGGCATTTCTATGGTTCTTCAATGGGGCTAGGATTTAATCGAGTTTCTGCTGCAAAGGAAAGGAGCTAGGAGAAAGTTTCTTTTGCCAGTGTGTGAGGGAGCTGGAAAGCTGCAGGATGGTGCAGGAGATTCCAGGCTAGGACATTCCTGGCTGGTTGTATAAGCAGAAGGAATGCTTTTTCTAAACGGCATTTCTATGGGTCTAGAACAGGGCTAGGATGTAAACGTCGTTCTCCTTCAAAGGAAAGCAGCTAGGAGAAAGTTTCTTTTGCCAGTGTGTGAGGGAGCTGGAAAGCTGCAGAAGGGTGCAGGGGATTCCAGGCTAGGCCATTCCTGACTGGATCTATAAGCAGAAGGATTGCTTTTCCTAAACAGCAGTTCTGTGTTACCTCAACGGGGATAGGATGCAAATGTGTTTCTGCTTCAAAGGAAAGCAGCTGGGAGAATGTTTCTTTTGCCAGTGTGTGAGGGAGCTGGAAAGCTGCAGAATGGTGCAGGGGATTCTAGGCTAGGCCATTCCTGGCTGGGTCCATAAGCAGAAGGAGTGCTTTTTCTAAACGGCATTTCTGTGGTTCCTCAAAGGGTGTAGGATCAAACTGTGTTTCAACTTCTAAGGAAAGGAGCTAGGAGAAAGTTTCTTTTGCCAGTGTGTGAGGGAGCTGGAAAGGTGCAGAAGGGTGCAGGGGATTCCAAGCCAGGCCATTCCTGACTGGGTCTATGAGCAGAAGTATTGCATTTCCTCAACAGCAGCTCTGTGTTACCTCAAAGGGGATATGATGTAAACGTGTTTCTGCTTCAAAGGAAAGCAGCTAGGAGAAAGTTTCTTTTGCCAGTGTGTTACGCAGCTGGACAGCTGCAGAATGGTGCAGGGGATTCCAGGCTAGGCCATTCCTGGCTGGGTCTATAAGCAGAAGGAGTGCTTTTTCCAAAAGGCATTTCTATGGTTCCTCAAAGGGCGTAGGATCAAACTGTGTTTCAGCTTCAAAGGAAAGGATCTACGAGAAAGTTTCTTTTGCCAGTGTGTGAGGGAGCTGGAGAGCTGCAGAAGGGTGCAGGGGATTCCAGGCTAGGCCATTCCTGACTGGGTCTATAAGCGGAAGGAGTGCTTTTTCAAAACTGAATTTCTATGTTTCTTCAGTGGGGCTAGGATGTAAACGTGTTTCTGCATCAAAGGAAAGAAGCTAGGAGAAAGTTTCTTTTGCCAGTGTGTGAGGGAGCTGGAACGATGCAGAATGGTGCAGGGGATTCCAGGCTAGGCCATTCCAGGCTGGGTCTATAAGCAGAAGGAGTGCTTTCTCTAAACGGCATTTCTATGGTTCTTCAATGGGGCTAGGATGTAAATGTGTTTCTGCATCAAAGGAAAGCAGCTAGGAGAAAGTTTCTTTTGCCAGTGTGTGAGGGAGCTGGAGAGCTGCAGAAGGGTGCAGGGGATTCCAGGCTAGGCCATTCCTGGCTAGGTCTATAAGCAGAAGGAGTGCATTTTCTAAACGGCATTTCTATGGTTCTTCAATGGGGCTAGGATGTAAAAGTGTTTCTGCTTCAAAGGAAAGCAGCTAGGAGAAAGTTTCTTTTGCCAGCGTGTGAGGAGCTGGAAAGCTGCAGGAGGGTGCAGTGGAATCCAGGATAGGCCATTCCTGGCTGGGTCTATAAGCAGAAGGAATGCTTGTTCTAAACGGCATTTCTATGGTTCTTCAATGGGGCTAGGATGTAAATGTGTTTCTGCTGCAAAGGAAAGGAGCTAGGAGAAAGTTTCTTTTGCCAGTGTGTGACACAGCTGGAAAGCTGCAGGATGGTGCAGGGGATTCCAGGCTAGGCCATTCCAGGCTGGGTGTTTAAACTGAAGGAGTGCTTTTTCTAAACGGCATTCCTATGGTTCCTCAAAGGGGATAGGATCAAAATGTGTTTCTGATTCAAAGCAATGGAGCTAGGAGAAAGTTTCTTTTGCCAGTGTGTGAGGGAGCTGGAGAGCCGCAGAAGGGTGCAGGGGACTCCAACTAGGCCATTCCTGGCTGGGTCTATAAGCAGAAGGATTGCTTTTCCTAAACAGCATTTCAGTGGTACCTTAAAGGGGATAGGATCAAAACGTGTTTCTGCTTCAAAGGAAAGCAGCTAGTAGAAAGTTACTTTTGCCAGTGTGTGAGGGAGCTTGAACGCTGCAGAAGGTTGCAGGGGATTCCAGGCAAGGCCATTCCTGGCTGGGTCTATAAGCAGAAGGAGTGCTTTTTTAAACGACATTTTGTATGGTTCTTCAATGGGGCTAGGATGTAAACGTCTTTCTGCTTCAAAGGAACGCAGCTAGGAGAAAGTTTCTTTTGCCAGTGTGTGAGGGAGCTGGAAAGCTGCAGAAGGGTGCCGGGGATTCCAGGCTAGGCCAATCCTGGCTGCGTCCATAAGCAGAAGGAGTGCTTTTTCTAAACGGCATTTCTATGGTTCTTGAATGGGGCTAGGATGTAAAGGTGTTTCTGCATCAAAGGAAAGGAGCAAGGAGAAAGTTTCTTTTGCCAGTGTGTGAGGGAGCTGGAAAGCTGCAGAATGGTGCAGGGGATTCCAGGCTAGGCTATTCCTGGCTGGATCTATAAGCAGAAGGAGTGCTTTTTCTAAACGGCATTTCTATGGTTCTTCAATGGGGCTAGGATATAAATGTGTTTCTGCTTCAAAGGAAAGAGCTAGGAGAAAGTTTCTTTTGCCAGTGTGTGAGGGAGCTGGAAAGCTGCAGAATGGTGCAGGGGATTCCAGGCTAAGCCATTCCTGGCTGGGTGTTTATAGCAAAAGGATTGCTTTTCCTAAACGGCATTTGTATGGTTCTTCAATGGGGCTAGGATTTAATCGAGTTTCTGCTGCAAAGGAAAGGAGCTAGGAGAAAGTTTCTTTTGCCAGTGTGTGAGGGAGCTGGAAAGCTGCAGAAGGGTGCAGGGGATTCCAGGCTAGGCCATTCCTGGCTGGGTCTATAAGCAGAAGGAGTGCTTTTTTAAACGACATTTTGTATGGTTCTTCAATGGGGCTAGGATGTAAACGTCGTTCTGCTTCAAAGGAAAGGAGCTAGGAGAAAGTTTCTTTTGCCAGTGAGTGAGGGAGCTGGAAAGCTGCAGATGGTGCAGGGGATTCCAGGCTAGGCCATTCCTGACTACGTCTATAAGCAGAAGGAGTGCTTTTCCTAAACAGCAGTTCTGTGTTACCTCAATGGGGATAGGATCTAAACGTGTTTCTGCTTCAAAGGAAAGCAGCTGGGAGAAAGTTTCTTTTGCCAGTGTGTGACGCAGCTGGAAAGCTGCAGAATGGTGCAGGGGATTCCAGGCTAGGCCATTCCTGGCTGGGTCTATAAGCATAGGGAGTGCTTTTTCTAAACGGCATTTCTGTGGTTCCTCAAAGGGTGTAGGATCAAACTGTGTTTCAGCTTCTAAGCAAAGGATGTAGGAGAATGCTTCATTTGCCAGTGTGTGAGGGAGCTGGAGAGCTGCAGAAGGGTGCAGGGGATTCCAGGCTAGGCCATTCCTGGCTGTTTCTCTGAGCAGAAGGAGTGCTTTTCCTAAACAGCAGTTCTGTGTTACCTCAAAGGGGATAGGATGTAAATGTGTTTCTGCTTCAAAGAAAAGCAGCTAGGAGAAAGTTTCTTTTGCCAGTGTGTTACGCATCTGGAAAGCTGCAGAATGGTGCAGGGGATTCCAGGCTAGGCCATTCCTGGCTGGGTCCATAAGCAGAAGGAGTGCTTTTTCCAAACGGCATTTCTATGGTTCCTCAAAGGGCGTAGGATCAAACTGTGTTTCAGCTTCAAAGGAAAGGTGCTAGGAGAAAGTTTCTTTTGCCAGCGTGTGAGGGAGCTGGAAAGGTTCACTATGGTGCAGGGGATTCCAGGCTAGGCCATTCCAGGCTGGTTGTATAAGCAGAAGGTGTGCTTTTTCTAAACGACATTTCTATGGTTCCTCAAAGGGGGTAGAATCAAATGCTGATTCCGCTTCAAAGGAAAGCAGCTAGGAAAAAGTTTCTTTTGCCAGTGTGTGAGGGAGCTGGAAAGCTGCAGAATGGTGCGGGGGATTCCAGGCTAGGCCATTCCTGGCTGGGTCTATGAGCAGAAGGTGTGCTTTTCCTAAACGGCATTTCTATGGTTCTTGAATGGGGCCAGGATATAATCGTGTTTCTGCTTCAAAGGAAAGCAGCCAGTAGGAAGTTTCTTTTGCCAGTGTGTGACGCAGCTGGAAAGATTCTGAATTGTGCAGGGGATTCCAGGCTAGGCCATTCCAGGCTGGGTCTATAAGCAGAGGGATTGCTTTTTCTAAACGGCATTTCTGTGATTTCTCAAAGGGCGTAGGATCAAACTGTGTTTCAGCTTCTAAGGAAAGGTGCTAGGAGAAAGTTTCTTTTGCCAGTGCGTGGGGGAGCTGGAGAGCTGCAGAATGGTGCAGAGGATTCCAGGCTAGGCCATTCCTGGCTGGGTCTATGAGCAGAAGGAATGCTTTTCCTAAACAGCAGTTCTGTGTTACCTCGAAGGGGATAGGATATAAACGTGTTTCTGCTTCAAAGGAAAGCAGCTAGGAGAAAGTTTCTTTTGCCAGTGTGTGAGGGAGCTGGAGAGCTGCAGAAGGGTGCAGAGGATTCCAGGCTAGGCCACTCCTGGCTGGGTCTATGAGCAGAAGGACTGTTTTTCCTAAACAGCAGTTCTGTGTTACCTCGAAGGGGATAGGATGTAAACGTGTTTCTGATTCAAAGCAATGGAGCTAGGAGAAAGTTTCTTTTGCCAGTGTGTGAGGGAGCTGGAAAGCTGCAAAAGGGTGCAGGGGATTCCAGGCTAGGCCATTCCTGGCTGGGTCTATAAGCAGAAGGAGTGCTTTTTCTAAACGGCATTTCTATGGATCCTCAAAGGGGGTAGGATGAAACGGTGCTTCTGCTTCAAAGGAAAGCAGCTAGGAGAAAGTTTCTTTTGCCAGTGTGTGAGGCAGCTGGAAATTTGCAGAAAGGTGCAGGGGATTCCAGGCTAGGCCATTCTTGGCTGGGTCTACAAGCAGAATTAGTGCATATTCTAAAAGGCATTTCTAAGGTTCTGGACTGGGGCAAGGATGTAATCGTGTTTCTGCTTCAAAGGAAAACAGCTAGGAGAAAGTTTCTTTTGCCAGTGTGTTACGCAGCAGGAAAGCTGCAGAATGGTGCAAGGGATTCCAGGCTAGGCCATTCCTGGCTGGGTCTATAAGGAGAAGGATTGCTTTTTCTAAACGGCATTTCTATGGTTCCTCAAGGGGCGTAGGATCCAACTGTGTTTCAGCTTCAAAGGAAAGGAGCCTGGAGAAAGTTTCTTTTGCCAGTGTGAGAGGGAGCTTGAAAGCTGCAGAAGGGTGCAGGGGATTCCAGGCTAGGCCATTCCTGGCTGGGTCTATAAGCAGAAGGAGTGCTTTTTCTAAACAGCAGTTCTGTGTTACCTCAAAGGGGATTGGATGTAAACGTGTTTCTGCTTCAAAGGAAAGCAGCTAGGAGAAAGTTTCTTTTGCCAGTGTGTGAGGGATCTGGAAAGCTGCAGAATGGTGCAGGGGATTCCAGGCTAGGCCATTCCTGGCTGGGTCTACATGAAGAAGGAGAGATTTTTCTAAACGGCATTTCTACGGTTCTTGAATGGGACTGGGACGTGAACGTGTTTCTGCTTCAAAGGAAAGGAGGTAGGAGAAAGTTTCTTTTGCCAGTGTGTGAGGGAGCTGGAGAGCTGCAGAATAGTGCAGGGGATTTCACGCTAGGCCATTCCTGGCTGGGTTTACACGAAGAAGCAGTGCTTTTCCTAAACGACATTTCTATTGTTCTTGAATGGGGCTAGGATGTAAACGTGTTTCTGCATCAAAGGAAAGAAGCTGGGAAAAAGTTTCTTTTGCCAGTGTGTGAGGGAGCTGGAAAGCTGCAGAATGGTGCAGGAGATTCCAGGCTAGGCCATTCCTGGCTGGGTCCATAAGCAGAAGGAGTGCTTGTTCCAAACGGCATTTATACGGTTCCTCAAAGGGGGTAGGATCAAACCGTGCTTCTGCTTCACAGGAAAGCAGCTAGGAGAAAGTTTCTTTTGCCAGTGAGTGAGGGAGCTGGAAAGCTGGAGAAGGGTGCAGGGGATTCCAGGGTAAGTCATTCCTGGCTGGGACCATAAGCAGAAGGAGTGCTTTTTCTAAACGTCATTTCCATGGTTCTTGAATGGGGCTAGAATGTAAAAGTGTTTCAGCTTCAAAGGAAATGAGCTAGGAGAATGTTTCTTCTGCCAGTGTGTGAGGGATCTGGAGAGCTGCAGAATGGTGCAGGTGATTCCAGGCTAGGCCCTTCCTGGCTGGTTGTATAAGCAGAAGGAATGCTTTTTCTAAACGGCGTTTCTATGGGTCTTGAATAGGGCTAGGATGTAAACGTCTTTCTGCTTCAAAGGAAAGGAGCTATGAGAAAGTTTCATTTGCCAGTGTGTGAGGGAGCTGGAGAGCTGCAGAAGGGTGCAGGGGATTCCAGGCTAGGCCATTACTGGCTGGGTCTATAAGCAGAGGGATTGCTTTTCTAAACGGCATTTCTGTGATTCCTCAAATGGCGTAGGATCAAACTGTTTCAGCTTCTAAGGAAAGGAGCTAGGAGAAAGTTTCTTTTGCCAGTGTGTGAGGGAGCTGGAGAGCTGCAGAAGGGTGCAGGGGATTCCAGGCTAGGCCATTCCTGGCTGTTTCTCTGAGCAGAAGGAGTGCTTTTCCTAAACAGCAGTTTTGTGTTACCTCAAAGGGGATAGGATGTAAACGTGTTTCTGCTTCAAAGGAAAGCAGCTAGGAGAAAGTTTCTTTTGCCAGCGTGTGAGGAGCCGGAAAGATGCAGAATGGTGCAGGGGATTCCAGGCTAGGCCATTCCTGGCTGGGTCTATAAGCAGAAGGAGTGCTTTTCCTAAACAGCAGTTCCGTGTTACCTCAAAGGGGATAGGATGTAAACGTGTTCCTGCGTCAAAGGAAAGGAGCTAGGAGAATGTTTCTTTTGCCAGTGTGTGACGCAGCAGGAAAGCTGCAGAATGGTGCTGGGGATTCCGGGCTAGGCCATTCCTGACTGGGTCTATAAGCAGAAGGAGTGCTTTTTCTAAATGGCATTTCTATGGTTCTTCAATGGGGCTAGGATGTAAACGTGTTTCTGTATCAAAGGAAAGAAGCTAGGAGAAAGTTTCTTTTGCCAGTGTGTGAGGGAGCTGGAACGATGCAGAATGGTGCAGGGGATTCCAGGCTAGGCCATTCCTGGCTGGGTCTATAAGCAGAAGGAGTGCTTTTTCTAAACGGCATTTCTATGGTTCTTCAATGGGGCTAGGATGTAATGTGTTTCTGCTTCAAAGAAAAGGAGCAAGGAGAAAGTTTCTTTTGCCAGTGTGTGAGGGAGCTGGAATGCTGCAGAATGGTGGAGGGAATTTCAGGCTAGGCCATTCCTGGCTGGGTCTATAAGCAGAAGGAGTGCTTTTTCTAAAACGCATTTGTATAGTTCCTCAATGGGGCTAGGATGTAAACGTGTTTCTGCTTCAAAGGAAAGCAGCTAGGAGAAAGTTTCTTTTGCCAGCGTGTGAGGGAGCTGAAGAGCTGCAGAAGGGTGCAGGGGATTCCAGGCTAGGCCATTCCTGGCTGATCCTATGAGCAGAAGGTGTGCTTTTTCTAAACAGCATTTCTATGGTTCTATACTGGGGCCAGGATTTAATCGTGCTTCTGCTTCAATTTAAAGCAGCTAGGAGAAAGTTTCTTTTGCCAGTGTGTGACGCAGCTGGAAAGCTGCAGAATGGTGCAGGGGATTCCATTCTAGGCCATTCCTGGCTGGGTCTATAAGCAGAAGGAGTGCTTTTTCTAACCGGCATTTCTATGGTTCTTCAATGGGGCTAGGATGTAAACGTGTTTCTGCTTCAAAGGAAAGCAGCTAGGAGAAAATTTCTTTTGACAGCGTGTGAGGGAGCCAGAAAGCTGCAGAAGGGTGCAGTGGAATCCAGGCTAGGCCATTCCTGGCTGGGTCTATAAGCAGAAGGAATGCTTGTTCTAAGCTACATTTCTATGGTTCTTCAATGGGGCTAGGATGTAAACGTGTTTCTGCTTCAAAGGAAAGCAGCTAGGAGAAAGTTTCTTTTGCCAGTGAGTGAGGGAGCTGGAAAGATGCAGAAGGGTGCAGGGGATTCCAGGCTAGGCCATTCCTGGCTGGGTCGATAAGCAGAAGGAATGCTTTTTCTAAACGGCATTTCTATGGTTCTTCAATGGGGCTAGGATGTAAACGTGTTTCTGCTTCAAAGGAAAGCAGCTAGGAGAAAGT